>NC_138080.1:86314287-86935878 GCF_964212035.1 Myotis nattereri
AATCACAATTGCAAAAATCACTATCTTCACTCAGTCTTAATCCTTTCATTTTATGTAGGATGAAAGAGGATATATATCATTTGGAGACCAATACATTCAGTAATAACACCAACAAAATAGTTACTTATCATAAGAATTTAAAAAGTTAAAATTTTAGTTGTAGAGAAAACAAAAGGGACATGATAAAGTGTCATTGATGGGATGGGTGGTAGTAAGATAATGATTACATTGATAAATATAAAATTTATTTATTAGCTTTTTGAAATAAAACATTTGAAATTTGCATTATGTATGAAGCCAGCTATTATCTCTCTAGTGTAAAGTGCAGATAACGTAATCAATCTGTTTTTTCCCCTCCTAATTAAAAGAGTACCTAGAAATTGGTGAGACATAGTAACAGAGGCAACTCATCTAATCTTTTATATATGGTGTTCCATGTATGTGAAAATTTCTCTTAAAAATGTGTATTGAAGTTTGAATAAGGTGGTTAATGTATAGGATAAAAATGATTAGTTAAATGAATCTGGAAATATATCAGTAATTAATAATGAGCCCAGCTGGTGTGGCTCACTGGTTCAGTTCCTGGTCAGGTCACATGACCTGGTTGCAGGCTCAGTCCCCAGTAGGGGCTGTGCAAAAGGCAGCTGATTAATGTTGTTTCTCCAATGTTTCTATCTCACTATCCCCCTCCCTTCCTCTTTCTCAAAATCAAGAAAAACATTTAAAAAAAAATTTTTGTGAAAGAACAGATTTATGTGTCTGTTTTATGACGAAGCGCTTTTGTGACAAAGCACTTTTATTTCTTTCCCTTCCAATAGGTGTGTCTATATACTGTAACTCAAAGAGAAATACATATGGATTGATCTATTAATAGAAGAAAATTTATTTTTGGCAGTTATTTTATAGTAATGAGAGATTATTTAAATGCTCTCTGATTTGTTCTGTGTTTTGTTGTTGGTTTTTTCCTCAGATACATATGAACCAGATGGTTATAATCCAGAAGCTCCTAGTATTACCAGTTCCGGTAGATCTCAGTACAGACAGTTCTTTTCGAGAACACAGACACAGCGCCCAAACCTGATTGGCCTAACATCTGGAGATATGGATGCAAATCCAAGAGGTGAGAGCACCTTGAATGTTTCCTGATGCTACGTGTTATGCAAGAGTTGGGTATAGCATTTCTTCCCTCACTGAAGTCTAAAAGTATTTACACACTATCTCTGAAGGGTGCTATTTAGTCACCTAAAATAAATGTATTTGAATAACTTTATCTCCAAAATTTATTTTAAAGCTATAATCAGAAAGTATTTTTAAGTAAAAATAATACTAATGGAATTTAATAGCTTTTTTGTAGGACTTGAGGCTGTTTAGCTATATACTAGACCAGCGTGGGCAAACTACGGCCCGTGGGCCGGATTTGGCCCGTTTGAAATGAATAAAACTAAAAAAAAAAGACCGTACCCTTTTATGTAATGATGTTTACTTTGAATTTATATTAGTTCACACAAACACTCCATCCATGCTTTTGTTCCGGCCCTCCGGTCCAGTTTAAGAACCCATTGTGGCCGAAATCGGTTTGGCTCAGTGGATAGAGCGTCGGCCTGCAGACTGAAAGGTCCCAGGTTCGATTCCGGTCAAGGGCATGTACCAGGGTTGCGGGCACATCCCCAGTGGGAGATGTGCAGGAGGCAGCTGATCGATGTTTCTCTCTCATCGATGTTTCTAACTCTCTATCTCTCTCCCTTCTTCTCTGTAAAAAATCAATAAAATATATATTAAAAAAAAAAAAAAAAAGAACCCATTGTGGACCTCGAGTCAAAAAGTTTGCCCACCCCTGTACTAGACACTGTTCTAGATATAGGCATCCTATATAATAAAAGCCTAATATGCAAATTGATGGAACTGTAGAATGACCAGCAGAATGATGGGTTGCTACCTACTGACCACCAGGGGGCAGATGCTCAATGCAGGAGCTGCCCCCAGCCCGCAGGCCCCAGGCCAGCTAAGGCGGGTGTCAGCGAGGGTCCCCCTGATCACCCCGCCAGTCGCCCCATAGAGGGTGGCAACTGGCCGTGACAGGGTGACTGGGGGTGGGCGGTGCCAGGCCCACCAAGGTGGGTGCCAGAGGGTCCCCCCCATCACCCTGCCAGTTGCCCCACAGATCAGCCCTGATCTCTGGCCAATCCTAGGGACCCTACCCTTGCACAAATTTCGTGCATTGGGCGTCTAGTAGAAATGTGAAATGACATGGTGCCTTGCCCTACAGGAACTGATCATTTAAGGGCCTACTTTGTATCATTAAGAGCTGTTCTTCAAACGAGTAACAATTGACAACGTAAAATCTTATGATAAAATTATTTGGCCATTTTTAGTGTTTATGATTATATAAGCATATGTTAGGACCTTAACAAAGCATAGTCATAAACCTCAAAAGATTAAGTGCAAGCATTTACCTTCAGTACAGGATGATACCTTTTTTCCCCTTCTCTCAAAAAAAAGAAAAGTTTGGGTGAAGAATTTGATGATATTTTAATTTTTTATTTTTATAGTTAGATTTTTAATATTTAATTTTAATGACTGGCCATGGGCCAACCTGACAATATTTTTCTGCTTTAATTATATGGTGAACATTTTCCTATTCTGATCTTAACTTTTTTTTACTGCCACTAATAACATTATTATCACTACAGGTTAAACAGTTCTGTGTTGACTAAACCAAATACTTTTATATGTATTATTATATTTCATATATCTTACCAACAGCTTCTTAAGAGATACTGTCTTTATTCTCTTTTTATAGATAAAGGTTCTCAGGCTTAGAGAGGTTAAAGAACTTATTTCAGGTCACACAGCTATTAATAAGAATTTGAATTTGAATCCACATCTATCTAATTCCAAAGAATATGCTCTTCCTTCAGTGCTATAAATTATACATTGTTGCCAAATAATAGAAATTAGTGAGAAGAGCATATTCTCAAAATTTTAAGTCCTCTTTGTCATTAGCCTGACAAATGGTGTATCTGTACATTTATATACAGCAATTCATGAATCTCTCTCAGTGTAAAAGTTATGTGGTTTTTATACAAGAGGCTTGCTTTGTCATCTGGGACAATAACTTAATCTCTAGCTATATCTTTTTCCTTTTTTATAAAGCACTTCAGAAAGAAAAGCATTAGGCAGTGTCAGGTGGTGATAACTATTTTAGGGAAGACATAATGATATCTCACATTCTAGAATGCTTCATGTCATCACAGTTGCTTTCTCATCCATTATCTTCTGAAAACACAAGCCCAAGGGCAGGGATCATATTTTATTCACTGATTTATACCCAAGGTTGAGCTACAGCAGATGCTCAAGAAATATATGTTAAATGAATTAATCGGCATCATAATTTCCTGTCACACAGATGGAACATACTAGCAACACCCATTCTTACCCCAACATCCAGTCCTACATATGTTTTTCTTTGCTGCTAATTTTATTTTGGTGGAATTGCTAGTTAGGGAGACTACTCAGTATAACAGGCATAGTTTTGAGTTACCTTTTTGTTTATCACCCTCTTCCCACCAAGAGATAATCCGTTGTAAAGACAGTTTCTTGTAGTATTTTAATCTTAACTGTTGTCAGTGAAATGTGCTAATTTATAATACTGGCTTTGCACTTTTTCAACTTTTGAGTTAAAATTTTTTTAAACCTATAGAAAATCAATGAAGTATAATAAACACCTAAATACCCTCACTTAGATTCACCAGTTGTTAATGTTTGTCACCTTTGGGCTGGAATGCTTGCTTGTGTGCCCACACACTGTTGTTCTCTCTTTCCCTGCCTTCTCCTTCCCCTCACATTTTTTTCTTTAAAAAAATTAAATTTATTAAGGTGACATTGGTTAACACATTATATAAATTTCAAGTGTATAATTCTATAATACATCATCTGTATATTGTACTGTGTGCTCACCATCCAAAGTCTAGTCTTCTTCTGTCACCCTATATTTGGTCCCCTTTACCCTCTTCTCCCTCGCACATTTTTTTCTTGAACCACTTGAAATCATAGATTGTGATACTTTTGCTTCATCTAAAAATAAGACATGACATAGTCCTATATAAGCACAATGTTATTATTGCACACAAGAAAGATCATAATTCCATAGTAATATTCTACCCAGGTGAATTTCTTGTTTAATTACATCACAAGACAAATAATTTTACTGTATTTATGGTGCTAAGTTTGATTGCTTGCCTAAGGTGATAATTGTTCAATCTCTTCATTGTAAAGTAAATAATTCATGGAGTGCTACTTTGGCACCAGATAAATACCTTGTTTTCCAACCATCTTTCACTGATTTTTTTTTTTTTTGCATCTATTAATGATTTTTGCCTGAATCATTTGCTACATTGGGGTTGCCTATTTTTTAACTTAGGTATTGTATTATTTTTTAAAAAGAGGAAAAGAAGGCAAGGCAATAATAAGTTTTTCTTGTTGCTTAGGTGTTTCTGAAAAGGAAGTGGTCTTAGTTGGATGCTATTCACAGTGCTTTTTAGCTTTTAATCATTTTGAATCTCCCTAAATGTAATGCAGTGTCAGTAATGTTAATTTTTGTTTCCAACAGCTGCTAATATTGTCATCCAGACTGAACCACCAGTTCCTGTTTCAATTAATAGCAACATAACCAGAGTAGTTCTTGAACCAGATAGCCGGAAAAGAGCTGTGGGTGGCTTGGAAGGGCCACTCACAAAGAAACCTTGGCTTGGAAAGTAAGATAATTTGCTAATTAATAGCATTGAATTGGTGCTTTTATTATTTTTGCTTGCATTAGTAAATTTGTATAATTAAGAATTGTCGTTAATCAATGATTATCAAACTGTGTGTGTCAAAGTTAGGGTTCCCCGAGGCATCCTTAGAATGTCTTAAAAATTGAAAAGCTAACAGAATATTTACAATAGATATTGGTAATTTGTACTACTTATTTCTAGGCCTAACCCAATATTAAGAATGAAGACTCTGGAAATGAGTAAAAAGGAAAAAAAATCTGTACTTTTGCAGAAGTTGAAAAGTGCACTGTAAAAAATATATTCTTTTCTTGCTTTAATGTTAGATTCCTTGGTAGTTGTGGTGTATCTTTTTAGCATGACTTTTAAACTTAGTTGGGCCTTTTCTTTTTGTGATTTTGGCCATTCAGTCTTCTTTCTCTCTGCCTATTCTAATCCCATTTAATTAATGTGAAAATTATTTTGTACTTTATGAAGAGTGTTAAGTGCTTACTAAAGACATTTCATAAATGTAGCCTTATGTTCTTTGTAATCTTATATATATCTTGGTTAGGTATAAGGTGAGAGAGTTAACCAAGATTTATTAGTTAACCAAGATTTCCTAGGGCATTATTCTTTATGGCATTTTTTCTTTCAGGCAAGGGAATAATAATCAGAGTAAACCAGGATTCTTAAGAAAGAATCAGTATACGAATACAAAGTTAGAAGTCAAGAAAATTCCTCAGGAATTGAACAACATTACCAAGCTCAATGAACACTTCAGCAAATTTGGAACTATTGTTAACATCCAGGTAAATGTGGCCATGTTCATGACAGAATTCATGTATTCAATGCATTTTTGAAAATATTACTACCAGCTCACCTTGTTTAAATGAGCCAGTGATTAGTATTATCATCTGTGCTAACACTACCTATCTGTATGCCCAACTTAATGATGGGATTGTTAAGCTGAATTTGTTCTTTTAAATTGATTTGGTTCTTCTCTGCAACCCCTTCTGAGAGTCACTGGGTCAGTTACTCTATTTTTATAGTTTTATCTCTGGACAGATGACTTTATTGCCTGCTTTAGTATTCTAACTAGGTAGGTGAGATTCTTGGTAATTTCTGCTATTGTCATGTTGTCCACTGACTCACTTTTATATTGTGGTGAATTAGTTATTGGTTAAGGCTGGTTCTAATCTTGAGACTTTTAGGCAGTGCAGTGTGTTTTCTAACATCAAATTGTAGCTTTTGTATTTTGCTGTCTGCTTAGTAGATATTTGAATTTATGAATTTGTGGTTGGTGTTATGCTATAATTGAGGGTACTTGGTTGCCTATTTAAGTTGGAATTTCAGTCAGTTACCCCTGATACTTGGTGTTACCATCAAATAAAAATATAATTTATATAACTGAGTTTATGAAGGTAGCTCTGGCCAGGTGGCTCGGTTGCTTGGAGCATCATCCCATAAACTGGGTTCAATTTCCCAGTCAGGGCACATATCTAGGTTGTGAGTTCTATCCCCGCTCAGGGCGTGTTTGGGAGGCAGCTGATCGATGTTTCTCTCTCACATCGATGTTTTTCTCTCTAAAAATCAATAAAAACACATCCTCAGGTGAGGATTTAAAAACAACAGCAAGAAGGTGGTTGTATTGGGGGACTTGGTATTTCAAAGAATTGAGCCAAACTACTATTTTTTTTGAGAGAGAGAGAGAGATTTTTAAGCAAATTTTACCCCTGAGAACAAAATTGGTACACATTTAATTCCTCTGATTAGGGCTCCACCTTTATGATCTCATTTAACCTCAATTACCTCTGAAAAGCCTATCCTTAAAGCTTATTTCTGAATAGTCTCATGGAAGTTCAGGTTTCAACATACGAATTTGGAGGTGGGGAGGGCATAGTTTAATAATTCTGTATAGCTCTTCTTGTTGGGAATTTATTTTTTTCTATATAAAAAATGTGGTGAGCCTCCTTGTGGATAAATCTTTCATTATTTTTTATGATGTATTGCTGAATTAAAGGGAATTTTAAGACCTTTTATTTGAATTACCAAATTGTTCTCCAAAAGGGTTGTGCCAATTGATACTCCCAAATTTAGTCTCTAAAACCTTATAAGCACTGTAATATGGATTCATTAAATTTTTGTAATGGATTTAAGTGAAAAATTATTTGTTATAATTTGCTTCTTTTTATTACTATGTAGACTCTAATTTATATAGACCATTTACAGTTCTTTTATATTTACCTATCCATGGTCTTTGTCCATTTTTTTTTTTTTCAAAAGCATTTATAATGCTTTTCTAAGCTTTTGCTTGTCATATATATTAAAAATAGCTTTTCCATTTGTCATTTATTTTGTTTATGTCTTGTTTGGACTGACAGGTTTTTAAATTTTACATTGTCAAATCTGCTGTTTGTCTTTATAGATCCTACTTTTATAGGTATGGATAAAAGGGCTTTTCAGACCCTGAGATTATACAGTTACCTTTTTTCTTCTGGGTCTTTGTGTGGTATTTTGTTTGCTTGTTATTGTATCTCTGGAGTTAGTTTGGATATGAGATATCATGGAGGAATCTAATATCTCTTCAGTGGTTAGGTAATAGTAGGATTATTTATTGAATCTAACATTCTTCTACATATAATTTTGAAATGGGCATATCATCTTTTAGTGGATAGAGAACTTTATTTTACAAAGGATTCACAATGGATTCAGCAGGCTGTTTTCTACTTCTGAATTATTTATCAATTTCTTTCCATTTAACTATTTGCTAATATCTTTTTTGTTGTTGATTTTGTTTTTTCTTACAGGTTGCTTTTAAGGGAGATCCAGAAGCAGCCCTTATCCAATATCTTACCAATGAGGAGGCCAGGAAAGCCATTTCTAGCACTGAAGCTGTTCTAAATAACCGATTCATTCGAGTCCTGTGGCACAGAGAAAACAATGAGCAACCAGCACTACAGTCCCCAGCACAGCTGCTCCTGCAACAACAGCAAACACTTAGTCACATGTCACAACAGCACCATCACCTGCCACAGCACCTTCATCAGCAGTCTTCTACTGCAACGGTACATGGAGGTATCCAGAAGGTAATCTACTGGTTCACATGGAATTAGAGGTCCTCTAGTCCCTTCCTATACATCAGTGTTCCTCAGTTTGCAGTCCTTTGGTCTTCTATACCAGAGCCACTCAATTTGATCTGCAGATCAGCAGCAGCATCTGATCTCCTGGGAGCAATTTCTTAGGCCTCCCCACATCTGTTGAATCAGAATCACTATGTGTAGGGCCCAAGAATCTGTGTTTAAAAGCCTAAGCAACCAGCCTACCATTCAACCAGCCGACCGGTAGTTATGATGCGCACTGACCATCAGGGGGCAGATGCTCAGCGCAGGAGCTGCGGTGACTTGGCAGCTGTGGTTCTTGGGTGAACCAGAGAGTAGGGAGCCCGATTCCGGAGTACGTCACCTGAGAACCGCTCTCTTGCAATCCAGGACTCCTTGGGGGATGTTGGAGAGCTGGTTTCAGTCCGATCCCCATAGGCCAGGTTGAGGGACCCCACCGGTGCACGAGTCCTCTAACCCATTGGCTCCCCACTTAGGGTCTGGCTCCCCACCGGGCCTCTTACCCATTGGAGAGGTTGTGGATCTGGTCCTTACAGAAACTTTTTGACTTGATTAGCTAAATGATTAAACGTGCAGGACCTACTTGCTGCAGTCCTGATGTCTGTTGCCTGTGCTAGCCCATCCACTTAATACTGATTTCCAGTGGAGGCAGCGAATTTTCCTGCTACCACTCTTGGCTGGGAAACCGGCTGCAGCTTCCCTCCTTCCAGGCGGACAGTAGCGTCGTTGGGCAACCTCCGGGGAGGGAAGGAGGCAAAGGAGCAGCTCAGTTGGGAAGAAGGAGGTTCCTAACACGCTATTTATAGTAAACTACTGTCAATTAAAATGCTTAAGTCTGTCAAAGCATTACATATTGAAAATAATATAGAAAAATTATTAGAATCTCTGTATGAGTATATGCCAGGGTCCAACCCCAGCAGGTCCAGGGGTTCCCAAAGGCGTAGACAGAGTCGGCGAAGAAGGAAGGACACGGAGACAGTGTTCAGTTGATCAGCAGCCTAGCCAGGATCTCCAGCCAGGATCTCTAGCCAAGTTCTGGTCTGGATCTCCAGAGAGGTTCTGCTTAGGATCTCCAGCCAGGTTCTGTGTCCATGTTCTCTTGCTAGGTTCTCCAGGTTCTCCAGCCAGGTTCTGTAGCCATGTTCCCTCGCTAGGTTCTCCAGCCAGGTTCTGTCCAGGTTCTCAAGCCAGGTTCAGTCACCAGGTTCTAGTCAGGTTCTCTTGCCAATTTCTGTAGTCAGGTTCAGTCCAGGATCTCTTGCCATGTTCTCTCCAGCGAAGTTCTTCTGTCTCTAGGTTCTGTGTAGGTTCTGTCTTCTAAGTTCTGTCTTCTTAGTTCTGTCTTCTTACATCTGTATTTATACCAGTTGATTCCAATCCTATCAATCTCTATTCCAAAGGTTAGGGCGTTTCTTATCTCCATTCCAGGGAGTAAAGATTATGTAGCTTAAGCATGATTGTTCATAGTTAAAGTGATTAATTACCCGCCTGGCACTTAGTTAAGAGGTTTTATTCCCTCCCTAACTTCAGGGGAATATCCCTACCTGGGGAAACAACCTTTCTTGGAGAGGTGACCTTGGTTAAAACACATAGTGCCAAGAAGGTGAGCAAACATATTAAGAACAGTATGCCATATATGCCAGGTCCCTTGAAACAGCAAGCATGGACTGGCTCCCGGCAAGTATACATATATATATGCATGTATTTTGTTGTGACATATTTAAGACGTCCAAAAAAGTATGAATAATAACATAACAATCATTGATGTATCTGCCACTTCATTTAAAAAAATAAAACCTTACAGATAATTAAAGCACCTTCCCTTCCCATTTTTTTCTTACCTTCTTCTCCTAAGTAATCAATGTCCTAAATTTATATTATTCCTGAGCATTTAAAAAACTTTTGCCACATACATATGTGTTTATTTTGTATATACAGATGATGAGCAAACCACAGACACCGGGTGCATATGTTCTTAACAAAGTTCCTGTGAAACATCGTCTTGGACACGCAAGTGCTAACCAGAGTGATGCAGCACACTTGTTAAATCAGTCAGGTGGTGCTGGAGATGATTGCCAGGTGTGTGTTTCTGTGAGCCTCAGATATGTTCAGAGTTGTTCAGTAACAAGGAAATTAACAAATGGATTACCATTCAGATTTGTAATGTCTTGTTTTTCTCAGATAAGTGTGACAGCTAATGTAAGTGTGGCAGATATAGTTCCCTAATTTTCATGATGGAGCTAGAAATTTGCTAGTTAAAATTTTTTTCTATTCAAAGCTAAATAGGAATTTGGTAATTTTAGATAGTTATTAATAGGTAGATGTCTTTGTTAGTTCATATCTTTTATAATTTTTCTCTTTAATACAATGAAGAACATAGTAAAGGAGATTCTGTTATAATTAAAAGTCAAATATTAAAATTTATTTTAAATAGTACCTTTTGCTTTTAGGAATCTTATATAATAAAAGGGTAATATGCAAATTGACCCTAACAGCCAAACAACCAGGAATGACCAGTTGCTATGATCCACACTGACCACCAGGGGGCAGACACTCAATGTAGGAGCTTACCCCTGGTGGTCAGTGCGCTCCCATAGGGGAGCTAAGCTCAGCCACAAGCCGGGCTGACGGCTGCAAGTGCAATGTGGTGGTGAGAGCCTTCCCCTCCCCCTCGGAAGCACTAAGGATGTCCAACTGCAGCTTAGGCCTGCTCCTCACAGGGAATGGGCCTAAGCTGGCAGGTGGACATCCCCCGAGGGCTCCTGGGCTGCCATAGGGATATCTGACTGCCAGCTTAGGTCCAATTCCCTGGGGACCGGGCCTAAGCCGGCAAGTGGACATCCCCTGAGGGCTCCCAAACTGAGAGGGCACAGGCTGGGCTGAGAGACCCCCCTGAGTGCACAAATTTTTGTGCACTGGGCCTCTAGTCCTATGTAATAATCCTATATAATAAAGAGGAAATAGGCAAATTAACCCTCACACCCTCACAAAGATGGCTGCCTACAACCAGGCCTTCAAGGGGGTTAGTGAGGGATGACCAAACAACTGAACAAGCAGGCTGTGTGGGGCGACCAGGCTGGTGGGGGTCCTGAGGGGTGACCAGGCCGGCGGCAGGGGGGCAGTTGAGGGCGACCAGGCAAGCAGGGGGGTCAGTTGGGGCCGACCAGGCTGGCAGAGGGGGGCAGTAAGAGGCGACCAGGCCAGCAGGGGGGCAGTTGCGGGTGATTAGGCTGGCGGGGGGGGGGGGGCAGTGAGGGGTGACTAGGCTGGTGAGGGCAGTTGGGGGCCACCAGGCCGGCAGGGGAGGCAGTTAGGGGTGACCAGACCAGCAGAGGGGGCAGTTGGGGGTGACAAGGCTGGGGGGGGGGGGCAGTTAAGAGTGACCAGGCTGGCAGAGAGCGGGCAGTTGGTGTTGACCTGACTGGCAGCGGGGGCCAGTTAGGGGGCGATCAGGCCAGCATGCAGAGGCAGTGAGGGGTGATCAGGCCGGCACGGGAGGGCAGTTAGAGGCAACTAGGCAGGCAGGCAGGTGAGCAGTTAGGAGCCAGTGGTTCAGGATTGTGAGAGGGATGTCTGGACATCCCCCAAGGTGTCCTGGATTGGAGAGGGTGCAGGCTGGGCTGAGGGGACCCCCCCCCCCAATGAATTTTGTGCACTGGGCCCCTAGTATAGATATCTATAAACACTGGCTCTCCAGCGTGGTGATTATTTCAAAGAGTTAGGAAAACTCTGAAAAAGAACCAGAGGGGCCAGCTAGCTCTACTAGACATTAAAAAGTGCTTTGAAGTCTTTATAACTAATGCAATTTGATTTTGGCACATGAGAGACAGACCAGTGCAACAGAATAGAAGATTGAAAAATAGGCTCAGTTGCACATAAGAATGTATTTGCCAACACAGTATCTCAGATCAGTGGGGAAATACGGACTTTATCAGAGTGGTGTTGGGCTAACTGGATAGCCATATAGAAAACAGAGAATTTGATCCATTTAAAAAATTACATAGCAAACAAGGATAATTTCCAAAAGGATCTGAGATTTAGATGCTGATAGAAAGGCTAAATGGTACAGCCCTCCCAAAAGTAAATTTGGCAGTATCTGGCAAAATTATGTATTAATTTATTCTAAACCTGTTATCTTCCTTCTAAGAATCTATGCCAAAGGTATGCTAGTCAAACTAAGACCTATAGACTATATAGTATAATATCAAAAGACTGGAAATAACCCAAATGTTCATCAGTAAGGTACTGATTACTTAATATGTAGTACATCTACACAATAGTATATATGCAATTTTACAAAGGAATGAGGAATATATACCATGTGATAATTAGGCTGTATTAAGTTAAAAAGACAAAATGAAACAAAAATGTATAGTCAGCCACTGTTGGTATAAGAAAGGTGTGATGGACACATGTAAGTAGTTGTTTGTAATAGTGAAAACAAAAAAATTCATGTAATTTAAATCTTGTAGCTATGAGAAGGAGGGAACAAAGTAGACAACTTTGAGTATGTCTTGTTTTGTAGATTTGTCATAGAACCACTTAAATGCTACATGTAGCCCTAGCTGGTTTGGCTCAGTGGATAGAGTGTCGGCCTGCAGACTGGAGGGTCCCAAGTTCGATTCTGGTCAATGGCACATGCCCAGGTTGCGGGCTCGATCCCCAGTAGGGGGCGTGCAGGAGGCAGCCGATCAATGATTCTTTGTCATCATTGATGTTTTATCTCTCTCTTCCTCTCCCTTCCTCTCTGAAGTCAATAAAAAATACGTTTAAAATAAATAAATAAATGCTACATGTAATTATAAAATAAAATGAAACGAAAGTAACCCCTGAAAATTAAAAAGAGAAATGAATTAGCATGTCTGCATAGAGAGTACTCCAAAACACAGTTATTTGACTATATATTTCTAAGGAGGGCAAAGCAATTTATAAAAGCTCAGTAATCATATTGTTGGCTCTCTTGGTATTCTGAAACTGGTTTGTAAGTATTGTAGGATAAATCAAATGAGGAATTATATTGGTGTCATTGACAGCTGATTTCATTGTGGTTGAAAAGAGAGATGTAAGATGGATAAGATAGTCAAAACACTAGTCTTCTTGCATTTGAATTGAAAGAATTATTATAAATTCAGATAGTATTTTATCTTAAAAAACATATAAGCAAGCAAAAAAACCTCCAAAGCATTTTCCTAACTTTATTCACTGAAAAAGTCTAGGAACAAGGACCAGCCCAATGGTAATGGCCCTCATCCCCAACCACCAGCACCCAAAGGAGCCAGGGAAATGGCTATCTCCAAAATCTGGGGCGGGCAATGTTTCAGATGACCCTGGACTATTTTGTCAAACCAGAAAGTGAGGAAGTGTCCAAGATTATTAGAATCCTGTCAAAAATGAAAAAAATATCATAAAAGCTCTATATCTCCTCATCAATTTTTTAAATTTAGAGGTCAGCAGAACAGTTAAGGGCACCATACTCTGGTGAATACTAGAGGATCAGTGACCTGGTTTCTTTGACAAGTAATTTTAAAGGAAAAGAAGGAGAGGGAACAGAATTAAAGGCGACTTTAAAAACATGTATCCAATTATACTGTATGGATTTTAATAGATCCCAGTTCTAATGAGAAAAATATTTAGAAAATTATGATGCAATCTGGAGATGTGAATATTTAATGAGATTAAAGAATTACTCTTCACTTGCAAGTGTGATGATGTTATGGTTATGTTTTAAAAGTCTTTTTAGAGATATATTTATATGTAAAATTATGTATTTGGTATAAAGATATAGTTGGGGATTTAAATAAAACAGTGTTATATTTTTTTTTATAAAGTGTGAATAGTTTTTTTTAAAAAATATATTTTATTGATTTTTTACAGAGAGGAAGGGAGAGAGATAGAGAGTTAGAAACATCAATGAGAGAGAAACATCAATCAGCTGCCTCTTGCACATCTCCCACTGGGGATGTGCCCGCAACCCAGGTACATGCCCCCGACCGGAATCGAACCCGGGACCCCTCAGTCCGCAGGCCGACGCTCTATCCACTGAGCCAAACCGGTTCCGGCAAAACAATGTTATTTTATATATTGATAATTGTTGCTGTTGGTGATGGATATATCAAGTTTTTTATATAACTATATTTTTGTCTGTTTCAAAAAATTCCTTTATGGAAAAATAGGAAAAAACACACAAGCAATTATAGTTAGATAGCCCTGACTTACCCTGCCTTTTTATTGACTGGATTAGATCACTCAGTTTTTCAATAAACTCATTTGCTATGGAGATGAAAAAAATTTCTTTTAAAACATGAAGGGAAAGTGCTTATCACACAACAAGTGCTCTATAAATTTTAAGTATTGTCATTTTTGTTTTAATAAATGATAGTAACATGAATATCAGCTGTGAAGGGTTTCTAACTACTTGAGATACTTTCCTGTGTAGTTAACGTAGCTTAATTTTGAGGATAAATAAGTATTGTATGATTGAGAGTAGTTTTGTATTTGGATATATAATGTATTTACAAGATTGAATTTTCCATGAATTTTTAATTATTATATCCTGCGTCCCTTATATCATGTATTCAGTTAATTTAGAAATAAAGGAAACAGTGAAGTGTGTTAACAAAGGCTTGAGCCTTAGAGATTGTAGTGTAACATGTAGCTAGCTTTGCTGTGTCTTAAAGAGGGGAAGTTTAACTGGAAAGTCATCTTCAGAAGAGGAAAGGTATCTAAATACCAAAACTAGCATAGTAAAGATGGCTACCACTTTGCTTGTAAAGTCAGATCATTGAGCTAACTACTTGTCTTACGTTTGATTGTAAACTCATATAGCATTTGGTTAAATATAGCATTAATATTATGATTACAAAGTACCTTAATTCTTAGAATTACAGTTATTAGAAACCTGGGTTCTTATTTGGCACTTCCCATGTGGTACCCTTTAGCTAAACACCACCAGGAATACATGGTTGAACAAATTGAGTTTATTCAGTCAGGGAAGGTAAGCAATGAAACCATAGGGCACATCAGTTGAAGGGTGTTAGAAAGGACTTCTTTTAGGTTTAGGCTGTGTTAGATTATTTGGGGCAGGATTTAAGAAAACAGGAGTAATTCTATTATCAGATATTTTAATAAGCCTAGCTAGAAGGAAGGAAGACTAGAATGAGGAATGTAATTGGTAAAGCTGTAGTCATTTCTGTTGGCCAGGACAGAGAGATGGTTAGTCATTTTAATGGTTTGGATAGCATTATGGGGTGATCTTGTTATTGTCATAATCCGTCATGACCACAAGAGTGGCCATATCTGAGGCTGATATTCTGTGAAATTGTTTATGTTCAATATGGAGGACCTAGTTGTGAGTGGCAGGCCAGCTGCTAGATGTTAGGGCTTGTAGTTCTTTTTTTTAAAAAAAAATATATTTTATTGATATTTTACAGAGAGGAAGGGAGAGAGATAGAGAGTTAGAAACATCGATGAGAGAGAAACATCGATCAGCTGCCTCCTGCACATCTCCTACTGGGGATATGCCCGCAACCCAGGTACATGCCCTTGACCGGAATCGAACCTGGGACCTTTCAGTCCACAGGCCGACGCTCTATCCACTGAGCCAAACCGGTTTCGGCAGGGCTTGTAGTTCTTTATCTCAATTTAAAAGAGAGAAAAAAGGTGATTGCATTCGGAAACACAACATTATTGCTAAACATCAGTTTTTGTTATTTTATTCGAGTGCCAGTTAAATTTATGTATAAAGAACTAGTTTTACAAATGTCATTTTTAAATGTAAAATATAAACTTTAACTCCCCCCAAAAAGAAATATATTCATCTTTATAAAAAATGACTGAGTTATTTCTAAAATTTAATTTAATCATGTTTGTGTTTCACAGATATTTTCACCTCCAGGCCATCCAAAAATGATTTACAGCTCTTCAAATTTAAAGACTCCTTCAAAACTTTGTTCAGGGTCAAAACCTCATGATGTTCAAGAAGTTCTTAAAAAGAAGCAGGTAACAGCTTTGATTCTTCTTTTGTTAAAGAGGAAAGGTCCCACTGAGTTCTTAAGTGATTATGTTAACACCTTTGACTGTTGATGTTGTTATGGAACTCCATCGTCATGTTTGTTTAGCTGCTGCTGGATGCAGTGTACACTTGAACTAAAGGAAAACAAACAGAGAAAATGTTTAGCAATTGCCTTTCGGTGGCTACATCAAGCACAAGGGAAGACTTTCTTCTGTGCAAAAGTAAACAACACCAAGCTGTAAAATTTTTTTCATTCTCCAAGGGCTAGAAGCAGACATTTCATTTCATTATTTACTTTTTGTTCTTTCTGACTTTTCAAGTTAGATAATATTTCACATAAAATATAACTTTTATGTAGCTATTATTCAGATGATTCAGTTCTGAGTTTCATATCATCTTAGATATAAACAGTTTTTCAAATAAAATATTTACATATATTAACTCAGCATAATTTGATATTTAATTAACAGAGGAGTAGAAGCAACATTTTCCTGGCAAAAACATTATATTTTGCTATTGTTTCTAACCTGTAGCTCATCTCACATTTTTAAACTTTAAAAATAAGGATTTGGCTTATGATATTGGCAAATGAAAACACTTCTTATTTTTCCTCAGAGTTACATTTAGGTCATTCAAATGAAGGAACCTCATAGATACGGCTAACTAATGTTTAGTATTTTAAATACTTTTTAAAGTACAATTATAAATGTAAAAGGTTGTGTTTTTTTTTTAATATATCTTTATTGATTTCAGAGAGGAAGGGAGAGGGATAGAGAGTTAGAAACATCAGTCAGCTGCCTCCTGCACACCCCCTCCTGGGGATGTGCCCACAACTGAGGTACATGCCCTTGACCAGAATCGAACCTGGGACCCTTCAGCCTGCAGGCTGACGCTCTATCCATTGAGCCATACTGGTCAGGGCAAATGTAAAGGTTTTTATATTGAAAGTGTTCGGACAATATAGTTGAAGGTTTTATCTCTGGTTTTCAGCCATTTTTTGACCAGGAGGAAAATGTAGGGATGGCCCAGAAAAAATGAATTGAGAATAAAGTAGCCTTATGTATCATTGGCAAATTTTGTTATCTATTATTAATTTTTTCTTTACCTATTCATATAGGAAGCAATGAAGCTACAACAAGATATGAGGAAAAAAAGGCAAGAAGTGTTAGAAAAACAAATAGAATGCCAGAAGGTAAGACAAGAGCTCATTATTTGCCTATTGGAATATAAAATGGATTTTAAAAAGATACTCCTAATGGTAAATATTTTAAGGTTATTTTTATATTACACTTTACTAAGCATAGTTTTACTCTTTCCTGTTTGTTTCATAGATGCTAATATCCAAGCTAGAAAAAAACAAAAACATGAAACCAGAAGAGAGAGCAAATATAATGAAGACTTTGAAAGAGCTTGGTGAAAAGATCTCACAACTGAAAGATGAATTAAAAACATCTTCTGCAGTCTCCACACCATCGAAAATGAAGACCAAAACAGAGGTATCTGTTTGTATTTTTTTATATTTTTTATTGATTTCAGAGAGAGGGAGAGGGAGAGAGAGATAGAAACATCATTGATGAGAGAGAATCATTTGATTGGCTGCCCCCTGCACACACCCCACTGGGGACGGAGCCTGCAATGTGGGCTTGTGCTCTGACCGGGAATTGAACTGTGACCTCCTAATTCATAGGTCAATGCTCAACCACAGAGCCACACTAGCTGGGCTTTTTGCATTTTTTATTCAACATAGGGTTATTGAATATCTGTTACATGTTTGGTACTTTGAAAGTACAGTGCAACCCTTAGGTGGCTAATAGTCTAATGGGGAGACAATTATAGTAACAAGTTTAAAAAATATTTCTATAGATACTACATGTACTGTCTTTGAAAGAGGTAAATAAAGGTGTGTTTTTTCAGTTGAAATTTTTGGTTCTCTCTGCTGAACATGAAACTACTAAAGTGATGGCAAGCAAAGAGGTTACTTCCTATTTCAGCAATTTTTAAAAAAAATATATTTCACTGATTTTTTACAGAAAGGAAGGGAGAGGGATAGGGAGTTAGAAACATCGATGAAAAAGAAACATCAATCAGCTGCCTCCTGCACACTCCCCACTGGGGATGTGCCCGCAACCAAGGTACCTGCCCTTGACTGGAATCGAACCCGGGACCTTTGGGTCCGCAGGCCAACGCTCTATCCACTGATCCAAACCGGTCAGGGCTCAGCAAATTTTTTTTATAATTTTATAATAGTGTTGTAATAAAACCATTGCTCTTATTCATTTGCTTTAGTAAGGGCAAAAATGTGGCATTTTATTGGAAAGAATAATTGGAAGCTCTAGATCAGGGGTCCTCAAACTGCGGCCCGCGGAAAACATTTATCCAGCCCGCTGGGTGTTTTTGCCGCCGCTGTGTGCATACGAATTTATTCATAGTTTTTTTTTTAAACTATAGTCTGGCCCTCCAACGGTCTGAGGGACAGTGAACTGGCCCTCTGTTTAAAAAGTTTGAGGACCCCGCTCTAGATCCATTGAAGTCTAATTTTGTTAATTTTTTGTTTTGTTTTGTGTTCTTTTTTTATCATAGGTGAATACTTGCTTTACACAGTGCTTCCATTATACCTCAGCTTTGTAGTGGGATTTAATTTTTAGCGCTTTGAGGAGGAGGAGGAGGAGAGGGGAGGGGAAGGAAGAAAAAGAGGAACATAGTTAAAAGAATGAAATGGCAATAAATATGTACCTATCAATAATTACTTTAAATGTAAATTTCTTAATGCTCCAATCAAAAAACAGTATGGAGTTACCTCAAAATATTAAAAATATAAATGCCTATGACCCAGCAATTCCACTCTGGGAATATATCCAAAGAAAGCGAAACACTAATTTGAAAGAATATATGCATCTCTATGTTCATTGTAGCATTATTTACAATAGACAAGATTTGGAAGCAGCCTAAGTGTCCATCAGTAGATGAATGAATAAATTTGATACGGAATAAATTTGTCATATATGTATACATTTATATGTATATATAACACAAGTTTTTATGTACAATATTACATTTGAAATTATTATATGAAAGTAAAGTGTTTTACTAAGATTGCTTTTAAAAAATATAATAAAAATATTTTTATGGAAATTTCCCCCAGTTATAGAAAGAACATGGGCACATTTTGAAAATTAAAGAGAATATATATATAGGAGAAAAATAATTTCTCACAGTCACTTACCTAAAGACTGATTATTGTCTCTTTCCCCCCCACCTCCCCAAAAAAGAGTGGCAATAGTTATAGGATTCATATCTGAAAGCAGTTATGTAACTGTTACGTTTGTACTATGAATGAATTTTTACTATATAATTTGCCCTATTGTATTTTATTATGTGAAAATTATTCTCATCTCAGATGACTTTTCAAAATCTGAGTTTTAGGCCATTTTAAGCAGTAATACTCTTTATTGTTTTTACTGATACCACTATGCTCTGTACATGTTAGTATTATATCCATTAAATTACTTTCTCTAAAACACCCATGTATATTGCATCCTCTCACTCTCATTTTCCCAAAAGAGATGTGTGTCATTCTGTAAGTATAATATTCTGAATAAGATCTTGGAAGTAATCTAAAAAATGCACTTTTACTCTTAATTTTTCCAAAGGCCCAAAAAGAACTATTAGATACTGAACTGGACCTTCACAAGAGGCTGTCCTCAGGAGAAGACACAACAGAGTTACGGAAAAAGCTCAGTCAGTTACAGGTTGAGGTGAGATTAAAGAGATGTTACTGACTCACTACATTTAACATCTCAAAAAAATAGTTTTCTCTTTTTCTATTTTCCCAGGTTTAATCTAACTGTGTATTTTATTCTACCTTTGGTTGTTGTTATTCAGGCTGCACGATTAGGTATCTTACCAGTGGGTCGTGGAAAGACCATGTCCTCTCAAGGTCGAGGAAGAGGCCGAGGTCGTGGAGGAAGAGGAAGGGGCTCACTAAATCACATGGTGGTGGACCACCGGCCCAAAGCACTATCAGTTGGGGGACTCATTGAAGAGGAAAAAGATGATTTACTTCAGCATTTCTCAGTAAGTTTTTAAAGTAGCAAAAACAAACTCTGAAAACACTGTATTCAGCATTTCCTGGCTGCATTCTGTATAAATGCCAAATGTTTTATAGATTAGAAAAGAAGTTGTAAAAACATGGGTATTAGCAAATTTTCATTAATATATTTGAAGGTCAAGAAGAAACTCATGTTCTGTAACTCCATAATACTCCTCATAAATGCATGTGTAGTGATAAGTTGTTCCAGAGCTATCTTTGATTTTTGTTTTGGGGTTATTGCATGATTTACCGGTTGTTGATAGTTAATAAGTGAAAATAATTTGGGATGGAAGCAAAAGTCAAAGGAAGAATTTATTAGGATAAGAGACATATTTAGTTATGTTTTGTATACACATGCAACAATTTATTTTTAAATAAGACATGCAAATAGAGGTTTGATACAGGTAAATGTCTATTATTTGGCACATAAACAGTATATTCTCTTTTTTTATTAAATTTATTGGGGTGAAATTGGTCAACATGAACATAATAGGTTTCAGGTATGGGTTTCTATATTACAACAAGTATATTCTCCTTCCAACAACTCATTAATTCCTTCAGTAAATATTGTTATTTGTTCTAGAGCATTTGCATACATGATCTCATTTAAATAACTAAAATGCATGTGAAGTCACGTATGTACAGATGGGAAAATTAAAAGTTAGACATAAGTTAACCAAAATCAAACAGTTAATAAGTAGTAAAACCAAGATAGAAATGCACAGTGGTTAGCATCAGGATCCCTATTCCTCAGACAACAACTTTAAGAGAAAATATGTTCAGCTTTATTAAGTGCTAAAAATGTTGAGGGAAATCTTAACAAGCAAAACTTCATTCCAAAGTTTCTTATTAGTTTGGTGCCCATAATCCTGTCTTG
Organism: Myotis nattereri; assembly: GCF_964212035.1. Classification (NCBI taxonomy): domain Eukaryota; kingdom Metazoa; phylum Chordata; class Mammalia; order Chiroptera; family Vespertilionidae; genus Myotis; species Myotis nattereri. The sequence continues at coordinate 86,335,136 of NC_138080.1, forward strand.
CCCTCACTATTAGAAAATTGTCGGTTGTTATACAGTGTCCAGAATTTAGAGCCTTTGGGCTCTGGCCTATTCATTCTTGAGCCAGTTCTTTCACTAGTCTGCCCCTTATTTTCTTTGTTTTTAAAGTGGGAGACTAGTTTTAAGTGGCTTCTTTGAGAAATAAAGAAGATAATATTTGGAGCACTATACTTGGGCAAGGTATCGAACCTGGGTAAATGTTAATTTTTGTCTTTTAATGTTGAGTAGATAAAATTAAAGCCTCCTTGCCAAGTAAGTTGGGCATTTAGACCTAATGCCAGCTCTGGTGAGGTGATACTGGGTGATATAAAGCAGAATTTTTATAAATTTGTCTGTGTAGAAAGTTCAGTTATAAAAAGTAGGTAATTGTAGGAAGCTACATGCTCTGTCCCGAGGGTCACTGGAGGCAATATGTAGATATTTAAGTTGTTTTGTTTTGGGGTGTGTGTGTATGTGTGTGTGTATTTTAATTGATTTCAGAGAGGAAAGGAGAGGGAGAGAGATATAGAGACATCAATAATGAGAGAGAATCATTGATCAGCTGCCTCCTGCATGCCCCCACTGGGACATGTGCCCTTGACAGGAATCGAACCTAGGACCTTTCAGTCTGCAGGCCGATATTCTATCCACTGAGCTGCTGGGGTCCAACCCCAGAAGGTCCAGGGGTCCCCAAAGGTGTGGACGGAGTCGGCGAAGAAGGAATGACACAGAGACAGCGTTCAGTTGATCAGCAGCCTAGCCAGGATCTCTAGCCAAGTTCTGGTCAGGATCTCCAGTGAAGTTCTGGTGTTTATTGTCTTGTTATATCTGTATTTATACCAGTTGATTCCAATCCTATCAATCTCTATTCCAAAGGTTAGGGCATTTCTTATCTCCATTCCAGGGAGTAAAGATTATGTAGCTTAATTGTGATTGTTCATAGCTAAAGTGATTAACTACCCGCCTGGCACTTAGTTAAGGGGTTTTATTCCCTCCCTAACTTCAGGGGAAAATCCCTACCTGGGGAAACAACCTTTCTTGGAGAGGTGACCTCGGTTAAAACACATAGCGCCAAGAAGGTGAGCAAACATATTAAGAACAGTATGCCATATACGCCAGGTCCCTTGAAACATGCTGTGCAGATGTTTCTTCCCTGCAGCGACTGTGTCAAGCAGCAAGGATGGACCGGCTCCCTGCAAGTTCCCCCTTTTTTATTTTTTAAATGATAGCACATGTAAATCAGCGGCCACCTCTCGGATTGGGTTGTTTAAGACTCGGAAGAAGACTGACAAGCAGTGATAGCGAGCATAGCTATAAATATAGTGAATGGAGTGCACAAGGAGCCTTGTTCCTGTAGAAGGTTGCTGGCCTCTTCAGTCAAGGGATTTCAGCTCTCCTCAAGTAGGGGGTTTGGTTGTCCTTGTTGATCTGGCTACGGGCGGCATCATTGGTGATGGGCTTCCCGAAGCGTCAGCGAGTTGAAGGGCTACATCAAAAGGTCCATCAGGGCCGTGCTTGATGGTGGTGTCGGTGTCTGGGGAGGAGTCAGCTGTGCCCTCTGGGTCGGCCTATATGGTTAATACCGGGGAGGAGGAGGATGAGGCGGAGACGGAGGGTGGTGTGACATAAGGTCGGATTAGACCGTCTGGAATCCACACAGGTGAGTCTGCATCCTGTGGAAATATACATGCACCTCCTCTCCCCCAGGTTAAAAGTACACCAGGTCCCTTCCAGGCTCCTGTAAGTCTTTCCATTTGACGAAATAAGTGAATTTCTGCTAAATGAAAGTTTCTTTTGCTGATTTGCTCAGAGACCTCGGACTTGGCTGAGAGAGTAGCTTCCACTTCTTGCTTTTCTACCATCTGTTGGGCCTCAGTTGTTAACTTCTTCAGCTGACCCCATGTTGGCACCTCAGTCCCTTGCATAGCCTTTCTTTTGTTTATTGTCTACCAGCTAGGGCTAGATGTTTAAGTTTTAACCCAGAAGTCATGCTCATGTGGATCTCTTTCCTTCTCATAAGTAGAATCATTCTAGATCATCTAATGATAACCAGTTTTTAGATAAATGCATTTGATAAGTCTGACACATGGCATTTGGTTTGTGGAAAGGGGAAATACCAGGCATTTGGGGAGAGAGCAAACAAAGCTGAGGCAGATGAGGTAACTTCAAGGAGACACTGACATTGGTTTTGATGGCATTTTATTGTTTTTTTTTTGTTTTTGGTAAAGTGCTTATCAGACAGTCTTAAGTACTAGTAGCATATTTACCCTAGTAACAGACTTGGGCATATAGTATGTTTTCTTTGAAAGAAATACATATGCCTAGATATTAGGGCAAATTGATTTAGCAGGCTTAAAGGATAATAACTCTTATTTAAGATCTTTTATATCCCACAAAGGCTACCATAAAAACGTATATTTTCAGTTTTTTTTTTTTTTTTACTGTCCTTAATAATTGTGAAATGACCATGGAAGATTCTATCTTTATGGATGGGTTTTGGTGAAGCTATTCTGAAGAATGAGGACCTAATTCTGGAGTCGTTCAGTTTATTTTTGTATCCAGCAATCCATTTCTAAGAACTTATCACAAGGGTATTGCTAGGGTTGCATGCAAATGATACCTGTACATTTGCTCAGTGAAGCATGCTTTATATTTAGTGAAAAAATGGAAACAATCTAAATGCTCACAAGTACTTTGCAGCTATTAAGAACATGTTTTTAAAGAAGAGTGCCATGAGAAAATTCTCCAGATTAACTTATAGGTTAAAAAAAATTGGAGGCAATATTAAACATAAACAACAAAAAAATGAAAGTGCATTAAATTATTAGTTCTGGGTGACAAAATTCAAGTTTTTCATTTTTTTTCCTTCTAAGTGCTTCTCTATTTTTCCAGCTTTCCAAAAGAACACATATTACTTTTTAAATCAGACCTTTTATCATCACATTCACTTTTAGGTGAAGTGTCAGCATTTTTATGATGATTATAAAACCAAATTTGAGTATATGTGTTGATCTTGGGCTTTAGGTCCCAGGCACCTATATAAAAATATGTGTAAATTAAAGTATACACAAATTTAAAATATATAAAATATTTAATATACAGTGCAAGCTGTATAAAACAACATAAGACATATAATACTACATAAACATTTTAATAGTATATATCAGGGGCCAGCAGACTTTTTCTGTAAAGGACCAGATAGTAAATATTTTAGATTTTAGAGAACCACATAGAGTCTCTGTCACATTTTCTTTTCCTCCTTTTTCCCCCTTACCTGCCCCTTCTCCTCCCTTTTCCTTCTATGAATTTATTTTCCTTTTAAAAATATAAAAGCTATTCTTAGCTTACAGGCCATTGAAAAACAGGTGCTGGGCCTGAAGGCTGTGATTTGCAGATCCCTGACATACATTATTGTATTACTTTAAGTACCTGTTTCCTCATACCCTTAACAGCATTTGATTTTTATTTTTTCATCTTTGCCAGTTATGTGGTTGATGAATGATGATTGATACAGATTTGGCATCAGTTTCTGATCTGGGAAAATGGCTGGCTAGATGAATTTCTCTCTGAGTAACTTCTACCTCCAAGGTTCCAAGTACTTCTAAAGTATTGCGTACTAGAGGCCCGGTGCACGAAATTCGTCCATGGAGAGGGGGGGTCCCCTCAGCTCATCCGGCACCGTCTTCTATCCAGGAGCCCTCGGGGGATGTCTGACTCACAATCCTGGCCTGCTGGCTCCTAACTGCTCATCTGCCTGCCTGCCTGGTCACCCCTCACTGACCCTCCGCCCCCCCCCCCCCCCCCCCGGCCCCCCAAGCTGGCCTGGTTGCCCCAAACTGCCCGCCCTCTCCCCCAACCGGCCTGGTTGCCCCTCCCTGCCAGCCTGGACGCCCCATGGCTGTTTGGCTGTTTGGTCGTCCCTCACTGTCTCCCCTGCCTGCCTGGTCACCCCACACAGCCTGCTGTTGATATTAAACCCTTATCAGATGTATCATTGGCAAATATGTTCTCCCATGCAGTGGGTTGTCTTTTAATTTTATTGATGGTTCCCTTTGCTGTGCAAAAACTTTTTAGTTTGATGTAGTCCCTTGTTGCCCTTGTCCGAGGAGATATATCAGGAAAAATATTGCTACGAGCCGAAACCGGTTTGGCTCAGTGGATAGAGCGTCGGCCTGCGGACTGAAGGGTCCCGGGTTCGATTCCGGTCAAGGGCATGTACCTTGGTTGCGGGCACATCCCCAGTGGGAGATGTGCAGGAGGCAGCTGATCAATGTTTCTCTCTCATCTGTTTCTAACTCTCTATCTCTCTCCTTTCCTCTCTGTAAAAAATCAATAAAATATATATTTTTTTAAAAAAAATATTGCTACGAGAAATGACTGAGAATTTACTGCCTGTGTTTTCACTTAGGATTTTTATGGTTTTGAGCCTAACATTGAAGTCTTGAAGTCTTTAATCCATTTTGAGTTTATTCTTCTGTATAATGTAAGAAGGTGGTCTAGTTTCATTTTTTGCATGTATCCAATTTTTGCAATACCAGTTATTGAATAGACTATCTTCACCTCATTGTGTGTTCTTGCCTCCTTTGTCAAATATTAATTGACCATAAAGGTGTGGCATTATTTCTGGGATCTCTATTCTGTTCCTCAGAGTTTTTTTTAATGTTTTTTAAAAAATATATTTTACTGATTTTTTACAGAGGAAGGAAGAGGGATAGAGAGTTAGAAACGTTGATGAGAGAGAAACATTGATCAGCTGTCTCCTGCACACCCCCTACTGGGGATGTGCCTGCAACCGAGGTACATGCCCTTGACCAGAATTGAACCTGGGACCTTTCAGTCCACAGGCCAATGCTCTATGCACTGAGCCAAACCAGTTAGGGCTGTTCTCAGTTTTAATGACTTAATATATGTATAGTTGTGAAATGATTACTAAGATATGTTTAGTTAACATCCATCAGCTCACATAGATATTTTTTGGAATGAGAATTTTTAATATCTACTCTCTTAGCAACTACCTGATTTTTAAAAGATGGTAGATGTGTATTTGGATAGGGCCATTTTTGATACATCAGTTTAGTTATGTCTCATGGATCAAATGTTCGGTGTCAGATTATAAACAATCAATCCCATAAGAAATAATGGGGATTTTTCCTTAGATCACAGGCCAATATCTATGCAGACAATAGTTAACTGGCGATGGGGCTGGCCTAGTGTACACTTACAATGCAGTTATCTGAGTGTTCTGTGGAAACATTTGTCAGATGCTTCCTGAAGCTTACCAACATTTTTCTTAGAGAACCTAGAGTGAAACCCCAAATTTAAAAGAACTTCTGTCACATTTTTCAGGACTGAACCAAGAATTGGGGGTATTTTACAACTCAGCCCAGTTCATAAGAAAACTGTAGGAATAACTAAACTTTTCCTTTCATGAAACTTTGGGTCCCTATTCTTTTGCTTCTGTTGCTTTGTCTTTAAAATTAAACTTTTGCTTTCTCTTATTATTGATATGTGCTGGGAAGGGGTGGGGGAAATGTTCATACTGTAGTACCAAGGAATAATTGGTAGCAGATTTACCTTGAGTGAGGATAGTAGGTGTTTAACATTTGTTGAATGTGTAGGTGAGCTGGGGAGTACTAGTTATAGTTGTATAACATTTCAGAACAGAAAGGGGGAATAGCTTTGTCAGATATAGGTGGGGCTATAAGAGATGCCATATGATGAAAAGACAGTGTTTTAAATAGTTACATTTTTAAGGTTTCAGTCTAAATATGTAGATTATCAAAGCCAAAAGCCAATAATTGTATTAAGACAGTATTTATTTGTCCTTATGATGACTTTTCTAAGTAATTTATCACCCAGTCAAGACAGATTTTATATACATGACAGAAAAATTAATCATGGACTATTCTGGGCAACCAGAACATATGGTCTACTAGTTAAAACAGGTTTCATTTTTTTCTAGCTCTCATTGGAGATTGTTCATAGATCCACTTTAATAGATTTTTCTCCTAGTCATTATACTTTTTGAGTAGCACACATTTTGAAGGAATCACTAGTAAATGTGAGTACACACTTTTGTGTTTTTCTAAAATCTATTTTAGGCTGCAAACCAAGGGTCAAAATTTAAAGACCGTCGGCTACAAATATCATGGCACAAGGCCAAGGTGCCTTCTGTATCCACAGAGACCGAGGAAGAAGAAGTCAAGGAGGAGGTAAATTTAATGATTGAAAATAAGAGTTGAAAAAGAAAAAAAAGGAAGAATTAGATTGTTTCTCAGTTACATTTTTTCTGACATTAAAATAAATAATATAAAATAAATATTGAATTATTGCATGAGTGCAGTTATCTAAGACTAGTCTTAAAATTTATTAAAGCATCAAAAGGTACATAAATATAAAAAGCTTTGGGGGTTTATTTTCTGGTGTAGAGAGACATTTTTATTGGCATTTGTTTGGGCTCTAGATATCTTTATTCTGGTAAATGAGGACATGGATTATATGAATAAATTAAGTTTTAGCTGATTGTTGAAGCTTTTATTCAAGTTCCATAAGTAATAGATGGGAGTTTCTTTCCTTCTATGTATAGTTGGTTAAAATGTCAGTGTAAGGAAGTAAGACATTAAGAGGGAAGGCTGGGAAAGTCAAAGACTTAAGTAATGCAAGTACTAAATAATCAGCCTCTTAAAATATCAGAGAATTGATTCTGCTCTTTTAGTACTATATTTCTAATTAGTTTATTAAAATGGACACTCATCCAACATTGCAAGTTATTCCTGATTCATCACAGTTTTGGTTTAAAAGATATCTAGTAATAATGGTTGGTCAAGAGGCTTCTAAACCATATGGGTAATTTTATATAACCAAAGTGGAAACATGTTCCTCTGTTAAAAAAAAAAAAGAAAGAAAAATCTTGATATTTTGGGGAATATTTACAGATACTTTTACTTTGTGTAACTTTTTATATTTTTATATAAGATTTTGAATGTCAGTGTCATGGGAAGTTAGTATATTCTCCCCTCACAAATATTCTAATATTAAAGGAAAGGTTTAGGAGTTTGAATGGTCATTTACTGCCTAATTTTTAAGTTAACGGAATAAAATTAATTTTATCAATAACATTTCATAGGTATTTTTATTTTCCCTACTAAATGTTCATATATTACTTACTTTATTTTTCTGATGATTTTAGAATGTAAATCTTTTCCTATTTAGACTAAGAAAAGTTAGGGAGATTATATACATAGATTGGAGCAAAACAGGTTTACTTTAACCTACTCTTATTAATTTTAATTTATTAAAACCTACTTTATTTTAATTTATTAATTATTGTATTATTTTCCATATGAACAACAGTAAACCTACTTTTATCCCACCCAGTACATGTAAAAAAAATTGTTTTTTGTTTTTTTGCTCTGAAAAATATTTGTAAACCCAGCCTTTATATTTAGTCTGTTTGTCCTTTGTCGTAAAAAAGTATTTTATTTAACTTTCTTGTGCCACTAAGCAGATTTTACCCTCTCTTTCTTTAGGAAACAGAAACCTCAGATTTGTTTTTGCCTGATGATGATGACGAAGATGAAGATGAATATGAGTCTCGTTCATGGCGAAGATGAAATCTGAAATGAGCTGTATAATTTTTAGGAATATTTGTTTAGAAGAACAACTTTTAAAGTTATTTAAAGACGTCAATGAGCCAAAAAAATTTTTTTTATTTTTCTTTTCAACACAGTAGATTTAAGGACAGCAAGTTTGCTATTTAAACACATCTCATAACTGTTCATGATATTAAAGCACCAAAGGCCTAGTGACTTTTACACAGTTGTGAAGATCCACAGGATGACATGGATAATCTCTAGAGCCTTATATTTCCACACCACCTGTTTTGTTGCTATTGGTGTTGGATTATGATGTAAATGACAGGGTGTTCAGAAATTTTATTTTGGATTATAATCTGCTGATAAAATTTCTTTAAATGTCAAAATTGCCTGGAATCTCTTAACTCTTAGCTATTATGGATGGGTCGTCAGACAGTAGGAGACATTTGTAATTGCAATACCCTTCTGCTTTCAAGAGTTGTCTTGGAAGAAAAGTAAATTTATTTTCATTTGTTTTTACTGAGGAGGAGCCCAATTTGTATTAAATCTAAATTTGGGGTGGGAGGTGGCTTATGTGTAGAAATACTGTTTTAGTGTAAACCATACAAACTCTGTGTTCTTAAATGCTATAAGGTAATGGAAGCTAGCTCTATGGTATTTTCCTTCTGTCATTATATTAACTCTCCTGCACTTCTATTGCTGCTGATCCTTTACTTTGAAATTAGTGAGTATTGGTTCAGTTGGTTTGTGTTTTGTTTTTCTATTTTTAACATTCTCAGAATATAAAAGGTTTTCACCCATTGCCCTTTTCTCAATCCCATTTTCTTTCTTCTGCCTTTTTATTACTAGGCCTGACTTACCCATTATTGAGATAAGTGATTCTTTTGGATCACCAAAAGTCAACCCTTAATAAAAAGTTTAAACCAGCAAGCACCTTGATAAATGTTTAGATGAGAATAATGGAAGGATTTATGGGGAAAGTCAGTCACTAGCTTTTTCTTTTTTAATGCTTCAATTTAGTTAATAGTTACACAAAAGGGTTAAAAAGTGTCTGAAATTCTTTTCCTAAATTTAAACCATGATGGTGAGGTGTTTGAGTAGGGTAGGGTTGGGGTAGGGTAGGGGGATGGGTATGCTAGTAATAAATGGGAGTCATAACTTGACTTTGATCAGATGACCTTATTTTTTGATAATTTTGTAGCTTGTTACTATCCATGACATATGCATCCTTCAGTAGAAAGTTTCTTTCACTGTGTGCATTTTTACTGTACACTGTATAGAGTAGAGTATCTGTTAAGTAAAATATATATGTAAATGTATGTCCTTGTGTTCTGAATGTTAGATGGAAAAACAGGAGTAACACTACACTGTATTGACCCCTGGGGAAATAAAATGATTAATGTACATAGGATGTCACTTTTTCAAGAGTATACACATCTATGTTTTTATGTACGTGTGGTGTGAAAATTTGAAACTTCCTGTTGGCTTCAGAAAGTTCTTGGTGATCACTATATCAAGGATTTTGTTTCTTGAAGTAAGGACTGTTTCTTAAAATAGAAACTATTCACTAAGAAACTTAAAACCATCAGGACTCTAAGTTAGCTACAAGAAGTTAAATCCCATGTTCTGATTATCTCTTCTTTTCTACTTATTTTCCTGGAATGATGTGTCAAACCAGGGTCATTTTTATGTTCATTGTAACTTCCCCTTCGCGATTATAAGGACTTCCTCTTCCTAGGTTGTTATTAATATTTCTGATAACACTGAAACTAAAATAAGCTTATAAAAAGATAAAAATGTTACAGTGGGGTACCTAGAATAAGCAATCTTGCTCCTTCCTCCATCATCTCTAATGAAATTTTCTTGATGTCTGTGGCTCAGTTGGTATATATTTTGAAAGATTCATTGTGGTGAATATTTTGAGTCCTGACAGTTTAAACCTGATAGAGGGAACAAAGGATTTATATATTTTTTGTACAAAGTTTTTTCTTAAACTGTATAATTTTGTAAATAATTTGTTTGGTTTTTTTGTGTACTAAAACTACCAGCGTATAGATTTCAATAAGAATTGTTGTATTTTTGTATTTGGAAACTGAAAATTACAGTAAATTAATGGAGCTGTAAGAAAATTTTCAGTAGACTGACAGTTCAACAGAATGAGATTCCTTTTCATATGGTTTTTTTTTTTAACCTCAAAATTGACATCTTATTACACTCTGTACAGAGAGAGTTGAGGATTTGTTTGCCTTTTTAGTTATTGGGAGAGAGGGGGGTGAAAGAGAAGAGTGTTACAGTGAAGAATAGATAGACACCTTTCCCGGTAAGATTCTTATATAAAACTTCTTTTTCAATACATCTCATATAAGATTAAAATACGTTTTAAATGTTCTAAGAATTCTAAAACAATTTTGACTCTCAAAAATGAATTCAAAATAATGAGTTAAATATAATATTAGAAATTTTAAGTTAATGTTAGCATAAAATAGTTGAATATATATTTTTCCTTTAGGATTTTTTTTATCCCCATCCTCATATCCCCAACTATTAGAATTTCTTTTGAAAAGTAAGTACCATAACTTGTTTTCTTGGCATCTTCAGTTACAGATATGACATACACCATCTGAGGCAAGCTGCATTCTTTTTAATGAATGTGACGTCTAAGTTTCTAAGTAGCTGATGACCAATCCACCTAGGTCAGCCTGGTTTATTAGTGGATTGCTGCCCAAGCTTAAAAAGGTAACCCCAGGGAATGCAGAATTTTTTTTTGCATTTCTTCATGTGGGAAAGCATTGATGATAAATTGGAAAACGGTCTTGTTAGGATGAAACAGAGGTCCTACTGATGGATCATTATTTCAAAAAGAAGAAAAAAATCATGTGAAAAGGAATAGTGGTTCTTCTTATGTATAGTATGCCTGTATTATAGTTTTTACAAAATTGTGAACTTGTGTAATAGTATAATAGGAGATATTGTTGAATTTCTAACTGTTTATACATTTAAATTCATATATGTAATGTTTGTTTTATCAATTACAATCTGAATTTCTAAGAAGCATGTTGACTTTTGCAATAAAGATGCAATATGGAATGGTTCACAATCAGAAAAAAAAAAGAAAAGAAAAAAAAGATAAAAGTATTATGAATTTAAAAGAATTTGGAAAACTTATGAACCATTCCAAAAATTATAACAATCACCAAAAGAGCTGTAATTCTGGCTTGTTCTGGAAAGAAAGAAAATGTGTGTGTATGCTTGCTTATGTGTGACCGTGAGTGAGTAGTGGATATGTATGTGTGTTTTATGTTGGGTTCATGTACATGAGAGAATGCTGCTCTATGAAACTGGGTATTGAAGCCACTGGCTATGAAATACTCAGTAGAATAACTCCCTCAACAGGATGGTCTTGGAAATGAAAAAGAAGGGGATTAAAGTATTACTTGTAAGTTAGCTTTGATAGCCATATTTCTTTGTTCATGATGGGTCTTGGTATCCCTGATAAAAAGCACAAACAATTTTATAAAAGCAATTATTTTAATGCTACCTTGATGATATTCAGTGTGCCTGCCAACCATAGGAAGGACCTTTTTCTTTTTTCTAAAATATATTTTTATTGATTTCAGAGAGGAAGGAAGAGGGAGAGAGAGATAGAAACATCAATGATGAGAGAGAATCATTGATTGGCTACTGTTTGCACACCCCACACTGGGGATCGGGCCCGCAACCCAGGCATGTGCCCTGACTAGAAATTGAACCATGACCTCCTGGTTCCTAGGTCGATGCTCAGTCACTGAGCCATGCCGGCCACCTGGAAGGACATTTTTCTTAAATGGAATAGAAAGATGGGGAAAAACACCTTGAAGAGATGACTTCTAATTGTGACCTCTAATAGTAAAGAATAACAAGAAGTAATCTTACACCTTAAGGATTCGGTGGGAGGTGATGAGAAAGGAAAGTATATCACTTGGGCTCATATTTCTCATTTGAAAAATTTCCCTTGAAGTGATTATTCATTGTCTAAAAAGAGTCATTCTTTTAATCTCAGCCTATACAGGAAATTACTAAAGAATGGGAGTAAATTTCATTCAGTCTTTTCAAATAAATTTCATCTGTATTTTATGAATTTGGTAAATGGAAAATAAGCTGTGTGATCATTTGTTTTGAATAGATGAGAATTTATCCTCATCTATACAGGGTGTCCCCTCAAGATGTATATACACTTTAGCAGCTGATAGCTCAATTTTGAAAATGAAATGTATTTTAATTAACACTGCCTTAATAATTATTCATAGTGAGTGTATACATTTTTGGGTGACACCTTCCATATTTATAATAAACATTAGTTCTGGGAAGTTTAGTGGGGATAAGCATAATTCTGAAGATAGTTACATCTGTTTAATATTAAGTCAAATATTTTACTAAAATGGACCTCTCATTAACAGATTATTGGGTTTATGTGATTTCTTAGTGATTTTGATGTAAATTATTCTAAAGCAAGGATAAATTTTGAATCATGAGTCCCAGTGTATCTAATGTATCTAATTATGTTACAGTAAACAGAAGGTATGAACATTTATGTCAACACTTGAAATGTTTGAGATGATAGAGTCAGGGTTGCTTTAAACAAGGGCAGACCTGCACATTTTGTGTCATTTTAATGTCAGATCTGTTTGAGGAGCCAAGGAGCACTCACTCGAAAATATAAGGCTATTGACTGCTATTGCCTGTGCTGTGAATCACCTTCATTTATGCTAAATTTATTTTATTGCCAAGTGATCTCCTTTCTACAGGGTCTCTTACCTGGTTCTTTGATCAACCTTAGGGTAACTAAACCATCCCAGCATTCTGAGATAGGTGACTTGATACAGGTGAAATTAAGGTCAGAATAGTGTTTGATGACTGTTTGCAAGGTAATTGCAGTTTGAATCTACTCTTTTCTTAGGCTACTGCAAACAGATTTTTTTTTCTCCTTTTTTTTTTTTGTGTGTGGAATTGATCATTAAGCATGATAAACATGGCTGTTACCTTTTCTTTTTATTTATTTATATTATCTTTCTGTGAAAGAGGAGCAAGAGCTTGTTAGCTTGTTTTCCATGAAAATAAGCCTGTATTTCCTACATCCCTTCAGTTTTCTAACCACTTCATAGAGTTCTATTATTTTGATATAGTGGTCCATTTGTAATTTAAAATAATAGTTATTTTTTTATATAGAGGTACTGGTTTAGTATTTGCTCAAAATTATTCTAAATTATTTGTCAGGGAGTCCAGGTGTGGAAATAAATCTTTTTAGTTGCCTAGCCCTTTTTCTATTCTCAGTATTGCTTTGTAAAAACCTTATAAAAGTGAATGTCTTGTTAACAGTTTCCTAAAGTTCTTGTGATTCCATCTTTTCTCATTTTCCCCCAGAGAGCTCTTAGTGTAAAATATTGATATATTTTTCCAGTTTTAAATTAAATTAGATAATAAGGGCTAATATAGACTTTGCCCAATTATTCTGGTTTCTGGAGGATGATTTGGCCTCAGGGTGAATTCTTAGACCAAACGCTGCCTATTTATCTGTGTAAACACCTGTCCTGTATACCAGTAAACTATTGAGTTCTAGATTCTGAACTATCCTCCAACAAGAGATTTATTTACTGTAAGATTCAAGTTTTTAACATTTTGAGCCTGTAGGGGGCTCTAGGAGACAAAATTTAGTTGGCCTTAGAGCAGTGACTGAATCCTTTTTTTTCCCCACAGCAACTTACAGTAAAAATATTTTGCACTGTGATACAGTATACACACTTCCTCCAAACAAAAGTTTACCAAACAACACCCTTATTATTCAATATGCATGTGATATTATTTATTCTATTAATTTTTGGCAGGATCCACTATTTGACTTTCAAAATTGCAGTTTGAAAAACACTGGCCTATTGAGATATAGGGTAAATTGGATTAAAAAAAATTTTTTTTTTATTTCCAAGAAGAAGGGAGAGAGAGAGAGAGACATCAGTATGAGATAATCACTGATTAGCTGCCTCCTGCATACCCCCTACTGGGGATTGAGCCCGAAACCCAGGCATGTGCCCTGACCAGGAGTCAACCCAGCAAATCAAACCAGGAATCGAGACCTCCTGGTTCATAGGTTGATGCTCAACCACTGAACCACACTGGCTGGGCTGAATTGGATTTTTAAATCACTCTCTTCCTTGCTGTAACATCATCAATACAATTTTGAGTGTAAAATGATGTAATTTAACGTTTTGTATTTTGCTTGGAAAAGTAGTCTAGAGTCTAAAATTAAAGGTGAAAAAAATATATATCAGTGTCTTTATTGATTACTTGATGTTCTTGAGTGTGAAGGTGTTTTTAATTTTTAAAATAGACAACTGTGAGTGACTTTAAACTTGCCTGTAGTTTTATATCTTTGTCATTTGTTCTGGGGAGGAAGTAGAATACTAGTATATTGGTGTTACATTTTATGAAATTCAAGTCAGTAAGAGTATTTGGCTTTGAGTTTTGCATTTAAAGTCACCTTAGCTATCAGCCATCAAAACTAAACCAAGTTTGATGTCTATCTCTGAGAAAATTGTACACATTTCAACCTTGTGCCATTGAATTTCACGCTTTTCAAACACATTTTCCTATAAGTTATAAGAAATAGGAAATAAAAAATAATTACCTAATCCTTGCCACTTTTCTTAATCTTGGGCAAGTGTGTTACTTGTATCTTTACATGCCTGTGCTTTTCCAGTTTCTAAAATGTAAAGAAAAAGATTAGGAACATATTGATGAGAATGTTGACATATTTTCAGAAAGCCACAGGAGGAAAACCATTAAGTCTGCAAAGTAATGAAATCTGCCCTAATAATGGAAATGTAAGTTATTTGTACATTTTAGAATGTCTATCCTCTGTCCATGTTCATTCCTTTGGGATTCTTTAAGTAATAAAACCTGACTTCCTTGTATTACCATAGTACCAAGTAAAATATTTTCCACTAAACTGGTTATTTTAGGCTATTCATTAAGAAAATATATTTTCAACTAAATTGATAATTTTAAACTGTTCACTTAAAAAAAAATAACTGGCATGTATTTAATGCAGAATGTGTTTCAGGAATGGCTCTGTAGTTTGCCTGAATCCTGTGTTTGCACAGCCCTTTGATGCAGTGCAACTTGGTTGTTCAGCTTGGAACTGAGTTTTGGGGAGATTAAGTGGTTTTCAGAGCTCACACAGCCTAGAGTGGTGAGACTCGGATTTGAACACAGATCTGACTCCAGAGCTCAGCTTTTAACCTCTGTGCTCTGCTGCTTTTAATAAAATGGAATATTACAAGTCCATAGAATGTCACTGGTCTTTTTTATTAGTGTCTGTCAAAACACTGCCATTCTGGCTCCATCTATTTCATCTGCCTTGGATTGGAACCAGGCTCCCGTAGGGAGCAACACTGTTTTTAGGTAGCATATTGGAAACCATAGCGAACAGTGTTTATATATGCTAATTTGTGGGGAAACATTTTAAAGTAATTTTCTGTGACCTCCGTAATGTACAGCCAGCCAATTTGATAACATTTCACAATGATCTGGCTATATCATAACCTATGTTTATTTTATTTTCAATTTTATCTTAAATATTTTCTCTGGCAAACTGAATTATGATAATCTTGCAATATTTCTACCTTGTTTCTTTGTGTTTTTTAATATTGCTGGTGCCTTCTTCCTTTTAACCTTGGCATTAAAAAAATCATGTTGCACATAAATAAGTTACATGCTTTTATTTAATGATGTTTTCATATAGTATACTGAATTTTCTAGGCAGAAAGTGCTGAGAATAGCAGTGTTCATTTATAGTTATGTTTATGCCATAGATTTTTTTCAAAAAATAATATATTCTCAATGAATAAAACTGGTGTTCATGTTCTGTTGTTTATAGAATTATCTGACTTTTACATGTTCAGGTTTCTTAGTTTAGCAATGCCATTCTAAATCCTTATGGGTTTCTAATTTTAGCTATTTTGGTAACTATAAAATGTTTATTGACTCCTAATGGTATGGTAGTAATTGTCATCTCAAAAAAAAAAAAAAAAAGATGTAAGCACCCTTGGAGAAAGGGGGCTTTTTATTCTTTGACAACCCATGAGAAAATAGGCATGTTCTAATAATACAACAGAGAAAGACTTTTACTCTTGACAAAATTTAGTAGCCATTGGGAATATTTCCAATATGGTAAGTGTGTCAGGAAAATTGCTGAGACAAAATGATTATAACATTCTCCTGGTTACAGTACATGCTTTAGAAAGATGTTTACCCCTAAAATTTGGAATGTGTCATTGAAAAATATTTTGCTGTCATCAAATGCTAAAAATAATGTGTGCCATTCTTAAAGCATTAGCAACATGTTTTTCCTTTGAAATACTAAAGATGGGGAAAAATTTTACACATAGAACTTAATTTCTTAGAATCATAATTTTATATTTTTTGAAAAATTTTCTGCCAATGACTAAAGCACTTCTCTCCCTGTGATTTATTTAAATCCTAATAAATTATACATTTCTGCACTTTAGCCATTCATGTGAAAATTATTTAGAGTTATCTCAATAGAACGGTGCTGTGTGGTCTCCCGAAGCCCCAAGGATGTCAAAGAAGTTTCCTCCACTCTTAGTTTTACTTTTTCAAATGACTATTAATTGATAAATCAGATAAAGCTGAAGAAAAGTCTACAAGATTGAAGTGAACAATTAAAACCTACTTAGAAGCGAGAACTTATTTATGTAAGGGCCCTATTTTTATGGCAAGCTTCTGTGCAGAGTTCCTAATATTTTGGAAAGCTATTTGTGAGTTTTAGGTACTTATCAGTTTCTTAGAAATTGGCCATTATCTTGAAAAAAAAAAAAATAGAACCTAACTGGTATATTCAGACATGTTCAGAAAACGTTGAACATTGTCTATAGAAACAGTACACAGCATATTTTGATTCTCCTTTTTACAACCCAGGAGTGCCTTTTTATTCGCGATTCGACTATATTCACTGGTGATGGTTTTCTGCTTCATGGACATAAGGTGGAAGAAATGGTTACAGTAGCTGTTTTCACTTGTTTTTCTTTGTGGTGATGAGAGTCCGAATCCACAGAAAATTTGCACACTTAAAATACGAGAAAAGTGCAGAGAGTTTTGATTCTGTTCAACATTTTAGTAGGGCTGTCATTGACCATTTTTGCCCAGAAACATGATTTTGGGTGTGTACGTGCCATAAATAAATTAAAACATAGATCAGATGGTAAAATATTCTGCACACAGAAGCCCTTGAGTAACTCTTGAGTAAATGACTTGAAGAACCAGCAGTGGAAATATAAAACAATCCATCTCTGCCTTTTATTTGGTTAATTACAGAGGAAGGGAGAGGGATAGAGAGTTAGAAACATTGATGAGAGAGAAACATCGATCAGCTGCCTCCTGCACACTCCTTACTGGGGATGTGCCCGCTAAGATTCGAACTGGGACCCTTCAGTATGCAGGCCGACGCTCTGCCAGCCGCGGGCAAACTACGGCCCGCGGGCCAGATCCGGCCCGTTTGAAATGAATAAAACTAAAAAAAAAAAAAAAGACCGTACCCTTTTATGTAATGATGTTTACTTTGAATTTATATTAGTTCACATAAACACTCCATCCATGCTTTTGTTCCGGCCCTCCGGTCCAGTTTAAGAACCCATTGTGGCCCTCGCGTCAAAAAGTTTGCCCACCCCTATCCACTGAGCCAAACCAGTTAGGGTTCACCAGTCATTTTTAATGGTGTTAAGAAATGATTGTAAACTTGGAAAAGGAATTGTGAAGACATTATTTCCCAACCTGGGCATGTGCCCTGACAGGGAACCGGACTGTGACCTCCTGGTTCCTAGGTCGAGGCTCAACCACTGAGCCATGCCAACCAGAGAGGATATGTGTTTTTTTTAAATAATTTTAGAGAGAGAGGAAGGGTGAGGGAGAAAGAGAAACATAGATGTGAGAGAGAAACATCAATTGATTGCCTTCTGCCCCAACCAGAGATCAAACCCACAACCTGTGTGTGTGCACTGAATGGGATCTAACCCGCAACCCTTCCGTACACAGGATGATGTTCCAACCAACTGAGCTACACCAGCCAGGGCTGTGTAGTACTTTTAATGTCAGTATTCCCAGTTTGAAAGAGGGATGACCCACAGGTCTGATGCAGGTAGCTCACCTCCCGCAACTGGGCCATTCTCCGGCCATATGGTTAAAATAACATTGTCTCCCATTTCAATGCTCTTTATGTGATCCACTGTGCTGCATGTTTTCAGACATTCTTATTTAGTCCTTTCAGCAGCTCTGTAAGGTATCCTAAGATTTTCCCCTTTCTGTGCAAGGGGAAACTGAGGCACAGTTTATAGTCTCAAGTCAAAGCCAATATTTGAAGTCCCTTATTTTTGACTTCAAAGTAAGTCTTTTAATCGTTGCTTGATACTGTGTTCACATCCCAATTCTAGCTACCTATGTGAGCTGGGGTTAATTAGTCTTTTGAATGCTCAGTTTACTCCTATAAAATGAGTATTATATTAGTGCCCATTTAATATTCACAGAATTGCAATAAGCATTATGTGAGTTAATGTTTCTGAAAATACTTTGTGAAATGTAATCCACTATTAGCAGGCCATCTAAACATCATCGAATTGTCTGAATGGAGTTATTCTTACCTACAATGGAATTTTCTACATGGACTATTAAATCTTGTGGAACTGCTTAAATGTGTTTAGCAATGTTGGAGAAAAGAGGAAGGAATACTTCATACCTGAGTTTGCACTTTTATGTTTCTTTAATATGCCACAGTAATCAACTAGATAGAAGACAACTAGACTCTAGGTAAAGACATTTTTCTAACCCTTAGCAATTAAAAATGTATATATTGCATCTAGCCATGAAGCGAGTCCGGTCACAAGTCACTCACTGCAGATGGTTGAAGCGGGTCTCTTTCCTGACTAGAATCCTCTTACCAGCCTCCCACAGAAGAACATAAGTATTTTTTACATACTTACGTAGTATGCTACAGAAAAGCATAAATATTTCCCAAAGTCTCAAGCCCTTTGACCTGGGATTTTACTTAACAGACATATTTCAGAATCACCCTCCCTGGCTGTTCTGTTCGTCATCTAATCTGCTCTAGTCTGACATATCCTATATTGTGAATCTCTGAGTATGTAAAAGGAGATTTTTTCCTTGTCTTAACAATTCAGTACAGTGTACTTGTATATACTGGTTTATGTACACTGATCAGTGAATTATGCTTTAGGATGTGGCCATTGGGAAACAATAGTAAAATTGAAACTATTTTGCATACACGATCTATTCGGGTGACACTAGAATTAGCTATTAAGTAGATATATTAGTAACATGTATGTGAAGTAACTGCACAAAGTGCATGGATTTTATGTTTCTAGATAAAAAAGCAGAAAAAGTAGTTAAAAGCAAGCTATCATTTTCTCCATCTCTATAAAATTATTCAAAGATACATGCTGTGAAAAGAATCATGCTCTTAAAACTATTAAGGATTTTTTTTGTCAGTTCTATTATAACCATTTAAGCAATTTTAGTGATTTATTAAAATTCTGGAAGATAAAAAAGTTTGTGGGACACTCGAAAATAGACACACATTTTGTCCGGAAAGGATGGAATCTTTCCTGTGCTCGCTTCCCCCTCCTCACTTCTAGCTCACTCCACTGACCAGAGGGAAACTTTCTTCTTTGAGACTGTTTTTATATATCTACTAGAGGCCCAGTGCACGAATTCATGCACAGGTGGGATCCCTCGGCCTGGCTGGCAATTGGGGCCAGAGGGAGGGACCGCAAGAAGTTGGCTGTGGGAGTGCACTGACCACCAGGGGGCAGCTCCTGCGTTGAGCACCTGCCCCCTTGTGGTCAGTGCGTCATCATAGTGACTGGTTGACTGGTCACTTAGGCTTTTATATATATAGATTTGACACTTCATCTCTCTATGCATAAAACTGCAAGACTTTTCTTTTTTAAAACCCATTCCCTGTAGCAAAGGATTTCCCTTTCCAAAGGAAGGAGGCTGTGGCCACATGATTCCCTCAGGAATGGCCAGGGGCACTATGCTTAATTCTTCTTTGTTTTCTGCCTTATTCTTTCTTACTGTTGGAGTGATTAACTTAATGTGACTACCCAGAAGCCAGAGGCGAAATTGCATTTCAAATTTTAAAAAATCAAACTGAGGTAACAGATGTGAAATTTTTGAAAATGGCTTTATCTGGTCTGGATCTGGAACATTAGGTGAACAGGTTTTTTCCACTGTCATGAATATACCTGTGGACTCCATTCTAACTATACTGTAACCCAAAAGGGAAGCACCTGCAGGGGAAAAACATATAAGCCCATCTTATAACCAACACACTGCTTTTTTCAGGCAACAAACCTGGGGTCACAGATTACATGGGAGTTTGGGGCTTTTGTATAGGAAAAGATCACTTACTCTAGTCAGTCTATGCATTGATAGTAATAACAAAAATGAACTTACAGATTTTTGAAGAACATTTTTAAAGAGCATTGCATCAGAAACATGAGTGTCATCTGCTGGTTCGTTTCAGGAAGATATTAAAGTATAAACACAGAGGAGACATCCTTGCCATTTTGCCCCATATGAGTTGATTTTGCATTACCTAATAAGGCTACTAAGCTCAGGTTTTTAATAAGAATTATCTCCTGAGCAATAAGAGGCTGGCAACACAGGGAAGAAGAGAGATTCTGGAATAGCTATTTAATTTTCTTCCTTTCTCCCACTAGCTGGTTTAATTGTTATTCCAATACATTCTACAGGTATTTTAGTAATGGGTACAATTACAGAGGTTGCTTTTTAAAAAAATATATTTTTTATTTATTTCAGAGAGGACGGGAGAGAGATATAGAATCATCAATGATGAGAGAGGATTACTTTTTCCCCAACATTTCAACACATATTTCTTCTTATGCAGTCTAAGCTGAGAATGCCATGTAAATGCGTCACTGTGAAATGCAGCAATTTAATTTTTTCCAATCAAAATAAGAAACAATTCAGTATGATCTTATTTCTATTAACTTTTGAAGGTTCACAGCAGTTAAAGTATTTTTGCTTCTATGTATGAAGGTTAAAAAATCATTTTTTTTTTCATAAAATAAAAGAGCAACCAATTTCACCATTGAGTAAAAGTAAAAACTGGGATTCTTGTTTAAATTAGTCCAAAGTGGCATTTAGGAACGTAGTTGCAGGCTGCTGCTGCGCTGACACCATGACAAACCAAAGCGTAGGGTTTGGTCTGGTTTTATTTCCGTTTTCTTTTCAGTATCCAATGCTCATGGATTAAGTTCTGGAAATGTTCCAATTGTAAGGCAGGGATCTGTTTGGATTCCACCATGGGTATGCTCCTTGGGTTGGATGCTGGAGGGTGAGGCATATTTTGCTGGACCCATGTCAACTACCTAGTAGTCATCAAGGTCAAAAAGTTGTCTTTTCCTTGGTATTCAATTCCCTGGAAATCTACTCGGTACCGCAAGATATCTCCAATTCCTTTCACAAATTGGGATCCTCCTTGTGACTTAACTGTGACCACTTCCAATGTAGCTCCAAATTTTTTAAGTTTATTAGCAAACCACTCCAGCAAGGGCATGCTCTCAATTAGTTTATGTTCTTGTTCTGTCTCTTTGTCTGTGAAATGAGATTTATCCTTCTCTTGTTCTGGAGTTATATAGAGAATTTTCTCCTCTTCTGTGCCTTGGCAATGAAGGATGTATCTCATTATATCCAGATTTTTGTAGACTATTAGAATTTCTACAGCCTTTAGTGTACCTTCAACTCCAAAACAGTACTTGCCTATATCCTGGCTGATTTCATCAAAGTATCATCCTATGACTTTCTTCTTTTGAATGAATTTCACGTTGGAGAGGACTTCAGTAGATAACTCAATAGCTTGGTTGAATTCATTTTCACCACCATAGGATATATCAACTAATTTTAAAACTTTCGATTGCAAATTCTGATCAAATATATGAGATTGACTTAATTCAGTTTTAGAGTCAGCAGATCCAGCTAAAACGAGACCAGCCACATTCACGTTGTCCCCAGAAATAAACAGCTGCTCAGCAGTCTCAGCTACTTTCTGAACATAGTTATGTTGCTTTTCCATTCTTTAAATGGGCAAAATGCAAGGCTGACTGACCTCTACCACGTTTCTTTGGGAGATCCACAGTGCATTTGTGCAAGACTTCTCTCGTGGTTCCTTGGAGTGTGCCAAAAAGTGCGCCACTACCATACATTATAATGAAGCCAAATTTGCTGTCATCTGAAAGTAGTGCTGTAAGAGCCTCTGTATGGAATTTGTTGTCAGACAGATACAACGATGTTTTATTAATTGGTTTGAAAGGTTCAAAGTCAATGTTGACTTTCTTTTCCTTCTTGTGTTACAATTGTACCACAGTACACAACCAGGCCATTTGGAGATACTTGGTTATAAAGTTTGAATCTTTGTTGTACAGATGTAATGGCTCCCAGGACTGAAAGGCTGTTTACTCGTGACTTAGTGTTAGACGCAGTTCCAAACTCATCTGCTAACATTTTTGCCACTCGTGAAATCTGGTCTTTGGGAGGAATGATCAATGATACCATGCTTGTGCCATTGCTTGGTTGCAGGCTCCTCCCTGGCCTGGGCCCTGGTCGGGGCTTGTGTAGGAGGCAACCAATCGATGTGTTTCTCTCACATCGATGTTTCTCTCTGTCTTTCCTTCTTCCACTCTCCCTGCAGGCTGCCTCCAAGCTCTTAATCAGCTTCTTGATCTTCCAGATCTCCACATCCTATCCACAGCATTGGGGTCGTCTGCCATCTTCTCATGTCCTTCTCCCTCAAGAGAGAATTATTGATCAGCTGCTTCTTGCATACCCCACACTGGGGATGGAGCTTGTAACCTGAGCATGTACCCTGACCTGGAATGGAACCGTGACCTCCTGGTTCATAGGTTGACACTCAACCACTGAGCCACAGCAGCTGGGCAAAGAGGTTGCTTTTTAAAGATGATAATAGTATCTGTCCTAAAGTAAAAATGCCTAAGCCAAAGTTGGTGCAGATCAGTTAAATAAGAGTAGTCTGGAAATTGTCATTTTGAATACCTTCATAAGCAAATTAGAAAATGAGTGCTGTGATGTGGTACAAAAACACATGACTAGTTTGGTAATCAACAACCTACCTCACCTTTTTTCAGGTTTTTGTTTATTAAGTGTTTGTGATTCTACTTCAGATTAATTTCATTCTGCTCTGTGAGAGTTTATGTGTTTTTACAAATCACATAGCACATAAGCATGTGTTTCGGGTCAGCAGTGTGTGCAGAGGGACATAGAAACGTGGCCAGTGTGGGTAAAAAGACCTAAATATGAGGTTGCCACACACCGGAGTGGCTCTTTGAATTCACTTGGTCTCTGTACAGAAAGCAGTGCCAGTTACATGGCCTGACAGGCTGTGTGTTGTTTAATAAAACATGGAAGTGACACAGAAAGCTTTGGCTGCACGTTGGGTTTGATTTTGTTGGTTCAGCTAATGGCATGGACGCCTTGCTCAGCCCCTGCCTATTTCGCCCCCTTTTGAGAGCTTGATTTTAGGTAGTAGGCTCTCCTCCTTTTGTGGTATTTCTATTTTAATTTATCACCCTAACAACCGGTCCAGGGATGCAAAAGGAGTATTGCAGGGGGTGGTGGACCGCAGGAAGGATGGAGATACTAAAGGAATCTATTGTTCTTGTGTTGTTTCATATCTATTTCCTCTTCCGAATCTTATGAGTCCTTGACTGAAGCCATCCCAGGTGAGCAGGCACAGAGGAAAATCTACAGAGGCACTGAAGAGAGATGGATGGTGGAGTGTGAGTGGATTCATGCCAGTGAGAGGCTATGGCTTCAAAGAAAAGATGGTCCATCTGGCCCATAGGAGAACATGCCTTTGGTCTGCTGCAGACTATGGTAAGTAATGCATATCTCATGAGTGCATTGTACTAGCTACTGAAAATAGCCCCCCCCCCCGATTATTTTCTGGTAACTAAAGCAATATTTCAAGCACATGTGCCAACCGTCCATCAGTTGGCACTCACTCACTCCAGACTCCTGCAGAGATTAGCAGGATGCCGGTTTATGCGCCAGCATTATAACTGCCTCTTCTCTCCTTGTGAGGAAGCATTAGAGTGAGGGAGAGTGACTTCATTACAGGGGGTAACCTCAAGTCCACCCTAACTTATGACAACGGATCTTTCATAAACGTTGACACTCTTTAAATCTAGGACATGATGCGAGACATGTCACAGGGTGTTAAGAACCCTTGCCTTTGAATAGTAGCTCCAAAATCTAACTGAACACCAGAAGGTTCCTAGGAAACTTTTAAAAATACTAGTTATTGCCCTGGCCTGTGTGGCTCTGTTGGTTGGGTGTCGTCCCATGCACCAAAAGCTTGCTGGTTCCATTCCTGGCCAGGGCACATGCCTGGGTTTCGGGCTTGATTCCCAGTGTGTGTGTGTGTGTGGGGGGGGGGGGGGGGGAGGGTGTGTGTGTGGGGGGGAGGCATTTGGGAGGCAGCTGACCAATGTTTCCCTTTCACATTGATGTTTCTCTCCCGCTTCCTTCCTCTCTCTCTAAAAATCAATTTTTAAAAAAATACAGGTTGCTTAATCTCAGCTATGAAGATTCTAATTCAGTAGTCCTATAGAGGGGCTCAAGTATACACACAGACACATGCACACATGCACATACATATGCACACAGTATATGAATATTATTATATATATATAATTTTAAAAAAATTTCCCCAGGTGGTTCTGGCATGTAGCATGAGAAGTGCTTCCCAGGATCCCTCCGGGTAATTGATGACATGTAATTCAGCAGGCTGGGTGTTGGTGGCTTTCCCAAAGAGGAGTCCTTCCTTGTGACTCTTTGGATACAAGGTGTGAGTGAGTGCTACCAGCCTTTGAAAGGATCTGCTTCTCAGACTCCAGCATGAGTCAGGAGAGCGCACGGGAAAGGATGGGGTTAGCAACCCGGCCTCCAACAGCTCCCACTTGAGCCAATACATTGATACAACCATCCTGTAAACCTTTCTTGGGACATGAAGGGAATTGTGTTCCCTTCAAAGGCTCAGAAGAAATATCATGAGTGAGAATATGAGCTAGGAGGCGAGATGGAGCCTGTCACTGTCATTCTGTCCCCAAAGCCAGGGCTGCACAGAACATGAATTCTATTTAAAATACCCAGCACTGTCGTACTCACAAATAGACCAAAACAAACCTGTCTTCGAAATAATATAACTCACAAAAACTGAGCATATATTTCCTGTTGTCCTAAGAGCTCATTTATAACCTTTTAAGATGGGTCCTCTTAGTATCTCGTTTTGCCAATGAGGAAATTGAGGTTCTGAGGTTAATTTGCTCATGTTACAAAGTAAGTGGAAGAGCCGGGATTTAAATCCAGATGGTTCGGCTCTCGGACATGGCCCTACTTTAACTGCTACCCTGTATAACAGATCACAGAACTGCAGGGGGCTGTTTTCACACAACCCTTGCAACTCAAAGGAACCAATGAAGCTTATGCTGACCAAATTTGTATGAGGCAAAAATGAAAGTTTGAATCATTTCAAATTTGTATATGATGATTTTAAAATTTACAATCTTACCACTCATTTAACTTCCAGGAAAGAAGCTGAGTTTAGAATGATTATGGGGCCCTGGCTGGGTTGCTCAGTTGGTTAGAGCATCGCCCTAATATGCCAAGGTTGTGGGTTCGATCTTGGATCAGGGCACATACAAGAATCAACCAGTAAATGTATAAATAAGTGGAACAACAAATTGAGACCTCTCTCTCTCTCTCTCTCTCTCTCTCTCTCTCTCTCTCTCTCTCTCTCTCCCCCCTTACCTTTCTCAAATCAATAACAAATTTAGAATGCTTATGAAAAATAGGCAGCTTTCTAAATGCTGTTTTAAAGATTAGCCATCTCATTCTTTTTGTTTTCTAACATTAGTCTTAGCCTTTGTACATTCAACTTCCATTATTATTGCTTAATATAACATTTAAGTATTAGAAAATGTGAACAGAACTTCCTGACAATTTTACTATGCCTTGCAGTTTAAACAAGCATTGTCTTGGGGCAGTGATCCACCCACTATTACTGTTCCCTGTCATCACTGCACCTATACATACTGTTTTCTATTTGTGCCTCTTTTATACTCACTCTGTTCTTCAAGGTTGTCTTTATGAAGATACATCTGTTTAGCTTTGGTGATTAGCAGAAACATTAGCAGACCTACTGTTTCAGAGCATACATAATTAATGGATGTTCCTCATTAATTTCTTCTGAAACTGACTCTTGTTAGACTACAGTTAGATATATTTCTTGAATTAAGAGCAGATATAAGGAGCAGGGACTCTGCCTATTTTGAAAATAGGCCATTTACTTTTAAGAGAAAATGATGACTTCAGAGTCCATTGATGGCAGTAAAAGGAAACCTCTTTTAATACAATACAACACGTGTCCTGTGTTTGCTAAGGGCCTTCCATCACAAGGTGTCTGTTCTGTGGTCTGTTTCTCTGGTTTTCCACACAGACCTCCCATTTCCCCCCCAATTTAACACAGGTAGTAACTATTTATTGTATGGACATATTTACAAAATATTACACAAACGGCCTTTTAATCAGACAAATCCAAAACGCAAGGATTCCTCTTGTCTCTGTGCTTGACTCCCTTCCTCTTTTTGCTTTCATTACCTGTGGGGCTTTCCTGTAAGTTGGTATGCATACAGTGAGATCCTTGTTCCAGTTTTTTGTTTTTAGTTCCCTTGCTATTGATTAACTCACATCCCCTTTAAACAATCTCTTCAAATTAATGGGCAAACAATTAAAAAATACAGGTTCAGAGGCAAATGGCCCAGTGAGATGATCCCTTTAAGAGCTTTAGCCTAATTAATCATTAGATTTCCTCCTGTGAAAAAATTACATGCGCATCTGTATTTGCCTGCTTCTGATGCCCAGAGTAGGCAAAACTGACCAAATGTCAACAAAATACCCCCTTGGACTTTTCCCAAGGGTCTCAAGAAAAGTTTAGCCTGGCTCTAAGCGGGGCTACACTTTACCCAACCCAAGGCAAATTGTGGCTGATTTAAAAATAAAACAACAAAGTTAGTAGAAAAAACTTATCATACAGAAGCAAGTGCCTCATATGAAGTGATGTATTTTATATCTCCCACATGGCTGTGCTAAAATTCTAATGTCAACCATTGCAGGAAAGGGAACATGTATTTCTTGAAGATTTTTTAAAAAATTGATTTTTAGCCCTGGCCGGCTTGGCTCAGTGGATAGAGCGTCAGCCTGTGGACTGAAGGTCAGGGGTTTGATTCTGGTCAAGGGCATATGCCTGAGTTGGGGGCTTGATCCCCAGTTAGGGTGGGTGGTGGCATGCAGGAGGAAGCCAATTGATGGTTCTCTCTCATCATTGATGTTTCTGCCTCTCTCTCCCTCTCCCTTCCTCTCTGAAATCAGTAAAAATATATTAAAAAATTTGATTTTTAGAGAGGAAGGGAGAGGGAGGGAAAGAGAGAAACATCGATAAGAAAGTAAAACATCGATCAGCTGCCTCCTGTTGCCTCCTGCACCACCCTCCTACTGGGGAGTGAGCCCGAAACC
Organism: Myotis nattereri; assembly: GCF_964212035.1. Taxonomy (NCBI): domain Eukaryota; kingdom Metazoa; phylum Chordata; class Mammalia; order Chiroptera; family Vespertilionidae; genus Myotis; species Myotis nattereri. Next base: position 86,362,405 of record NC_138080.1, read on the forward strand.
CAGGTATGTGCCCTGACCAGGGATCAAACCAGCAACCTTTTGGTACATGAGGTGATTCCCAGCAACTGAGCCACACTGGCCAGGGCAGGAGGCTGTATTTCTTAGATGTTTCCTTAGCCATGCTGGCTTCTGAAGATTTATCCCAAGCTAATAATATCAGGTATTAATGAGAAATGTTGGTATCAACCTGAAAGATCAGCATTAGTAGATTGAGTTAATGCTTTATAGTTTGGCAATACAGCTGAACAGACCCCACCCATTATAAATGATATTGTCATCATAAAAACACTTTTTGAACATGTGAGGCATAGTGCTAAGTGATAAATAATAGTTTTAGAGAATGTTTTTAAAAATGTCTCATTTATGTTTGCAATAATCTTTAAAGTGCATATTGTTATCCCTGTTTTACAGATGAAAAACTAAATCACAGAGAGATGAAGTAACTTTTCCAGTGAAGAAAAGGCAGAACTCAGCTATGAATTCAGGTGAGAAGAAATGTAAAAACTGTCCAAATTGATTGCTGAAGGAGAAAGGGACATTATGAAACTATCCAGTATGCTCCCATTTTAATTTTTAAAAGACAGTTTTTCTGTTTTTCTTTTGCTATGTATCATGTATCTTTTATCATGTATCACTTCTGCATTTTTGTAATTGGGAAAAAATTACTTTTACATTTGAGATAAAACATGTGGGTTGTATTTGACATAAGAGCGTTGCCTAAATAGGTCTACATTACCATGTCTATTTCATATCTACTTAATTACGTTAAAATGACATTCCTCTCCTTGAGCTGCTGTCTAACTTCAGAAAAGAGCACGCCAATTGTAAAAAAAAAATACACACCTCTGGATGAAAGTATAAATCCCTAGTTTGTTGTGAGACTTATTTCCACTATAATTTAGAATCGGTGCATAAAGAAAAAACTCGGGAATGACTCTCACATGTCTAACCAAGGGCAGTGCACCCCGCGGGCTGAGGCTGAGAGCCTGCATGGCGAGAGCTGGGGGAAGATACGCAATGGAAAAGTGCACACCAGGGCACTCACAACTCAATCCCAATATCGGTTTCTTTAATAAACGGCGCCATATAGTTGTATTGAAGTGAATATACATTATTAGTATCGCTTCCCATGTTTATGATCCACTCCCCATCAAAGTGACATAAAAAGCAGAGTTAGTACCAATTAATATCCAGTTGCTCATCAAACTTTAATTTGGATTTTCTTTCCTTTGATTGATACATCTCTTATAACTGAAAGGCTCCATCTCTTTATAACATATGCTATCATTCAAGGCCTCTTGTGTTAATCACTCTGCAAGCCAGCAGGAAATTGTCTCATAATTCACCTAGCTTTTGTCACAAGTGCCTGAAGTTACCGCAGTCTTGGAGAAGGAGCAGCGGTGCTCCTCAGAGCGTTTAGCATCATGAACCCAGCAGCTCAGGCCTCTGGTTCGGAAGCAATCTTGTCCAACTGACTGATGAATGAAATGCGGGTTTTCTTCAGAGGCATAAAGTGTTGTTGTTTTTGCCACCCACTGGTTTGGATTTTGGTAGCACAGTCGCAGACTAGAATGAATAGCTGCGGTGTTGGAGGAGGTGGTGGTGGGGGAGTTGCAGGTGAGAGGTGTCACCTGTCAGCTTGGTCCTAAAATAGCAATTTGCAATAAGTGTTCATCCAGAGCCAGTGCCGATTTGGGTTGGACACATGGTAAAAGCAAACAAACAAACAAACAAACAAACAAACTAGTCTCTTTCGTGTTGCCTTGATGAGGCTGCTACAGATGGGAACGCAGAAGCAGCTTCATTCTGTCTGCTGTGGCCACAGCTTGAGAGTTCTCCAGGGCACCACAGCATTCCCAGCACACAGGGGAATGGCCTGCAAGACCCTGCCTTCCCCTGCCCCCAAGCACAAGCCAGACTTCTCAGTAGCCTGGGTCACTGCCATGTTGTAAATGCTCTTGATATATATATCTGAAATAACAAAATGCTTTTAGCATTTAAAGAAGTGAAAGAAGAGAAGGAAGAAAGAATTGGGAGAAGAACAATTACAAAGAATTTTAAGTATAATAATCTCATTTGGAGAAAAATCTCAGAGATCCAAAGAAAGGCCCCACCCAAAAGAGCGGCTGGGCCACCCCTGTGGCAGGCCCGTGCTTAGTATGGGAGGGCAGACCCTGGGCAAATGCCTGTGTTCAGTGGAAGTGGGAATGGGGTCATACGTGGTCCTGTGGACCATTTTTATATGTAGATCAAACCATCTTAAAGTGTGTTTTCTTCACGGCTACTATCGTGAAGAGGGGGTTGGGAGGTGTCTGGGTGAGAGGATCTTGAGGAGCGAACAGGTTAATGAGTGTCCAGACCAAGCCGAAGGCATCCTACCTCCCCCAACTATGGCCCAATAGGGATTGGTGGCGAGAACATTAACCCAGTGCCAGGCCTGCTTTCAGACACTGGCTCCACACCTTCCGAGCTGTCAGATGTTGGCCATGCTACCAAATGTCTGAGCTTCAGCTTTCTCAGCCCTAAATGCCGGGTAATAATGACAGCCCCACTCCCTGTCGTATGGTTATGAGGACTAAATGGGATCGCTCTCTCCAAGCACTTGGCAGGGGGCCTGGCACAGCATAAATGTTCAGTAAACACAGCGAGGTGTGACGATAAAAGTATTAGTCGCTGAGCTCAAGCCTCCAGAGCCAGGAACGTGGGTGAGTGGAGAGCTGACCTCTGCTACCTACCAGGACGGCCAAGAGTTGCTGCAAGAAGCATTCCATGTCTAGAAAAACCCGAAAGTTTGTAAATCATGATATTTCAGACTTCCTATAGAGTTTAGAAAAGAGTGTAACAAACACCAAAAGTGCTCAGCTTAAGAAGTAAAATATTATGGACAATAAAAAGGCGATGCAGCTATTAAAATGAATGAGCCCAAACGATGTGGATAAATCTCAAAAACATAATGCAAATAGCAATAGGATGCATGCAATATGATGCCATTTATATCCAGTCTGTAAGCTTGCACGACGCTGCTGCTTATGAATTGTTTAGTGATGCCTACATGGGTAGTAAAAGTGTCAGGATGTGCAGGGGATGACAACTCTTAGGAACCTTTGAACCTTTCATGCCCAGGTATGCTGGCTTTGTTCTCAGCAGGGCCTAGGCCCGGAGCTCCTCGCCCTGCTGTCTTACACAGATGTTAGCCCCTGTGGGGACAGAACTCTAGGCAAACAGTGTTAAATACTCTGAAAGCAAAATTCCCCCTTTGAATGCACTTGGCTCCCATTAAAGTCCAGGGGCGCTCTCTCGGCAGGCCCCCTGCGTACCATGGCACGGCACGTTCAACCTGAATTCTGAAGGTTGGATGTAACATAAAAGCAGCGAACCACCAGCATAAATGTATATGAAATGAAATCAATGAAAAGTGTATTTTTTTTCCTCTATTGAAGAGGGCCCTGAGAGGGTACATCATAGGAGCTAGGACAATGCTGGGGAGATGCTAACAGGAAGATGGAGGGAGGGAGGAGGTGGACGAGAGGTAGTGGGGGCGGGTGTCTGGGGGAGAGGCTGTGAGTGTTAATATTCACTGTGAGGACCAGGGTTTAGTGAGACATGTTCTTCCTTTTCTCTCTTCACTTAAAAAAAAAGGTCAGTTATTAATGCTTATATGATGAGATAGCGATTTCTTTATTCATTCTACTTCATCCTAAGAGGCCATCTGTAATAAGGAATTATCTCTGAGATCAGATTGATATTGCAAAAGCTCGATGTCAGATTATGAGTTTATGATGGATTAAACACCAAAATTAGGCTAAGACGGAAAAATGCTTTTGTTCAGACAATTTTTTCTGCTATAACAGCAGTGGAATTTGTCTATCTCATAAAAATAAAACACCAGGCTCTGCAGGGAGTCCTTTGCATCAGTTGTTTCACGTATCCCTCACAGTAAACTCACAGACGCATCGGAGAGCTTCCGTGGAACTGGAGGCACACAGCAGAGCCAGGATGAGCGAGGGCGTCCGACTCCCAAATCCACGCTCTCTCCCTGTGCAGCGGACCCACCCCATGACACACACGCGTGCATGAGCACTCTTGGTTTACTAACGAAGCCACCTTCCAATTGTACTTGCACTTGACCACAGTGCTCTGTTGCTGGCAGGGCTTTGGAAACGAGCGGACGTGACCCTCTGTCATAAGCTCGTATTCAGAATGCAGATGGAATCTGGTAGCTGAAACCTTCCTCTGGGAACTACAGACCTGCTCTCTAACCCCCGTCTGGTGCTAAACTTGCCCTGTTTTCCTAGCTCCTGCCTTTCGTAACTGTCCTCTCCTCCCCCAGGGCTGGGCTTCTGCATATTTATTTATTTATTCTTAATCATCACCTGAGGATATTTTTCCATTGATTTTTAGGGAGAGAGGGAGAGAGAGGGAAAAATGGAGAGAAACATTAATGTGGGAGAAACACATCGATTGGTTGCCTCCTGCATGAGCCCTGACCAGGGCCCAGGGCGGGGGAGGAGCCTGCAGCCAACTAAGTGCTCTTGACCGGAATCAAACCCGGGTCCCTTTGGTCTGCAGGCCGACGCTCTATCCACTGAGCCAAACTGGCTAGGGCTGCATCCTTATTTATTTATTTATTTAAATAATTCTTTAGTATTGAAAGTGTTACGCATGTCCCTCTTTTTCCCTCATTGACCCCCCAGCAGTCTGTCCCCGCCCCCCGCCCCAGGCCCTCACTGCCCTATGGTCTGTGTCCATGGGCTGTGCATATTGCATCCTTTTTCAGATGACCCGACCTTGGTGGATACTTGACTTAGGGGAAAGTGGTCCCTGGTGGGCAGAATCAGCCAGGATGTCTTCTGGGGATTTGGACAAAGAGCAGGTCAAGAGATAATGCTATCTCCTTTCTGGATCTGAGAGATGTTACTGAGAAATGCCTGACTCATCAGCGTCATTGCTTCCTAAAGACCAGCTCTTGATTCTCAGCCGATAGCAGTTTGTATATTAGGTTGTCCCATCTTTGCTTCTTTTATCCCCCTCTCCCTTTTCAGAACTCTTTTCCTGGGAGTCACTAAACTTTTTCTGCTACGTCATCATTGCTTTGGGTTATGTTTCCCAGGATTTCAGTTTATTTTGCATTAGTTATAGCTGAGAATGTTTTTCTTCTTACAGCAGATGGTGGGGGCAGGGGACTCATCTTAATCTCAAAAATGTGTTTCTCAGTGGTTAGAGCATTGCCCTGTGTACCGAATTGTCATAGGTTCTATGCCCAGTCAAGGATATGTACCTGGGTTGCAGGTTCAGTCCCCAGTGTCTCTCTCACATTGATGTTTCTCTCTCTCTCTCTCTCTCTCTCTCTCTCTCTCTCTCTCTCTCTCTTCCTCTCTCTTTTTCTCCCCCTCCCTCCCAATTCTCTCTAAAAATCAATGGAAAAAATATCCTTGGGTGAGGATTAACAAAAAAATGAAACAAAACAAAAAGTGCTACTTTTAGGGTGCTGTATTATGATATATATGTTGGTTTGTATTCATTTCATTTTCATGGAATAATAGATATTTTCTGTTCTCTTGGCATCAGACTCCAGGCACATATCACCTTATGACTTTGCAGAGACTGTGATTATGGTCCATGAAAAGGGGGGCTTGATATCTCTTTGGGCTCCTTGGTTGTGCGCAAGAGAAACAAAATCTGGCTAATTTAAACAACAAAAAAATGTAATGGAAATACAGAGTAGCATATAGAACCAAAGAGAAGGCTGAAAAGTCAAGGAGTGGCAGGAACCAGGCTGTTCTAAGGCAACAGGAATGCAGGGTCCCTACTTTCAGGTGTTGAGATTGTTGTGAATGAGCTCCTACAGTTCTTGTCAGTGCATTTGGATCTGGTGTCCACACCAAGAGAGTGTGACTGGCCTACCTTGAGTCACATACAAAACCATCATCCAGATTGACAGCCCTACCGAGATGGCATCCACTCAGGAAGGGCTAGTTCCCTAGAGTAACACTGGAGTGTTTAACAGTAGAAGGGGGAATGGATGAAGACAAGCTTAAAAATAGTTGTTCAACATTTCATTTGACCCCTCCCCAAGAGTGGTGTTGCAAGCAAGTAGTCTATAAGAACTGCCGTAGATAGACTTGTCGTTCTAGTCATGGATCAATCCCACTTAGCTCTGTGTTACTTGGTATGATAGGCATGTACTTGGTGTATGTGGACACGTATGATGTGCCAGGAGAACCATCTAGACTTAAATGAGACTGCGTGGTGCTAGGTGTTGGGTTGTGACTGCTTTTGATATGAAATGATATTGGCTCTGTGGCTGTGACTAAACTTTACATCCTTGGCAGAGAACAAGGAGAATCTGATCTGTAACAACATTTTTTTTTAATTTTTTTTTAATTAAATCTTTATTGTTCAGATTATTACATTTGTTCCTCTTCCCCCCCCCCCCATAACTCCCCTCCTCCCAGTTCCTGCCCCACCCTCCGCCCTCACTCCCCACCCACTGTCCTCATCCATAGGTGCAAGATTTTTGTCCAGTCTCTTCCCGCATCTCCCACACCCCTTTCCCCCCCAAGAATAGTCAGTCCATTCCCTTTCTATGTCCCTGATTCTATTATAATCACCAGTTCATTCTGTTCATCAGATTATTTATTCACTTGATTCTTAGATTCACTTGGTGATAGATGTGTATTTGTTGTTCATAATTTGTATCTTTACCTTTTTCTTCCTCTTCCTCTTCTTAAAGGATACCTTTCAGCATTTCATATAATCCTGGTTTGGTGGTGATGAACTCCTTTAGCTTTTCCTTATCTGTGAAGCTCTTTATCTGACCTTCAATTCTGAATGATAGCTTTGCTGGATAAAGTAATCTTGGTTGTAGGTTCTTGGTATTCATCACTTTGAATATTTCTTGCCACTCCCTTCTGGCCTGCAAAGTTTCTGTTGAGAAATCAGCTGACAGTCGTATGGGTATTCCCTTGTAGGTAACTGAGTTTCTTTCTCTTGCTGTTTTTAAGATTCTCTCTTTGTCTTTTGCTCTTGGCATTTTAATTATGATGTGTCTTGGTGTGGTCCTCTTTGGATTCCTTTTGTTTGGGGTTCTCCGCGCTTCTTGGACCTGTAAGTCCATTTCTTTCACCAGGTGGGGAAAGTTTTCTGTCATTATTTCTTCAAGTAGATTTTCAATGTCTTGCTCTCTCTCATCTTCTGGCACCCCTATAATTCTGATGTTGGTACGCTTGAAGCTGTCCCAGAGGCTCCTTACACTATCCTCGCATTTTTGGATTCTTTTTTCATTCCACCCCTCCAGTTGGGTGTTTTTTGCTTCCTCGCATTTCAAATCATTGACTTGATTCTTGCGCTCCTCTGGTCTGCTGTCGGGAGTCTGTATAATATTCGTTATTTCAGTCCAAGTATGCTTAATTTCTAGTTGGTTCCCCAACATAGCATCGAGGGTCTCATTAGTTTTCTTGTAGATCTCATTAAGTTTATCGGCGGCTTCTAAACAGTTCTTGAGAGACCTTAAAAGTGTGGTTCTGAACTCTATATCTTCCATTGACAGTTTTGTCCTGTCCTAGTGGTCTTTGTGCGCAGTCTTGTAGTTAAGCCTTGATTGTTGTAGCTAATACCAGGGAGGGTTTGACCTCCAGGCCAAGTGGCTGTGAGAATCAGCTGTGTCTGCAGTGAGAGAACTTCTGTCCTCTAGGGAGGTGCTAATCTAGCCTTTGCCTGAGGCTATCCGGCAAATGGCTCTGTGCAGGGCTTGGGCGGGGCGGGTCGCACAGGATCAACAGGGTGGGCCGGAGAGAGCAGTTATGGTGGCTCTCAGTCCTGTCCCCAGGGGCTCTACCTCTCTGAGTCCCAGCGACTGCTGCAAAGCTTGGAGAGAAAGCTGCACTCTCTCTGACCGAAGCCAGACAGTCCCGCTTCTCCCGTTTGAGTCTGGGTCCCTAAAGACTCGCCCGGATCTGGAGCTCAGAGTCTGCGACTCCCTCCCGATTGAAAACGCCAACCGCGCCCTCCTCCGCCAGCCCGCTCCGCGCACTCCGCACCTCAAAATTTGACTTCAGCACTGCGCCTCCTCTGAGTGTCCGTATGCGTTTCTCTTTCCTCCTAGTTGTAGGACTTCCACTCAGCCAGCGTTCCTGTGGTTCTGGGTGATGTCCGTTCCGTCTTTTAGTTTCACTTTTGAAGTAGTTGTTCAAGGCAGCAAACTCTGGCGTTAACCTATGCCGCCATCTTGGTTCTCCTCCTCTAGTTCTTGTCTGTAACAACATTTAGAGAGCGTTTTCTAACTGGTGATACAGGTATTCCTAATCAGGTCCCAAAGTATGTCTACTTCAAGTCAGGAAATGCCTCCTCCCTTGATTTATTTACTCATTTCCAATGAAAACAAATATTTCATCTTACTCAGTTTTGGACCCTGTCCAAAGGTATACTATGAAAGCTTCCCGGTTTATTCTCTATTTAGGTTCACAAAGATCATTGTCCTCTAAAATATTCATCACTTACTTTAAAGTAATTTTTAGCACTCAAGTAAGTTATATTCACTGTAGAAAAATCAGAAAATAGAGATTAGCCAAGTGGTAGATAATGAAAATCCACAGACAACTACATGATCACTTTTTGTGTGTATACCTCTAGACTTATTTTCTTTGTGTTAAAGTAATTACATATTAAGTATGCGTGCCCACAATTTTAAAAAAATGGAATCATGTTGATTACATTGCTTTTATTACCCTGTTCATTCAACATTAAGTTGTTATCTTCCATAATTATAAAAATATTTCTTTTACATCATTTTAATACTTCATATTTTAATGTCATTTTTGCTTAGTGGTTCTTTGTGGAGACAAAGACAATTTACCACATTTCTTATTTTTTTTCAATTACAGTTGCCATTAAATATTATTTTATATTAGTTTCAGGTATACAGCATGGTGGTCAGACAGTTTTTACTTTATAAAGTGACCCCCTTCTCCCCCATAGCTATAGTGCCCACAATTTGCCACATTTCTTATTTCTCATTGATGCCTTCATTTTGATTTGCCATTTTAACGTGACCAGGAAACTCGGATTTTTCTGGAGTGATACAACAGAGTCTTTGACATAATGGTGGTGTGTGTGTGTGTTTTAGTTGCTCTGGTAACAAATTGTCCTTTATGGAGGCCCAGAGTATTAAGAGTCTTTGAGCACTTGGATGCGCGCTTTATGTGGAAGAAGCTAGCAGTGCTGTCTCCATTTGATCACTAAGAAGAAGGAGACAGTCAGTACTGAGGCCAGGGGAGAAGTCATTGACAGAGCCCCAAAGAGAACCTGAAGTTCTAATGGCCCAGTCCTCTCCTCCAACCACAAAGCCACACAGCTTCCCCTTCCGCAGCTTCAGGGCCTGGCTGGAGAGGAAAGTGCTGCCTCCGCTGAGGGCTGAATGGAGATTCGCCATTCACGGGCCTGCTCTGTCAGAGGCGCAGACTCCCCCGCTCTCAATTGCGGGTGGAAGCCTGTTATCCTGCACAGGACCCATTGATCTGTTTCGACAACGACTCCTGAATTATAAGGCCCCTAAATGTTTGCTGCCAGAGAGATCTATACTGTGGATACGATGATGGGTACTTACTGGAAACTGTTGCCTGATATATGAGTTTTGCTGTTTTGTCTCAATGAAATATCCCTGCGCACTTGGAGATCTCTCCCCTCCCAACTCCTTCCCTCCATTCCGGTATCATGTGTTGTTCTAGAAAAGAGTGAAATATAATGACTTTCAGGGGTCTTCACGTTGAAAGTAAAGCCATATTGATCATGTGAATACAGAAGCATCTCAGAGGGTGATTTGTCAATTCATTTAAAAAACCCACAACAACTTTTAAAACTGTGCATACCCATTCACCCAGCAACCATGCCCTGAGTAGTTTATCCAAAGGGAATAATGGTGGAAGAGCGTGCAAACTGAAAGGCGAGGGTCTTCTCTATAGCGTAATTTGCAGTGGTAAAAAAAACAAGAATAAAAATGAAGCCATTTCAAAGCTGAAGAGTAGGAGATTGGTTTAATGAATTATGATTTGGTTATATAATAGTATTCTATGCTGTCATTAAAAATAAGTTGTATTAATATTTATAATGACAAGGAAAGTTGTTCATGATATAATGCTGAGTTAGAGGAAAGCAGGCTATGAAATAATTTGGGTTTGATATTGGCTTTGTAAAAATAATGCTTGTGTACATACCCTCACCCTCACTCCAATGTACACAGAGCCCTGGTCCTGCCACCTCTCTCACCCTGTCTCCAACTATTCTCCCCCTGGACTTCCCCAACCACAGGCCCATCGTCCAAGAGGATCCCTCTCCCTGAAACATCTTCTTCTCTCTTTAGCTCTACATCCTTCAGATCTCAGCTCAAACATCATCTCCCACAAATAAAGGTCAGACTCACCACCGATGAGAAAGGCATTTTCTGCACAGCACTGCGAGAGTCATTAGCATTGTTGACCAAACACAGACTATCCAAAGTCTGGAAACAAGAAAATATCTTTCTGTCATGAATTGCAATATCAAGAAACTATTCATTGTGTATTCTTCTATGTTTTCGGACTTTGTGGACACCCTGTACTTCTGATTCCCCTCTGTGTAGGCACATGATTGCATCCTGCATCCCTGGCCTCCATGGAGGTGAGTATGGCCGTGTGATTTGCTTTGGTCCGTGAAATGAGAACAGAAACAATATGTATCCATTCCCTATAGACGTGTTTAAGAAACAGTACCATTTCCTCTAATCTCAGTTCCTGCCGGGGACTTGCAGCTGTCTAATGGTAGAGATTCAATCTTCCTTCATTGCTGAGTGTGGGTTACCTAGACAGAGACCACCTCTCATCCCCTGGGCATCTGATGGACATGTACGATGAGAGAGAAACAAGTCTTGTCATTTGAGACTGAGATGTGGGGGTAGTTTGCTACTGCAACATAACCCAGCCTATCCTGAGTAGTACCTGCACTTATCAAAGTTGTAGTTTTACACTTGCAAGTGTAATTTTTAGTATCATCAATGAAGCATCTCTCTTAGTGCCAGACACAGTACTAGAATGTGGGACCTCAGCAGTGAATAAGGTAAGCAAAGTCCCCTGCTCTCGTGGGGTTTCATCCTGGTGAGGGAGACAGAACATAAACAAATAAAACAGAGATGTGCATGAAAACAAGTCATGTGCTCAGCTTGGGAGCAGAAGGTTCCAGACAGAGAGATGAGTACTAAGTGCAGAGTGGGGTCCTGCTATTCTGGACACTGGGGTGCAGGAAGCAGGGTGGGGAGTGGGGAGTGGTAGAGAAGATAAGATGTGGGGGAAGGGAGTAGATCACATAGGACTTTGTGGGCCCTGGGAAAGTCCTGGGATTTTATGCTGCATGTGATGGGAAGCTATGGGAAGATATTGAGGAGGAGTATGATATGTTGAAACTCTTTAAAAGGACCACTCTGGCTGTTGATTTGAGAATCGACTAGAGAGACAGGGAGGTAAGGAGATCAGTAAGGAGGTCAGTTAGAAGACAAGAGGTGGTGGTGGCCCTGGCCAGGTGGCTCAATTGGTTGGAGAATCATCCCATACACCAAAAGGTTGTGGGTTCAATCCCCAGTCAGGACATGTACTGGACGAAGCCAATTGATGTTTCTCTCTCACAATGATGTTTCTCTCTCTTTCTCTTCCCCTTCCCCTCTCTCTAAAATCATTATCATAGTCTATTATGATAGGTCTGAAATTATTATATGCCTTAAAAAATTTTGTGATATTTTGAGTGTGTGTTTATTGAAATAAACACACATTCAAAATACATGGGAACTTCCCTTCAGTGCCCCCATAACTCCCAAAATGAAGGTGGCCCAAAGTTGTATTTATTTACATGTGTATGTGTGGATTTCTAACCAGCCCATTTGCCCAGTCCAGTATAATAGAAGGGGACACTGTTGAGGACCATGCTTATCTAAAGATTGGGGATAAAATTTATATCCAGGCTCTTAATGAAATCAGTTAACTAGCCTAACACAACATTAATGCTTGCGCTCTAAATCCTGCTAAACATTGTAAAGAATAAACAAAGATCTAATTCTCTTGCTTCAGAAGGCTTTCACCATGCACTAGGTTTCTCTGGGAAACCTAATTCTCTTAAGTGGTAATCACATGGGGAAGTTTTTGTTTGTTATTTAAAGATCAGCAAGGTGAGGCTTTCTTCAACAATCCTAAAATAGTACTTCAGTATTCTACAAATGCATGTGTTTAATGAGGCCTTTGATATCTGATTATTTAGTAGCAAGAACAAGTGACTGCAAGTATCAGGCTTTAAAAATATTTTCTTATTACTTATGTGACACATTATAATCACTCTAAGAAGTTCAGATAACACAAATGAATAAAGAAAAAAAATATATACATATTTTTTCTTACAGTGAAATACTATGCAGTCATGAAAAGGCTAAGACAGAGATTTGTATATTGTTGTGAAAAAATGAACATGGTATCCACCACAGCATGGTAACATCTACCAGCTACCATTAATGAGGGCCTAAATGGCTAATTGAGCACTTGGCACACATAAATTTATTTTTATCCCTTGAAACAATTCTATGATTAGATACCAAGTATTGTACTCCAAATGCAGATAAGTTACTCTCTGTTACTTTCCACCTAAGGGTAGGACTTTTGGGCCCCTAAGCTTGAGCTGAATTTGGGACTGAACAGCTGAGCTCCATCTGGCCTTACTGTTCATCTGTAAGCCCCTATAATCACTATGTGGGCAAAATAGACGCAATATGAAATGTGAAGTTTCAACAAGGTATTTTGAAACCAGCAAATATAAGGAGGCTGTCAATTCAAGAAACTTTTACCTCATGTTCTATGGCAGAATAGTTCCTTTTGGTGGTCTAGACAGGCCCAAGCATCTGCACTATATATAGACTTGAGCTAGTTCTTAAGAAGCATATGATGGGAATGCCTTAAAATTAATGTTATTTACCTGCTAGGATGTAAATGGTAAAAGGATGTGGTCTATCTACATTATGGACAAGGGCTCTGTAAAATGTGATATTAGAAAATGGAAATTTTACGAGTTCTGGGAACAGAAAAAGGTAATGTGAGTGAAATGGGAGAAAATTCTAATTTTTGCTGCATTGCTAGAAGTTAATCCAAAGTACTTTTAAAAAATCATGAATAATAGAACTACAACATTCCTGGGTTAATTGTGCCCACTTTGTCTTCATCATATTACCTGTTCCTGAAAAATAACCTTTCTACTTAAGAAAATGGTCCTTTCCACCAGTGTTCATGGGGCTAGATAGAATCACAGAACTCCCCACTATTGAGGATCCGGGATTGTTAATCCAGCTCCTAGCCTGGGGCACAAATTACTCTTTGGTAGGTGGTTATATCATCCCTTTTGGAGACTTCTATGATGGTGACAGTAGAGTATAGTCAATGAGAACTCAACAGATTTGCTGTCAGATGGTCCTCACTAGCTCTGTGACCTTGAGTGTTATTTATCCTCTTAAGGCTTTGTTCAGCTCATCTCTAAAATGGGCTGTAGGAAGGATTAAATGAAGAAATCGCAGTAAAGCCTTTGGTAAAGTGCCTGACACAGCATCAATAACTATCTTCCTCTCCCTCATCATTACTGCCTCCAGCATCACAGAGAAGCTTAACTGACCACGAGAGAGTTGTCATGATTGGGGGATCAGACTCTTGGCTACATTTTATCATAAACTACCCCCTTATCTTACACGGGGGACCAGTATCCAAGAGACCCCAATATTCCTGAGCTTTTTTGTGAGAATTCTGAACCCCTCCTTTTAAAGGAAGTGTTATGATACTCTTCTATTTTGAATGTGCCTTCAAAAAGACCTACCTCACATAAATATGGACAGAACAGAAAAATAAAATTGAATCCATAAAAAAGAACAAGCTTATTGGTTCTTCTTCCCCCTCAGATGAAAGCCTATGCAATTCCGTGTGTACACTATTAACCTACACTATAACTATAAGGATATGGTGATGAATACTTTCTCACATTTTATTTCATTCAATTCTTACTAGCAAACTTGGGAGGAAGATAGAGCAGAGCATATGTTATCATCCTTGTTCTATGGGTAAGGAAACCGAGAGAGAGAAAGCAACTACCTTGCCTAAGATACACAGTTATTGATAGAAGTAAAATCAGAGGCTCTGGGTACAGGCTTCCAGCCCATTGCTTTTCACTGTACCAGAGGGAAGAATATGTCCTGCCACATATTCGTAACTTGTAACAGACATCACTAATCAACCCCAATATTCTTTCCCCCGACCTGAACCTATGCTCAGAATCATCCTTATCACAGTGTGCCAGACAGCCACCACCAGTTAAGTATAAGTGACACAGGAATATACGAACTCGTTGCCTATTCCTGGACTATCTAGTCATCATCGTCAATCTCATCATCTAATTCACTTGGCAAAGTTGGAGGGAAGATCTTTTCCTTAGAAATCTTAGGCCAGGTCCTATTTCCGGTGGATATGTGGTCAACGTTGACCGTATGTTCCTCCAAGCCAGAATCCTGGTCATTTTCATATCCCATAACCTGGGATGGAACCTGACACAGAAACACATTGAGCCCTGTTTTGATGGACGGGTGGATGGATGGCTTTAGCAATTGGATAGGCCCGAAGCAACAGATCCAGTGTGGAAAAGAGCCTCCACTGCTGATGGCTGTTGAGACTTGCACTTCAGATGATGGCTTGACGCCTTTGTGTCTCTTAGGATTGGGCTGTCAATCTAGAAAGCACTGTCCACCTTCCAAACACTATTTATCTCCATTTATCAGAGGTTATTATTAGACATCATGCTGCTGAAGTAGCAAATTGGTTAGGGCTTTTAGTTCTGGGCCTGTGATAAAGATTTGGGGAAATGTATTCTGCCAGGGGAAGGCAGGTACACGGTCTCCCTATTACTCTGGCCTGATGACAGCTGCTAGCACTCTGCTGAATGGGTCGATAACTGGCTGCCAGTCCAGTTACTCCTTGCTGGCTATTTTAAGAATTACCCCAGAGACCCACCATGGACTCATGAGAAAATATTCAGAAGCAGGAAGCCTATGGTTCCTCCCCTGTACCAGCTTTGACCCAGGATGTCCAGAGACGCACGAAAGTCCAGGAGTCCCTTCTAGGGGGACCACTGAAAGCCATTTATGATGGGGCAGAGCATCAGCCATCCCCATGCACTTAGCCATCGATTAGGGTGCTGTCCCTCTGGCGCCGAGACTTTGGCATCGTTGGTGAGGATTTGAGGTGCCAGCCATTTCTGCCTTTCCTGGATTGCTTTTCATTTTATTTGCCTCTTTCCCAAAGAAAGACAAAGGGGATTTGCAAGAGGTCCAGCCAGTCACCGAAGAGTCCTAGTTTGTGAGGAGAGTTGATTTTACAAAGACAGATTTTAAAAAAATAAAGCAAAACAACATTTCTTTCCTTAACTTCCTTCTTGTTTTTTTATATACAGAATTTCTGGGAAGAACTTACAGGACTGGGGAAAGTTTTGACCTAATAAAATTTATGAGCTTGGAGTTTATTTACCCTGCAATATGTGAAAGAATTGGTACCACATATGTATTCCCATTTCCTGTACTCTCTTGGAGAACAGATGTGTTACAATCTCTTTAATAGTAATAATAACTAATAAATATACTTAATATAGACTTCAGTTAACTTTATTTTTTTAAACTTAAATATGTCCAAAGTATAAAAAACTACAGAGAATAAAATTAACCCATGTATCTATCCCCAGCTTAGTAATAAAACATTATGAATACAGTTCAACCTTCCCAGCGATATTCTTTTTTTTCCTCAGCAATATTCTTTTTTTTTTTTTCCAGCAATATTCTTTAATCTTCACCCCATCCCCAAGGGAACCACGAGGCTTATTATGGTAGCTTTCATTCCTAATTATATCTTCATGCTATATGTTTGCATCAGTAGATAATAATATTTTTTATGCTTTAAAATATTACATAAATGGCATCAAACCAAATATATCTTTCTGGGAATGGACTTCCTGAACTCATGAGTATAAACGTGAGATATATTTTTTCCCATTGGTACATTGAATTTAAGTTAATTTTTTCTCTTTATTTTATTTTTTCTTTATTTTATTTTATTTATTTTCTTTTCCATCACCATTTATCCCCCCATCCCCTCCTCCACCTCTACTCACCTCCAAAGTTATTTTTTGACGTCAAGCAGAGGATGCTTCCAGGATCAATTTCAGAGTCAGAGAGAGGAGGCTTCTCCAATCTTTAAACCAGGTTAGCTCTCCCTGTGATGGGCTCTCATACCCTGCTCTTCTCTGTAACACTTCATTACAATGCTTTTAATTATTTTTGTAATGATTAAATAATAAATCATTAGGTGTTTAGGTCATGCTTGTCTTCCCTGCTGGAAGGTAAGCTCCCTGAGGGCAGGGATCACGTATGACTTGCTCATTGCTGGATCCATGACACTCAGTTCAGTGCCTGGCACAGAGCAGGCAGATACACAGAGTGTGCCTTACTGCCCTCCGTATGTAAAACTCAGCCTCCTTATAATTACGTACAATGTCCTTTAGTGATCTGGCTTCCACTTCAATTTGTGGGCCCGATCCCTGCCCTCCTGGCGTCCCTTTTTGCCCCACTAAAACATTTGCAGTTCCTGAGTCTCTTGGACTGCTTGCTGTTGCGCACGCTGTCCCCTCCAACTGGCATATCTCTCCACCTTTGTTTGCCTGTCAAATTACGTCTCATCCCTCAAGACTCATCTGACCTGGCACCTCCTCTGGGAAGCCATCAGCAACAATTTCAGGCAGAATGCAGTGCTTCTCCCAACTCCCACAGCACCATCAAATTTCTCTAGTGCATTATTCATTAATTTATTGAAAAATATTGACTGTACTTCTGCGATGAGCCAGGCCTTTCTCTGTGTTCTAGAGATACAGAATGAACGAGGCATGGCCCCTGTTGTTTACAAAGAAGTCAAGAGGATCGATGAAGGCAATAAGTGTGGTGGGGGGACAGAGGTATCAGCAGTCTTCTTGAGGGAGGGTAGTGGAGGCAGGCCTGTCTGTGGAGCTGACGTTTGAGTTGAGACCTAAAAAGATGTGAACCATGAAGGGCTGTGGTAGTATTTTCCAGAATGCATGTCCCCATGCCCGCCCACTCCACTACCCTGAGGCTAAAGCTTGCTTATCATTTTCTGCTTCCCTGTTGCCAACAAATGATCATTAAAGTATTTCCTGAATGAATGAATGAATGAATGAATGAGCCAAATTATCTTGGCTCACAATGAACCTCAGTTATCAAACTTGGAACAGCTTCACCTCACATGAAATATTCACATGACCCAAATCAGGCCTTGCTCGGGTGTTAATAGTTGTGGGAAGAAAGGAATTCCACTGAACCCTGAACCAGTGATATCTAAGTGCAGAGAGAAAGTGGTTTGCCTTGTCTTTGGAGCCTGCATGCTTGAGAAACGTTACCCCAGGCAGACACTTAGCAGCAGGCCTGGAGCAGCCCTGGTCCATTGTCATTAACATTTCCACAGCATTAAAGATAATTATCCCCCATGGAGTGGTTAGCATGTGCCAGGCATGGTCTCATTCTGCTCCTGTCATTATCTCTGAGAAAAGGGAGACTCGTTGAGGCCTTACAACTTGTGAAGATGAAGCCAGTGCTCACACGGAAAACCCTGTGCTCTTAGCCCTGCAACTGCGGGGCCGGGGGTGGGGGGGTGGGGGGGTGGGGGGGTGGGGGGCGTGGGGAGGGCAGCTTCCTGCGTGTGTCATCTGTGCCATAGCTCAAGGCCCAGTGCTTAGAAGGGGTGCTTGGCTTAACGCTTTGCAATTGCCATCTTGAAATTCTTAATCATTTTTGAACAAGGGGATCCCACATTTTCATTTTGCACTGGGCCCTGTAAATGATGTGGCTGGTCCTGCCCATATCACATTATGTCCCATAGCAATTCACTGGAGGTGGTGAGCATCCACTTTTTGAAAAATCTGTATCAACCACTGTGTCCACTGATGCACAAAACACAAACTCTTTTCCTCAAGATCTGAAAATACATGTCTTTTTTTCCTGATTATAAAAGTAATACAGCCCTAGCTAGTTTGGCTCAGTGGATAGAGCGTCTGCCTGTGAACTGAAGGGTCCCAGGTTCGATTCTGGTCAAGGGCACATGCCCGGGTTGCAGACTCAATTCCCCAGTGTGTGTGTGTGTGTGTGTGGGGGGGGGGGCGGCGTGCAGAAGGCAGCCAATAAATGATTCTTTCTCATCATTGATGTTTCTAACTCTCTCTCTCTTCCTCTCTGAAATCAATAAAAATATATTAAATAAATAAATAAATAAAAAGTAATACAGACATGTGCTGAGAATAGTAGTCAAGGAGATTATAGATTTATCTAGAGCAGAACAAATTTTTATAAGGAGAAAGTTAATTACATTAAGTATATAAAACTCTTGTCTTCAACGTATATAAACTTTTGAGTCCTGTTTGTAAATTTCCTTATCCTTAGAATGACTTTTAGACTCCCTCTCAGATGGATGCCTGAAGAGAAAATCCAAGGATTTGTATCACACAGAGGATTTTTTGTTATATTTGTAGTTCACTTTTGCTCAATTATATTCTGGATAAGCAGCTTTTTAAAAAATATGTTTTTATTGATTTCAGAGAGGGAGGAAGAGAGAGATAGAAACATCAATGATGAGAGAGAATCATTGATTGGCTGCCTCCTGTACGCCCCCCACTGGGAATTGAGCATGCAACCCAGGCATGTGCCCTGAACAGGAATCGAACTGTGTCCTCCTGGTTCATAGGTTGAAGCTCTACTACTGAGTCATGCCAGCTGGGCTGTATAAGCATCTGTAACTTTTACTTAAATGTTCACTAATATGTGTTGTGAAATATTCTTATTCCTTATGGTAAATACCTCCCCCCTCATTTGGAAACAGTTTAGCTTATATCTTGTCCGTTCCTTCTGCTGTCTCTAAATCCAGTCCCTCTGTCCTCAGCCCCCTTCCCTTTGCCAAAGCTGAAACTAGCCCCAGTGGGGTTTACCACTTGATCTGTCCTGCTGGTGATCCCTGGGCCCTCTCTTGCCATGAAAGGACTCATATTGTGGAGGTTGCAGTGTTGTGGGCTGGTCAGGTAACTTCTGTTACTTAGCAACTTTCTCCTGCTTTGTTAAGTTGGGCTGTTCAATCTCCTTAATGAATAAGAGCATCAAGCCAGGTAATTGATGCCTGGACGTTTAGCTCATGAATAATTGACTGTCTGGGTAATCCTAGATACATTTCCTCGATCAGATTGTACAGTGGAACAGTCATGTCATAGCCAGTGTCGAGTTTTTTTTTGTCTTCATCGGTTTTATGATGTCAGAAATCTGCTTTCTTGACCCAAAGGCTCAGGTGAACAATGGAAGCAGTGATCCTCCCTAAGCCGGGACATGCTTCCTCTTTCCTCCGCAAGAGCTCAGCGTTTCCCCTGTAGTTTGGGCTTAGAAAAGTTTCAGCTCTTCTTGTTTATCTTTTTGGGTATCTTTTCCCACATACATCGGGAAGGCAATGTGGCCCGAAGGGGCGGAGGGAGCTGGGAATTGGGTTTCCCGGGCAATGCCAATCACTTACTCTGCAGCTCCAGGCCAACGTTAGCTTGTCTGACTTATTTATTCACTTGTGCATTCATTCAGCACACATTTAGAGTGCCTCCTATGTTCCAGGCACTGGAGACGCCACAGGAAGCGAGGTTGATCTTGCCTGCTCTCATGGAGTTTATATTCTAGTGAAAGCACATGGGTGATAACCACTTAAACAAGTAAAGGAGCAAGTAATTTTCAAATAGGGGTAAGTCCCAGGTAGAAAAGTTAAAGTAAAATTGAAGAGGAGTAATGAGATAGAAAGTGACTGATGGGGCGATGGGGTGGATGGAAATAATTTTGATTAGATGATCAGGGAAGTCCTCTTTGATGAGGCGACATTTGAGCCATGAAGTGAAAGACAAGAAAGAGCCAGCAGATGAGGAAATGGAGGAAGAAAATTCTAGATAGGGGAACAGGAAAGCAAAGGTTCTGAGATGGGAATGGGCTTAGCATATTTGAGGGCCATGGGGTGAGAGCGGATTGATGGGGAACACAGTACAAGGTGAGGTGGATGCCCACATTGGACACTCACCGTGGATACCTTCCAAGATTATAAAAAAACCTGTCTGGCCTTCTCCTGGGGATCTGAATGAAGAGGTACAAATGGAGCTAAACTTTTCAAAATATATGCCAAATCAATAGCCCAGGCAGTGTCATTCTTTGCATTTGAAAATCAGATGCTGTCACAACCCAGTTGAGGTTAGTTCTCTCATTCCATACTGTGTACTGAGCTCCAGGCAGTGTTGGTGATACTGGATGAATAGAAGTGGCAAAAACCAAGTCCCTGCCCTCATCAAACTCACGTTCCATTAGCAGAATACACAAGAAACTAGTAAGTGCAATACTGCTATGAGATATATAAGATGATGAGTGTCATGGAGACATAAAGCAGAAGAGGGCATAGGAAATGGGGGTGGGGCAAGATAGTTGAGTTGTATATGGTCTGGGAAGGCTTCACTGACTAAGGAGACCCATGAAGGAGATGTCTAAGTGAGCCATGCGAGTCTCTGGTTCGAAGAGCATTCCAACCAGAGGGAACAGCTAGAGTACCACTCTTTTCCTGGAAAACCTCCCTGCCAACAGCCTGCCTCCAGCCTGGGTTGTGTCCTCTTCTATGAGACTCTTAGCAAAATATCACTTTCCTGCTTAAAACCTCCCACTGCACTTGAGATAAAGCACAGGTTTCTAACCAGGGCTTATAAGGTCCTATTTGATCCCTGCACCTCTCCAAACTCATCTCCCTTTCCCCTTGGCTCCAGACACAGTAGCCTTATTCCTGGTCTTTGAACTCATAAGCTGATTCCCAGCTTGGAGAACAGCACTTACTCTTCTCTCTGCCCAGAAACTCTTCCCAGAGATTGTCATAGGGCTGGTTCCTTCTCTTCACTTGGGTCTTAGCAACTCAGGGAAGGCTTCTCGGATTCCCCCAAGCTCTCTGGCCATTCCCTGTCACAGAGCCCGCCCCCCCCTCCTCTCCCCTGCCTCCCCCGCTTCCAGGAGTTATCAAAGGCTCACAATCAGGAGGACTTATCATTATTCACAAAGAATGCAATCATTTCCTTCGGCAGAAACCGACCCATTGCATGTAATATGCTCTTTGGAGGAAAAGGAGGTTATAAATGGGAAATGAAATGAACAGAGCACCCACCTACCATATTGTGAGGTTGCAGCCCTTTAGACTGTGACATTCCTTTCCAGGTCCTTCTGTTCACCATCAGATATGATTTAAAATTTCAAGACTCTGTTGCAAATGCATGCACTGCTCAGGAAGTAGGATGCAAGAGCAGGAGAAATGGGTGAACCGCCATTCGCACAGAAAGAAAAAAAAATGCTGAAAAAGCAGTAGAGAAATTGCCAGGTTCTCTATATTTCTGATCAACTAGAACTTGAATGCTGAACCCAATGATAGGGCCAGACCCCATTTGTTATATTAAAAAAATTTAATAAATATAATAATTATAGATGAATATACATGAGAAGAAATGGAATGGGGTAGTGTTGCTTATAGTCTTTTGTTTGTAAAGTGATGACTTTTAGTAAAGAAAAGGCACTGTCTATAAAATTCTTCTGGATTAATGTATTAACATATGTCAATGGCAAGGTCAACTTTATGTCAGAAACTGAAATAATCCTTTACCCCAGTTCACTCAAATGGATTGGACCAGACAGAAGGCACGGGTCCTGGAATATAAAGTCTCTTCTACCACCACTACCACCACCACCACCGCAGCACCAACAGCACTCCCTTCCAGACCCCGTAAATGGATCTACTAGGTCAAAATATCTCCATGCCCCAGAATGGCAGCTCCATCAGCAGTGCTGTGTATGGGGCCACAGGACGAGGTTACACACACACACACGCGTGCACACACATTTATTCTCCAGCTCAAATTTAATGGCGGTGCAAATCGGGGGCTGTATAAGTGTCTTTGAAGCCCACTTTGTGGTGGTACATTATCAGAGCATGGAAATTTAGAGCTTTAAAAAGGGAGCTGGATAGTTTCTCCTCAGTAAGAAATGCCTGCCTTTGGTCCCCCCAGGAAGAGAAGGGAGTGTGTTTGGATGGGGAAGGCTCTCTCTGCCCTAGATCGAGACAGAAAGCTGCTGGAAGGAACCCAGTGAAGGAAGCAGGCCAAGGTGGCCGCATTTTGCACCCCAGCCTGTCCACCCTCAGCCCACTAGGTAAGCAAACCCTCTCCTCATTTCCACAGGTTCAATCCCAGTGAGTCATCACAGTTATTTCCAGTTTGGTGGATTTTTTTTCCTTTTCAAATTCAGGAGACCCATCAATTATTTAGGGCTGGGGGATGAGCTCAGGCAGTGACACCTCTGCAGGTCTGTATGGCGTTTCTGAAGGGAAACCATCTGGCCTTCCTTAGCTCGTTCATCCTGGGCTTCTCTCCCTGCCTGTAAGGTGTGGTGGCCACAGACCGAGCCAAAACCATCAATATTTCACAGCTTTAATTAAAGTGAGCCGAGATCTGCCGGCCTCTCAACTGGTTCCTTTTCCAAAACAAGCGCCGGCATGGGCATGTAAGCAGGGGCGCAGAGAGAGAAAAGGGGGTTTGGCTAATTCTGGGGCGGGGAGGGAGGGGAGCCCAGGATTTCATTTATAAGGATGAATTATAAAGCGGCCGTGGTGGAGTAGTAAATGCCCCGGTGCTGGCTGCGGGACAAGAAAGAGGGAAGGGTGCCGCCTCTTGGGCTCTCTTTTGACCTTTCTTGAAAGAGATCAGAAGTTGGGCAGCTGGAACCGTAGCCTGAGTTCTGGATGCATCCACTAGCCTAATATGAAATATCTCCGGGGTCCCAGCAAAGGCTTCACAAACCACAGGACAGGGAGAGGGTGGGGGCTGGGGAAGGAGGAGGTATGGTGCGGGTCTCTGCACTGTTGCCACCCCTTCCCGAAAGGATCCCAAGTGCCCAGACCCCGCGCCATCCAGCCCTGCGGACAGGAGAGCCCGGGGCCCTGCGATTTATACATCTATTAATTACCTCCAGCATGGAAGAACTGCCTATAAATACAGTGGCACTTTAGATAAAACTTTCATGCAGCTATTTAGATCCTTTAAAATATAAATGATTTCCTCTAAATTTTTTATCATAAATCAGGGCATGGAGCTAGGCGACAAGACGCCGCTTTCCCCCCTGATGAGAGCAAAGCCTTCGCTTGTTTCCCCTCTTTCTTTTTCTCTTCTACTTTTCTTTTTCTTCTTGTTTTTTTTTTTTCCTTTTCTTTTCTGTTTTAATTTACAGAGGCTGGTTAATGGCTCCATTTCTCTTTACTGCTCCAGAACTTAAGGAGAAAGTGAACAGGTGGCAGGAAGTTTCACCCCCTTTCCTGGGGGCTGCCTGGTGTGTGTGTGTGTGTGTGTGTGTGTGTGAAGCCTGCAGCAGACCTGAGTTCAAATCCTACCCCTGCCACTTATTCCTGTGTGGCCTCCAGCAACACGCTTAACTTCTCTGAGCCTCAGCCCTCCCATCTGTGAAAAAGAGGTAATGATAGTACCTGCTTCAGAGGTAGGGTGGCTGTAAGGATACACAGAGCCAGGCAGAGTAAGAGCTCAAGAAACAATGAGCTGTTCGCTGGTAGACAAGTTACATCACCTCCCTGAGCCTCAGTTACCTTACCTGTCTGTAAAGAAAAGGTGGAGGGATGATGTTCACTTCTATGGAAGTGAAGACTGAATAAGACGACACAGACTCTCAGCTTCTTGAAGTAGGATCCATGAAGCCCTTGTTTATTCTTGCACCTTCAGACCTAGCATGTGCCTGGCCCAGAGGAAGTTCTCAGCAAGCAGCTGGTGAATACATGAAGCAGCGGATCCCCCTGCTCTGCCTGCAGCGCCCCCTGCAGCACCATTAGAACTTGGATTCTGTTTATGGTGATGGATTTGGCCCTACCCTTTCCCCAAGATCTACATTTAGAACCTTGACATATCCACACTGAAAGGGCCCGTGGAGCCTGTCTCCCTTGCAGTGATGAGGAAACAGGCCCAGAGCCTCTGAGTGACTTGTCCAGGGTCACATAAGCAGGGCAGCTACATGTCCATGTTTGAATCCAGACTCCCTGTGCTCTGTCCACCACCCCTTGCTGCCTCTTCCCAACCAAGCTGGTGAGAGAATGGCCTAATCCTTTGGCCATGGAAGAGATGGCAATCAACTAGGCCTCATGGGCATTGACTTTATGACTTTGAACTTGAAGATGCCTATGAACTGGAGCAGAAGAAGGCAAAACCAGTCCTCATGTGCCAGAAAAAGGACCATGCATTTTTTGAGTCCAGATTCTTGAGGATAAGCATAGAGCTGGCCATGCTGCTAATGACACAGATATTCAAAGTCTAGAGCTCAAAGATGAAGACACAATGGGACCGACATTGAGGGTGGAGGGAGGAATAAGAAAAAGCCACACACTGACTGTAGGAGGTTATTGGGATGTCTCCTGGGCAATGCACCCCAAATCCAAACTATGGACCCTGATTCTCCATGAAGCAGTCAACTCAACTCAGAACACTTGGGGTCTTCCTCTTCCTTGCTGGACCACTGCAACCCAAGTCCTGCACAGCCACCAGAAGTAGGCTCATATGCTATCACTCACTGTCCTGGTTAAACACTCCGATGGCTCCCCACTCTCCATGGAGCAACACCCCACCCCTGCAAAACCTGAGGCCTGCCCTTTGACTACATCATTTCCCACATTCTCAGTTTCCTCACCACACTCCCACCACTCCAGCCTTCCTGCCCTTCGCTGACCACCCCACGCTTGCTCCCACCTCAGGCTTTCACCTTATGGTCCCCCCTTTCCATTTTAGCCTGCAGGCCTTGGCTCAGAGGCCGGTCACTCCTTCCTTTTCTACCTATGGGTTCTCTGTTCCATCACCCTGGTTTTACTTTCTCTGTAGCAGCTGTCACAACTGGGGGGTATCTCTTTTTTATTGCTCCCCTCCTGCTCAAGCATCACTTGAGGGCGGTGCATCGTGGGGAGTGGAGGTGGGTAGGGGTAAGTGGGAGTCGGGCGTATCTGTCTTATTTGCAGCTGAATTCCTATTTCCTACCATGGCGGCTGCCACATAGCAGGCGCTCAGTAAATGTGTTCAATGAATAGGCATGATGGAGAAGGGCTCTTCGAGTTCTCTTGACTCCATCTTCTTATTTTTCAGACGAGGAAAATGAGGCTGTGAGCAGTCAGGGCCTGCCTGGAGCCCTACTGCCCGAGAGCCTGTGTTCAGTCCTCCGTGGGGACCCTAGGGGAAGGGGAGGGCTCCTGGCACGTGCTGATCCCCCATGGATGCTCGGCCTTGGGCTCCTGGGTCCCTGTGGGCATCTCAGATCCTCTGAGTCCTCACAGACAATGCAAGGCGAGCGGCCGACAGGCGAGTCCCGCAGCAGCTGCGCAGGCGGCCAGTACATGTGAGAAGTTTGTGAAAGGAGATGAGAGAAAGGGAGAGGAAGGCGTGGCTGATGGCTGCGAACACCTGGCCAGGCAGCCCCGCCAGCTGCCTCCCCGCCATGGCATCTTGAGTTCGGCTGTCCTATCAGGGCCATCTCCCATTCCACCCCCTTCCCCCTCCCCAACTCTCCAAGGTGGAGCTTGGCCAGGGATGGAGGTGGGAGGGGGTAGTTGCTGGCTTCTCCATGAAGGTACCTCCGGAAGTATGCCTGGAGCAGGGCCAGCCTCTAAGCCCCTGAAAGCCAGACCTTCTTGCCTTGTGGGAGAGAAGTAAAACCGGGGCACCCAATTCCTTAGCCCCTGAGCTTGGGGGGCCTTGAAACTGGTGATAGCCTACGATGTTAGTTAAAATCAACTTGGGTTCCTGTCCTCACTCTACCAATGCTTAACTGTGTGGCCTTGGGCAACTCAATCTCTCTGTCCCTCAGTTTTCTCATCTGTACATGGAGGTAATATTATCAAGCTCATTGGCCTGACGTAGGGATTCAGTGTACAATACGTCTAATGCACATAGCCCGGAGCGTGACACTCAAAAACCACTCCATAAATGGCTCTTATTGCTGTCACTACCATCATAGGTCAGAATCCTGGGGAGGATACTATTCATGCCTGGATTCGTTCAACACAAATTCTTGTATAAGCTCCTACATGATGCCTAGCTTGTAGACATGGCACAGGGACTGGTAAGATTCATCCTCAGAGAAGTCCCAGGGCCCTTCAAGGAGCACAGATCATAAAACAGCACATTCTTTCTAAGGGATAATAGAGAACAATGCAAAAAGCTCCAAGAAGGAAAACTGTCTCTTTGAGTCCAGATTACCTATATGTGAATCGTGGATGTCTTATGAAAAGTCAACTTAGTCCCTGTGGTCAAAATCTCTATGATCCTATGATGCTGTATTTTAAGAGGCTGCAGATAATTCCTACTCGCACTAAAGTTGAAAACCACTGGCCCACAGGAAAATGCCTCTGCCCCCTGCCCCAGCATCCCTACAGAGCTGGTCCTTCCGGAGGACATAGCACTTTGTGTCCTGATTTCAACTTACATGTGGCAATTTTATGTCCCCACTAGACTCTGAGCCCCTAAAACAGTGTGCACTATGTCCGCAGAATCGATCACAAGACCCAGCAGTCAGCAGGTATTTTGAAATGATTGTAGAATGAAGAAAATGCCCCTTAATGTCATTTGCATAAGTGCCCACATGGTTCTTACTTGGACCCTCAGCCGGTTTTTTGTTTGGCCTATATGGTGTGTGTGTGTGTGTATGTTTGTGTATGCATGTGTGTGTGGAGGGGTGGGGGTATATTTTAATTGTAATTTAATTACAATTGATTAAGTTCATTCATTCATTTAAGGTAAGGGGGCGGGTATGTGCTCTCTAGTTTATCACAGTCCCCATCTTCCCCCCCTTTTTTAAAAAATATATTTTATTGATTTTTCACAGAGAGGAAGGGAGAGAGACAGAGTTAGAAACATCGATGAGAGAGAAACATCGATCAGCTGCCTCCTGCACATCTCCTATTGGGGATGTGCCCGCAACCCAGGTACATGCCCTTGACCAGAATGAACCTGAGACCCTTCAGTCCACAGGCCGACGCTCTATCCACTGAGCCAAACCGGTTCCGGCCCCATCTTCCCTTTTACGAGCCCCACTCATTTATCTTACTGGACTTGCTCCTAACAGAATTTAAGTTTGCAAATCGTGTAAAGTGTAGAGAACATTATCAACTGTATTCTAAGGCTCCCCTTCCAGTTGCTTTCTGTGTGGTCTCTTCCTCCTTTCTTCTCCAGTCCGTTATTCCAGGGCCTTCTCAGAAAGACCATCCCGAAGGATGGGCATCATCTCACTGCTGGCTGCCCAGAGCAGCTAGGACCTTCAAAAGAAGGATGGGGAACACCCAGGGAAGACAGGCTGCCAGATGCAAGCTTGGGTTTTGATTTGTGATCCTAATGCCTTGGGATGCTGGAGTGGAAGCTGGTGAGCTGAAGGTCAGCACTGGAGGCCTACGGGGGCCTGTTGGTTTTGCTCTGTCTCTGACCCCTGCCTGACCTCAACCCTGGTTAGTATCTCCCAGGCCCCTTAGGGGACAAAGCAGAGAAGGATGGATGTGGATGGGCCTCTCCCTCTGTTTCTGGAGGTTCAGCTTCACAGACAACTCAGATATTAAGGAGCGAGTGTGGTCTCAAGGCACCAGCTCTGGGCTAGTTATATTCTTCTCCCTGGAGGAGGCAGTATCCCCAGCTTCCCTTCCCCTTTTCTTTTTGGCTTTGGGCAGAAACAAGAATGAATGGTCCTAGATCAGCCGTGGGCAAACTACGGCCCGCTGGCCGGATCTGGCCCGTTTGAAATGAATAAAACTAAAAAAAAAAAAAGACCGTACCCTTTTATGTAATGATGTTTACTTTGAATTTATATTAGTTCACACAAACACTCCATCCATGCTTTTGTTCCGGCCCTCCGGTCCAGTGTACGAACCCATTGTGGCCCTCGAGTCAAAAAGTTTGCCCACCCCTGTCCTAGATGCTGGTGAGTGATAAAATAACACTGCATTCAGCTTCTGGGGAGTTGAATGTCTCTGGAGAAAAGCTCTGATTTGCTCAAAATATGTTTCACTTAAATTAACCAGAACGACAGTCTTTTGCAGGAGCTGAGGCACTTAGCAGTCATCTAGTCCAGCCCTCTCCTTGTGAGACAGACCCGGTTTTAGAATGCTGTCCAAACCCCAGCCCTCCTGAGGCCCACGGTTCTGGTGCATATTCTGTATTCCAAGAATCCCACCAGCCTTGCTCTGTGCCCTGTGCATGAATCTGCATCCCTCTACTGCCGTGCAAGTGCCCAGTCCTTTTTCTGCAGTGGACGTTACACTGGTGACTCTGTGAGGGCCAGGAAGGCGTGGACCCAAAGCGGGGTCTCAGCCCTCTGCATGGGGTCTGGCACCAAGCAGGTGCTGAATGAATGGAGGAGACCAACGAGCCCCTTTGCACCTGCAGACCAGCCATCTCCAGGGAGATGACCCAGGGCACTCCCACTCCCAAATGCCTTCCCTTTAAATTGAAGGAGGAAGAAGAGAGGAACACTTATTCCATGATTCCAACGTGCCAGGCACGGTGCCAAATACTTATCTCAGTGTATGCCTCACAACCATCAGTGGAGGAGCAACTATTATCCCCATTTAACAGACAGGAAACTGTCGTAGAGAGACGTTGAGATGGCTCGAGGCTTCCCAGCCAGAGAGAGGCAGAGACGCGTTTTGAATCCGAGGGCAGGACCTGTGCCCCAAAGCACCAGGTTGTGAGGAGGTTTACTGAGCACGAGGGATCAGTGCTCAATGCTTTCCTTTCTACTTGGGCTCAAAACGTCTTCACCAGAACCGGAAAAGGCAAACGCGAGTGAAATGCCCATTGTAGAGCCCAGGTAGCTGAGGCTCAGAGAGGTTTAGCAAAAGGGCCTGGCTTGACCTCCCGCACCTGGCTGGGGTGAGCCCTCTGAGGAGGTTACTGGGCGGAGCTGCCAAGGGCTCCGACGCAGTGGATGGGGAGACCCCAGGACAGGAAACCCGGATCTAGGCAGACCTTCCCTTTAGGCCACTGGGTGGTCCCGCCCCCGCCGTGTGAACATCTGGGACACCCCCCCCCCCCCCAGCCCAAACCCTGCGGCGCGCGAGGCTCAGCCCGCAGGCTGGGCAGATCTTTGAACCCCCGAGGCCTCTCGCCCCTAGTGGAGGCGGCGGCCTCCGCGACGTGGGCTCAGCTGGGCGCTCAGGGCTTCTCTCTGAACCTGGTTTTGCTCTCTCCGGAGGGCGGCGCGGCCACGGTCCCAGGATTCCCCATCCATTATTCACGATGTTTACTAGTGCAGGGAAAGGAGAGGAGGGAAGGAGAGGGGATGCGAGCAGGGGGGAGGCGGGGCGGGCAGTATTAACCGGAGCACTTCCGTTCCGAAACTTCAGAAAGGAAGACAGGGTAGCTAAGTGACTAAAAGCCTGGGAAGTCCGACGCGGACGCCTGGCACACAGTGGGCCACCAGTAACTATTTGTGAATGGATACCGTGAGGAGCGAGTGAATGGATGGCTCTGTTCCCAGCCAGCCATGTTGTCTTGGGCCGATTACTTAACCCCTCTGACCCGGGTTTTCCTCCGCTGTAAAACGCAATAACGGCACCTACGCCATAGGGTGTGAGGACACCAGGCGCCAACTCTCTGAGCTGCCCGGCACATGTTAGGAGCTCCGCGGCGGTCACTATTGTTATGGGGATTGGGGCCTGCCAGCGCTGGCGGCCAGGCAGAAGTGCACCGACTCCCAAGGTCGCTGCTCAGTCCTGAACTCACTTCTGAAAAGTTCTTAGTAAGCTTCCTTAGGCTGGCGGGTTGAGGAGAGGGGGGAGGGGCCAAGTTGTCTTAAGCCAAGGCAAGAAAGGCAAGGGTGGGGAGGAAGCCACAGGCCCCCCGGACTGGGCAGGCAGTTACCTCCCCACTTCAACAACGCCGCCGGACAACTGGGGGTGAGGGTCACCTGGGCTCATGATGGCAGCCCCTCACCCTTCCCGGAGCCCGTCTGGCCGCTCGGAGGCGCCTGCTTCTTTGCTGCGTCGCGGGGCCGGACTCTAGTGGACGGCTCGGGCGTGGGGCCAGGAGCGCCCTGGAAATGGGCAGTTTGGCGGCAGCCGGTCCGACAAGGAGTGTGTGTGTGTGTGTGTGTGTGTGTGTGTGTGTGTGTGTGGCGGGGGAGGGGAGTCAGCTTCTGGGCCCCGCTCAGCCTGGGCTACCCTTACCCTTCTGTCTGGGCAGTGCGAGTTGGGACAGGAGGGAGAGGTTTGGGACTTTGGAGAGGAAAAAAGTCCACGAAGAAGAAGAAAGAATCCGGAAGATCGGCCGGGCTGGATCGGGGCGGG
Organism: Myotis nattereri; assembly: GCF_964212035.1. Lineage (NCBI taxonomy): Eukaryota > Metazoa > Chordata > Mammalia > Chiroptera > Vespertilionidae > Myotis > Myotis nattereri. Next base: position 86,392,902 of record NC_138080.1, read on the forward strand.
GCGGGGCAGGCCGGGAGCGGCCCGGCCGGGCTGGGGTATAAATGCCGAGGCGGGCGCAGAGAGGCGCACGGAGAGCTGCAGCCTGGCCTTGCCTCCGGGGCGGCCCCGGCGAGTCCCGGCGCGTGAGCACGCCTGCGCGCTCCCGGGCCCTTCCTGGCAGGCTGCTTGTAAGATGAGTGAAGAAGCAGGTGGGGGAGAGGGGAGGCAGCGAGCGAGAGGGCGAGGGGAGCGCGGGTGCTGAGCGGCGCTCACTTGGAGCGCGGCGAGCGAGCGAGAGGAGCCCGATCCATGTCCCTCGCTGCCTCCCAGCTAGGCGCGCGAAGATGATGGCCATGAACACCAAGCAGCCTTTCGGCATGCACCCGGTGCTTCAAGAACCCAAATTCTCCAGCCTGCACTCCGGCTCCGAGGCCATGCGCCGAGTCTGTCTCCCAGCCCCGCAGGTACGTAGTGGAGCATAATTACCGCTCCAAGGCACATTTTTTTGACAGGCACTCGCTTCATGTTTTTTTCATGTCGCCCAGAACAATCGCCGCTGTCTGAACCCCTCGCTTGTCTCCCCCGCGCTTTCTCCCGGCGCGCTCTCTCTCATTCATGTCTCTGATCCGCACGTCTGTTCCAGCAGAGCCTCTGTCTCCGTATTAATTTTTATGACCTGGGCTTTGAGGAGAGGCATCTCGGTTGCTTGAAAATGTGTTTTAATCCTGAGTTGACAGTATTCCCCACTGACCGTGCTGTGCGCCTTCTCGCTTGCAGCTGCAGGGTAATATATTTGGAAGCTTTGATGAGAGCCTGCTGGCACGCGCCGAAGCTCTGGCGGCGGTGGATATCGTCTCCCACGGCAAGAACCATCCGTTCAAGCCCGACGCCACCTACCATACCATGAGTAGCGTGCCCTGCACGTCCACTTCGTCCACCGTGCCCATCTCCCACCCGGCCGCGCTCACCTCGCACCCGCACCACGCGGTGCACCAGGGCCTGGAGGGCGACCTGCTAGAGCACATCTCGCCCACGCTGAGCGTCAGCGGCTTGGGCGCCCCCGAGCACTCGGTGATGCCGGCGCAGATCCACCCGCACCACCTGGGCGCCATGGGCCACCTGCACCAGGCCATGGGCATGAGTCACCCACACGCCGTGGCGCCTCACAGCGCGATGCCCGCATGCCTCAGCGACGTGGAGTCGGACCCACGAGAGCTGGAGGCTTTCGCCGAGCGCTTCAAGCAGCGGCGCATCAAGCTGGGGGTGACCCAGGCGGACGTGGGCGCGGCGCTGGCCAACCTCAAGATCCCGGGCGTCGGCTCGCTCAGCCAGAGCACCATCTGCAGGTTCGAGTCTCTCACTCTCTCGCACAACAACATGATCGCGCTCAAGCCGGTGCTCCAGGCGTGGCTGGAGGAAGCCGAGGCCGCCTACCGAGAGAAGAACAGCAAGCCCGAGCTCTTCAACGGTAGCGAGCGGAAGCGTAAACGCACGTCCATCGCGGCGCCGGAGAAGCGCTCGCTCGAGGCCTACTTCGCCATCCAGCCTCGGCCCTCATCTGAGAAGATCGCGGCCATCGCGGAGAAACTGGACCTTAAAAAGAACGTGGTGAGGGTCTGGTTCTGCAACCAGAGACAGAAACAGAAACGAATGAAGTACTCGGCTGTCCACTGACTGCGGCGGGGCTCAGCCTCTGGGGGCCGGGAAAGCTGTGTACGTCCCGGGAGGGGGGACGGGAACAGGGGACTCCAAGACGTCTTCTGGCAGGTCAGGCTCTCTTCACCGAAGCCACAGACTCTCCCCTTTATCCCACCCGGTTGTCTCCCGGCCTTCTCTTTCTCTTTTTCCCATTCTAATCCCACCAGAAAAGTTTTGGCACCCAGGAAAAATTCACGAAGGGCCAGCCTGGAGGGACTTGTGCTGTCCGTGGTGCTGAAAACCTCCCTTGCGCCCTGGACTGCGCGACTTCAGGGCAGGAGCCCAAACGCAGGGGTTAGTGAATTGGACCGACCACACGACTCTGCGGTGAAGGGGCCACATTGCTAAGCTCGAGTAGGGATGGGAAGGAAGTGAAAAATAATAATACAAAGTCAAACTGGGGCACGAAGATGTACTGGAGATTTATTTAGATTATATGAAATCATGTATGTTTCCAAAGGATAGCCTTATTCTACTCCCTTCCCCACCTAAATTTTATCGATCTCATTCTTTGGTTTGCTGTAAGTTCTCTAAGGTAGCATGGATTAGTTCAGGGAAATTGTGCGGGGAGTTGCCGGGCTCTGAGTGGTTCTCCATGTAGGTCCTACTCCAGAAAAGGGCCTACATGCTGGGGTGGCTTAGCTATTTGCAAGCAGCAGTGGACACCTGCTTTGGTCCATCCTCTATTATCCGCTGGTAATTACCGCCTGCTGGAGAGCCAGGGATGGGTAGGGTTCCGGACTGACGGATAGCGTTGGACCCCAGCTCGCTAATCCAGCCAGACTCCCAGTGCACTGTAGAGGCGGCTGCTCGAAAGTAATTGTAACTTCTCCGAGTCATATGCAAGTCCTTCCAACACGTCTAACCTCGTCAGCCTTTCATTGTTGTTATTGTTAGCATCTTTGTTTCCTGTTATTTATTTAACGTCGCTTCTTTTCATCCCCCTTATATGAGTGCCTCTCGGTGGAGACTCACGTATAATTTTGGGTGGAAAGAGGGGCCAGACCGCCAGCCTGGATCCTTCTCACTTCACTCTCTCTAGCCCCATCACATTTTATCTTTCGTTGCTTCATGTAATTTGCGTGTTGCTGTGTGGTCTTTGGTTTCGTTCTCTGAACAGATACAAATAAAATATTAAGTTTTCTCCTCTCTTTACCCCTTCAATTAACTTCTAAAATAAATGCTTTATTTTTCAACCCGAATCGCAGTGCTTTTCTTTCTCAGAGGCTAAGGAGTTTTGGAAAGGATTTAAAAGTGAGAGCCCAGAAGGGCTGGCTGTCACGTCCTGGAAGGCCAGTCTCATGCCATCTCCTCTCCTTCCCCTCTTCCCTGGAAGCCTCATCCTTTCACCTGTCCCCTCCTGGGAGATCCCCAGGACGCTGGTGGTGCCCAGACCTCAGTGTTTCAAGTCACTTCCCTCCGCCCGTCCCCCCACGCGCCCATCCATCAGCCTCTGTTTGCTCAACCTGACTCGGCTGACAAATTTTGAAGCCTGACGGCTGCATGAGCCCCCAATGCCTCCACTTATTGGCAGAACGACCAGAAAGCCAGTCTCTTAACTTCTCTGAGCCTCTGTTGTTCATATGCTGGAAGAAGATGCGAATATTGTCGGGACTAAGGTTGTTTATTTAAGGCTCCTGGTAGTGGTTGGTGCTTAATAGGAAGCATTATTATTTTAATACATTCAAACAGCCATCGGGGAAGGAGGGGATGGATACACAGAGGGAGGAAAATGTTCTTTGCTAGAACAGAGTCCGTTGGGGCCCCTTGGTGGTCTCTTCAGGAATTCATTTGGAATTGTCCCCCAAGAGGTTACTCACTCTAATGTCTATCTCGGCTTCCCTGTGGGGCGTTAAATGAGAAGATGTCTGCGGCAAAGTTCCTAAGGTAGTGCCCTGTACACAGTAGGCGGTCAACAGATGCTAGTTCCCTTCGCTCTCGTCCACTCCCTCTAAAAGGGGAGGAAACTTTTTTATTTGTGAGCCACTTCATGATTTAAAAATTCATGCTCCAAGTCCAGGAGTCGTCTGCTCATTTCTCCACTGTATCTTTAAAGAGCTCTGGGTCATCAGACCTCCAGCCCGAAATTCGGAGCCGAGCAGGTCGCCCCTCAGCGCGGTGCCCGCCTCCCACCACCACCACTGCGAAAGCAAACCTGAGGATCGCCCTCAGCCTCCAGGCCTCAGCCCCTCGCCCCCGCCTTGTGTAACAGCCCCAGCGATTCCTCCACCTCCCTCTCCATCGGGTGTCCTTTAATAATAAATGCCCTTATGCCATTACATTATATTGTGGGTTTTGAAAATTTAAAATACGGCTGATGCAATATTAATTGCCTATAGTGGTATAAAACACAGGGCCGGAGCCCAGCCGGGCCGCAGAGGAGGCGGCCGGGAGCGTCCCGCGCCGAAGCGAAGCGCTGCAGACAGGCGCGCCTTTGCGGGCTGCGAGGTTTCCTGCAGGTAAGAGCCGTAGGCTTTTCTGGCCCCCGGGAAAGAACCGGATATCCGCCTCCATCTCCTATTCTAAAAGTTCCCTGCTGTTATTTATTGAGTTTTTCTTTTAAATTAATAACCTCTAAAGTTTAGGAGACTTTTTTGGAGAGGGTGGGGTGAGTCGCCTGAGCTCAAGATCTGCGTCAGTACCGGCCCTGCTGGGTTGCGAGCGGGACCCGCGCGTTTCCTGGTCCAGTCCAGGCGCCTGCGACTGCCGGCGCGCACCAATATTTTAACCAGTTTCTACGGGGGAAGGTGTGTGTGTGTGTGGGGGGGGGGGGGGATGAGGTAGGAGGGGTGGGGGTGGGGGGCTGCGGCCGGGCCAGGACGCACTCCACCCTCTCCCACCCCGCAGTCGCCGGCCCGGCGCCGCTGCCTTTCTACTTGGACTCGCTCAGGAAGCAACGGGAGCTGTGGTTTCTCCGGAATTGTGCAGTCGCCTTTGCCACTCGTCCGTTGGACGCACACACCTCTCGCGGCTGGTGGAGGAGGTGGGGGGTACTAGCCGGTTTGGGGTTTACATAGGCCTGGCGTGCATCCTGGTGGGCCATTTCCTACCGTGTGACCTTGGGCAAGTCTCGCCACCTCTCTAAGCCTCTGCTGATGGCTGGAAAACCTCACAAAAATTATATTGTCATTGAAAAGCCACCTAGAGCAGATGTTCTTTTCCCAAATTCTGCAAACTTGCAACACTCACTGGCCAAGGCCCAGAGGGGGTGTTTCTTTAAACTGCACCAAGAGAAGGCGAGGCCCTTATTCAGGGCTGTTTATATGGAAGCTGCATTGTGCCTGTCAAAGTGGGACTTTGAAAGTCATCTGTGGGCCAGGGGGAAGGCTTCAGGAGTCTGAGCCACGTGACCTCTGCCCAGCAGCTTCTTCTCTGAGTGCCTAAGGTAGTGTCAGTTTTGTTGTTTCAAGCCCAGCCGCCAGCTCAAGGTCTGGGCCAGAGTGGCAGACAATAAATAGATCAATAGATATCTGTTGAGTGAATGACTGAAAAATGAAAGGATCCCTTCCAACTTCATACTCTCTAGGTTCTAGGGAGTGTAGGGGAGAACAGAGACCATCAAGAACAGACAAGTATCCCTGGGGGTGGGGTCAGGGTCTACCTGGCGGTCTGCATCTCAAGCTTCCATTCTAAGGTAGCCAGTTTCCTTCCTGTTTACATCAGAAGAGGCCTTGCCTCACTCTGGTGCTCATGGGTACAGAGGAGGTGCTGTGTGAGGGGGGCCCTTTGGTACCCAGAGAGAGAATCAGGGGGGAGGATCAGGGGGTGACCTCTCCCTGCTGAGTGTGCCTGATTTTCTCATGACCCTGCGTTGCCTGAGCTCTTTTCCTTTCCTGCGGAGATGGGAACAACTCCGGGTCTGGCGCGGACCCACCTGGGGTGGAGCCCCTACTTCCTCTCCTACTTGTCAATGACTCTACCGCTCTGAGCCTCAGGACCCTCATCTGTAACACTGGAACAGACTCTAACTTTCAGGAGTCACATAAGCCCAGGGCCTGACACATAGTAGGCACGAATGGATACGTGGTCTCTTTAAAACATTGTTTATGCTCGGAAAAAGAAAGATGAAGTGTTGTAGGGGCAGATTCAGGGCCTGGAGTGGTCCACATGCTCTCCCTCTGTGAGCCACACAGTCCGTTCATCTTTGGAGGACGGTGGCAGTGCCCTCCCGCTCAGGACGTGGCTGTCAGGAGCAAGCCGCACAGCATGAGAGAGGTCTCTCCGCACGCTGTGTCCCACCTAGGCAAGGGCCGGTGAGGTCGCTCTCCAGGAGTCCATGGTGCGAAGACACCGTGCCTCGGAGAAGCCGGGGGCTCGGGAGCTTTTCTCCCCTGCAGAACCCTGGCGAGCCGCGAGCATCTCTCCGCGCAGCCTCCTTCCCGGGGGCGGGGCTCCCGGGCCGAGGAGGCGCGAGGGATGGGGTCTCCCGCCGTCGTTCTTCCCCGCCCAGCTCCCACCTTTGGCTCCAGCGCCAGAACGCGCCCGTCCGCAGGAGGGCAGAGCGTCTAAAAGTCCGTCTTTCTTACCGAAGGAGAGGCCGAGGCCCAGAGAAGGCGCTCCGTCTACCTAAATGTGCTTCCCAGGCACACTACCACAGCACAGCGCTGTACCCCTTTCTCAGGCCTTCTTTCTCCCCATAGCACCCTCTTTACTTATTGATCAGTAAATGCCCTCAGGGCGAGCCGGTGCCCCGTCGGCCCAGCCCCCCTGCGCCCTGAACCCGCGGAGTGAGCCTCCACAAATGTCTGTTGCATAAACGAATACTAATGATGTAAGGCGTATGTTGAGGGCTTCCTGTGTGGCAGGTACTGTCCCGAGCACTGTGTGTGCATTTATTTATTCATCATTAAACAACATTGTGGGTAGGTGCCATCTTATTTTTATTTTTCAATTAGAGTTGGTTACAACTTAGTGATTAGACATTTCTATAACCTACGAAGAGATCATCCGGCGAGCGTGATGAGGAGGGACCATTTCAAACCCACTTCACAGATGAGAACTTGGAGGCAAGGAGCTGATGTAAGTTGTCCGGCCAAGCAGGGAACTCGGAAATTGGGTGGACAGATCTGGCACACTTTCTTCGCCTTCCCACTCCCCACGTGAGACCCAAGTCTGACAGCGGCAGGGCGAGGGGGCCGCCTGAGGTGGGGGCGCAGCAGGCGCGGGGCTGTGGCTGGAGAAGCCGCGGGAGCGGGAGCCGAGGGTGCACCCAGGTTGCGCGCCGATCTCGCTGGGTTTCGGGCGCTGCACTCGGGCGCCGTCTCCGCGGGCCTCCCCTTCGCCTTCCGCGCCGCCTCTCAGGCCTCGGCCTCTGCCTGTGTCTGTCTGTCTGTCTCCCCCGCAACCCGCTCTTAGCTTCTCTCCAACCTCGCAGGCGCGCAACTCTGACCCCCAAGCGCAGGAAGGGGGTGCAGCGAGCCCCCGGCCCCTCTTTCTTTCGCGAAGCTGCTGGAGCCCCCGCGGCTACCCCGCCCCGCGGGCAGACGGAGCCGGCGAAGACCCCGGCGGACGAATTAGTCTCCTGTTCGATCGCTCTTTTCCGATCAGGTCAGGCTTCCCTCCGCCCCGCCCGACGGCGCTTCCGCGCGCGCCAGGCTCCCGGGGCTCCCCTGCGGGGCCGGGGTCCGCCGGGCTCCCCGACCCCGCCGCCACCAGGCGCCTGCGGAGGGCGCTTCCTGCCGGCTGCGCTCGGACTGGGGAGCCCCGGACTTCGGGCGGAGAGAGGGATGGGCGGCCTGGCCCGGGCTCTTCCCGAGTCCTCCACCCGCCGCTCCCCGTCGCCGGCGCGCGGAGTGCTTGTCTCCCCAAAATGTCAGTTCCCTGCCCCTGTCCAGCCCCGCACTGGAGGCAAACTAGCTGGCACTGAAACAGCTCTCTCTCTCTCTCTCCCTCTCTCGTTTTAGTTTTAGTGTTTATCCTGGGAAAATCAGACTTTGTTGGGACTTATTTATATATTTTTGGAACTTAATACTGTTTTCATTTTGAATTACTGGCGAGGGAGAACCACATTGTTTCAAGAGGTCTCTGGCAGAATTCCACTCTCAATCCCAATTTCTCTCTTTCCTCGGCTCGCTTCCCCTCCCCCCGCATCTCTCTCTCTCTCTCTTTCTCTCTCTCTCTCTCTCTCTCTCTCTCTCTCTCTCTCTCTCACACACACACACACACACACACACTCATACACTCACACACCCCAGCGCAGCTCCAGAACCCAGCATCCTGGCCTGCGACAGAGCCTCCCACGCCTGGGGCTTGCTGGGCGGCTCACCTCTTGGCAGATAGAGTTAATGTCCAGCCCTCATAAATCAAGACCATAAAAAGCTTACTTTCATATGCACTCAATTTCTACCAAACCTAAACTAATTGCATAAATTCCTTTAGGCCACTCAGAGCTGCTCTCGGGGCTGGGATCTGATCAATTAGTCATTAGGCACTCCATTAGCTGGGGTTTAAGCTGCCTCATATAAATGTCTCCTGTCAATTTGCTTGTAATTGAATGAATAAAAAAGGGTACAATTATTAGCACAGAGGATCAAAATGAGGAGAGGTCCGTTTTATTGAAATGGTCTAAAAATGTCTTAATCTAATAATAATAACAACAAGAACAACAATAATTAGAAGGCATTTGGACACCAGTCACAGGAAGGGTCCTGTCCATGGGAAGGACAGCTCCCGCCTGAGACACAGCAACCTGTGTGGACCTACATAGGCTCTGCCACAGTTTCTGCCACCTTGGGCCTTGGTGTCTTACCTGTAAGACAAGTTGGTTAAAGAGAATTTTCTTTTCTTTAAATCAGTTTTATATTTTGTCAAAGTAATTCATACATATAGTTAAAAATGGAATACAAAAGGGCCACTTGACCAACCCCCACCCTCAGTCCCTTTTAACTGTTTCTTATACAAGTTAATTACATCTAAATAACATATTTTTGATACTATTTCTCTCCTTTTAAAAAAAAACTTTAAATTTTATTTTTCAACTACAGTTTACATTCAATATTATTTGTATTAGTTGTATTGTATACCTGAATACAGCATATTGTTTTTCTCTTTTTAAAGTTAAGGGTTTGTTTCTTAATATTTTCATTAAATAATACATGATTGAAATTCAAAAGAACTAGATGATTTGCAGTGAAACATCTTTCTCACATCCTTGATTCAAGTTACCCAGTTTCCATTATCGAAGGCAGATAAATATCAATTTCTTGTGTATGCTTCAGAGATAGTATATTGGTTATCATTTTTTGATTTGTCATTTATAGTCATTGTGCATTAATTTCTTGCTCTGATATCAGAAAACTAGAGACATAATCATCTTGAATAATCTTCTCACAACAAGAATCCCAGGAAGATTTGTATAAATTCAATGATATAAGAATATAAATGGAATGGACAGTTGAAAACTCTGATTCATTTTTTTTAACCAAAAATTAATTTGGAGGTGCATACAGCATAATGTATAAAAACTTCCTACTCATAAACATATAGGTTCATTTGAGTTCTATCCTTCCAAATAGAATTTAAAGCAGCCTATTTGTCATTACCATGGAATCAGACACTATACTTCTAAAGGAGCTGCCTTTATGTATTGGATACTTCAGCCCCTGTAGCACTTGGTTTTGTTAGATTCTATTAAAAATCTACATTCACTCTTTTACTTACTCTAAGTGAGCCCATTTTCCCAGAAAGATGAGTTTTTCTTGGTGTACATAGCTATGGTGGGGCTGCAGATAACATTCCACCAGGGTGGGGTTTTGAACACCAGTTACTCCAGCTGAGCTCCCACATGTGAGGGAGCTGAGAGCCTCGGAGTGTAAATTCTATCTCTGCCAGAGGCTCAAGGTGGTGATCCTGGTTGACTGCTGTGAGATGTACAGGGAGGCGTTGTTCCAGGGGTGGGATTGATTTGTCTTGAGTGCTGCACACTCTCTCAATGAATTCCTTTTGTAGTGAAAGCACGGATTGGAAGAGAGTTAACAGGAAAATTGGAATCATCTCTGGTCAGCACGCAGAGCACAGGCCACGTGTGGTGCAGCGGGGAAGGAAGAGATCTGAGTTCAGGCCTCACTGTGTTCTGTGGCTTTGGCAACTCTGTTCATCCTCACTGCCTCAGTCCCCAACTCCAAGTTGAGGAAATTAGATAGTAATTCGATTTTGGTGAGGACTCACGGACTCCCTTGAGGACCCAAGGAAACTGTTTTCCTAATCCAGAAAAAAAATTGCACATCTGTATGTTCAATTTCTTTGCTAACTTCTTGAAGTTCAATCATAGACCCCTGGGTTCAAACCCTGAGTTTATAGGTCCCAGGTTAAGAGCTGCTGGACTAGGTCATCTAAAGGCTATGTATTCTTCATGTGACTGTATGAATTTTTGGCCCAATGCCTATAAGCACTGAAACCAGTTAGCAAATTGGAGAGAACTTTACTGAAGGCAAAAATAAAAACTTGAGCCAGTTGTCAATAGCGATTTCAAGTAGCTTTGGCAAAATTATTTTTCAGATCAATAGTTTCCCAAGAGACAGTGTGGTCAAAATCTAGTTGTTTTTCTTTGTTTTTGGTTGTTGTTTTTTAATCAGTCTGCCAAAAACTAGAATTGAGATTTTGAGCTGGGCCCTTCCCTGTTCTGGCCCCCTCCTTTCTTATTGGTAAAATGAGAGGGTTGGGCCAGATGATTTCTGAAGGTGCCAGCTGTGACATTATGTGAGCTTATGTATTGGCATCGGCATATCTTACATTTGATATTTTGGGAGCTTGTTTTTTTTTTCTATTTTGTTTTCAAACAGATAGTTGTGCAATCAAAGTAGATCTGGGAGAAGGGGCTGCCAAGTGTGGTGTCTCCTGAGTTCCCAGCGTTGATGATTCTAAAACCATGTGGCAGAAACACAACCCCACCTCCTAATGAAAAAATAAAAACACCGACAGTTTGTAAATTAAGAGAAAGAAAAAAAGGCAGGGTGGGTGTAGGAGACAGGATGAAACTAGAACATTTTGGCAGACCACATAGTCCTGGCTCAGCCACGCCAGTTCATCGGGCAGGTCTGGGGAACAAGCCTGGCGGGGTTCACTGTGGGCTGGGCAGGGTAGTACCCGGCACCCAAGGTGATCCCAGCTCTGCCTGGAATCCACAGATAAGACAGTGCTGACCAGATCTCTGTTCTCTGCTCTCAGATCTTCATTTTTCTTTTCTTTTTTTTTGTTCAAATATATTTTTATTGATTTCAGAGAGGAAGGGAAAGGGGAGAGAGATTGAAACATCAATGATGAGAGAATCATTGATTGGCTGCCTTCTGCACACCCCCTACTGGGGATCAAGCCTGCAACCCCCGGGCGTGTGCCCTTGACTGGAATCAAACCTGGGACCCTTCAGTCCGCAGGCCAGCGCTCTATCCACAAAGCCAAACCAGCTAGGGCAGATCTTCATTTTTCTATCCTCTGACTTGCGAGCTCCCTCAGCCTTCGAGGCTGTGCATCCCTGGTCACGTTGCTTAGGTAGAATGATTAGAAGATGAACCATTTTCAGGTCTTCTGTCTCCAACTTCCCAGAGTTTCTCTTGTCTGTTCTTTAGTCTCCCCCGCCCCCAGTTTTATTAAGATATAATTGACACATAAAGTGTATTAGTTTAAACTATATAACAATGATTTGATATATGTATATCAACATGATTATCACAGTAAGATTAGTTAACATTCATACATAGTCCCAATTATTTCCTTGTGGTGAGAACTTTTAAGATCTCCTCTCAGCAACTTTCAGCTATACAATATAGTATTGTTAACTATAGTCACCACGCTATACTCCCAGTACATTACACCCCCAGGACTTACTTATCTTTGAACTGGAAATTTGTACCTTTTGACCACCCTAACCTAATCCCCTGTTCTGTACTTTTTACTTCTTGATATTTTCACTGATGCTGTTTTACTGTTGCTTATGGCTTCATATAGGAGGCCCGATCTAGTCTACTTATTTTATTAGGTCATTGAGAGGAAGACCTGTATTTGACTGTCACAGTAAGGGTTTTCCATCACAAAAAAGAGTTTTAATAATGTGAAGGGAGAAGAGTTCTTAGAGATCCTCTGGCTGAAGAATATGGAGTTGTATTTCTAGAGGCTCAGGAATTCATATTTTTACAGTCTCTCCATGTGACTCTGATATCTAGCCCAGATTTAGGAGAAGTTTCTTACACTCTCCCCGTGCCCCCCCCCCCGCCCTCCCCCCCCCCCCCCCGCCCGGCCCCAGGTAGGTGCTCCACACTGGGGTTTGGGTGGACAGCCTGAAACACAACATTTCTTTCAATCCTTATTTCATTAAAGGTGGTGTAAGGTTTGCATTCCATTCACAACACACCTGTGACTGTTTTGCCCTCCCCGACGTTGCTATGCTAGTTTACTTACCATGCAGGTGATGGTTGCAGCAGCCAGAACCTTTGGCTGCAACCACACCCTGCACACTGATGTGTGGTCCATAGAAACAAGCAGCCTAGTTTGAGAGTAAATTCTAGTGCAACCTCTTTATTGTTAGGGCAAAAACGAGACCTAAAGGCAATTTAATAAATAGTGGTAAATAACAGTAAAACAAGCAACATGTCTATGATCACTTTAGTGTAGTAGGTGTTTAACAAATAATTGAAATTGAGTCTATGATGAGTTATTCTTGCTTATTATCCTCCTGAAATAACCTTCTCCCAAAGGTGAAGGAAGGTAAAGAGGGAATTTTAAGGTAAGGAGTGTTCCTATATTCAAACTGCTACCCTTTCTAAGATGTTTTACAAACCTAGGTGAAGTATATATATTATAATTCATACTAGAGGCCCAGTGCACAGATTTGTGCACCAGTGGGGTCCCTCAGCCTGGCCTTCATCCTCTCATGATTTGTGACCTCTCGGGGATGTCGGACTGCTGGTTTCGGACCAATCCCCGCAGGCCAGCCTTCAGGCCAAAACCAGCAGTCCAACATCCCCTGGGGGATGTACTAGTGCGTGAAGCAGCAGGCATCCGGGGAGGAGCCTGAACCTGGGCTGGGCCACGCTGCTCCTGCTCATCCCGGCCCCACTGTGCCTGCTGCAGGATGGTGCCCAGTCAGTCCCGGAAGAGGCTGTGAGCCATGTGTCTGGTGCCAGTCAGTCAGCTGAGTGGTGCTCCCACTGTGGGAGTGCACTGACCACCAGGGGACAGCTCCTGCATTGAGCATCTGCCCCCTGGTGGTCAGTGCATGTCATAGTGACCAGTCTACTGGTCATTCAGTCATTTGGTTGTGTAGGCTTTTATATATAGAGATTTTATAAGTGAGGTATCAGGAAGGTTAAACATCTTGTCCAAGGTTACACAGCTAATAAAGGATAGACCCAGTAGTTAAACCAGGATTGTCTGCTTCTAGAGATGTATCCACTGCACTGTGCCATGCCTGTTCCTGCAGAAAAAATGGATGTATGTTTTTAGGGGTAAAATCTTTTATGTGAAAGAAGCCTCACTCTTGTTCTATGCGGCCCGAGAGGTATAACTAGATGGGAAATGAAAGTTACAGAGACAGAAAGGATTTCAGTTTTATACAGAAAAGAAGGCTCTGGCAGTCTGCATGGTCCACAGAGTATGCTTTGCTAAGAGCCCTTGTGTTGGAGGATTTGAGCAGAGATTTTAGTGAGGGGATTTCAGCAGATCTGTGGTTGAAGGAGATGGCAACACCTGAGAGCTGGTGTTGCTGTAGATGGCTGCTGATTTCTAGATCCCTCCAGTGAAAAATATAAAGGAGCTATCTCATCCAAAAAGTTTACAACTTCCTTAAAGGGGCATGGGAAATAAATTCTATTTTAATATTTTTATCTTTGGATCTGCCTTTTGGAATACCAAGATATATACCTGAAACCAATAAAAAGGAAAACATTAGGTTCTGCTCCCTTATCAACTCAGTGTATTAGAAAAAGTGAGCATCACTCTGCTATCCATGGTGTTAGTAGAGGGGGTCAGTGGAGACTCTGGGGGAAATGGGATGTCACTGGGGAGTTGTTATTTAAAAGTGGATTTGCAGAATAGGGGCTACCCTGAGGGCCCAGACTGCCCTTTGCCTACTGGCATTGTACAAACACACACACACACACACACACACACACACACACACACACACACACACAACAAAAAACTAAAACAGACTTCTTTTGCTTTGTTCCTTCAGTTCTTTCCCTCTCTGGCCCCTCTTCGCCTATCACAGTGTCAAAGCGCCTGAAAGGACTGGTTACTGTTTTTACGTTTTTCATTTGGACCCTTGAATGTTCCACAGGCAACAGTCTGTGTAGAAAACTCTAAGCCAGGGTTCAATGGCAGACTAAACATGTACTTTGAGTACTTGCAAAGCAAAGACACCCCAAAATAACAAAAGACATTCTGGAAGACTTCAATATTTGGTATTTAAAAAAGCATCCTAAGCCCTGGCTGTGTAGCTCAGTTGATTAGAGTGTTGTCCTGATACCAAGGTTGGAGTTCAGTCCCTGGTCAGGGTTCTTTGGCATACAAGAATCAACCAATGAATATATAAATAAGTGGAAGAATAAATCTCTCTCTCTCTCTCTCTCTCTCTCTCTCTCTCTCTCTCTCTCTCTTTCCCTCCTTCTCTCTCTCTCCCTCCCTCCCTCTAAAAAAAATTCTTTTTAACAAAAAGCCATCCTAGTAGTCAGTTTCAGACTTATGCTGGATTTCCTCCCAGATAGTTTATGAAACAGTGTTTTTAATTTCATACAGGAGAAGGAGTAACACAAAGTATTCAGTGTTTAAAGCCTGTAAAGATTTTCATTTGACCCAATACAGAAGAAATACAATTATAAAAATAATTATGAATAGCCTAAACTTGGCTCATTTATTTATTTTCTATTCTCTAGCTCAGGTTGACTAAAAAACTGAAGAAAAATGGGGTCTCTTCTGTGTAGATGCCTGGCTTCATCAGAAATAGCTGAGGTCTAGAAATATAATGAGTTAATTCAACAAATATTTTGATGTGATTACTCTGTGACAGGTCCAGCAGAGAACTTGGGACTCAGCACCTGCTCCCATGGAGCTCAAATTGGGGACTAGTGACAATTTGTTTGTTAGCTGCTGACCAAGTTAACCTGACCTTGACCTTTCTGTAGTATTTGGGAGCTAGTCCCAATCTTTCTTAATGGCACTTAGCAATCTATATAACCTATAAATACTGTTCTGTTACTCCTCCCCTTCCCTGTCAGAGAGAAAAGCCATGGAAGCTGAAAAGAAGAGACAGACAATAACCTCTAAAGACCTGTGATTTAGCTTAACATCAGTTGACACCAAGTTACGGAACTTGACTATGATTTTTTTTATGCGACAGGAGGAAGTAACAGTCAACTGGAGAGGAAGGTGTGTGTTCCTGGCAACCATACAAAATCACTACACTGATGGAGCTACCCCTCCTGTCTCCCCGTTGGCCACCAATTGCCTGGATCCAGCTTGTACATGGCCTTTCTCTCTGTACATGACCTGCCAAGATGGACACATATTCTCCAGAACAAACCAGCTGCTGGCCTGTATGTAGATGGACTCTTCAGAGCTTAAACCCAGTTTAAGTGGTTTCATAGGCTGGGGGAGGGGAGGGTAGGAGGAGCTGTGCTTTCCTGAAAGATGAGAGGTCTGATGCCAACAGGGGAACTAGGACTGAGAAGGTTAGATGATTAGGAAGGAGGCAATGCTTACTACAGAGCAGGATTCTTTTTCTTTTTAATTTATTTTTTAAATCGAAGTTACGTGTGTCCATAGTTTAAAGATTCAAATAGTGTGGCAAGGCTTGGTATCATAACTCTCTTCCAGTCCTCCTGTTCTCAAACCCTGATTCCCCAGAGCAATCACTTTCAATCCTTTTAGCTGTTTTTTTTTGGGGGGGGGAGGGCATTTACCTCTCTGTCTTTAAATACCATGTTTATATTGCTACCCCTTCAGTGGTCGGCAAACTGCGGCTCGCGAGGCATATGCGGCTCTTTGGCCCCTTGAGTGTGGCTCTTCCACAAACTACCGACTTCTGCACATGGGCCACGAAGTTTCAATCGCACTGTATGTGCGTGCCCGCACGTGGTATTTTGTGGAAGAGCCACACTCAAGGGGCCAAAGAGCCGCATGTGCCTCAAAAGCCACGGTTTGCCGACCACTACCCTAGATCATCCAATTGTAGTTGTTATCTATTCACTTCCCTATAATAAGATGCGGATTTAGCTCACACTTTCTCGACACCAATTTTCATATCCTCACCATTACAATATAGTTAAATCTTAATTCTGTTTAGATCAATATTCAGTGCTCATATAATTTACTCTCAAACAATATTTATTGCTGAGCCATGCAAAAAGTACTGTTACTTTTCCTTTCTGCATCATATTTTTTGCATTAACAATTATTGCTTTCCTCCTTCGTTTTGTTTACTGTTTTTTAAATTTATTAACAGGCCCCAAATTCTCCCAACTTACATAAATCTCTCCCAACTTTCAAACACTCAAATGTTCTATTAGTTTAATCCTTTAAAAAATTTTTAAAATTTATTTTAGAGAGAGAAGCATCAGTGATGAGAGAGAATCATCTTTTGGCTCCCTCCTGCACGTCCCCTACTGGGGACCTAGCCTGCAACTGGGACATGTGTCCCAGCCTGGGAACCCAACCGTGACCTCCTAGTTCATGGGCTTACACTCAACCACTGAGCCACACCGGCTGAGTCCTTGGGGTTTTTTTCTGGAGATTTTCCTTGTTCCTTCTTTTCATTTTGTTTAACATTCTATGTTTGTTCACATGAATTAGACGAAATTGCTGTCTCTTCTAATCTTGGAGAACTGGCCTCATGTAGAAGTGGCCTCTGTGGAGGCTGTGTGTGCCTGGTGGTCCGGGCAGCCTGCCGGGAGTCCAGTGGCTGTGCAGTGGTTCTCAACCTGTGGGTCACGACCCCTTTCACAGGGGTCGCCTAAGACCATCCTGCATATCAGATATTTACATTATGATTCATAACAGTAGCAACATTACAGTTATGAAGTAGCAACGAAAATAATTTTATGGTGGGGTCACAACATGAGGAACTGTATTTAAAGGGCCAGAAGGCTGAGAACCACTGGAAGGCATCCGGGTCACTGGCCTGCAGAACCTGCAGCAGCTCCGGTGGAGAGGCCAGGTGCGTGTAGTACTGGCGGATTGGTCCTGCTTGCTCCTTTGTTCAGGGCCTAAATGGGCTCCGGGCATGTGCCTGGGAACACGCTGCAGCGACCTTGCAGGTAGGCCAGAGCATCTGGATAGAGCCCCAACCCACCTGTGGAGGTAGAGGGGACATAAGAAATGGCGCTCTCCTGCAACTCCCCCCACCACCCCGCCTCTAATCCCACAGTTCCCAGAGAGGGCCTGTGCTCCCAGGCTTCTCTAGCAAGTCTCTGTTTATTGTAGAGAAAGTGGATCTGTGTAGGTGTGACCTCCGTGTAGGCTTCCTGCGCCTGGTAGTCCTGGGAAGCCATGGGCGCTGGGCAGTTGCTAGGGCCCCTGGGGCACTGGCCTGCTGGGGGGGGGGGGGGCCCTCTGGGCAGGGAGGCCAGGCCTCTGTGATAACAGCCTGTTGTTCCCACTGGCTCTCTTTCCTCGGGAAGCAGAAGGCTCCGGGCAAAGTAGCTGGGAAGAGCTGCTGTGATCTTGCAG
This sequence comes from Myotis nattereri, assembly GCF_964212035.1. Classification (NCBI taxonomy): domain Eukaryota; kingdom Metazoa; phylum Chordata; class Mammalia; order Chiroptera; family Vespertilionidae; genus Myotis; species Myotis nattereri. Next base: position 86,410,236 of record NC_138080.1, read on the forward strand.
GTCAGCCAAAGCCCAGAATAGAGCCTGGCCTGCCCAACATCGGAAAGCGGAACGCGGAGGGGGATGTCATGGCGCTCAGGGCTCCTCAGGCCCAGGAGAGTGCTCGCAGCTGCAGGAGGCTCCCCTGGCTCCTCAGCCTTCTCTCCTGGGCCTCTTTCTCTGGTCAGACGCTCTTCCTTCAGCCCTCTGCTGCCTTGCCGGAGAAGCTGCTCGCTCTCTGCATAGATCCATAATTGAGTTTACTCATGGGAGGGGGCGAGTTCAGTGACCTCTACACCATGGCCATCTTCCTAACTTTTATAGTTCAGTCCTTCTGTTGAGTTTTTTATTGCTCCTATCATAAGAAAAATTCTAAAAAGTCATTTTCTTCTTTAAAGAAAAAAAATTGTGGTCTAATGGATACTATTTCTTAGTTATATTTCTGAGTTATATCCCTAATATTACTAATAGTTTCTTTTAAATTTCTTATTTCTTCAGAGTTTGCTTCCCCCAAAGTGCTTTTATTTTCAATGACTGCTTTGGTCTCTGCGCCTTGTATTGGATTCAGGTTAGTTAATTGGGTAAAAAGTTTGATGGAAACTCTGTGCACATACGTTGGCCTTTTTTAACTTTGCTTTTCTATTTGGGTGACCCGGCTGGGCTGTTTCCTTGGAATTCCCTAATAATAGGTTTGTTTGTTTGTGTATTTTTTAAATTTTTTAAAATTGATTTCAGAGAGAAAGGGAAAGGGGGAGAGAGAGAGAGAAACATCCATGATGAGAGAGAATCATTGATCGGCTGCCTCCTGCACACACCACACTGGGGATTGAGCCCACAACCCAGGCATATGCTCGGACCGGGAATTGAACAGTGACCTCCTGGTTCATAGGTTAATGCTCAATCACTAAGCCACGCTGTCTGTTTGTTTTGCACTGGTTAGATTCAGAGAAGAATTTCTCAATTTCTTGTTTGGAGAACATATGTGTGGCTAGCCATGTTTAAGGTGCTGAGTAGGGGAAAAGAAAGGGTTTTTAACATTTAGAATGTAAAGTCTTAATTAATTCCTCGGTTTTCTATATGGTTGGTGTCCCAAACACAATGACTTAAATTTTTTTTTTCCAGTCGCCTACCTGCATCATGTGGGTGAGGTAATATGACAGTCTAACCACTTCTTGTGTGTGTGTGTGTGTATGTATATATGCATATATATAATTTTTAATTACAGTCGACATACAAATATTAGTTTCATGTGTACAATATAGTGATTAGACATTTATATAACTTATGAAGGGATCACCCCAATCAGTCTAGTACCCATCTGACACTATACATATTTATTACATTACGAACTGCTTCTTCAACAAACTCCCAACCAAGCCTCCCACTTGCACCCTTATCTTAACTCCCACTTCCAGAGACGTGTGGTACTATCACTTCTCAAGTCTTTTAGGGAACTACTCGGCACTCTGGTTGCTTATCAGCTTTTCCCACTGCTGACTGTGGGTTCAGCTTTCTTGAATTGTATTAAATCGATTATCTCTTACCTGTTTGCTTTCCAGGGACCCCCCACAGTTTTTTGCAACTGTCTCTTTTCTCATTCTCTTTGTCCCTGTAGGGTCATGCTTTAAATATCCTTTCGTGGTCATTATAAGGTTGGGTTTTTGGAAAGAGTGGAACTGATGCATGGAGTCTTGACATCTCAGATCAGGGATTCAAAATCAGGGTCTGAGGATTCCTGGGAGAGCCAGGATGTGCTTTAGTGGAGGAAGACTCTGTACCCTCCTGAAATTATAGGCAAAATGATGTCTCTTTATTTGTATATTCCCACCCTTAAGTCTACAGCTTTTATCATGCCTGTGTATTGAACTCTCTATAAAAACTCAAAAAGGAGAGGGTTCAGAGAGATTCCAGTTTGGTGAACACATAGTAGAGATTTGGGGAGAGTGGAGCACTTGGAGAGGGCATGGAAACTCCACACCCTTTCCCACACCTTGCCCATGCAACTCTTCCATCTAACTATTCCTGAGTTATCTATAATAGTAAAAGCATAATATGCTAATTAGACCGGACAGCTGAACAACCTTCCGATGTCATTCCGGATGTCCTTCTGGATGAAGCCGCAGTGGTGGGGGCCAAGGCAGAGGCAGTTAGGGGCAGGCAGAGTGGTTAGGGGTGATCAGGCAGGCGAGCGAGCAGTTAGGGGCAATCAGGCAGGCAGGCGAGCAGTTAGGGGCATTAGGCAGGCAGGCAGAATGGTTAGGGGCAATGAGGCAGGTAGGCAGAGTGGTTAGGGGCGATCAGGCAGGCAAGCAGGCAGGCGAGCAGTTAGGAGCCAGTGGTCCCCGATTGCAAGAGGGATGTCCAACTGCTGTGGGATCGGGCCTAAACCAGCAGTCAGACATCCTTCAAGGGGTCCCGGATTGTGAGAGGGTGCAAGCTGGGCTGAGGGACTCCCCTCCCCCGTGCATGAATTTCGTGCACTGGGCCTCTAGTATCCTTTATAATAAACCAGTAACCTAGTAAGTAAATGTTTTGAGTTCTGTAAGCTATACTATCAAATGAATGGAATCCAAGGAGGGAGTTGTGAGAATCCCCGATCTATAGCTGGTTGGTCTATAGCTGGTTGGGCTTGCGACTGGTGACTGAAGTAGGGTAGAGTAGTCTTGTGGGACTGAGCCCTTAACCTGAGAGATCTGATGCTATCTCCAAGTAGTGTCAGAATCCATTTGAACTGTAGGGCATCCAGCTGTAATCAAAGCATTGCTTGTTGGTGTGAAGAAACCTACCCCCTCTCCCCCATCCTATTGGAATTGGGTACTGGAATCATTTTAGCAGGATAACCCAAAGTGTGTGCTCCATTTTCCTCCACTGGTGATATGTGGATAATTAAGTGGGTACATGTCTATTTTTTTGTAGCTGTATGCTTCTCACCCAACACACACACACACACACACACACACACACACACACAGGTACATCAAACCCATGATTTTATGGATACTGGTGCCTGGTTGAGTCCAAGTTTTAAAAGAGGATCAATTTAAGAAAAATGTTTAGTATACATTTTTAGTAATTATATTTAAGAAGTAGCATATGGGTGGCATATACATATGGCAAATACAAAGGTCACAGATGACTGAAATGGGAAACAAGGATCTGTATAGATATTTATCAGTGTGGACCACACACTACGGTAATCCATAAAATATTGCTTCCACCATAAAAAGTATTTCATTGGCAAGTAAAATAAGTTTGGGAAATTTTCAAAGAGGTTTTGTTGTTGTTGCTGTTTCTTTTAACTGCAGACCTTTTCAGAGTCATTTATCCGTTAAAATAAATGGGAAGCTCCAGGAGAAAAATCTAGAATAGAGAATTTCTCAAACATATTTGACCAAGGAATGACCCCTTTCCTGTATTTTTCCTGATGGCTTCTATTGTCTTGAGGGATGCTACTGTTCCTTGGAATGTAGTTTGAAAGCAATGAGGCCTATTTTTTCCTGTGTGGGACAGATAGTAACTATTTTAGGCTTTGTGGCCATAGGGTCTTTGGTGCAACTACTTAACTCTGCCATTGCCATGCAGAGACAGCCATAGGTAATACACAAACAAATAGGCACAGCTGTGTTCCTACAACACCCTATGAAACAGGCAGTGGGCAGAGTCGGTCCGCAGGCCGTCATTTGCCAGCCCTTGGTTTGAGATGTCTTCCCGAGTCTCCTGGATCTTTTCTAGGTCTTTCCTGTCCCAGATCTTTCCCAGTCTTAGGCAGCACTTAGATCTAGAGGCATCTAAAGGCCTCCTTTGCCTGTTGTTCTTTGAATCACATATACCTTCTTGGGTGATCTTTGGGTGATTCCTCAGTCCTAGAAAATGCTAAGGTAGAATCTTGTGGGTTTCCGCTAAAAATAAAATACACCACCTCTGTGGCCCACAGGACCTCCCCGCCCCCCTCCCTCCCCCCCCCCCCCCCCCACACCACCACCACCACCCAGTAAGCGTGTACCTTCTGGGTTTAGAAAGCCTCTCAAACAGAGAACAGCTCGTTCTTATACAGGAGACATGGGACAGAATCTCCTTACACCGGACTTGGGAGAATGAGAAACACTGTGCTGCCCAGGCAACCTGTTGTCTGGAGAATGGCAGAACCATGCCACGCTTTACAACAAGCCCTTTCAGACTCCTGACAGACACAGCCTGGCGCAGAGCAGTTGTGGTTTCCATGCCTTCTCATCCTCCCAAACCCAGTGCGGAGCGCAGTTGGGCTGGCTCTGGGCAGCTTCCGGGCCCTGCAACGTGGAGAATGACCTATCTTTGAGGACTGATTACTCATCAGAAGCACTTGCTACCACCAACTGTGAAAGCAAGTGGAAAAGCGAAGAGGATGCCGTAGAGCAGTGGTTCTCAACCTTCCTGATGCCGCGACCCTTTAATACAGTTCCTCATGTTGTGGTGACCCCTAACCATAAAGTTATTTTCGTTGCTACTTCATAACTGTAATTTTGCTACTGTCATGAATCGTAATGTAAATATCTGATATGCAGGATGTATTTTCATTGTTACAAATTGAACATAATTAAAGCATAGTGATTAATCACAAAAACAACATGTAATTATATATGTGTTTTCTGATGGTCTTAGGTGACCCCTGTGAAAGGGTCGTTCGACCCCCAAAGGGGTCTCGACCCACAGGTTGAGAACCGCTGCCGTAGAGGGAGCAGCGCCATGAGAGACACCTTGCCGGTGCCCAGCTTGGTCAACCACTAACCCGAATTTGACCTCATGGCAACTTGAAAGCAGGAGAGTGGCAAGAGGATGGGCTTTGGGGTCAGAAAGACTTGGATGTGAACGCCATCGGTGCCACCAACCAGTTCTGTGACCGTGGGCAGGTCCCCTGGCTTAGCCTTTCTGCCCCTACCTGGAAAGTGAGAATGACCATAACAGGAACTACCATTTATTGGGCATCCGGTATGTGTCATGCAAGCACACTGGACAGAGACACACAAGACTCCTGGCCTCGTGGCGCTTCCATTTTGACTGGGGTGTGGGGAGACACAGTGCTCAGTAGTTCAGAGAGGAGCAAATTGTGATCCGTGCATGACGGACAGTAACTGCTAGTGTTGAAGTACCCACTTCAGCTGGGGTTGGAAGGGGTGGGCTCTCTGTATAAGAGGCATTTAAGCCGAGAACCCTTTTATTGACTGAGTCCTGAACCATGAGCCAGTCACCGAGCCTTAAGGGCAGGACCTCATTTGAGGTAAGCACTAATGTTATCCCCATCTTACAAGAGAGAAATCTGTAGCCCAGCCCGTGTGGCTCATGGTGGAGCATCCATCCATGATTTAAGAGGTCACCGGTTCGATTTCTGGTCAGGGCACATACCCGGGTTGTGGGCTCCATTCCCAGTAGGGGGGCTTGCCGGAGGCAGTCGATCTATGATGTTTCTCTCTCATTGATTTTTCTCTCTCTCTATCCCTCTCCTTCCTCTCTCTCTCAAAATTCAATAAAAATGTATTTTTTTAAAAAAAAAAAATCTGTGGCACAAAGAGAGTAAGAGCATACCTAAGGACACACAGCTCAAAAGGAGGCAAGTAGGGACTTAACTAGGGCTTTCTGACACCAAATCCCCTGCTCCTTCCCCCTTCCTACCTCACCAGGTGTGCTGAAGCCCAAATTAGAATATGTGTGAAATGCTCAGCCTGACATATCGCAGGTGATTATTAAATGTCAGCCCTGTCCTTCATTCACTCCTCCACATCCAGTCCTTCAGGGTGACTTCCCTGGGGTCTTCAGGTGAAGTCACTAGAGAGCAGGGGGCCCCAAGCCCTGATCCTGGGGAGTCCTGTGACTTTCTACATGGAACTAAATCTATGTGAACTGTTAGCCATTCTGCAGCCAGCACTGGGCAAGGGCAGCAGGAGTCAGGTCAGGGCGGGAAGACATTAATCCCTAGACTTCCAGGTGGGCTCAGCAAAGTGTGCATGTTCCAGGGACCCAAAGTGGTGGACAGGCCATGCCTCTTTAGGCGGGTTGCTGCACCCTGCATGCCCCCCCACCCCCCGCCCCACTTTTCATTCCCGGGCCTCCCTAATGCCCTGCTGTGCTTCTCCCGAGATCTGGTGCTTCAGAGATGAAAGCCGAGAAAACACAACAAGCCATCGGCGGCGCTCACTCAATTGATTTTTACACAAAATTTGCCTTCATGTACGAAGGATGGAAAATGATCCCATAAATAATGGATAACAAAAACAAATGCAGGGAGGAAATCAATAGTCACGCACTTGATACCGCAGGGAGATGGGAGAGGAAAATATGGAGTCGGGTGCGGCTAAACGGCACCCCGGGGAACCCCTTTCTAGCACTTCTTGCTGCGGAGGGAGAGGCGCATCTCACCCCAGCCGCCCCAGGAACCAGCGAGTGGAACCCCTGGGAGGGGGTGAGGGGAGCTGTGCCTTCTGGAGCCTCTGGCTTCAGTGAGTCTTAGTGAGGCCTGGGTTTCTCCCACCGGTTCAGTCAGCCTTAGGGCATGGGGACCATCTGCCCTCCAGGATCACCCTGATTTGCAGCCCCCAGACCAGGGTATAGAGGCCGTCTATGAGCTCAGGAGCTCCAGGGGTCTTTCAGAGATGCCCAAAGCCTTCCTTGCTTTCTCTGAGCTCCCCACTCTTCTCTAGTCACAGCAAGTTGCCCCCGGATCTGCTCACTTGCACTGATGCTACCAAAGCCCCCGGAGTGGTAGAGGGTAGGGCTTTGAATCCTGGTTCTACCACTTACCCAACCTGTGTGACTCTGGATAAGTCACTTAACCTCTCTGAGCTTAATTTCCTCATCTGTAAAGTGGGACAAAGAAAGCCTTTTATGCAAGTGGGAGGATTAAATGACTCCACATGGCTAAAGGGCCTGGTGCATAGGAAATACTCCAAATCAGGTGGGTAACATCACTCCCAAAGGCTGCCTGAGTCTGTGCCCTTCCTTCACGCTGGCTTCACCGAGCTCAGGGCTTCACCGCCTGGTGACTGGACGGTGCAGCAGCCTCCTCTTTAGTCTCCCTGCCTCTGGCCTCTTTCCTCTTGCTCCTCACAGCCCCCACTTTCCTGAAAGATGCATCTGATTATGTCATACCTCTTTTTTTTTAAAGTTTTAATTTAATTATGTTAAACTTATTTGACCAGGTGGTACATTCACATGGTTCAAAATTGAAGAGGTGAAAATGGTAGAGAGTGAAAATTCCTTCTATTCCTCTTCTTATCCACTATTGTCATTTCTTGTGTATTTTTTGCAGAGGAGTTTCATTAATTACAAACATATTTACTTGTGTATATGTGTGTATAAATATAAACTTAGTATATATGTATTTTATGTGTTCTTTTTTTCCTCAAGGCAGTAGCAAACTCTGCATACTGTACTGTTCTATACTTTTAAAAGAAATTACACTTAATATATCTTGAAGTTTATTCCCTGCCAGTACATAAGGTGTTTTTTGTGTGTATGTGGTATATGTGTGTGTGTGTGTGTGTGTGTGTGTGTTACAGCTTCCCATTGTATTCGTTCTAGGGATGTACCATCATTTATTTAACTGATCCCTGCTGATGGAATTAGTGTTTTCCAGTCTTGCTCTTATGAGCAGTGCTTCAATGTGGAACCTCACAATATCTACAGGCTAAATTGCTAGAGGTGTCACTGCTAGGTCAAGGGAATGTGCATCTTTTCCTTTTGGTGGATATTGCCAAGCTGCTGTCCATAAAGGTTATACCTTGAATGCACGCCACAGCAATGTGAGAGCGAGAGCGCCTCCCCCCCCCCCCCCCCCCCCCCCCCGCTGTCGCCACGCCCCGGATATCTGCAGCAGGCCTCAGCGGTCCCTTTCGCTGTCTTCTGAGCCTCTGCTCCACGTACTCAGACTCTGCGTGGATTCTGTGCTCCAAACGTTCTCCAGTATCATGTTCCAGCATTGGCCACACTCTTTGCTGCAGCCGGAACTGTCACATGCTGCTCCCTCTGCCTGGCAAGATCCCATTCATCCTGTGAGTCCTGACTCAGATGCCACCTCTGCTGTGATGCTTCCCTGGGCTGAGTCAGTCAGGAGCTCCTCCCTCTGACCTCCCCCAGCCCTGCGTGCATGTCGTTAGACTCTCCAGGTCTCGCTCATCTCTGTGTCCTCAGTGAGATCTGTAAGCGCTGAGTTAATGTTTACTGGGTGGACGAGGGAGGTTCTGTACTAAACTCTGTTGGGGAAACAATAGGAAAAGGCAGGGCCTCTGCTCCTGAGGAACCTGCAGAGCTGGTTAGAACTCTGTGGTCCTGGGTAAGCAGATATCTGTTCATCCTAATAATTTCCGTAGCGGTCACAGAATTCACATGAACCTTGCAATGAACTGTACAGAAAGGTGAGGGATTGTATGTGCACCCTGGAGAGAAAAGGACACACACACAAACCTTGCCCATCTTAAATCAGTCTCCCTCCCTCCCTCCCTCCCTCCCTTCTTCCCTCCCTTCTTCCTTCCCTCCCATTCCCTTCCTTCCTCTCTCTCACTCCCTCTCATTCTCTTGCTCTTTCTCCCTCTCATTCTCTCGCTCTTTCTCCCCCTCCCTTCCTCCTTCTCTCCCTCCCTTCCAAAACAGGCAAAGGAAAAGTGTTGCCAAAGTAAATCAGAAACTTTGAAATGTCAGGTGTGCAATAAAAACACAATGTCCTGCTTTCTGAACCTAAGAGGACCTGTATTGCACTGTAAGACTGAGTCAGAAAGATGCCAGAAAGTGATAGCAAATACAGTGTACAGTTCAAGAAACCACAGTAAGGTAAAGGACACGTTAAAGGCAGGAGAAAACGGTGTCATGAGAAAGAAGCAAACGCCAAAAAGTTCAGCTTGACCACGCCAGGGGCAATCACTTCACCGAACTCGGAGAGAATCTTGAGCTTCTCATTCGCTTGACTATCCGATTTGAAACCCCAAACCGATCCGAGGAGCTTGATCCTTAATGTGGATTATTATTTATAAATTATTAAGAACAGCAATATCTCTCCATTTACTGAATGTCATAACAAGCGAGATAGGAGGGAAACCAAGACATTGTCTACCCAAAGAGCCCAGCATTTGGACAGTGTAAAGTCACTAAATAATTCAGCAGCTATTTGAAAGTATAGTGTTTTGTAATTTCGACAGAACCATCTCAGTCTGGCTCTCCGTAGCACAGAATTTTAAAGAGATGCTCGCCTTGCTGAGGATCTATTTCTAGAGGAATGGGAGTCGGTGGAAATGCCGGGCAGGAGAAAGAGGGCTGTCTAATTAGAGAGCCTGTGTTTACTCTGATGTTAAACTTTCATGAGACAGCCGGGGGTGAGGTCTAACCATTTTCTAGTAATATCTTTGATTTCTTTCTCTGCGCCCACAGAGTTGTGCCCTTAACTAGATGTATCTGTGCCCTGCATGCCCCTGGAAAGGAAGCCATTGTACTTGAGGTGACTGTCACGTGTTGACAGAAAAGACTGGAGCAAACAAATGTAGCCCCGTGAACGGCTGCCGTGAGGTCGATCAAGTTCTGGCCTGGCTTGTTCAGAACAGTCAGAAACACCATCTCAACGAGGCTGAGAGAGGCTGTATCCTGGGATGAGGTGAGGCGAGGCGCAGAAGGGCTGATCCTAAAGGAAGCCGCCATTCATCATTTTTTGTGTGTGTGTGTGTGTGTGGTTTATCTATATCTGCCCTCACTGTGAGGAGTATTTTATGCAGTTTACGATGGTACATAACATTAAAACAAAGCATCCTGAGTATGTGTGGGAGGCAGTTAGCATTATAATGAGAGAGCACTTGGGTGGGTATCTACTCTACTACTTCCTGGCTGTACGACCTTGGGCAGATGACTTCATCTCTGTGTGCCTCAGTTTCCTGTAAAAGATGTGGATAATAATTGTGTTTATTTCCTAAGGTTGTTGTGAAGATTACACCAGAAAACAATGTGAAGTCGCAGAGCAATGACTGGCACATGGCAAGTGCTCAGATGGTGTCAGCTGCTAGTGTTCCTTTGCCCTTAGTTCCTCTGACCCTCCAAGAGTTAGGGGAGGCAAGTAGCTAGTTACAGAGAATAGAGCCCTGTATTTAATGTGGCTGTGGAGTGAGGGCCTCTGCAAGTGCTTATTGGCAAGACAGACTCCTGTGGATGAGTTATGTAAGTGGCATCCCAGAGGTCCCGGCATGGATGCAAACCAATTAAGTTAAGCACTTACCGCAATCACAAGTGCAACTCATACATTTAAAAGTGGGAAGAGAGTGTATGTGAACTTGCAATACTTTGCTTTGTCAAATATATTAGAAATACAGCCTGTGAATTGTTCATTCTTGTTCTTCTAAACTCTGGAGCACTTTTTGTCTAATGAAGTATAGAATTCTCGGTCCATTTTTTACTAGCTGTACAACCTCGAACATTTATTTATACTCTCTAAGACTCAATTTCCTTATCTGTAAAATAAAAATTTTATGTAGGAAACAGAAATCACCCTAGGAATTTTGAAGCACAAAGGGATTTCACAGTGGGAATTAAGAACTTATAAAAAACTAGAGGCCCGGTGAATGAACTTTGTGCACTGGCGGGAGGGTCCCTCAGCCCGGCCTGCACCCTCTCGCAGTCCAGGACCCCTTGGTAGACATCCCTCTTGCAGTCCCCAAGAGCCCTCGCTCCTTACTGCCCGCCAGATTGCTGCTCCTTACTCCTCGGCTCGCTGCTCCTTAGCGCTGCCGCAGAGGTGGGAGAGGCTCCTGCCACCGCCACTGCGCTCACCAGCCATGAGCCCGGCTTCTGGCTGAGCAGCGCTCCCCCTGTGGGAGCGCACTGACCACCAGCGGGCAGCTCCTGCATTGAGCGTCTGCCCCCTGGTGGTCAGTGTGCATCATAACAACTGGTCGTCCCGCTGTAATGGTTGCTTAGGCTTTTATTATATAGGTTGTTGGAAGGGCTGAAGGCATGGGCTGCAGTTTAGGAATGTAGGAATGACTCCCAGAATATTGTGAGAGCGATAACCTTTGTCACTATTGAGTAATCAGCATCTTACCACTGGAACAAGTGAGGTCCAGCCCACACCATCTTGGCTGTTATCCATAGATGAGGAAAGTATCATTTGCCAGTGCAATTGTCTGGACATTGGGCCACTGAAGCCAGTGCCACTACTACTACAATCACCTCTGAAAGCTGAAGATGAGCCATTAGTATCTCTATATATTTTTTTCTCGCCAGATGAAAACAGCAAACAGAGCAGAAAATTTCCCTTCACTTCATTTCTGTCATCTAACTCTTACCAAGTGTATCTACTTCATGAAATTTATCTCATATCTAGAATCCTAGCTGCAACCGAGTCTGGAAGTGAGTTGTTGTTAACTTTCTAGCCTGTTGAAAACAAGAAGGTATACCCCCAAAGAGGATTAAAATTGATGTTGAGTACCAACTGACCATATCCACCTAGAAAATGGTACTGTTAGAGACTTATTATGGGGATTAAATAAGATAAATAGTTTGAACACTATTTAGCAAAAAGTAGGTAATCAATACATTATTTTTTAACACTACTATTACAGTGGAATTCAATACTTCATCTTCCAAAAATAAACAGAGGGAATCATTTTTTCTTTAGATGGCAGGCTAATTTTCCTGTGAGCATGGGAGAAATCTCTACCTGGCTTAATGTCCTCAATGGCTCCTTCCCCACCTGAGGTCATAGCACAGGTGCCTACAAAAGCCCTTCTTGTCGATGTGCCAGTACATCAGGACCTTTCTATGCCATTCCTTCTCTTCTGCATTCAAAACGCATTCCCTCTATCCTGGACTCTACAGTTCCCACCTTGTTGTTTCAGGCCAAATTTCTGATTCTCAGCTTGCCCCTCCCATGGTGAGACCTGAGGAGAATGAATTGCTTGGCTTGACCTCAGCTTCATCTCTGGCCAATACTCTTCCACATCATACCCAACCAGGCCTTGGAACCCTGGACTAAGCATGGAGCCTAAGATCCAACTTGTCATCATAAAAAAATATATAAATAATTAGGTAGAAGATGGAAAAAAGTACTGAGAATTCCCATGTAGAGTTCTAACAAAGAGGTTTGTCTAAGGCAAACACAGAGAAAATTTATCTTCAGGGTCTTCCCACTCCTATTCTGTTGTTGTTAAGTATTTTCCAATTACATATTGAACTTGGGAGTTGCCTTTTTACTTGGGATCATAATAGACATTCCCAACAAACCTTACTTGTCCTCCATCTCATTTTTCACCCAGGATCTTATAAAATGGTCCAGGGGTTCTCAAGCCTGCCTGGGCCTCAGCTCAGCTCAATTGCATCAGAACCTCAGAGGGGATGGTGTTACAGAAGTTACCAGGCAGCAGGAAGACAAAACAGCCAGGCACTCGAAAGATTCAGAAAATGCATTTTAATTGCAGGAGCACCAGTGCTGTGACTCAGGAAAATCAATTTCCCAAAGCTCAGCCCCGAATGTGGGGGGTTTGGGGGGACCTTTCCATTTTATCCCCCTAGTTTCTTTGTCTCCCAAATATTGACCAGGCTCCCGGACTTTTCGTGGGCTTTTGCAGCCCCTGTGATGGTCATGAGGCGGGAAGTGAGATAGCTACCGAGACCCCATCTGGCGGCAGCAGTCAGACCCAGTTGTGAGCCAGACATTCCCAGGCCCTATGGCAGGATAAAGTCATAGGTAAAGTGTTGGGGTCCGGACAGTATTTTAATAGACCTTTGGTCATGCCACTCAAGCAGGTGACTTTTCCCACCTATGCACAGAACCAGTTCTGGCAATTGATATTTAATTAGTGGTAAAAAAAAAATAATTTTATTCTATAAAATGAAACATATTTTACTCTATATTCTTCCATGTAATCCCAGGCAAGTTTCTCTCTGAGACCCCATTTCTACATTTATTCAATAGGGATAAGAGTAGGAGCTACCTCAGAAAGTTGTACTGTGACAATGACATGTGATTGATGACATATGTAAAGTATCTGTCACATTATAGGTGAAAAAGAGCTATTACTGATTTGTCATTTATTCATTGGCATGGTGTTTAGAAGCTGTTTGAAAACTAGGTGATGTCAGCAGGTAAATAAATTGGACAAACTCAGGTCTGTGATCAGCGGAAGGAATTAAATTTGCCCTCTCTCCAGGAACCCACGGAGTACTTCTTAGCATGGAATGACCTGGGTGGAAATTTCCAATAAGAATGGCAAGGTTAGGGTTACCTGCCTGGTTTGTTTATCCAAGTTGAAGTTCTCCTGCTGGTAAGCTACAGAGCCAGTGAAATAGGTAACATCTTCTGAGTTGTTTGCTCTAAAATGTTTCACATGAACTGGGTCGCCAACGTTTGTTATATGAATAACACCAACATAGAGGCAGTGGGAGAAGGGGGGGGGGGGGTGGACGCTCTAAGATGCCATATGTTCACAGCAGCAGGAATGACGATCTTGAAAATTTGGAAACAATTAACATGGAGACTCAAAAATATGCCAAAGTAAACTATGGTATGTTCACCCATCAATTTAATGAGCTTAATGAACACTGAATGTGTGCCAGGCACTGAACTAGTGCTATGAGGAAGAGAAACAGGACATAGACCCAGCCCTCAAGACATCAGGGACTGCCCCCCCCCCTTGCTGGGGGGAGATTGACAAATAAAGAGTTTATTATTCAACAATGCTATTGAAAGGAATAGAAAGAAATGGTTTTAGGACTATTTGATAACATCAAAAGAAGAGGAGACATTAAGTTAAAAATGTAAGACATAAAGTGGCATATAGAGTAATTATCTTAATATTAAAATATGCCTAAAAAAAGACTGAAAAGAAATACAGTATCTAAAAATGGTGGCTAGCAATTTTATTAAGGTGGTAGTATTAGGGCTAGATTTCTCCCTTTGGTTCTCTACTTTTCAATTTTTCTCTATTCTTTATGTGTTATTTTCTTAATGAAATATGTAAGCACAAAATATTTTTAAAGGATGCCTTGAAATCAAACAGAAATGACCCACCTCCTATCTCTTTGCTACCTCCAGCTTTGTATCTAGGTTTCCTGAGAGCAAAAACTGAGACACAAACTTGAGTACAGGTATTTTTTGGGGGAGGTGATACCAGGAAGGCTGACTGAAAGAATGAGGAAAATGAGACACAGTGAAGGAAAGCTAATCCGTACAGGGTGCTTTCAGGAGCTGCTTACCCTGAGCCGTTGGGGCTCAGCCTCCCCGGGGACCCACTAAGGAACCATGAAATCTGTGCCTCAGCTGAGCTGTTCCTCTGTAGGATGGGAAGCTGGGCATTTATCCATTGACTCCTATGCCCCATTGATTGAGGGCTGCTCTTGGAAGCTTTAGCGCTCCTCAACTTCCAGGATGTGCTATGCCTTGGCCTTGGAGAAAACCTGGAGGCAGAACAGCAGACAGACACCAGAAGGGGCCACTAGGTTCTCACTATGAGCACCCAGCTGTCCACCACTGCACTGAAGTCAGTGGGCATGGGCAGGGCACACAAAACCCCGGCAAGCGACAAACAGGTCTCACTTCAGGGCTCTCTCCTCACTTCCGTTCAATGTTTAGCAACAACTCAGAAACCCGGAAGCAGGCTTATCCCATCTGGAAACAGCACAGAGCTGGGAGTTGAGAGCAAAATCTATGAGTACCAAGTTCTGGAAGGTCTCAAGAGGTTGGAATGATGGGTCGGATTTAAAGATGGAATTTAAATAGTGAGAAATGCAAGTTAAAATGTATATATAGCTCCAAACACACAATTGCAAAGGCAAACGATTGGGAAACATGGCTTAACAAAAGAAAATATCATGTAACAAAATACACGTGGGTTTGAGTTAAGCTTAAACATAAAATGTAAACCAGCAGAAACTTCATTCCATCTCACTGATGGATAAAAGGCCCATGGTCCTCTGAACCGCCTGGGTGGGGTGATGGGCACCCCCTTGAACTGGGGCATAGAGCAAGTGGAACGTGGGTACGGGAGAATCACCAGTGTTGGCCCCTAGTGATGGGGAGGTAGAAATCATGTACTTTGGACTGGAGAGTCTGAGGATGTTGAGCCTAGAAAGAGAATCCTCAGGGAGGCCAGAGGAGGGGGGTGGGGCGGACATGAGTGCTTATTGCAATATCTCCAGGGCTCTTGAGGGAAAGCAGTGAGAGTCGGTGTGCCATTATAGAAGAAAGCGTGAGATATAGTCAGACATACCTTGGAGTGTTGGAATCCCATTCTGATGATTCCTCGAAGTATAGCCTTTGTCAGGTCATTTGTAAAACAAGAATATTAATGATATCCACATCGCGTGGTCGTGTATGGATTAAGTGAGATGTGTATGTAAATTGCTTAGCGTAGTACTTACCCACATATAAGTGCTCAAATAAGGATGGTAGTTAGAAACTTGCATAATAGAGGAATTAGACTTGGCCTCTGTGGCCACAAACTGTTGAATCAAGACCACAAGAAGCTAGCGATTTGATCTTAAGTCTCTGGCCCCATCAGAATGGTTCAGAAATTGGACAGGCTGCCTTTGGAATGGTGAGGACCCTGACACTGGACGTATGTAGTCCTTCAGGTGGTCTCTGACTAACTTCTCGGAGGAGATTCAAGAGTTTTTAAGTCTTCTCCATCTGGGGTCTTCATGGGCCTTTGCTGCCCCCTGTGCTGGGTCCGGAGTCACCAGTGGTGAGGGTTGCCATGGGAACTGTGAGAGGCTGGGAATTGTGAGTCTGAACACTGCATCCCAGAGGGAAGAGACAAGCACTGAAGCAGTCTCCCTGGCAATAGTATGCAATTTTTTAAAAAAAACTGTCTAATTAAATATTAACCCCAGAGACAAAGCATTACAGTCTCTTTTGTAAACTTGGTACATCTCATAGTCATCTGGGAAAGGTCGAACCCCCAAGCAAATTAAATCTGTATACCTGTCTCCTTCCTCCATGCCATCCCTGTCAGATGGCACACAGGGCACCCTGGGCTCACCGCCCTCTCTCTATCTCTTTTATTGAGGAACAGCCCTTCCACAGGTGCTTGGGGGAGGCAGGGCCCAGGGCCACACTTGACATCGTCTTTGATCCTTTACGGCCTTTTCTGCTCACTGTCCACTTTTCCTTCTGTCTCTGGAATCTCAAAGTCCTGGATTCTTAGGAAGGGATGTGGGTAAGAGCAGAAGAGGTTGTGGGGTGGTTAAAGAGATAGAGGTGGGTGGGGGGCAGGAATATTTAGTGGAGTAGCTGGGAATCAGGAAACATGAGTTTTTGCCTTAGAATTGTAATCTTAAACAAATCCACTGATGTCTCGGGGGCCCACTTGGAAAAAAAATGATGATGATTTGAACTACAGTTCATTGATTTCTTGAGCAAACATTTTTGAGCATCTCCTGTGTGCCTGGGATGCAGGGAGGAGAAAGGGCCAGGTCCTGCTTTTAAGGAGCTCCCAGAGGTTCTCAATCTGGGGTCCGTGTATCCCTTAGAGATCAAGGAATGTCTTCATGGCACCCACAAAACCCTTGCATTTGCACCCTAAATTTTATGTACATTTTTTGAGGGGAGGGGTAAGCTGTCTGCTTTCCTCAAGTTCTTATAGGAATCCATGAGCCCCCAAACAATTAAGAGTCCCTGGCTCTCTTGCAGTTCTTCCCAAACCTCTGTCATCTGTGTCCCCTCTATCACCTTTGCTGTGTCCGCATGAACCTGTGCATAATTTAATTTTTCTCTAAAGAAAATTGAATGCATGCCAGAGTATATCTACTTTAACAACAGTATTCGTAAAATTGTGAGTGTGGGTTTGATTAGCAAGATTATGTCTATATAACTATATATCATCTATATATCTACATCCATATCCATACCTATCAACTTTAAAATAAATATTAATCTTAAAATAAAGAAGTGCTTCTTAGTACACCTTCCCCAAATACTCTCCATTACCACCCAGCTATACTTCTCGCTAGCAGCATAATTGGGGAAACACTGGGGGTCTGGTGAGTCCCCCCAAAATGGTCCAGCTCAAGGCTCCTTAGGAGTTTTCCGCCACCTTCTCTTTACCCTTCCTCTGTAGCCAGTCAAGGGGGAGGCGGGGTATGAATATCCCTCCTTTCCCCTTTGTCTGCCTTTGTGACCAGACATTGTCTGAGGCTGCTGTCAAACCCCAGACTTATCGCCAGAGCCAAGCTGCCAGCAGGGGACCCCGAGTTTCCACCTGGAGCACCCCCTCTTCACTGCCAGGGCCCGCGCCGCCGGCCTTGCCTGGCTGGCTTGGGCGTGAGTGACAGGGCTGGCGGAGCTGGCAGTGAGCGCAAGCAGACCTGACACCCGGGCTGTGTGCGGCGCGCTAATTACACTGATGTGGGGTCTGGGCCACGCGGCCCTGTTGCTCAGAGGAAGGATGCCATGCAGGCCCTGGGAGCGCGCGCGGCACTACAGAGGAAACCAGGGAACAGCAGCACCTAGGCGCATCCATAATTTATAAAATGCCAGCAGCAACAAAGGCAGGGAGGGACCAGAACCAGGAGAGCAGAATAGCATAAAGCTTTTTAATGGTCTTTTCCTATTAATGTCAGATGGGTGACGGTTTTTCAAGTGGGTGGAAGGGTTCCAAGGCCCCTGGGTTCAGTCACAGAAGCTAAATGCTGCCATTTACCCCTCCTCTGCGAGCGTTATGGAAGCGCTTAGCTGTCCTTAAACCAAGGGTAATAGTTGAGGTTCAAGTGGGCAGCTGATCCTTCCCCAAAAGCTGCCTGCTCTTTTAAAGGAGTTTCTAGCAGAATGGAAACTGGGTTTGTCCTCTTGTAGTGCCTCTTGTACAAATATCACCAGCAAATGCAGGATTTCTAACATCTGCAGAAGACCCTACAGTGCAGATCCTAAGAGCACAGGCTCTGGCACGGAAACTCACGCGGTGAGAGCGTGGAAAACTACTTACTCTGTCTGTGCCTCAGTTTCTTCACTTGTAAAATGGAGAAAATATATTATCTACCTTTTGAGACTATTGGGACGATTTGGAGATAATGCCTGTAAACTTACCTAACAGAGTATGAGGTTGTTAGTGAGCACAAAGCTTTGAACACTTTCCAAGAGTTTCCAAATTCAGTCTTATTACCCCCCCCCCTACTCACATTCTCCCAAAAGTAACCACTATGCTACATTTATGTCTATTTCACTCATGCATTAAACCATTGTTGTTGCTATTTAAAGATCCTTAAATAGTCCATGGTTTTAAGATTTGTCCGTGTTGCTACATGTAGTTCTGGTTCATTGACAACTCTGTTGTACCTCAACCCGTAACTAATTCTTTCATATATAACAATTAGGCCATTACAATTCTATTGCTTTACTCATGGCTCTTGCTGTGTCTGAATTTACCCCCACTCTTTCTTTTATGGACTTTCCACTTGGCTTTCTAGCAAGGAGACTATACCATGGCCCTGGAAGTGTCTTTCCCACTGGATCAACATGTCTTGGGAGCAAAGTAGGAGCAAAGTAGGAGCAAAAAGTCCTTGACCAATATTTTCTTCCCACACACTTTCTGTAGGCAAGTTTTCTCTAAGAGTTTCCCCTTGAATCCAGGAACTCCTTGGAATCAAGGATGTCTCTTAAGGCTAATGAGGCATCTTGCCTATAAGCAGCCTGATCACTGACTACCAGAACTGGAAAAGTGCATATTAAGCAGGGAAAGGGTAAATGCTCTCAGTTATATTGAAAATAGCTAATCACAAAGCGGCTGTACAAATGTTTCAAGATCCAAGGAAATTGAAGAGCTCCACCCACTGAACTAAAAAAGACAAAACAAACTAATAACAACAAAAAGAAATATCCAGGTGGCAAAACGAACAGAAATGGATGCTAAAGCAGGTATCTACTAGCCTTTGATTATTGATCTTTAATTTGGATGCCAAGCTGACTCATTCCAGTGTGTATTAGTTTCCTGGGCTGCTGTAACCAAGTACCGCAGACTGGGTGGTTTAAACAACAGAAATTTATTGCCTCACAGTTCTGGAGGCTAGAAGTCCAAGATCAAGGTGTCAGCAGGGTTGGTTCCTTCTGCGTGCTCTGAGGATGACTTCTAGGCCTCTCCCCTAGACCCTGGTGGTTTTCTGGCAGCCTTTGGCATTCCTTGGTTTGCAGATGTATCACACCCATCTCTGACTTCATTTTGGTGTCCTCTCTATGTACATGTAGCTGTATCCAGATTTCTTTTTTTCATTAAGGACACAGTCATCTTAACTTGATCATCAGCAAAGACCCTATTTCTAAATGAGGTCACATTCACAGGGACCGAGGGGTTAGGACTTCAACATCTTTTTGGGGGACACACATCAAGCCAGAACACAGTGTAAATTGGGTACTTTTAATACTTTCCCAAACCAAATTTTCCCATCCAGCCCATGTTGGAGACTGCATGAGCCCTGTAGTCAAGGAGTTTACAGGCTATATAGACAGTATTACAGCAGGACCATGCACAAGTGTACCTCCAATAAGAAAATCAGATTTGTGAGAGCAATTTTGCAAAATCAATTAAGGTTGAAGATAATGCATATCTTACAACCCAGCCTAGAGTCACGAGCAGACATGCACTAGGATGCTTCCTGCATCACTATTAGATTCACAAAACCCAGGACACAACCTGAAGCTCCAGCTGTAGGAGAATGGGTAAATCTGTTATGGGGTTTTGTACAACAGGTTAAATCAGTGCACCAAAGCAGCATGTAGCAACACAGATAAACTCACAGATATATAGTATCGGTTAAGGATACTTACATAGCAGAATTAACTTTTTAATTCACATTAAGAGAGTGGTTACTTCATAAGGGGTAGAAGGAAATGGGATGGGAGGTGGGTTCAAAGGTCATGTTCAGTTTAATATTTGAGTCTGGGACAGGTATATTAAAATAAAGATTTATTTATTTGTATAATAGGCCGTTGGTTTTACTTGGGGGGATGAGAAGAGATAAACCAAAGAACTTATACACTTACATGCATAGTCCATGGACACAGGCAATAGGGTAGTGAAGACTTGGGGGGTGGGGGGTAGGGATTGGGGGAGGGGAGTAAAGGGGAGGAAAATGGGAGATACCTGTAATACGATCAACAATAAAAATATGTCTAAAAAAGAAATATTTACTAATGAACTGTGTTAAGGAAAGGACTTTAGTAATCTATTAACTTTTAAAAAGTTTTTGCTTTTTAAAAGATTTCACCTCATATGTCCACACAAAATGTTGTACATGATTATTCATAACAGCGTTATTCATAATAGCCAGAAAGTGAAATCAACTAATAAATGGATAAACGAATTGTGTTAAACCCATAAATGGAACACTACTAGTATTCAGCCATGAAAAAGAATGAAGTACTGATACATGCTACAACATGGATAAACTTTGAAAACATTGTTAAGTGGGAGAAGCCAGACACAAAGGGCCATATAGTGTATTATTCCATTTATATGAAATGTCTAGAATTTCAGATAGAAAGTAGATCAGTGGTTGCCAAGGGTTAGGGCAGTGGTCGGCAAACTGTGGCCCCTTGAGTGTGGTTCTTCCACAAATTACCACGTGCGGGCGCACACGTACAGTGCGATTGAAACTTCGTGGCCACACTCAAGGGGCCAAAGAGCCACATGTGGCTCGCGAGCCGCAGTTTGCTGACCACTGGGCTAGGAAAAGTGAGGAATAGGCATTGACCACTAATGAGTATGGCGTTTCTTTTGGGAATGATGAAGATGTTGTAAAATTAGGTAATGGTGATTGTTGCACAACTTTAAAATTTTTTGCAAACATACTAAAAGCCACCGACTAGTAAAATTTAAAATTTTGTTAGAAAGGCTTCACTTGTATCAGCTGAGTTTCTTTAATAAACAGGTTTTTTTTAGTACTTAGAAAAACTGAGTGCAATAGAGGGCATCATCCATAACATTCAAATGTGAAGGATGGCTGTCTCTCAGAGGCGGGATAAGGGGTCATTTTTTTTCTTTATTTATTTCAAAATTTTCTACAATAAACATTTTCTAATTTTACTATAAAATTTTTAAAAATATATATTTTATTGATTTTTTACAGAGAGGAAGGGAGAGGGATAGAGATTTAGAAACATCAATGAGAGAGAAATATCAATTAGCTGCCTCCTGCACACTCTCTACTGGGGATGTGCCCACAACCAAGGTACATGCCCTTGACCGGAATCGAACCTGGGACCCTTGAGTCCGCAGGCTGATGCTCTATCCACTGAGCCAAACTGGTTAGGGCTAAAATATTTTTTTAAAGAATTGTTTTCAAGGGTGTTTGACATAGCTGGAGAGCACAGAAACTTAAGAGCAAAATGTGATATAACTCTGAAATCCATTGGCTGTTTTCTTTGTGCTAAGCACCATCTATTGTTGTGCAGTGGTCACTGAGACAAACTCTGCTTTACAAAGGTAAAGGGATTCAAACACATTAAGTAACATGCTCAAGGGAAGATATATCATGCTTCTAGCGACTTAGAAGTGTAGGCAGAAATAATATCATTCTGAACTCATTAGTCAATGGGAAAATGGGTATTCGTTAATCTGACAACAAAACAAAACAACTCCCTAGATCATTTACATGTATCTTTCCAGAAACCCTTCTGTTTTGCCAAATAAGCTTCCTGTTTAAGAAGACTTACATTTGCCTATAAGCTTTTTCTGCTCAGCAACTATTTCTCTAGGATTGAGCTAAAATAAGAAAAGTTTTGACATTTCTTTTTGCACACAATAGTGGTGATTGGGATGCATAAAGGACAATTGTAGTCTGGGATAGCAGTGGAGCGTGTGAAGTTGTTTTCTACTAAAGCATTAGGATTCTCAGCTTGCCGCATGCGCCCAGCACAAAGGAAAGTGGGGATTTGATAGCTTTCCAGGTCCTCTGTCTAGGGATTCAGCCAAATGGAATCATCCAGACTCCGAACGTACATTGGGGTCTGAATTTTCTATTTCCGCCGTCTCCACTAATCAAACGAGCCAGGTAAGGGAGGTGTGGAGCGCAGATGCTCCATCCATCAATGTCCCAGGCTGAATTTGGGGATTTCAAACTCTAATTTGGAGGAAGGAGAAAGATTGGCTGGAAAGGTGGCAACAGCATGTTCTGCTGTCGTGCGTGAAGCTTTGTCTCTATGGGTAAGCCTAGCAAGGGGATGGAGAATGAAGAGGCAGGTAGAACTCGTAGCCAAAAAAGGAGAGTTGCTGGAGAGGAAAGTCACACTGCAGAATCTTGGTCTGAATGACTGGTACTCAAGGCTCAACCATATGAGGTCTTGTTCCGGGATTTGAATCTCTTAGGGGCTATGGTAAATGCCCAATCCCTATTCCCTGTTCTGGCCCCTCCATTTTCCTTGGGGGTCATCCACTCCTTCTCTTGAGGGGACTGCCAATCAAGGTGTCTTCTCTCTACTGGCCAAAGGTAAGTTTGTGACCCCAAATTGGCACATTGTACCCCCAAGAGCGCTACCCTTAAGAGAGAGTTCTTATTAGTTCCTGCCACGTAAATGCCCCAAGATGCATTGGTTTCTGTTCTTTCTGGTTCTGTAGCTTTGTGTGCTTGTGTGAGCTCCTTCATAGCCTTTTGATAACCTCCCTCGACCCCAATGGAAACATCTAAACATATAATGTCCCCCCTGGTATTTAGTCATAAACTGCAAATAAAATGGATAAGCACTTGCCAACGCTGGCTTTTGTGAAAGTAGTGATCCTTGAATTTCCCTTCACACGCACGTCTCTCTCCTCCTCTGCTGGGCTCAGATGCCAGCTGTACGCTGCCATGGTCCGAGGAAGGACCTGTGGGTCTCCCCTGGCAGATGCCGCCACTGTTTTAGCCTGAGGGCCCTGCAGGCAGCCTCTGGCAACATTTTTAATTCAACATCAAACTTCAACTTGAAATTTGAAAAAGTGGGGGGAAATGACAAGATGTCAATGTCTTGGAA
This sequence comes from Myotis nattereri, assembly GCF_964212035.1. Lineage (NCBI taxonomy): Eukaryota > Metazoa > Chordata > Mammalia > Chiroptera > Vespertilionidae > Myotis > Myotis nattereri. The sequence continues at coordinate 86,433,151 of NC_138080.1, forward strand.
CCTAGCAAGCAGGGCTTGCAAATGTCCCCAGTCTGCCTTGCTCTGAGCTGGGGAGCTTGGCGTTCTCGGTGGCCACTGAAAGGGACTGTACCCCATTAAAAGGACCCGAGGGTTGCTGAGAGAGCTCAAAGGGGAGGCTGTGTCTCAAGAAGAGATTTCCAGTCTGTTCAGAGAGCCTTTTAAACAAAGGCAGGTGGAAAGCTGTCCAGGATGTATTTGGTTTTAGCGCTCAGATCCCCAGCTACAGAGCTCAGGGGGCTAGTGCTACCTGACCAAAGGGTCTGTCTGCCTGAGCGCAGCAGAGCCCAGTAAGACAGGAACAGGAGCTTGCAGCAAAGAAAGTAGGGGTTTGCTTTGAGGCAGTGGCCCACCCTGGGAGACAGGTGAGCTAATGCTAAATAAAGGCCTGGCTCTCCAGTGGCTTCCAGGGAAGGGATGTAAAGGGAAAAGTCATTAATCATACTGACTAAGGAGTTAGGGCGTGTCAGGGTCATGGTCTCTACTGATTGGTCGGCACTAGGGCAGAGGGTCATTGGTCATTGCATCTGGTCCTGAGGCCAGCCATAGTGTTGCTTCATCTGGTTTCGAGCCTTTTCTGGGCCTGGAGCTGAACCATGGCTGAGATGACCTAGGTGTCATCTCTAGTTTGACCAGAACTCTGTTTCTGGGGTCCACAGACCTGAGGCTTTGTTCCTAATATTATTTGATGCTGATCAGAACCTCATTGTCCTGAGGGCTTAATGATTAAGCAAGGGAGAAGGAGGCAGGTGAGCCAGGGTGCTGGGTGAGGCCAGTTTAAATCAAAAGGAAAGAAAAGAGAAGAGGTCATATTAAAGAAATGAAGCTTCTACGTGGTTACACTAGTTCGCCCAGCAGAGCAATTGGCAAAATGTGAGCAAGAGTTCAGTATTCATAGCTTCCATGGTCTCATTAGACCCCCACCTCACCTCTGGGAAGAATACATTCCCTCCCCCCCCCCTCCCCCAACTCAACTTACATATAAAGAAACAGAGGCTCAGAGATATTTAGGAGGTCTAAGCAGTAGACTCAAACTGAAACCTTGTTTTCAGACTTGAAGTCCATTGTATTTACCGCCACATACTTTAAGATGCATAGGCACATGGGTCCAATTTTGTGAATTCCTGACCTTCACTGCTCATTTGGGAGGTGATGAAAAACCTTGCCTATAGAATAGTGGTTCCCAGCATTTTTTTGGCCATGCCCCACCTCAGCATCTCTAAAATTCTGATGCCTCCCCCACCCCCGTGACATATAATTCTTATTATTCAAAAAGTGAACTCCGATTTATGTGAAGGAAGCCTAAAAGGCCATTAACTTGGTCCAAACAAGCTTCCAAAACATGGCATCCATGAAAGTGAAAAATAAAAAACGAAAGGACAGTTGAAGTACTGAGGAAGAAGTCACTAAGAAATTGTTTAAAAAAAAATAATATGAAGTGATATGAAAAAAAATAGCAAATAAAGTTTCAAAACATATACTAAAGAACTGAAATGCATAAATGTGTCACAATATATATTTCTATACTGCATATGAGGCCCCTAGAATCATAAGAAATGCAAGAAATTCACTGTTAATAACTCATTCTCAAATTGCCCCCCTTAAAAATAAAATTGCCCCCCCCCACCGTGGGGCAGGTGCCCCACATTGGGAACCACTGCTCTAGAACCAGAGGATAAACTTGGGCATCACTTGGCTTCTGAAGGTGATAGACTAGCAACCCTGTTCATTGCACTGCTGGATAAAGATCTGATGTTAATTGAATTGTGCCATCCTACTGGCCTTCAGTGAAGCTTTGGCAGGATTTCAGGGCCTGGAATTTTGGCAAGGTTTGTCTCTTATTCTAAGTGTAGGTCTGTCCCCTAGCATGTGCTTGACACAGTGTAACACTTTTTTATTTTATAAACAAAAAATTAATGAATTTGAATCAGAGCTTTAGGGGAGGGACAACCTTCCTTCCTTAGCCCAGGCTACAAGTCTGATTCTCCATGTGACTCACCCATGTTCCTCTCTGCTCCTCATCTCCTACCAGACTGACACCATCTGCTGATTAGAACGCTGACCCAGAAATGAGTGGAATGGAGGGAAATGTAGGAAAAAAGGTATGCTAAGAAGAGAGGGATGGATAGTAAAATCCAAGATGTTACAAATAAAATTAATCCATTTGCTCCCCCATCTCCCAGAAAAGGAATGCAATTTCCCCTCAATTCTAGCTCTTTTGAACGCTAACTAGAAAAAAGAAAAAATGAGAAATGGAGTTGGTTGTTGTCATTTCACATACAAATGGGCATGTACATTTAGCCTTTATGGCCAGATGACTTCCACTTCCATTGCTCTGTATTTATTGGCTTTGACTTACTGATAGAACATCCTGGGGCCTGAAGTCCTCCTTCCCACAGAGCAAAGACACCATCAGCAACCCTTTCTCCTCTCAGCCCATGAATAATAATGCGTATGATGATGGCCGTGTTATTATTATCATTTGGTCTTTGGCCAACGTCTTTCCCCGAAGTACTTAAAGCACTTTATAGGCATTGCCTTATTATTCCTCACAATACCTCCCTGGAGAGAGGGTGAGAACAGAGATTTGATTTCTATTTCACTGGGAGGAGAAGCTGAGACCCAGAACAATGAAGGGGCTGCTCCAAGGTCACCTGGAGAAGCTGGGCTGAGGTTAGGAGGAGAAGCGAGGCCTTGTAATGGCTGTTTAAGGGCGCCTTCCCACCCACCCCAAGGGAGAATGAGTCATTAGCTCATTCACGGAGTTGGAAGTGTAATAGGACATTAAAAGGGAAATTTTGGCCCAGGCACGTTCTAAAGTGAGGTGCTGGAACAAGACACAAACATTTTCAAAGTAGGTGGCTGAGAAACCCCTCGCTCACCTCGAGGGTATAAAAGAGCCATTAGCTGGAGCTGAGAGGATTTTTGAAGAGGATTTCTTTACCCCAAAGGGAGAGGGGGGGCTGTACTTTACCCTAAGCTTAAGGAAAAACACTTCAAGGAGACCACGCAGAGAGCTTAAAAGGAGTCCTTTGCTGTTCCTGGTGTACAGTGGACAGGTGTAAGCCATGTCCGAGAACGCTAAGGAGCATGAGATTGGCTGGAGTGACCTCTGGTGCTGAACGAGAGGCTGAAACTTGGGAAATAATTGCTCTCCTAGAGTTTAATGAAGCAAAGAATCCAAGTGTTTCTTTCCCATGATCAGATATGACCATGTGTAAGAGAATGTCAGTGTGGGGCCACCTTAGATTCTGCCCGAGAGAACCAGCAGGGGAGGCAAGGGGACCGTGGCTGAAAAGAACTGGAAGTAAAACCTAAGATACTCAGAGACTACGGGTGGAGACATGAGCAATTAGAACAGGAATTCATTCATTCATGGCAAGGAAACCGGAGGCCGTCTGTATTTATGGGGGTCTCCAAAGAACCCAAGAAGAGAAAGAGTCAGCCTTCTACTTCTGCCAAGTCTAACATTAGCATGTTGAGTGAGAATTTTACTGCTCCTGCTACCTCTGCTTCCTCAGCCTGCCCAGCCCTGCAGGAGTTAGGTATGGGGGTGGAGAATTAGAAATACATACAGAACCCAATTACATCCCATCTTTCCAACTTCAGGTCTAAGGGGACAGGTATTGACAAAGCACTTTGTATGCATCATCTCATTTAATGCTCTCAGTTATCCTAAGATGTAGATTTTCCCTTCCTTTTCAGATGAGGAAACAAGCATGGCTAGTTAAGTGGTGGAGCTAGAATTTTCCGCAGGTCAGTCTGACTCCAAAAACCTTGCTTCGAGGCCAGGATTTTCCCTACCTTTAGAATCATGCTGTTCGGTGTTGCGTCAATGCCCAAACTTCCTCCCAGTCACAGCGACACACATTTAAATGTCTATCCTCTGCACGTCTATATCACAATCTGAAACCAACCCAAATTGAATACCCTGAGCTCAGAACAGTGTGTTGGTAGCTGACACTCAGTAGGTAGGTATTAATTGGCTGATAACACATATACAAGTGTCAACCCAGCATCTACCATTTACTAGCTGTGTGGTCTTGGGTAAATTATTTACCTCTCTGTGTCTCAGTTTACTCATCTGTGAAATGGATTGATAATACTTCTGGAGGGCAGTGTTAAGGCTTGAATAAGCCTATTATCACTCTCTGAACTGTCAATAATTATTTGTTGAATGAATCCCTAAGTCAAATGCTGCCTTGTGTTGTTCCTTAGTCACAATTTTAAGCCTTATATTTCCAGTCAGATTAGAGATTCCATACCAGTGAGGGTCAGCTCCCATCCTCTGTACAAGTAAATGTTAGGCAGACAGTGCTGGATGGATACTAGCGCCTGTTTGGCATTGTCTTTGCCATGGAAGACTGCATGGTCTGGAAACTTTCCTATTGATGTAGGGGAGCGCATTTCAGGGAAGTGAAATGAGGGCATGTGGCTAATACAGGTGCTCAAATTAAGTTGTTGGATGGTTAAATATATATGTTATGAGACAGTGCGTGTCCTAAGTGGGTTATATAGACTCCCATTGAGTCCTCACACAACCCCATGAAGTAGACCCTATTATTGCATCATTTTGGTGTTATTTTTTGGCTTGAGGAAATTGAGGCCTAAGTAACTTACCCAAGCTTGCACAACTATTGTGGGGATGATGATATCACAACCATTAACCTTTACTGGACCCGGGAAGTCTACCTTTAGTGACTTCTACTTCCCATCTCCCTTATACATAATCCCAGTGCTAAACTAGTGTGAGAGTAGTTGTTGACATGTCTTACCTGTTATTTTGTAAGCATTTTGAGTTCAGAAACCATGTCCTCCTCATCTTTGTGTCTTTCCAGGGCCTTGCTCAGAGCATGTGCTTAATGCTTATTAAATAGCCCGTTGGCCAAATCTACATCCAAAATGTGTATCAAACCTGTCTGCTTCTCTCCACTGCCCTGCAGCTCCAGTTCATGTGGCTCACAGCTCCCACAGAACACTGTAAACCAGCTTCCGACTGTCTCTGCTTCCGTCCTTGGCCCCTTCCATCCCCACACTGCAGCTCTGGTGATCTTTTTATCCCATTTATAACGGGAATAATAATTTGAAAATATGAAACAATTGGGTCTCAAACAGCTAATCTGCCACTGCAGCCTCTGGTAAGAGTGAGTGGTGATGCCATCCCTGGAGGAAGGAAAAAGCGATGCAAGGTGCCTGCACCAGAGGAAGAGGGGGGCCGACCCCTTCCACTCCCGGGCGCTGGGGAGGGTTAGGAGTCAAACGCGGTCAAGCATGCGGCCGCGTTACCTGGCTTTCTGATTGATTCCGACTCTGGGAGGAGACCGCCTTACCGCATGCCATCCGGGCAAGTGTAGAACAGCCGCATCAGGGCGAAACTTATGGCGTGACATGAGTAGAGTTAAATCACACAAAAACTCTGCTCTGGAAAGTATCCGAAATTTCCCCTGAGCTCTGAGGAGGGATGTGGCAGAGCTCTTTGGAAAGCTTTCTGACCATGGAAAAGTTGAGGCCTGCAAGGCTGGCCCCCAAGCCCAGGGTTGAATGGGAGTCAAGGGCAGGCTGCAGGTGTGCGGCACCAGCAAAGATCAGTGGGGCCAGTCAGTGGGGCTGGGGTGTTGGAGGCTGGGGACACCACGAGGGAGAAAACAGACACGCTCATCGGTTACAGTTTCCTGTCGCGGGGAAGCAATGAGAAAACAGCAAGGGCCCGTTCCTGTTGTGGGGGCCGGAAAGGACTCTGACTCCCTCACAGGGACACACGTGTGGGGCTAAGGACCTCCGCTGGCCACCACAAGGCCAGCTGCCATTCCCCCACAGCCCATCATGCGGGGGGGGGGGGGGGGGGGGAGGACCAATTCCTTCCGACATGTTCTGCAACTGAAACACAAACATTGAAAAGTCACGTTTTTGCTGGACAGTTGGAGACTGGATCCATACGGCGAAGTAGAGACTATATTTCCTTCACACATCTGAACGCATTGAGTCAGGTTTCCAGTTGCGGGTAAATTCCCATGGCCGACAAGGCTCAGCATCGCCTGGGCCATGTCACATCCCCCCAGCTCATCGCAGACCTTGCATCAGTTCTTAGAACATGAGAACCTCTCTTTCCAGCTGCTGGAGATGTTGGGGGCTACTGGTTCACATACTTATATTATTGGAAGGCCTATCCTTGGCTGCAGAGAGCGTCCTGGATGCCTAGGAGGTTCCACCCCATCCCAGTGGTGGGCATTGGCTGACCAGTGAGGGAAGCACACCAGCCCAGCCCCTTTACCTGGGCAGGCCACCTCTGAGATGCAATTTATCCTGCAGAACTACCAGTGGTGTCAGGTCTAGACCAGGCTCTTCCTAAACCCGATCTGTGCCCAGCTCCTTCTCCTGCCCTGTCTTCCTTCTCTCCCTCTTCTGTGGCCCCCGCCCAATTACAGGTTTCTTCTGAGGGCAATCCCGGAATAAGTCAGCTGCACAATAAATCCCATCTTAGCCTCTGTCTGGAGCCTCGTGCACAGACACCGTGTTGGGCATCGGAGATGGAGGAGGGGAGACAGAGAAGAGAACAGAAGCTGCCACTGAGTTGGGGACCCCAGCAGTGCCGCCTTCCTCTCACTTATCCTTCCCACCCGGATTCAGCACGCAGGTGCCACCGATGTGCCACTCAGAAGCCCATCAATTATTGAAGCAGCTCTGGAAGGAGGGAACGTAAATGAAGATGAAAGATTCCAATGGAAGACAGACAGGTCCCACTGCGCGGGGAGGACCTAAGCTCTCATGTCTGGGAAAAAGGCATTTTAGTTTCCTGCCGCGAGAAAGCTCCAAATGCTGGAGGCTCGAGAAGCAGTTCTGACAAAGACAGGAGAGAGCGGGGTGGGGCTGACGGGTCTTTTTCATCCCCCTCCCACCCCATTTTTTGCTGATCAAGAGGCAGGTGCTATAAATCTGCCAGCAAGGGGCTGAGATGGTAGCAACCCTCATCTCATCCTCACTGTTGCTTTTAGGGGATGCAAAGGAGTGGGAAGCCAGCCAGACTCCAACTGTTAGGAAGGCGGCAGCCTCCAGAAGTGGGGGGGCCTGGCCAGAGGGAGTCTAGCCCTGGTCCTCAGACAGGATAGGAACACTTGCGTGGGGCATGAGGAGTCAGGCCCTCCTGCATCCTCCTGAGAGCCCTGTCAGGCACTTGCAGGTAGAGAATGAGGGGAACAAATTTAAGTCAAGGATAAAATCAAAGCAGGAACACTTTCAGAATGTTTTCTACCTGAAACAACTCCCCCCCTCTGTCTTTTGAGGTCTAAACGTCAAACAATGACAAGTATTTGTGAAGAACTTACAATGATGCAGACACTGGAATAAATCCCAGCCCCAAAATGAGAAATGCTCAGCTGTGGATTCAGACCAGCCCGGGAATCCAGTCACGCCAAGAACAGGGCCTTGCGTCTCATGTGTGGGTGGGAGTCCAGATTTGTGATTCGGGCTCGATTGGGAAGCTGGGGAGACTGCAAACTGCTTGAGAGCCGGGGGCTTTGTCTGCCCTGTCCCTCACCGCCTCTCCAGTGTTCGGAGCAGTGGCTGGGACCTACAAGGGGCACCCTCAGTAGAGGTTCCCGGGATGAAAGAATCAATGGGCAGATAAGTGTGCTGACCTCAGATTCAGTGGATAATCCAGCTCCTTTTCTTTCTTGGGCAAGGTATCTTGAGCCTTCTGAGCTTTAGAATCCTCAACTATAAAGTGAGAAAAATATAGTACCTGCCTCCTAGGTTTGTTCTGAGGTTTGCACAAGCGATGACGTAAGCTCAGTGATTGGCACAGAGTAAGTCCTGACCAATGGCAGGTACTGTCATTAGTAAGATTTGCATATTTCTTGTGGCAAATGAACAATAAAATCAGGATTTTATAGCAATAAAACCCAAAATCCAAGGAGATCTGTGAATGAAAGAGAAACCACAACAGGGAAGCAAAATCCCAGTTTTCCTGAACAATTATTTTAAAAAGTGTCAGAAAAAAAAAGAGGTCATTCTTAGTTGTCAAGAAACCTAAAATAGCAATTTTGAAATAAAGGAGGCAGTAATGTATTACAAAATCCAATGTATGTATTTCAAAAGACTCCAAATTAAGTGATCATAAAAAGATCTTTGAGAAATACTATAAAGGGAAGAAAGCAAGTCTTCTAATTAGGCATTGTGTGAATTATATCTCATTCAAATCCAAATTTAATATAAATGTATTTGCTTGTAAGAAAAACCTAATGATGATTTAAAAGCATCCTATTCAGCTTTGACTTTAAAATGAAATACTTATCCCCACGCACAGATTTGATGTGATATGTCTAAGAGAACCTATGAATATTCATAGCCAGTATACGAACTCCTTGTCCACATCCATATAACACACTTCATACCCAGGCTGAAAGATGCACCCTCTTCCCTCTGGAAAGAAAAATCATTAAAGCGGAGTTGAGAATGGAAAAGCCAACAGTCCCTTACATAAAAGTTGCAGCATCCAGAGGGGCTGCCAGTCTAACAAATTGTTTGTTTAACTGGTTTGGGATGATGAGGTTGACAAGCCAACATGACGCTTAAAAAGGAAATCTGCCAAGGAGGCCGATATGCCTGGGGCTCCGGCTGCCTCCGGTGCCTCCATCAGGCAGGACGAAATTCTCAGAAGCCCCACGCGCTCTGCTGGAAGCAACGGCACAATTCGCTGACCGGTGTCAGTCAGAGATCTTGCCTAGCGCCTTCTCACCGCAGACAATTCTGATCTTGGGACCCGGGAGGTTCTGTTCTACTTCATGCTGCATCTGGCTGCTCCATCTCTCCAAGGACCACCAGGTGAAGACATCTCAAACGAGAGTTTGGGATCTTGGGCAAGGATGCACACATTCACAGGTGTACTTCATTTTACTCACTAGCTGTGGTCCTCACAATAGCTCATGTGGCCCTGACTGGTGTGGTGCAGCTGCTTGAGCAATCTCCCATGCACCTAGAGAAGTTGTTGGTTGATTCCCAGTGAGGGCTCATGTCTGGGTTGCTGGCTAGATTGCCGGTAGAGGGCGTGCGGGAGGCAGCTGATCGATGGTTCTCTCGCATCGATGTTTCTCTCTCTCTCTCCCTCTCCCTTCCTCTTTCTCTCTCTAAACTCAATAAAAAAAACAAACATATTTTAAAGAAATAGCTTGTGCCCTAACCGATTTGGCTCAGTGGATAGAGCATCGGCCTGCAGACTCAAGGGTCCCTGGTTCGATTCCGGTCAAGGGCATGTACATTGGTTGCGGGCCATTAGGGAGTGTGCAGGAGGCAGCTGATCGATGTTTCTCTCTCATCGATGTTTCTAACTCTCTATCCCTCTCCCTTCCTCTCTGTAAAAAAATCAATAAAATATATTTTTTAAAAAAGAAATAGCTTGTGTATTAAAAGTTGAATACTGTTTTCCAGATACTATACGGTAAGAGAATCGATAGCAAATTCTGCTGTAAAATGCTTTTGGAAAGCTCCTTTCTCTTCTACAATTATGGGGTGGGGTCTAGCAAACAAGGAGCACTCGGCAAATACTAGGGAGTGGGTTAGCAATGAAGTGCATGGCCCTCGGAGTCAGACATGCTACACTGGAGTTCAGGTTCTACTGCAGAGTTGAGTAGCATTGTTTATCCTCACCGAGCCTCTGAATAGAGGAATCTTCATCTCTATAACGGGGAAAAGAATACCTGCCCTATAGAGGAGCTGAGAGAATGGGGTGAGCCTGGGCACAGTGATACAGGAAGCCCTCACTGAATGTTAGCACTGGATTTCGCTGATGCTCTTTGAAATGGGAGAGACGCCCTGCAGGTCCAGGCTGAGCCAAGCCTGTGACTAACATAGCATTGAAGAGGGAGACCCTCCCAGCAGATTTGACTGCTCCTTTCCAGCCCCACAGCCTTGGCTTGAACCTCTATGAAAGCTTTTATTCTACTCCCCCCTGGTTGTCTGTCTTCCCATACACACTGAACTCTTCAAGGGTCTTAACATCACTAGGGCCCAGCATAGTCTTGGCACATACTAAGTGTGGAACTGAATTAATTCAACTTGCAGCTTTAATATGCAAGTGTGGTTTGGGGCATCAATAAAAGGGGAAAGAAGGCCCTTTATGTGAGGATTCTTTCATTGGTGACTACAGAAAGCCCCAATCTAAACTGGCTTAAACACAGGTAACCGGAAAGTCCAGGAGTAGGGCTGGCTCAACTGATGCCCACCAGGACCTGATTGCTCTCCCTCTTCCTCTTGGAGCTGCTTTCTCTGGTTGACTCCACTCCAAACAGGCTTTTTGCCTCTAGCTAGCAAAATGGCTGTGCAGCTCCAGACCTAAAACTTTCCCAGATTCTAATCCTGCAGGAAAAGAATCAAGAGTATTTGTCCCAGCGGAAGTCTCATTGCAACTTTAATGTGGTCATGATGTGATAAGGTGATTGGCTTAGACCTGAGCTGTGTACCCTTCCCTGAACTGGAGGTGAGAACAGCTCCCCTTCAATCATGAACTGAGATTGGAGTTGGTGTGAGTTCTAAGGGTTGACACGTGTTTTAAAATGTAGCTGGAATTTTTTGTTCCGGTATGGCCAGGCCAACACATCAGGAGATAATGGTAATTGAAAAGATAATTTTTGCCCGGCAGGTGTTGCTCAGTGGTTGAGCATCGACCTATGAACCAGGACACCAGTTCGATTCCCAGTCGGGGCACATACCCGGGTTGCGGGCTCCGTGTCCAATAAGGGGTGTGTGGGAGGCAGCCGATCAGTGATTCTCTCTCATCATTGATGTTTCTATCTCTCCCTTTTTATTCCTCTCTGAAATCAATAAAAATATATTTTTTTAAAAAGAGAAGAAAAGATGATTTGTTACCCACAGTTCCCTAGAGAAGGGGACATGCCTCACCGTGCAGGGCCACATGGGGAAACACCAGGAGACAGGAGGAGAAAGCTTGGGCAAAAGCCTTTATTGTTGTTTTCATAGGAAGGAATGGGTGAGGAAGGCTACAGAGCTGAGCAGGTTTAGGAATGGATAATTTGAATAATTTCAGTGGGCGGGCTCTGGGTTACTGGGTTGGTCTTTAGTTATCTGGTACATGGCCCTGGGGTGATTGAGGTAGGGAATAGTGTCCAGGACTTCAGGAGCCTGATAAAAGGGGGTAGATGGGGAATATGGACTCAGGATTGATTGGTTTGCATATTAAAGGTGTACACATAGGCAAGTTGTTTGCTATTTCTAGGAGTTAGCTACTGCTGGGCCAGACTTTCCCCAGGTCCACAAGGCCCCAAGATGTCAAAGCATCATAAAAAATAGAAAATTAAAAACATGATTAATACAGTACTGCATGGCAAAAAGCCACAGATATCGACTGCAAAGACCAACGTCGAATCTAGGGATGTCATTTATTTAGCCATTCATTTATTCGCTCATTCATTTATGTGCACAGTATTTGTTGAGCATCTTTGATGTGCCACACACTGAACTAACTGCAAGGGACACAGAAGTGAACAACCAGGCATGGTTTCTGTCCTGATAATCACAGCCATTGATCAGATGATTAGAATTCTTAAGAATGCTCAGTTCAGTCCTTCCAGGACCTATCCCATATGATATGGGATCCAGTAATCCTATATAATAAAAGGGTAATATGCAAATTGACCCTAACAGCAGAAGGACAGTGAATGACTGGTCACTATGACACACACTGACCACCAGGGGGCAGATGCTCAATGCAAGAGCTGTCCCCTGGTGGTCAGGGCGCTCTCACATGGGAGGAGCTCTGCTCAGCCACAAGCCAGGCTGATGGCTGCCAGTACAGCAGGGGTGGTGGGAGCCTCTCCCGCCTCCTCAGCAGCACTAAGGATGTCCGACTGCAGCTTAGGTCTGCTCCCTGCTGGCAAGTGGATATCCCCTGAGGGCTGCCGGGCTGCCAGAGGGATGTCTGACTGCCAGCTTGGGCCCGATCTCCCAGGGAGCGCGCCTAAGCCAGCAGGTCGTTATCTCCTGAGGGGTCCCAGACTGTGAGAGGGCACAAGCCGGGCTGAGGGACTTCCCCCCACTCCCCCCCCCCTCCCCAACCGAGTGCACAAATTGTTGTGCACCGGGCCTCTAGTTCATTTATAAAGGCTGTAATCCACTTATTTTACGTTCTAGGGAGATGTTTGGCCTGGAAGTATATTCTGGGCTCCTGGAGGAAAGATCGTATGCTCATAAATAAAAATACTCCCACAAGCGAGGATAAGCCTTCAGGACGTGTCTGAGATTTTGGAGATTACAAAATGCTTTAATCATTCTCATTTATTCCTCGCACTATGCCCCAATTAGAGATTATTATCATCTCACTTTACAACTGGGGAAGCTGAGGTTTTAAAAGAGGGGAAGTGATTTGAAGATTTACTAGGTGTACCGGTTAAGAATGTGGACTTTTTTCAAAAGATGGAGTTACACATATGTTGATATATATGTGATTTGATATAGATGCTACTTTGTTGTATTGACAACGAGCTTCAAAACTTCATATGTCAAATTTTCTGAAGGTGTTAACATCATAGATATTTTTACGCTTGAAAATATTGAATTTCGTGCCAGAAAAAGAGCATTTGCGGGAAGTTTTAATTCATTACTTTATTTTGAAGAAAAGTGCTGCTGAAAGTTATCGTATACTTTGGGAAGCTTATGGTGAACATGCTCCATCTCAAGGTACTTGTAAACACTGGTTTAAATGTTTTAAAAGTGATGATTTCGATGTGAAAGGCAAAGAACGTCCAGGTCAATTTGAACCACGCTTTGATTGTAAAATGACCAGAATGCGCCAGAAGACACGGCAAAGTAATTTTGCTTCATGATAATGCACCATCACACACTTCAAAACCAATTAAAGACATGTTAAAAGATCTTGCCTGGGAAGTATTAAATCACCTGCCATATTCCCCAGACCTTGCTTCTTCAGATTACCACTTGTTCCGATTGATGGCACACGCACTTTCTGAGCAGCACTTCAAAATGTAAGAAGTGGAAAATTGGGTCTCTGAATAGTTTGCCTCAAAACAAGAAAAGTTCTATTGGGACGGTATCCACAAATTACCTGAAAGATGGGGAAATGTGTAGCTAGCGATGGACATTACTTTGAATACCACGTGCAGGCACGCACGTACAGTGCGATTGAAACTTCGTGGCCCATGTGCAGAAGTCGGTATTTTGTGGAAGAGCCACACTCAAGGGGCCAAAGAGCCACATGTGGCTCACGAGCCGCAGTTTGCCAACCACTGGCCTAAGTGACCGAACAACCAACCAAATGACCAGTTGACAGGTTGCTATGATGTGCAGTGACTACCAGGGGACAGATGCTCAACGCATGGGATCGGGCTCCCTCCTGTCTGGATCAGGCCTGCCGGGATCAGGCAGAAACCGGCTATCCGACATCCCCCGAGGGGTCCTGGATTGGGAGAGGGCACCGGGCCTCTCGTATTATAATAACTATGTATGGTGCCAGGTGGGTACAGGAAATATTGGGGGGAACACTTTGTATATGACTGTCCAACCACTCTGCTGTGCACTCGAAACCAATACAAAATAATACTGAAAGTAAACTGTAAATGAAAATAAATAAATGAATAAGTAAAGGCTCATTTTTTAGTGATTACTTGATGAAAGTAGATGGCCATTGTTTATCCGGTTATTCCAGTATCTTTATTTACAAAACAAATAGCTGGCAAACTTAACAACCCCCTCCTCTCTTTTTTTCTAAATATCACGGAACCTCTGTTCTAGGAGACTTCAATGGCAGGAAATAGCTCGCCTTCTATCGTTAGAGGAAAAAGGTATTGATAAACCCGGCATTATAACTGTGGTTACCAGCAATGCAAAGCAGCCAGCCATAAATCCTTCTTGAACCCAGCACTGCTGTTTATCATTGATGAGATCCTTCTTTCTCTCCAGTGTAACTAAATAAAGACGGGAGATTAGTGAAATAAGATAGCTGTTAAATTAAAGAGGAAAAAAGTTCAAGTTTCAAGGAGGTTGTTACAAAAACAAAGAAATATACAACCCCCCAAAGTCCTAGGCCGATATGTAGCTCTCAGTGCTTCATAGACCATCTCATTTGAGCTGGGTGAGCTGACAGCCCATTAAAAATGACAGCCCCACCCTCTCCAGACTCTGACCATGGAATTGTAACGTGGTATGATCAGGCTAACTCTTTGACCTAACAATTCCTTTCCCACTCCTTTGCCCAAGAAATATCACCACTGGGCACAAATAATTCATTATAAGGATGCCCATCAAGAACAGCACTTACAGTAGTGCAAAGCTAGATACAACTTAAATATCCAAGGGATTGGGGAAACCATGGCACATTGATACTCTAGAATACTATGTAGATACATTTAAAATGCTCTAAAGAATCACTCAGTGCTGTGTAAAGAGGTTACAGATCTACCGTGAAATGAGCAAAGCAAAAGAGTGAAACGTGCAGAACACTGGGCACAGTATTAATGGATTTTGGTTGAAAAGGCTGGTAGACTACATCTGGTTGGGGATGTCATAGGTGAGTCTCTTTCTTCTTTTAGTGCAAAGGCACTTTCTACAAATGTCCACAGTGAAAATGTACTACTTCTACTTTCAGGGGGGAAAAAAAAGTGATTTCTCTAAATCAGTCTCCATTTAGCCTGTTAAAATGGGTCGGCGACCACGCACAGAAGCTCATAGATGTGTATTTGTGGACCTGCGTTTTGCATTGCGGAAGTGCATCCCCTGGAACCAAAGAAAGACACTAAACCTCCCTGCAAACTCTTTGTAGATTCCCATCTGTGACTTAATAAATATTTGATGCAGTGGCCAGTCAACATCCCTGCATTAGTGGAACTTCTGCCCAGGAGCAACTGCACAGCTCTCAGCCACGAGATGGGAGTAAGTTAAAAAGCGCGTATTCATTAGTCACTTCAAAGGGTTTGGTTTTATGAGCTGGCAGTTTTGCAGGCTGGATTATTGGCTCTGCTGTCTGCTGCGGGACGACGGGAAAACATACTACTGCAAGGAGGAGCCTGCTTCTTCCCTTAACAATGTTTTCTTTCCTTTGTGCTCACGGCCCAGGAGGCAAATGCAGCATGACTCACCCCCTCCTTTCCCCTTGGTTAAACAGCTGTGAATCTTGAGTTTAGGTCCTGCCCAGTAACTTCAATGCCAAACACCTGGAGTCTGGTCCCCCTGGATATAGTTTTGTAAAATGGGGTGGAACACGTATTCTCTCTATCCATCCAAGGTTACAATTGATCATTAAAAAGTCAGTTGCTATGGACAAAATGGAGCAGGGCAGAGAAGGGACCCGAAGTTAGCTGACATTAAACCCAACCACAGGGGCTCTTGGAAAGGCCTGAGCAAACCCATTGCTCAAACATTAGTTTAGATGTCAGCTCTTCCCGGAAGCCGCCCAGGATCCATCTCCACTGTCCCAGGCTGGTGCCCCTTCTCTGAGCTTCCGTAACTTCTGCACTTTTCCTGCGGGAGCCCTGAGACTGTATTACAGTCACCAGCTTGGCTTGTTTGCATCTCTCCCCATCAACCCGAGCTTCAGGAAGCCCACCCTGCCCACCACTGCCCAGGATTGTACCTAGCACATAGAACAGTGCTGAATAAATATTTATTAAATGGAGTGAGTTTCTCTTGAAATGACTGCTGCAGAGGACTTAGGCCATCAAATTAGAGAGTCTCTTCCATCCATTGCTTGATGCCTGACCCCTCCTAGCACTCCAAGCAAGCCGTTGTTCCGTCTGCTTACACACTTCTAATGACAGGGAGTTCACCTCCCTTCCAAACAGTCAGGGCCTTGATCTCCCCTGCGGGTCAATAACCCCACCAAGGTGGCCACTGATGGCAGGTTAAGGCTCTCCCTTTAATACCAGAGGACCAGTCTTTGAACTCTAAGTTCTTGGACTCTTAAGGGGAACATGGAATCTCTTTTGGAGCATCATTTTGATTTGAAGATATGGAGGGAAAATACAAGGTGTCCCCCCAAAATGTATACACATTTTTTTTCTGAGAGCTCAATTGATGTTTCTTTCTTTTCAGATTTAACCATTGGAATGAATAATTATTCAAGTGTGTATACATTTTGTGGACATGCTGTATGAGAGAGAGAGAGAGAGAGAGAGAGAGAGAGAGAGAGAGAGAGAAAAGAGAGAGGAGAGAAGAACATTCATGATGTTAAAGAAACAGCACAACTTGAAAAAAATTGTTCAGAATGATTTTGGCCCAGAAAAGAACTTCATTAGTAAAGAACAAAAAGTTACAGGTGTTTTATCTGACCTATTTAAGTTGTGGATTTTCTAAGACTACTTTTGTTCCTTATTTTCATTGTTTTACTCAGTAACTACAGCTTCATTAAACAAAGAATTTTAATGCCTGTTTGTGAATTGTATATTGGTCACATTGAGCAGAAGTGTGCTTACTTTCATTGTCTACAATTTAAAAAATTGAAGCAGATCACCCCTTGCATATGTTCTACTTTTTTTTCAGCCCTTACCTTGCTGAGGTCCACTTTAATATTTTGTGGTTCTGTTCCAATCTCCACTTGTTCTCATTCCCAATAGGCTTTAGAATTAAAAGATAAAATGTAACCATATCCCAAAGGTTCCAAGTTTGCATAGACTTCACTAAAAATGTAATTAAAGTAAATGTTAAAAGTAGTGAAAAATTTGCCCGGCTGGTGTGGCTCAGTAGTTGAATGTCGACCTATGAACTAGGAGGTCACGGTTTGGTCCCCAGTCAGGGCACATGCCAGGGTTGCAGTCTCTCAATCCCCAGTATGGGGTGTGCAGGAGGCAACCGATCAATAATTCTCTCTCATCATTGATGTTTCTACTTCTCCCTCTCTCTTCCTCTTTCTGAAATCAATAAGAATATATATTTTTTAAAAGCATGCTGTGTCTAGACTATGTACAAAAAACGATTTTAAAATAGTATTATTTAATATTGGAAAATGCCCTTTGACTGCCATGTGTAACTACTGCAAATACTGCAGTACTCTGTGAATACTTATAGGCCCACAAACTGGAACTCAAAGAAGGCAAGAAAATAGATGCTCAACACTCCTGGGAAATGATACTTTATTATGCAAGAATCTATAGCATTCATGACATCTGAGAGGAAGGATTTGACAAGTTAATTAAATTGTCTTTTCTCTTACTTAAACGCTTCCACAGCTCAAAGTCTCCTCACACTCCTAATCGGTGTCCTTCCATGAGGTTGGCAGCAAGACAACCAGAATTCTTTATCACATTCGGATAAAGTCACCTTTTGTTTGCAGGATGGAGGAGGAGGTGAGGAGAAGCATTTCTGAGGGGTGTTAGTGACCAGGGTAGATGTCTAGGGTTATGGCTGCTCTGTGTTAGCAATGGGCACCTGAGCCCAGAGGTTCTTTAATTAATTGACCTTTTCATGGTATTAAATCAGTGTTTCTCAACCTTGGCTGCACATTAGAATCACCTGGGAATCTTGTTAAAATCCTGATTTCTGGGCCCCATCCTCTGGAAATTCTGTTTCTTTGTTACTAATGATGAGGTTGAGAACCAGTGTATTAAATGGAATACAACTCAACAATTAAAAGTGAACAGATGACTGCCCTGGCCGATGTGTCTCAACTGGTTGAGTGTAGCCCCATGCACTGAGAGGTCGCTGGTTTGATTCCCGGTCAGGACACAAGCCCAGGCGGGTGTACAGGAGGCAGCTAGTTAATTTGTAAATAATTCAGTCAAAAATAGCCCCGTATATATGGAAACATGTACAACGCACATGTAGCTAAGTGTTAACAATTGGTGAATCTAGCTGAAGGACATTTGAGTGTTCTTTGTATCCTGTAGGTTTAAACTATTTCATGATAAAGGACGTGGGCCGTAGGGAAGTGGTGACTCCAAGGCAGTCCGCCTGCGGTAGCCAAGCTAGTGACCCAGGACCCGAGTGACCCGGCCTGGAAAGATGAGCTGCACTATATCGGTCAGGATCCTTTGGCTTCAAGTAGCAGGATACCTGAGTCAGTGTAGCCCAAACCGTAAGGATACCTAATTATCTCATGTAACCAGAAGTCTAAAGGGAAATGGCTCCGGGGTTGGTTCATTCGTCATCTCCGGGAGTTGTAGCCCTGCTCTGTCCGTTTCTCTGTCATTCTCTTGGCTTTACTTCTTGGCTGCAAAATGGCTGCCACGGCTTCGGGTATCACCCCCGAACAAAATTGAGCGGGAGGGATGGTTGTAGGGTGAGGCAGCCAACAGTGTTTGCCACAGGAGCCAATGAGACTCACTTGCTCTGAAATCTGAGCCCAGAAACCTGGCCTGGGTTTGCTGTTAGGGGTCAAGCCGATGGGAAATGAGCAACAAGAAGTTGAGTTGAGGCCATGGCACGCCAGCCAGGTACAAGCCAAGGTTCAGAGAAGAAAAGCTCTATGGAGAGGGCGAGGGAGCCCTTTGGTAGAGAAAGGAGAATGGCACGCATGTGCCGAGGTGGGTGAGCTTCCTTGAGGGCTCGAAACTGCTCCTTCAACTCCCTGGATCCCTGATACTTTCTGCTTGTGATTTCAGTGCCAGGCCGCAGAGAATGTACCTGCTAGAATGCACTTGCCAGTAGCAGGAAACAGAAGTTTCCCAAGCACAAAGAAGGAATTAGTTACAAGGGGACAGGAATGCCTTAAACTACCCAAGGCAGGAAGTTTAGCCTGTCCTTGGGAAGTTCTAGAACCGGAAAGTGTGAGAACTAGGTGACATGTCTCTGCCTCGTCCTCCATGTTTCTCTATAGCAGTGATGGCGAACCTATGACACGCGTGTCAGAGGTGACACACAAACTCATTTTTTTGGTTGATTTTTCTTTGTTAAATGGCATTTAAATATATCAAATAAATATCAAAATTATAAGTCTTTGTTTTACTATAGTTGCAAATATCAAAACATTTCTATATGTGACATGGCACCAGAGTTAAGTTAGGTTTTTCAAAATGCTGGCACGCCGAGCTCAAAAGGTTCGCCATCACTGCTCTATAGTCTAGTTCATTCTGACCGCTTCAGTAAGATGTCGCTGCCTCCTGGTCCCAAGTTACCACACATCTGCCCACACCTTCCAAGTGTGCGCTAATGTTTTGGCCCCACAATGAACACATAGTCAGTCTCCCAGTCCTCATTTCAAATTCCCAGAAGAATTAAAATAAAATAATAAAATAAAAGAACAGCAACAAGAAAAAAAAATGCCAGAAGAAAGAAGCTGAGAGGCTCAGGTTGGGTCAGATGTCCAATCTACCAACCCCATAGGCTTCAGGTCACGAGCATGGCTAGGAGAAAGGGGTCATTGACTCAAGGCTGGAAAGTTGCCTCAAAGGTACCCATTAGATTGTTGAAATAGTGGTTTTCAAGTTGGGGCTGGGGGCCCTGGCCAGGTAGCTCAGCTGGTTAGAGCGTTGTCCCCATACACCAAGGTTGCGGATTTGATCTCAGAGCACATTACAAGAATCAACCAATGAATGCATAGGTGAGTGGAACAACAAATCTATATTTCTCTCTCTCTACCCCCTCCCACCTTCCCCTCTCTCTAAAATCAATAATTTAAACAAGATTGGGATGTGAAGGTCAAATTCCCATTTTAGACATTTTTGGTTACCACAACTTAGGGAAGGGGTGCTACCTGCACCTAGTGGGTAGAAACCAGGCATGTCGCTAAACATCCTAGAATGTCCCCTCGGCAAAGAATTTTTTAGTACAAAATGTCAGTAGCACGGAGGCTGAGAAATCCTGTCTGCCTTTTGCTTCTAGTAACTCTTCTTCCAATCACATGGATCATCTTAACCTACAGAGCACAGACCCAGGCTCGGTAAGTCATGGGACTCAGTAAATCTATTTGTTGGGCAGAGAGTGAGTGTGTGGATGTGTGGATGCTGGTCGCCCGGGCTCAGTGTGTATTCTCAGGGAGGGAGTCCACTAGGGCAGGAGGTGTTCAAGTTCTGCCCTGGGTGGGGGAACTGTGACACAAAAAGAGAGGATGGAATAAGCCGCAACAGATTCAAGCAAAAAACAGAAACACACACACACGCACACACACACACACACACACACACACACACACACACCTTGTTCTTGCAAGTGCTGAAAACACCAACAGCTGCCTAGCTGGTGCCTGCCCCCCCGCCCTCCCGCCCTCCCCCCCCATACCTCCCCCACACACACACACCATAAGGGAGAGCTGTAAACTCTTAAGTCCCGAGCAGCTGCTGGCTATGATAGGAGTGTCCTTTTTTCCACACGAGCTTGTCAGGCAGGAGGGTACAGGCTCCAGGCCATCGAGGTTCTTTTCGGCTTAGTCAGTACAACATCTGCTTTTATTTTCTAAGGAGCATTGTGAGCCTGAAATTTTTTTTTTTTAATTAAAAAAATTTAAATATCTGTAAGTGGTTCAGAGCAGAGAAGGCTTCAGGAACAAGGAGAGAAAGAGTTTGTAAAGCTGGCGATTTCCCTGAAATTCCTGACAGACCTGCGCCTGCTACCTGGCAAAGGGGAGTGAGTTTCCTGGCATAAAGCCCAGGAATTAGATAACTCAGGATCTTTGCTGCCCTCTACTGATTATAACTAAAATGTGTTTAGACACTGATTTGAGAGAAGGAAAGAGACTTATCAGGAGATTGCTTCGTTCCTTCATGTAGTTTTCGCATCACACATTTTCTGAGCTCATCCTCTGTGCAGGTGCTGCTCCGCATTCAGTGCCGGGGTGAAAAACACAGACCAGGCCCCTGTTCTTACGGGACGGACATTCTAGCAAAGAGACAGACGATGTGTAAGTCAACAAATAAGAAAAATTTTCAAGTTGTTCTAAGTGCTCTTGGAAACACTTAACAGGGTACTGTGGGAGGGGGCGATGTAAGGCCGGGAGGGCTGGAAGGTGACATCTGAGCAGAGACTGGAAAGGTGAGACGAAGCCAGCTGCCCTGAAAGCAAGGGCCAAGGGCTTTTCAGGCCGATGGAGAAGTGGGTGTAAACTGTGGAGGCAGAAAAGAGCTTGATGGGTCCCTGAAGCCAGTGGGGGAGCCGGGTTCAGTGTGGCTTCGCTGGTTGGAGTGTCGTCTGTGCACCAAAGGGTGGCAGGTTCGATCCCCAGTTGGAGTGCATGTGGGAGGCAACCGATCAATGTTTCTCTCTCACATTGATGTTTCTCTCAAAATCAACTGAAATAAATTACAAGGTGCATACATTAAATAAAGAAGTAAACACCTAGAGGATTACTTCCTCTCCTGCGTGGATAATGGAAGGTAGGTCCCAGGACAAGACCGGGAGACAGGCAGGGCTGTGTGGGAGTGGGGCTGAGCCAGGCGGTGCTGAGCAAATGCACAGAAGTGGATGGGCTCCAGGTTAGTTAGTGAGCACCTTCAGGACCCACTGATGGGTTGGATGTGGAAGACGGGGAAAAAGAGACAGCTCCCAAGGCTCCAAGGGCAAGAAAATCAGCTCTGACATGTGGTTGAAGAGAAGTGGCACCTGCAGGCTCCGTGCCCGGCTCCTGGCAGGCCAGCGGGTGAGGGCCACGCACCTGCGGGCTTTGCTCACTTCCCTTCTGCGCAGCCTGGCGATTGCCTCTGACAGGTCTCAGGGAGGCATCCCTCATAAAAATGGGTGTAAAGCCTTGTGCTAATACGAAGCCTCCCATAAATGTCAGGGGATGAGAATTACAGCCCCGCAGGCTCATAAAAGAGAGAGCGTGTCATGGCTTGAGGAAGCCACAGCGACTGTGAGGGCACCGAACTGTCTTTCCAAGCTGTATTTTAGTTCCAGAGAAGACGTGGCCAGAGGAAGTGGAGTGCTAGCTGAGGCCAGAGTGGCTCAGAGCCTGTCTCGAAAGGCTCAGTTATCAAACGTGTCAGCACAGCTTCCCTTCACCTGGCCCAGGGCTCCTTCAAAGTGAAGGGAGACATATTCTGAGGGTACCTGGCCTCAGGCAGCCCTGGGTTTAGGGAATAAATAACATACTGTTCGCCACCTTTTGCAAGCCTTGACCCCACCTGTCAGCTCATTAGTACGTAGCACCCAGGTGTGCTCCCCTGCTCACCATCTGTCTGGCAATCCTTTGATGCACCCCATATGTCTACCAGCCTTGACCCCAACTACCCTTTCTTTATCCCCTTTTATTTCTCTCTCTGTTTAATACACATTCGTCATACAGCTAAAAATCCCCGGGATCCTATGATACGCATGGCATTGTGCTGGGATCCTGGAAACTGGGCTGGGCACAGAGAAATGGGATATGAAGACCCTACTCAGAAAAAGGGACTCCTCTAGCTGATGTCAGCAGAATGAGTCACTTCTGGGAGCACATACACACTAGAAAAGCCGGCCAATGACAGGGAATGGTGGCTTCATGCTGGGCACTGGCCAAGACCACGGTCTCAGGTGGCCTCGTGATAGCCTCCAGAGGTGAGTACTATTGCCATTCTCATTTTCCAATGAGGAAACAGGCCCAAGGAGGTGGTGACTTTTGGAGGGTGACACAGCTTTCAAAGCAAGGCGGCCTGATCTCGATGCTGTCTGCGTGTGTCTGTCTCTGGCCTCCGTTAAGATAACATGAGACTCCCAATAGCAGGGGGGATATTCTGCATGCTGCTCCCCCTTTCTGAGGCCATGCTGCCTTTTGTTTTTCTAAGTTCTCTCTCTCTCTCTCTCTCTCTCTCTCTCTCTCTCTCTCTCTCTCACACACACACACACACACACACACACACACACACACCCCTTGATCCATGACCCCCATCCTGACCCTGATCCTCTGGACCTTAATGGCACTTCAACATTGAAATAAAACCTGAACAAAACAAAAAATGAACATTTTTACATGTTCATTGAGAAAGCATTTCAGGGGCAAATGCCAATAACCCCAACAACTTCCAAGAAACTCCCATACATTTCTGGGTCAATTTTATTGTTTATTTATTTTATTGAATTTATTGGGATGACATTGGTTAATAACATTCTATAGGTTTCAAGTGTCAGTTTTCTATATTATAATCTTTTTAAATGTTTGCTTTTAATTTTTTTATTTACTAAAATTATTTCTGACAGAATTCATTCTTCACTTAAATTTCAGGGTGAAGATTTGAATCATCCAGCAGGTCTGCCTGCATTAAGTTTTACTGATTTTTACATTGTTTGTGTGAAGTTTCCTTTTTAAAAAAATCTTTATTGTTGAAAGTATTACATATGTTCCCCTTTTTTCCCCACTGACCCCTTCTAGCTTGCCCCTGCCCCTGCCCCTCCCTCAGGCTTCACCACACTATCAGCTGTGTCCATGGATCATGCACACATGCATACAAGTTCTTTGGTTGATCTCTTCCTACCCACCCACCTTCCCTCTGAGATTTGCCATTCTGTTCCATGCTTCTTTGTCTCTGGATCTATTTTGTTCATCAGTTTATTTTGTTCATTAGACTGTGTGAGGTTTCCTGAATGACTGTTATTTCAACCACATCTAACTTTCCTGGGTCAAATTTTGAAGATCTGCATTTGAAAAGTTGATCTTCAGTCCATTTTTAGTCAATATCACATTTTACCACATGCAATCATAGCCATTTTCAGTTTTAATCTGTGTTGATGATTTCCACCCAAAAAATCCATTGTGAGTTGGACAGCAGACTAATAGTTTGTGTTTATTTCTCAGCTAACCAATGAGAAACTGGAGAGCATTTTATGCAAAAGAGAGGGCTATGTAAAGCACAGACAAAGATTCGTATGTGGAGAGATCAAGACAGCAAAAGGAGATCAAAAAATAAAAGAAATTTCTATTTATCGTAATGGTAACAACTAATGTTTCTTGAGCACTTACTTTGAGTCCTGTTCTAAACACTTTATTTTTTAAAAAAATATATTCTTATTGACTTCAGAAAGGAAGGTGCCGGGGTCCAACCCCAGCGGGTCCAGGGGTCCCCAAAGGTGTGGACGGAGTCGGCGAAGAAGGAATGACACGGAGGCAGCGTTCAGTTGATCATCATAGCCGGGTTCTCTTGTCAGGGTCTCCTGCCAAGTTCTGGTCTGGATCTCCAGCGAAGTTCTGGCTAGGATCTCCAGCCAGGTTCTGTGTCCATGTTCTCTTGCTAGGTTCTCCAGCCAGGTTCTCCAGATTCTCCAGCCAGGTTCTGTAGCCATGTTCCCTCGCTAGGTTCTCCAGCCAGGTTCTGTCCAGGTTCTCCAGCCAGGTTCAGTCACCAGGTTCTAGTCAGGTTCTCTTGCCAATTTCTGTAGTCAGGTTCAGTCCAGGATCTTTTGCCATGTTCTCTCCAGCGAAGTTCTTCTGTCTCTAGAGAACGTTCTGTGTAGGTTCTGTGCCAGGATCTTTTGCCATGTTCTCTCCAGCGAAGTTCTTCTGTCTGTAGGTTCTGTGTAGGTGCTGTCTTCTTTCTGTCTCCTAAGTTCTGTGTCTTGCTGTCTTATTACATCTGTATTTATACCAGTTGATTCAATCCTATCAATCTCTATTACAAAGGTTAGGGCGTTTCTTATCTCCATTCCAGGGAGTAAAGATTATGTAGCTTAAGCATGATTGTTCATAGTTAAAGTGATTAATTACCCGCCTGGCACTTAGTTGAGGGGTTTTATTCCCTCCCTAACTTCAGGGAAAAATTCCTACCTGGGGAAACAACCTTTCTAGGAGAGGCATCCCCTCCCTGACTTCAGGGAAAAATTCCTACCTGGGGAAACAACCTTTCTCAGAGAGGTGACCTTGGTTAAAACACACAGCGCTAAGGGGAGCAAACATATTAAGAACAGTATGCTATATATGCCAGGTCCCTTGAAACAGCAAGGATGGACCGGCTCCCGGCAGGAAGGGAGAGGGAGATAGAAACATCAATGATGAGAGAGAATCATTGATTGGCAGCTTCCTGCAGACCCCCTATTGGGGATCGAGCCTGCAGGCATGTACCCTTGACTGGAATCAAATCCCAGACCCTTCAGTCTGCAGGCTGATGCTCTATCCACTGAGCCAAACCGGCTAGGGCCTGTTCTAAACACTTTAAATGGGCTTATATTAATTGAACCTCATAACAATTCTTTGCAGAGATATGGTTATTATTTTCATTTTAAGATGGAGAAAGTGTGGCACAAAGACTGGAAAGAAATTGTCTCAAATCACATAGCTGATAAGAAGCAGATCCGGGATTCAAACCCAGGCAGTCGAGACAGAGAAGCTGCGGCTGTCTGTGTATACTGACTGCTCAGTTCTGGACACTGCAGTGCCGGAACATCCTCTGGAACACAGTAATGAGGTGAGTCAAATGCCCTTCCACCCCATGCTTTTCTGCCACCCGAAATGCCCGGCCACCTCCACTGTGCCTGACACATCATGCGCTTCCTCTAGGGAGCCAGTCCCTGATGCTGGGTCTCCTGACCCTCTGCTGGCCTTCCAAGCATCTGAGATAACGCCTGCTTGAATCTTACCACTTGTGCTTCCATTTTTGCTTCTTAGTCTTCCTCATTAGATCTTCTGCCTTCCTACAGGGCAGAAGTTGGGTGATATTATATTGTTTCCATTTCTTAGTATAGGACCAATACAAATTAGAGAGGGCTATGAAAGTTCTTGAGTGAATGACTGTGTCATCTCACTAATAATGAATTCTATTAGTAGTAATTTGCTTTATTATTTGCTTTGGCCTAACAAGTTCTTCTGCATAAAGGGACTTACGGCCTTTCCTGGCAGTTCTCAAGACTTCCTAATTAAAAGCTCATGAGGTGTTGATGTTCTAATGCAAGTGACTGGGATGTGGGTAAATCACTCAGTTTCCACATTCCTCCATTTCTATTTTGTTCTAAAAATCTTATAGTATCTGGTGATACAGAGCTTATTAACAAGGGAGTTTGTATATAATACAGAGTAAACTAAAGTCCAAAAGCAGAGCAAGTCTCTCTAGAATATATGTCTGTGGTTGTAACTATAAACTTGTTCTATAATGTTAATAAGGAATCCCTATGTAATAACTCAAGCTGCCCAAGTCAAATTTTAATATTGCCTAAATCTCCCCACCCACTCCACACTCAATCCAATCAGTCACCTAGTTTTGAGATTCTACCTTTTAGCTCCTGAACTGTCCCCTCTACTCCAGTCTCACTGTTGCTGTCTTAGTTCAAGGTCTCATCATGGTCAATCTCAATAGCTTTCTACTATCTCCCTAATTGAAAGCATCATTCTTACCACAGTCAGAGAGATCATTTTAAAAAGCAAAGCTGATCCTGTCACTCCCCCACTTGAAATCCTTAAATAACTTCTTATCATTTGCTTCCTTGGTTTCTACCTCCAAAATGGATCTCTTTCCAAACACAATCACTCCTGTGTTTCTGCTTGACTTTCAAGCCGTATGGCACAAAGATTCAGAGTAAATGCAGTAGTGTGGACTTGCCTGACGACCATTTAGGTGGTAGGAGTTTCGGCAACTTGTTTATACTTTCTAATTCCCAGTTACTGCATCTGTAAAGTGGGAATAATTAGTAGCTCATATATAATTGTCATGAGGAATTAAATGAGACGTTCCATGTAAAATGTTTATATATGCTAATTACCTAGTAAATACTAGTCCTTGGTCTTGGCTAAGATCTGGTTTATCTCCTAGACTGTGTACTCCATAACAGTGACTTTTGTGTCTTCAGCAACTATGGCAGTTCCTGGTACTAAAACTGGTGTGCATTAAATGTTTGCCAGATGAACAAGTCAATGGATTTGCCAAATGGACAAATGAATGATCTCTGAACCCAGAATCAGAACACTTGGTCTGATATGTTTGTATAAAGGAGCAGAGTTCAAGTAACTTCTAAAATGGTGAGTTATTGCTATAGCAATACAACATTTTTATCTCACCCCAAGTCCTGAGGCTGGTGTGGTGCGTAATGACATATTGCAGGTGTGGAGTTTTGTAAATTTTAAGAGACAGAGCTTTCAGACAAATTTAACTGAGGTTCCAGTCCTGACTCTGCCACTAACTAGAAAATGTGACTGTGAGAAAGTTAATAATCACACTCTCAGTGTTTCTATTTCCTCATCTGTGGACAAAGAATGTTGGACCAGATGATCTTGAAGGTTCCTTTCAGCTCTGCAATCGATTTCTTTTGTAACTTCTCAAAGTGGTAATTTGGGGAGATTGTGTATGAAAGACAGTATAAGAAACAATTGCATTATAATTAAGTACTAAATATTACCTTTACACAAGGGTTCCTGAGATATTGTTGTTTTAAATTTGAGAAACAGAAAAAATTTAATAGTATAATTTTAGTCCTGGAATCCTATATAATAAAATCCTAATATGCTAAGTGTCCAACCAGTCACTATGATGCACTCTGACCACCAGGGGACAGATGCTCCAATTGGTAGGTTAGCTTGCTGCTGGGGTCTGGCCAATTGGGACTGGACGAGACAGGCCAGACACACCTGGAGCCCTCCAGCAATCCCTCCCCGGCCCCAATCATGCACCAGTGGGCTCCCTCGGCCTGGCCTGTGCCCTCTTGCAATCCAGGACCCCTCGGGAGATGTCAGAGAGCTGGTTTCCGCCTGAACCCTGCAGGCCAGGCCAAGGGATCCCGTCAGTGCACAAATCTGTGCACTGGGCTTCTAGTGAATTATAAGAGACATACTTGTTGATAAAATAAGGAAAGAGAGAGAGCCCCACCCCCATTCAATAAAAGAATAGTGTTGACTTTACACAATGGATTTGGTTAACTGTTTATGTTAATAGACCAAGAGATTGTAAATGTCTTATTAGATATTTTGGGACAAATCCAAAGTTTCTTACAGTTAAACTAGTAAAATATACACACCATGAACATAGATATAGTCATCTATGTTAATAAACCAAGAGATTGCAAATGTGTGATTGATTGTTCCAGAACAGGGCAAATCAAAATTGGGGTAATCTTAGGGAATACAATATCCTATTAGATATAATCACATGGTATCCTATTAGGATAAAATTGTGGAAACAAAACATAGAAGGTCATCCTAGAGCAGTGTACTCTACTTTCTGGCTCACAGATTCAAGGTGGCCCATGGAATTATCTTAAGGATCTGCAAATTCATGAGCTCATTAACCATTCATTGTTGACTGAATCAGCCAATGGTGTCAATAATAAAAATTCCTTCCTTCCTGTTTGTTTCCTATAGAGCAGAATAGAAAGGAACACACAGTGGGGCCTTGACTTACGAGTTTAATTCGTTCCGTGACAGAGCTCGTAACTCAAATTACTCGTATGTCAAATCTTAAAGTGAACGAGTGAGACACGTGATGCAGGGCTGATGTTATGGCGTTCACTGGGCCAACTAGTGGTGGGGTATCTGAAGCTGGCTTGTAACCCAAATTTTAGCTTGCAACTCAAAGCAAAAAATCGGCCGAGAGATGGCTCATATCTTGAAAAACTCGTTAGTCGGGACACTCATAAGTCAAGGCCCCACTGTACTTCTTTATTTCCTTCTGGCTAGAGGAGTAGGCTTAGCTATGTATGCAAGGGAGAGGTTCTTGGGTAAAGCAGAGAGTTCCCAATGCAAGGAAGGGTAGGCACAGATGGTCAAAGTGGAAGGCATTTCTCTATTTGGAATAGTAAATTATCAGGCTCGCATGACCCAATGCCATTAAAAGTTTAAATAAAATAACTTACTGCCTTGTTCTGCTTTCAATCACATTGAGCTGCTTTCTCATGATTTTGTTTGCTTTGCAAGTTTGCCTACAGAGAGGAAAGGAAGGAATATATGGTCCACCTGACAGTTGGAAATTTTTTTTGTAAATTAATAAACTAGCATTCTGGTTTATAGAGCTGGGTCTTTAGGTGCTCAGTTTAAAGTGAGTGTCCTTGAATTTGGGTCCAGTCTTATTTATTAACAAAATATATTTAGGGGACTGTAGAGCTTGGAGTGCAATTCTTAACCCCATTATTTCCCAAGGTTGAGGGTTTCCCTTGAGAGCTCTCTAGGTGCTCATATAGCTGAGCCTTTTCTAAGGACACCCCTGTGCACTGTTTGTCCTTATCAATGGGTGAGTATCTTGTCCAATCCTCTCATTTTGTAGATGGACAATAAGGCATACATTACAATATGGTAGTGGTTTCCACCCTTACACTTAGCATCATTGAGAACTAGCTATCTGGGAACTTAAAACATATTTAAAATCCCTTTACCTTTAAACCATTTTGGCTTTACTAGAGAGTTGCAAAGTTAGTACAGAGATGCTCTGCATCCAGCTTCTCTTAATGTGAATATAATTACACAACCATGGTACATTCATCAAAACTAAGAGGCAGTTTATTCACATTTTCTCAGGCTTTATCCACTGGTGTCTTTTTTTCTGTTCCAGAATACAATCCACAATACTACATTGCATTACGTTGTCATATTTCATTGGTTGCCTTAAACCTGTGACAGTTCAGCTGTCTTTACCTGTCTTTCATGACTCAGATGCTGAAGAGTATGGATCAGGAATGTTGTAAAATGTCCCTCAATTTGTGTTTGTTTAATGTTTCCTCAGGTTTAGACAGAGGTTATGGGTTTTTTGAAAGAATGCCACAGAGGTGAAGAGCCCTTCCCATCACATCCTTTCAGGGGTTCATGTCATCGCTGAAGATGTCAACCCCAATCACTCGGTTAAGAAGGTGTCCCCCAGGTTTCTCCACTGTACGTGTAAACTCTGCTAGGTAGGGTCACTAAGTTCAACCTGTGATATTGTGATTTATAGAAATATATACTTGGTCACTCAGATTGAAGAACGAGTAAATATAGAGAATATATAAAATGGAGTCATTTTAACCAAGCTATTAAAATTATGAATATTATGAAGGTTGAGCCCTGAGGAAAGACTTCATGCTTATTCTACCTAGCCTGGGAACTAAACTTTTTTGAACTTTCCAGTCCTGTGTCAATGCCTAAATTGGCAGCAAGAATGGCACCAGGTATTAGACCAGTGGGGTCAGGCTGGACCTTGGTTCAGCAACCTCAGTACTTCAGTTCTGGCTAGGAAAGAATTCAGAGCCAAGACTCAAACCATAAGGGAAAGTTTATTTAGAAAGCCACAAAGGTGGAATAAGTGAGCTGAGAGGTAGAATAAATGGGCCCAACAAGTTAGAGTGTTGGGGTCCAACCCCAGCAGGTCCAGGGGTCCCCAAAGGTGTGGATGGAGTCGGTGAAGAAGGAATGACACGGAGACAGTGTTCAGTTGATCAGCAGCCTAGCCAGGATCTCTAGCCAGGATCTCCAGCCAAGTTCTGTCTTTTTTTTTTTTTTTTAATATATTTTATTGATTTTTTACAGAGAGGAAGGGAGAGAGATAGAGAGTCAGAAACATCCATGAGAGAGAAACATCGACCAGCTGCCTCCTGCACATCCCCCACCGAGGATGTGCCCGCAACCCAAGTACATGCCCTTGACCGGAATCGAACCTGGGACCTTTCAGTCCACAGGCCGACGCTCTATCCACTGAGCCAAACCGGTTTCGGCCAAGTTCTGTCTTTTATTGTCTTGTTACATCTGTATTTATACCAGTTGATTTTAATCCTGTCAATTTCTTTTCCAAAGGTTAGGGCATTTCTTATCTCCATTCCAGGGAGTAAAGATTATGTAGCTTAAGGGTGATTGTTTGTAGTTAAAGTGATTAACTACCCGCCTGGCATTTAGTTAAGGGATTTTATTCCCTTCCTAACTTCAGGGAAAAATCCCTACCTGGGGAAACAACCTTTCTCAGAGAGATGACCTTGGTTAAAACACATAGCACCAGGAAAGGGAGCAAACATATTAAGAACAGTATGCCATATACTCCAGGTCCCTTGAAACATATGCTGTACAGATGTTTCTTCCCTGTAGCGACTGTGTCAAGCAGCAAGGATGGACCGGCTTCAGGCACTAGAGAGGCAAAAGAAGGGCCCTTGGCGTTTAGGAGAGATAAAGGTAAAGGTAACACCCTAGCAGTGGTTCTCAGCCTTCTGGCCCTTTAAATACAGTTCCTCATGTTGTGACCCAACCATAAAATTATTTTCATTGCTACTTCATAACTGTAATTTTGCTACTGTTATGAATCATAATGTAAATATCTGATATGCAGGATGTATTTTCATTGTTACAAATTGAACATAATTAAAGCATAGTGATTAATCACAAAAACAATATGTAATTATATATATGTTTTCTGATGGTCTTAGGTGACCCCTGTGAAAGGGTCATTCGACCCCCAAAGGGGTCACGACCCACAGGTTTGAGAACCGCTGCTCTAGATAGACTCTGAGTTTGCTTGATGAGATGACCAAAATATAATTAATTCTCATTTATAACTGGCTCGCCCTGGAACTCTTGGAATTTCTTAAGTGTTGAGAGTGAAGCAAAGATATCTTTTATTATGCTGTTGAGTTGTATTTTGGAAAATACACAGGAATGGAAACTGGTTGCTAATGGGACTGACCATGTAATTAGAGGGTTGGAACTTTCAGTCCAACCCCAAAACCTTGAGAGAGGGGAGAGCAGCTGGAGGTTGAGCCAATAGCCAATAATTTAATCAATGATGACTGTGTGTCAAAGCCCCCATAAAAATCCCAGAGTATAGGGTTCAGAGAGCTCCTGGGTTGGTGAATACGTGGAAATACTGGGAAAGTGGCACCCTGGAGAGGGCCTGGAATCTCTGTGCCCCTTCCCACTACCAGGTCTTATGCATCTGGTTCGCCTGGCTGCTCCTGAGTTATATCCTTTTACAATAAACCAGTGATCTGGTAAGTAACATGTTTCTTTGAGTTCTGTGAGCCGTTTTAGCAAATGAATCAGACCGACGGAGGGGCTTGTGGGAAGCTCTGATTTACAACCACTTGGGCAGAAGTTCAGGTAACAGACTGGATTTGCAAGTAGCATTCTTGCAAATGAGTTGGAGGGAGTTGTTGGAACCTCCAATCTGTAGTCAGTTGTTCAGAAGCACCCAGAGCCTGGGACTT
Organism: Myotis nattereri; assembly: GCF_964212035.1. NCBI lineage: Eukaryota > Metazoa > Chordata > Mammalia > Chiroptera > Vespertilionidae > Myotis > Myotis nattereri. The sequence continues at coordinate 86,465,101 of NC_138080.1, forward strand.
GTAGCTGGTGTCTGAAGTCTGTGTGTGTGTTGGGGTGGGGCACAGGGCCCTCTTGTAGGACTGATTCCTTAACTTATGGAATTTCATGCTATTATCCAGAGTCGACATAAGGAACATCCAAACCTGTAGAAAATTTTTATGAGTTTATTGGAGCCAAACTGACAATTACCGGGAATGGATTGAGAAAAATGCCCCAGAGAATGGCAATTTTGCAGTTTATTCCATACATTATACTCAAAGGAGGAGACCTAAGGAGGGTTACACGGAACCCATTGGTGGTAGATTAGGGGGGCAGCAAAGCAGGGGGACTTCTCTGGGATTGGATTAAAAGGGAAATGGAGAGGCACATACTTCTTTTACATTGGTGGCTGCAGGATAGTGAACAATGAACATTTACAGCACACGGAGATGGTATGTGGGGATAACAGATTCCACAGTCTGTGCTCTGGTGGGAGGCTGTGCCCTGAGGGGTCTGGAAAAAAGGGGATTACTCTAACATTTTAAAGATAAGTTACTGTAGATGCAAAAAGACAATAGATAGGCTCACATTAGGTAAAGATTGGTCTTTGTCAAGGAAAATAACTGCTCAGGACACCATACCTTCAGCGACTTGCTTTCAGTTAAGAGGTTTTCATTTGAGACCTTCCTATGTGGTTACTTCAGGTCTCTGAGATTGTAAGACCCACCATACAGGCTTCTCCTGAGCTTGTTAGGTTTAGCATGTGACCCCAGGGTAGATAGTGTCAGAATTGAATGAATTCCTAGACACCCTGCTTGTGCCTGAGAATTGCCTGTTGGTGTGGCGACCCTCGCCCCACTCTACCCTGCCCCACCCACCCACACACATGTGGGGAATTAGAACTCTGGACTCCAATTTAAACTCAAAGAGAGGGAAATTAAGCTCTACCTTTTGGAGGAAGGAGCATCAAGAAATTCGTGGGCATATGTTGAAACCACTACAGTACTTTATAGATTTTGGATGGGGGTATTTTGCGCCTATGCAATACCCTGTTCTTCCTTGAGGTTTCACCCACTGAATTTAGCATGCATCGGTAGGCTTCACCGCAGCAGTGATTATTGTGGTGTTCTCATGGTGATTTTGTTTTCCTCATTCCTTCTACATTTATCCGAAACGATATTTTTAGTGGATATCTATTTTTACCCCAGTGTGTTTCGTGGCCTGGCTCCTCAACTTGGTCAACCTGGACAAAGCCTTCTCTTGAGAGTATCCTCTTCCCTTCCTTTTGTAGTCATCAGATTTTCTGTAAGTTTTGGCATTAAAAAAAATCACATGTGCAATGGGTTTAAGATAAGCGTTCAAAAATAGTAGATGTTAAGCCTGGCCGGTGTGGCTCAGTGGTTGTGTGTTGGTCCATGAACCGGGAGGTCACACGGTTCAATTCCTGGTCAGGACACATGCCTGGATTACGGACTCAATCCCCAGTGGGAGGCATGTAGGAGGCAGCCGATTAATGATTCTCTGTCATCATTGATGTTTCTATCCCTCTCTCCCTTTCTGAAATCAAGAAAAAAAAATTTTTTTTAATGGTAGTTGTTAAAATGAAAAGCCTGATTCTACATTTGAACCACTTCTCAGGAGTCTCTTCTAAAGAGTGACTTCATGGCCAAGATGATAGTAATTAGTAGCCTTAAGCCAACACTGTTTCTTCACCTCACTTTGATATACCAAGTTCTAGGGTCTATAATTCAATTACCACCAATTGGGCAAGGATGCTATTTATGTTTTTGTTCTGTACAGCTATGTACATTTTTAGTATCCCTAAGAGTTTTCATGTTTTGCCTATAGGAAAATCCATTTGGTTTCTTAAAAGACACACTGAGTCTCTTTAATTCAGTTTTTACATTGATTCAATAAAATGATTCACTATAGGCCCAGCTCAGATCATATATTTGCAGAATTTTTTATATAGCTATTGAGTACAAAATATCTGACTTTCAAGGACATGTTTATGTGAGTAAATTATAGCAATGAAATAACAAAATGACTATATTAATCATACACATATGATACATATCCTATATAATAAAACCCTAAAATCCTAATATGCAAATTGACCGAATGGTGGAACAACCCGTGAAATGACTTAGTTGCTATGGCATGAACTGACCACCAGGGGGCAGATGCTCAATGCAGGAGATGTCTGCTCCCCCCACCCCAAGAGGGAGGCAACCAACCGCAGTGATTGAGGGGCAGGGCGGGCCAGTGGGCGGTGCCAGGCTGCCAGCCAAGGTGGATGCCAGCGGTCCCTCCCCCCACCCCCCACCCCGATTGTCCCGCCTGCCAGTCGCCCCACAGATGGCTCTGATCACCAGCCAGCCCTTGGGACCCTACCCTATATATTGGGAACAGTCTCTTAGATTTAAAAATTAAAACCTGGCAAGGCTCCTCTAACGCTGAAAAAAACAGGTTGATGCAGCAATGACAAGCATGGACTCTGGCTTGCACATTTTGTGGTCATTCCTGATTCTAACACTTATAACTGTGTGACAAAGCCACTTACTTAACTTCTCTCTGCTTCAGTTTTCCACCCATGAGATGGGGAAAGTGGTACTACTGCCTCAGAAGGATCATGTTATGCACTACTTTTTATAATCAGGGCAAAAAAATGTACCTGCCCATACAACAGCAAGATGCCTTTCACTTGTATGAAAAGTATGGTCACTGGTACATGCAGTGTCCCGGATTGCAAGAGGAATGTCCAACTGCTGGTGTAGGCCCGTCATCCCCCAAGGGGTCCCGGATTGCCAGAGGACACAGGCCAGGCTGAGGACCCTTCCCCTGCCTCCCCCCGGCCCCCGTGCACTAATTTCATGCACCAGGCCTCTAGTATATGTAGATATACCTGCTCTATATATTTAAAAATAAAACAATAAGATATAAATATCTTTAAATATATATATATTTCAATGAAACCCGAGGGCCTGGTGGGGCCTGGAGAAGGGGCTGGCACCTTGGCCTGGAAGGAGGCCTGACTGGAAACTATCAAATAAAAACCTTGTATTAAATCTACAAGGAGTTTCTTCCATTCATCCAAACTGACAGTTTGTTTTCATCTTTTATATAAACACCATTGACTTGGTTTCTATAAAGTATTCATTTTTGTTGGGGTCCAGCCCCAGCAGGTCCAGGGGTTCCCAAAGGTGTGGACGGAGTCGGTGAAGAAGGAATGACACGGAGACAACATTCAGTTGATCGGCAGCCTAGCCAGGTTCTCCAGCCAGGTTCTCTCTTTATTCTGTTACATCTTTATTTATACCATTTGATTTTAATCCTATCCATTCTATTACAAAGGTTAGGGCGTTTGTTATCTCCATTCCAAGGTCACTACTCTACTGTTCTGTTAAGCTACAAGGAAGTAACTAAAGGAGATTATCCTAAGTAAAGATTATGTAACTTAAGTGTGATTGTTCGTAGTTAAGGTGATTAACTACCCGCCTGGTACTTAGTTAAGGGATTTTACTGATTTATTCCCTTCCTTAGTCCTGTTAATCCCTAACTCCAGGGAAAAATCCCCACCTGGGGAAACAACCTTTCTAGGAGAGGTGACCTTGGTTAAAACACATGACGCTAAGAAGGGGAGCAAACATATTAAGAACAGTATGCCATATACGCCAGGTCCCTTGAAACATATGCTGTGCAGATGTTTCTTCCCTGCAGCGACTGTGTCAAGCAGCAAGGATGGACCGGCTTCCGGCACATTTTGAATTTTTTTCCAGCAGTGGGAATTAGTTTGTCATGAGCCATCTATGCCAGTATTATTTTTGTAATAGTTTGCCAGGACTGGGGGATGCACACCAATGTTGTTAAAGGGATGTAACCGCCTACTCTTAGACTCCAGTTTGTTTGAATGTCACATATTTAGTGAAATTTCAACCATTCTTTCCTTTACCAATTGATCATGCTCAGAATTTTGTTCAGTTCTTATCACGTATTATCATAATTAATTTTGAATATTGAACTAGGGTTCAATATAGCACAGTGTTTATTGAAATATAATGCACATATGCCCAGCTGGCGTGGCTCAGTCATTGAGTGTTGACCTATGAACAAGGAGGTCATGGTTCGATTCCCAGTCAGGGCACATGCCTGGGTTTTTGGGCTCCATCCTCAGGGTGGGGCATGCAGGAGGCAGTCAATTAATGATTCTCTCTCATCATTGATGTTTCTATCTCTTTCTCCTTCTCCCTTCTTCTCTGAAATCAATAAAAATATATTTTTAAAAACATATAATGCACCTATAATACAATTCATCCTTTAAATTGTATAATTCAATGTGTTTTAGTACATTCACCAACTTTTGCAATCATCACCACTGTCTAATTTTATTTTTTTATTTTTTATTTTTAATATATATTTTATTGATTTTTTACAGACAGGAAGGGAGAGAGAGAGTTAGAAACATCGATCAGCCGCCTCCTGCACACCTCCCACTGGGGATGTGCCCGCAACCAACGTACACGCCCTTGACCGGAATTGAACCCAGGACCTTTCAGTCCGAAGGCCGACGCTCTATCCACTGAGCCAAACCCGCCATGGCACCACTGTCTAATTTTAGAACATTCTCATCATCCCAAAAGAAGTCCCATCGGCTTTAGCAATCACTCTCCCCATCTCCTGGAAAACACTGATCTACTCTGTCTCTAAGGATTTGCCTTATTCTCGACATTTCAAAGAAATGGAATCATACCAAAAAAAAAAAAATGGAATCATATAATATATAGCCTTTTGCGTCTGGCTTCTTTCACTTGCATGTTTTCAAGGTTCAGTATTATAGCCTGTATCAGTACGTCATTCTTTTTTATGGCCAGATAATATTTCTTTGTATAGATATACCACATTTTAAATAGAGTCATCAGTTGTTTGGACAGCTTGGGTTGATTCCACTTTTTGGCTATTATGAGTACTGCTGCAATGAACATTTGTGTATGAGTTTTTGTGTGGATGGGGGTTTCCAATTTTTTCGCATCTTGGTGTTTAGAAATGGGCTATGCTGCCACACTGCCATTCTCAAGCTGTGTGAATTTGGACAAGCTACTTAATTTCTCTGTGCCTCAGTCTCACCTATAAACTGGCTATTCTTACTGTATATGAGGCCTAAAAGACATCGAAATTACTTGGGATAATGCCTGGTATATAGAGTTAGGTCTGAGTAAAATTTATCTATTATTTTAATATTTTGAGCAACTTATTGATAGGGTTCATCGTCACTGTACCTTTGAAAACCCAGAACCTAAAGGTGTTTCTTTTCCTTTAATAAAAAAGAGAAATAAATATTCAGAATTCCTTCTGGGTATCAGGATGTGCTAGTTTCAGACAAATGTATTTTGAAATTGAAGAACAGATGCTTGAAACTGTAAATTGCGAAGGGGCTTGCCTTCCCCAACTTACTTCATGCAGCAATTTATAACACTCATCAGCCTGCAACTAATTATTTAATACAATTTAGAAGATATTCATGTAGCCGGTAATATATTATTTAATAACATGGCTATAAACCGGTGATGCTTTAAAACTTCTGCTTCTGAAAAGCTGGGAAATAGCTCATTTCCACACAAACCCTGTGGTTGCTTGTAGCTCTACGCAGATCGATTTTTGATTGGCTCACGCAATGGAAATGGTCTCTGGCCGAGCCAATATCGCCAGCGTGTGGCCAATGTTCTCCACCATTGCCTTCCTGGAAGCCGGCGGACACGTGGCTCCTGCAGGCCGGGCAGGACGTGGGAGGACCTAGTTCTGGTTACCGCGAGAGGGCGCTGGCGGCTCCTCGCCGCTTAAGTCTCATTTCCCATAAAGCCTCCGAGCGACCAATCAAGTGGCTGTCTCCATACCGCTTTCAAAGTCGGCGGGCCCTTCCACCAATAGTAAGGCAGGTGCCGCCCTCAGCTCGAGGATTGATGGAACGCTTCACCATTCATCTCACAGATCTCTGCTGTCTCCGCCTCTCTCGCTCGAGATGGATGACCTGTCTGACCAATAGAGGACGCCCGGTCGGCGGGTGGATGAACGCGGTCTTCTGTAATGGCGGAGCGTGGCGGGGACGGGGGGGACGGCGAGCGCTTCAACCCGGGGGAGCTCAGGTAAGGGGCGCCGCTCTGTCTTTCTTCTCGGCATGCGGGAGCCCCGCGGGTGGGCCTGCCGCGGGGCTGCGGGGTGGAGGGCGGGCCGGGGCCCCGCGGCGGCCCGGGTCCAGGACCGCATGGGGCTGGGGAAGGGGGAAGGGGAAGGCGGCTTGAATGAGAGAGCCGGCCTGGGGCTGGGCCGCGGCCTCCCGTCCGTTTTCGGGGCGCTCCCAGCGGTTTTCGCGGGGCCCAGCGCCCCTGGCGGCTGCGGCCCCCGGGCCCGGCCGGACGTTCCCGCCTCGGGGCGACGCCGCGGCCGCCTGCAGCCTCCGCCGCGGCCGCCTGCAGCCTCCGCCCCGGCCGCCCTCAGCCCTGCGCCCGGCTGCCCGTCGCCGCGGGCCCCGTTGTCCCCCGGGCGCCCCTCCGCTCCGCAGGGCACTCCCCGGAGCCCCTCACTCCTCCCGGCTCCGCTTTTGGGGTCTCCACGTTCGCCCCGTTCCTGCCCGCCCGTATCGCTTGCTTTTCTTCACTAATTGCGGCCTTTCTCCCTGTCTCCCGTGTGTTCCTCCCTTGGCGTATTTGTGGCCAGGAGCCGTGGCCGCGGCCGTTGCCACGTCCTGGTGGGTGTCGGGAAGCGCGTCCTTGGGGGGGGGGGGGGGTCTGCTCCGTCCTCGTCCCCCGCCGCGGACTGGTTGCCTTTCTCATTGTGCAGCCGGCCGACCGGAACCGTCTTGAGGGAAGCCTCCCGCCCGGGGCGCCGGCGGGGAAACGGAGGCAGGCGGACGCCGAGGCGGCGGCGCGAGGGCGCGGAGGCGCAGGGGGAGCCCCGGGAAGTGGCTGCCGAGCCCGGGCCGTCGGGCTGCGCGTCCCGCCTTCGCCCTGAAGGAGGTCGGTGACCTTTCGCCTTCGGTGTCTGAGTGCCCGTGGGGTTCGTCAGGCAGGTTTTGTCAAGTGAAAGTGTCTTGGAAAAAACACGCCTTCAGTCAGGGAGAGTACAAAGAGGCGCTAAGCTTTCTGGCTACTATTTGAGGCTTTTTTTTTCTTCCCCCTTTTCTGGGTGGGGAAGATGTCATTTCAGATGTCCAGCCCCCGTTCCGATTTGTGCCACGGTCAGCATCCGCGCGGGGGACAGCGCCGGGGCCGAGAGCAGCCTGGGATTGATTGTCTGGCGCTCGGGATGAGGTTGTGTCGGGAGATGGGGGCCGTGGTTTCTCCGGGTTTTAGATTCTGGGTTGTCGCACACAGAAATCCCTACTCGGGCAGGAGCAAGATCTTGTCATATTTCAGAGATGAACCTCAGATCCCTTGCGCCGCATGTGTATGTTCGCGTGGGTCATGAGCGATGAAGGTGCATGGCCAGGGTCGCTCAGCGCCAGTGATGGAAGGTTTATTCCGGCTTCTGATCTCAAGGTCACCCGAATTGATTTGCGTTTCAGAGAGCCTAGCATCTTCAGCTTGACCATGAGTAGCCTGTTAGGTTTTTAGTAACCGTTGTCTGGACGTTGATGCAAAGCTGATTTGAGAGGGGCCTTAAATTCGGGTTTCTGTTGCAAATATGTTATGCCTGGCCTCTTGGGTTGGAAGTTGCTTCCAAAGCATGTTGTACAGACCATTATTTTAGCGCTTTTCATGGTTTAAGATGAATTGGCTGTTTCTGTGGGCTTTCTGATGGCAGAAATCGGGGCTTAGTTTTCGTATATGGATCATGTGTATCATGCGGGCATTTTGCGGTGTGTCTGTCTATCAGTGTCTGGCAAATAAAGTGTTCAGTGGCTGTATGGTAGTAAATGGTATAGGTGATTTCGAGACGGTTCGCTTCTTAGAACCAAAGTTATTGTGCTGTGTGCCAGTCACAGACCTAGGTGCTGGCAGTAGAGTCTTGAACCAGACCAAAATCCTCTAGAGCAGTGGTCCTCAACCTTCCTAATGCCGCGGCCCTTTAGTACAGTTCCTCAGGTTGTGGTGACCTCCAATTTCATTGTTACAAATTGAACATAATTAAAGCATAGTGATTAATCACAAAAACAGTATGTAATTATATATGTGTTTTCCGATGGTCTTAGGTGACCCCTGTGAAAGGGTCGTTCGACCCCCAAAGGGGTCACGACCCACAGGTTGAGAACCGCTGCTTTAGAGCATCCGTACTAATTAAGATCTGAATTTTGAATTAAACTAGCCACATCAAATGAGTGGGAAATGACTTATACAAGGTCGCTGAGTAATTGGCAGAGTCTGGATTTGCCTCCCATATGTATCAGAAGCATCTTTCCATTTTGCCTCTCCTGTTAAAGAATTTGCAGTCTAATCTTCACCAGTGGGGGATTGCATATCTAGATAGAGTACCTCTAGCAGCGGTTCTAAAAACCTGTGGGTCGCGACCCCTGAAAATACATCCTCCATATCAGATATTTACATTACGATTCATAACAGTAGCAAAATTACAGTTATGAAGTAGCAACAAAAATAATTTTATGGTTGGGGGTCACCACAACATGAGAAACTGTATTAAAGGGTCATGGCATTAGGAAGGTTGAGAACCACTGCTTGAGAAATACATTTGTTCTTATAAAAAAAAAAATTGTTTCTATTTTTGCAAGTAGTCTTCTGTTTTCTAAAAGGGTTGAAAGTGGTAGGAATGCAAATAACCTGCAACAGACAAAATTTATTTGGAGATCCAAATGCTATTCATCCCTTTATGTTGAGGACTGTTAAGATAACTTTTAGAGTCATGTTTGTATAGATCAGTGGTTCTCAACCTTCCGGCCCTTTAAATACAGTTCCTCATGTTGTGACCCAGCCATAAAATTGTTTTTGTTGCTATTTCATAACTAATGTTGCTACTGTTATGAATCGTAATGTAAATATCTGATATGCAGGATGTATTTTCATTATTACAAATTGAACATAATTAAAGCATAGTGATTAGTCACAAAAACAATATGTAATTATATATATGTTTTCTGATGGCCTTAGGCGACCCCTGTGAAAGGGTCGTTCCGACCCCCAACGGAGTTGCTACCCACAGGTTGAGAACCGCTGGTATAGATCCTTTACCCAGGGCCTTAGATTACCTATTAATACCTTATGACAAGGTACTTTCAGTCTAAATTTCCTTAATTGTAAAACAAGAATAAGACTACACTGGTGTTACCACTGACTAGTACCTTAAACACGTTATTTTTTCTGTGACATAGTTTCCACTGTAAAAAGGGTGCCAAACTTACCTCAATGTATTGCTGTGAGGATAAAAAGAGTTGGTGCAAGTAATGTCCATGTAATCGTTCTTGGCATATAGGCAATACCCAGTATTCACTGTCATTATTAAAACAATTTTTTCTCTCTTTTTTAAAATATATTTTTATGATTTCAGAGAGGAAGGGAGAGTGAGATAGAAATATCAATGATGAAAGAGAATCATTGATTGGCTGCCTCTGCATGCCCCCCACTGGGGATCAAGCCCACAACCCGGGCATGTGCCCTTGACCAGAATTGAACCCAGGACCTTACGGTCCACATGCTGACGCTCTATCCACTGAGCCAGACCAGCCAGGGCTTCTTTTTTTAAAACTGTATTTTTATTAACACTATTGAAGGTGTCCCCATTCCTTTCCCTCCTTGCCCATCTCTAGCCAGTCCCCACCTTCCTCCCCCCTTCTCTCTGGCCATCAAAACAACAACATTTGAACACTCACCATCCTCTACGCTGGAAAGCTGCAGTATACTAAGGGAAAACTACATATTAGTGGGTATAATACAAAAGTAAGCAAGTGAGAGGTTTCTTAGCATTTATCATGATTTAAAACTCAAATTGGGCCCTAACCGGTTTGGCTCAGTGGATAGAGCGTCAGCCTGCGGACTCAAGGGTCCCAGGTTCGATTCCGGTCAAGGGCATGTACCTGGGTTGCGGGCACATCCCCAGTAAGAGGTTGCAGGAGGCAGCTGATCGATGTTTCTCTCTCATCAATGTTTCTAACTCTCTTTCCCTCTCCCTTCCTCTCTGTAAAAAATCAATAAAATATGTTAAAAAAACACACACACACACAAAACTCAAATTGGGCCCAGCCATTGTGGCTTTGTGGTTGAGTGTCGACCTATGAACCAAATGAACCAGGAGGTCACGGTTCCATTCCTGGTCTGATCACATGCAACATGGTCTACGGGCTTGATCCCCGGTAAGGGGAGTGTAGAAGGCTGCCAGTCGATGATTCTTATCATTGATGTTTCTATTTCTCTCTCCCTCTTTATTCCTCTCTGAAATCAATAAAAAATATTTTAAGAAAACTCGAATTGTGTAATGAGCCAGAGAGGGTCTGGGAGAGGCTGAGGGTTGGGAAGGAGTTTGAGGAACTAAGACTGATATGAAGGAGCCAGTTATATAATGATCTGGGGAAAAGCATTCCAGGCAGAGGAAACAATAAGTGCAGAGGCTTCAAGGTAAATGAACTTGAAGTATTTGACCAAAAAAGAAGGCTGGAGCCCGGTTTGGCTCAGTGGGTAGGGCGTAGGTCTGCGAACTGAAGGGTCCTGGGTTCGATTCTGGTCAAGGGCATGTACCTCAGTTGCAAGCTCCCATCCCTGGTTGGGGTGCATGTGGGAGGCAACCAATCAATGTCTCTCTCTCCCACATCGATGTTTCTCTTTCTATCTCTCCCTCTCCCTTCTACTCTCTCTAAAAATCAATGGGAAAATTCTCAGGTGAGCATAAAAAAAAAAAATTAAAAAAGGCTAGAGTCTATAGACAGGTCAACAAGAGGCAGGTTATGTAGCGCCTGATAATAATTATAGTAATAGTAGCTACACTATCTACACTAATAAAAGACATGCAAATTGACCGTATCTTCGTTATACTGTAAGCCACGCCCACCAGCCAAATCAGAGCGACTATGCAAATTAATCCAACCAAGATGGCGTCTGGCAGCCATGGAGCTGAAGTGAGCAGGAGGCTTGGTTGCTCCAGTGATGGAGGAAGCCAAGCTTACCGGCCAGCTCTGAGCTCCACTCAAAGCAACAAAGTTTCAGTTATAGAAGATAAATAAACCCCAGATACCTGCTTTCAGCTGGCCGTGGCCATGGAGCTGGAGCAAGCAGGAGGCTTCTCTCCCAACCACCCTGGCTGGCTCTGAGCTCCTCAATTATAGAAGGTAAATAAATCCCAGAATTAAAAAAGAAAAAAAAAGAGGCCGGGAGCTTCCATTGCCTGGGGGCTTGGCCAGCCTAAAAACGGCCCTCAGCCCCTCAACCAGACTGGCCAGGCACCCCAGTGAGGACCCCCCCCCCCACCCTAAAGGGGGTGTGGCCAGCCTGAAAACAGCCATCAGCCCCTCACCCAGGCTGGCCAACCCTCCATGGGGTGAGGGTCCCCACTGGGGGGGGCTTGACCAGCATGCAAACACCCATCAGCTCGTCACCCAGGCTGACCAGGCACCCCAGTGGGGACCCCCACCCTGAAGGGGGTGTGACCAGCCTGAAAACACCCATTAGCCGCTCACCCAGGCTGGCCAGGCACCCCAGCGGGACCCCCCACCCTGATCCGGGATACCCTTCAGGACAAACCAGCTGACCCCCACCCGTGCACCAGGCCTCTGTCCTATATAATAAAAGGGTAATATGCAAACTGACCCTAACAGCAGAAGGACTGGGAATGACTGGTCACTGTGACACACACTGACCACCATGGGGCAGATGCTCAATGTAGGAGCTGCCCCCTTGTGGTCAGTGCGCTCCCACAGGGGGAGCTCTGCTCAGCCACAAGCCAGGCTGATGGCTGCCAGTACAGCGGTGGTGGTGGGAGCCTCTCCCCCTGCCTCAGCAGCGCTAAGGATGTCCAACTGCAGCTTAGGCCTGCTCCCTGCTGGCAAGTGGACATCCCCCGAGGGCTGCCGGGCTGCCAGAGTGATGTCTGACTGCCAGCTTAGGCCCAATTCCCCAGGGAGCGGGCCTAAACCAGCGGGTGGTCATCCCCCAAGGGGTCCCAGACTGCGTGAGGGCACAGGCCGGGCTGAGGGACCTCCCCCCCCCCCCCCCAACCAGTGCACAAATTTTTGTGCACCAGGCCTCTAGTTACTAATATTAATATCGTTAAAACTTACTAGTACTATTACTAGACTGATGTTATAGCAACAGTAATAAAAGCTATATTTAGAGAGCACTAATGTGCTAGGTGCTATTCCATATACTTTCTTAGCTCATTTAATCCTCACTGCAGGTTCTGGTAAGTTGCCTGCGATGAAGCAGTGTGTGTGAAGAGCTCAGCACAGGTACTATACACATCTGGCATCAGAAAATGGCAACTTTAAGATGCTGATGGAGGAAATTATGTGAATTCTGTCACTATTTTAATAACAGACTTTTGAAAGACATTTAGTCAAATTGACAATGAAGTGCCTTTAAAAAAGTGTTTTTATTGATTTTTAGAGAGGAAAAGAAAAAGAGAAAAACATCCATCGGCTGCTTCTTGCATGCCCCCTACTGGCAATTGAGCCTGCAACCCTGGCTGGGAATCCAACTGGCAACCTTTTGGTGCATGGATGGATTTCATTGATCCAACCGAGCCACACCGGCCAGGGCCCAAGTGTCTTTTATAGGTAGAGCATAGTCAAGGTTTTTTTTGGGAATGAAAGTAGTGATAGTTAAAGTGGTTTAGTGTGTATCAAGTACTCTAAATGTTTCACAGGGATTATCTCATTGAACAGGGATATGAGACAGGTTTTATTTTTATTCCCCAGCTCATTTACATCTGAGTATACTCAGACTCAGATATTATGTAACTAGTTTGACAGCAAAAGGCAGAGCCATGATTTGACTTTTTCATCATTCTAGAGCCAAAATGCTTAACTTCAAGCTATAACTAAGAAGTGTGAAATTCCAAAGAAACAAGTACTGTCGATTTTTTTTTAAAGGGAGAGGCAGATTCAAAAGAAATCTAAGATTAAGGTACATTATTAACTCAAGGCTGAAATAGAATATCCTTCCTTGATAGTTAACCTTGTTTCTGCACAAAAGGTTAAAATGTTTCTTCAATAATGGTAGCTATGTGTGTTTTAGGAATACATATAATTTGAAAAAGAGTAATTATTCTAATATAATCCATACTCTTTTCAGTCATTGTTTTTAACTTATACTTTGAGATAGGATCATTTGCAAATTTGGTTAAATACAGTTGGTATATGCATTCTGGATGTTTACAATCCTAGTATTCTAGAAGGAAAATTGGTTCTTTATTAGGATTTTTTATGTCAGAATTAACTGTGATATGGAAAATGTAGAAAAACTTCAAAGTGTAATTTTAAGCCGAGAGTTGAAATATAGGAAAGTTGGGAGAGCCTGGTGAGAAGAGAATATAAGAATGATTATCTTTATATATATATAAAGAATATAATTGTTGCCGTAACCAGTTTGGCTCAGTGGATAGAGCGTCGGCCTGCGGACTGAAAGGTCCCAGGTTCGATTCGGTCAAGGGCATGTACTTTGGTTGCGGGCACATACCCAATAGGAGACGTGCAGGAGGCAGCTGATCGATGTTTCTCTCTCATCGATGTTTCTAACTCACTATCTCTCTCCCTTCCTCTCTGTAAAATCAATAAAATATATTTTTTAAAAAAAGAATATAATTGTTGGCCCTAGCTGGTTTGGCTCAGTGGATAGAGCATCGGTCTGGGGACGGACCAAAGGATCCTGGGTTCGATTCTGGTCAAGGGCATATATTTGGTTGCAGGCTCCTCCCGGGCCTGGGCCCTGGACAGGACTCGTGCAGAAAGCAACCAATCAGTGTGCTTCTTTCACATCAGTGTTTCTGTCTTTCCCTCTCTCCTCTCTACTCTCCCTAAAAATCAATGGAAAAATATTTTCCGGTGAGAATTAAAAAAAACACACACAAAAACACACACACACACACAAAAACAACCCAGTGTAATTGTTAATTTTTTCTTGAGCACAGAAATGTACATTTCATTAATCATGGAGAGATTTATAGTAACTACTGGGAAGACTGATAGGTAGGTACTCAATTGATTATGGCAAATTATAGTAAACATGCCAATTTTACATGATAAAAGCCTAATATGCTAAGTGTCCGGTCCACCGGTCAGCTATTCAAACAATCAAAGCATAATATGCTAATGATATGCTAAGGCCAGTCATCTGCTCGCTATGATGTGCACTGACCACCAGGGGGCAGATGCTTTGACCAGTAGGTTACCTTGCTGCTGGGGTCTGGCTGATCAGGACTGATCGAGATGGGCGGGACACACCCTGTACCCCTCCCGCAGTCCCTCCCCAGCCCAGTTGTGCACCAGTGGGGTCCCTCAGCCTGGCCTGCACCCTCTTGCAATTCGGGACCCCTCAGGGATGTCGGAGAGCCTGTTTCAGCTCAATCCCGCAGGCCAGGCCGAGGAGACCCCTCTGGTGCACGAATTCATGCACTGGGCCTCTAATAATGTTTATAAGATTCTACATACCCTATTGTGAGGTAGTGTAGGTACAATATCACCTAGGTAGGTATTCATTGGTTCATTCAACAAATATTTGTTTAGGCCTAATATGTGCAGACCTAACTATGTATAGGGGTTGTAAGGATGAACAGGACAGAATTTCTACTCTAAAGGAGCTTAGTATATACACAGTGTCGGGTAGTGTTTAAGAGATATTTGCTTGTGTTTGAATCCTGGCTTTTCCACTCAACCAGCTTTGTGGCCTTGGGACAAATTATTTGACTTCAACTTGCTTTAGTGTCCTCATGTATAAAATGAGGTTGATAGTATCTATATATATAAAAGCCTAAGTGACAGTTATGACCAGTTGACCAAACGATCAGTCGACCAATCACTATGACACGCACTGACCACTAGGGGGCAGACGCTCAATGCAGGAGCTGCCCCCTGGTAGTCAGTGCACTCCCAAAGGGGGAGCGCCCCTGAGCCAGAGCTGCCCTGGGCTCACAGCTGGCAAGCACAGCAGTGGTGGCAGGAGCCTCTCCTGCCTGCAGTGGTAAGGTGCGAGGGGTCCCAGACTGCGAGAGGGATGTCTGACTGCTGGCTTAGGCCCCATCTCCAGGGGCATCGGGCCTAAGCCAGCAGGCAGACATCCCCCGAGGGGTCCTGGACTGTGAGAGGGCACAGGCCGGGCTGAGGGTCCCCCCCACCCCCCAAGTGCAGGAATCTCGTGCACCAGGCCTCTAGTATATCTCATAGGGTAGTTAATGATGACTAAAGGACTTAAAAAGAGCTTAGAGCACTGCCTGACACATAGTAATTACTTTTAAGAGTGAATAATTTTTATTTTTTTAAAAAGCACTTGTGAGAGGGAGATAGATAATAACATGTAATACTATGTATCTGCTGAAATACCATAGAGAAAATAAGCCAGGGTGTTTTAGCTAGAGATTGAAGGGTGGGGTAGGGTGCAGTGTAGAGAAAGGCTTTCCGTTTAGGTAGAGAATACTAGTAATCTCGTAAGCCTGCTACCCTCCGCCCCTGTATGGAGGTACAAAAAAACTTTGTATTTAGAAGTAATTTCAAACTTACCAAAAGTTGCAAAAAATAAAGATAGTATACTTGGTATTAATATTTTACCTCTTCTGCTTTATTATTTGCCCACATGCATGCTCTGTTACTCTGAACTTTTTGAGGGTAAGATACATATACCATAGCCCTTTGCTTTTAAGTACTTAAGTATGCATTTTCTAAGAATAGAGATACTTTGCCTAAATACAGTTACCAACTTCATAAATTTACAACGATACAATACTTTAATCTGTTGTTCGTATCCTAGTGTTGTTCGTTAATCCAGTGTTTTTTATAGCATTTCTTCCCTTTAGGATAGGATTTGGTTTAGAATTAGTGTTGTGTTGTCATGTCTCTTTAGCTCCTTTAATGTAATACATTTCCACAGCCTGCCTTTGTCTTTTATGTATAATATCCACATTTCTGAAGAATATATCCTCTGCTTCCCCCTTTTAAATAGAACATTCCATTTTTTGTGTTTGCCTACTGTTTCATCATTAATTTGAGAATATACATTCTTGCCTGAAATAGGTGATGTGTTCCTCTCAGTCACATGATGTCCATCTTGTCCTTTTTCGATGATATTAATGAGATCCACTGGTCAAGATGTTGCATGATTTCCCTGTTACATAGGGTTTTTTTCATTTTCCCTTGCAATCATAAGCAGCATGTGAGGAGACATTTTAAGATCATCTGGATATCCTCTTCATCCAGCTTTCCTCCTAGATTTGGTGTCCATGGATCATTCTTACTGATGCACTTTTACTGTGATGGTTGCAAAATTATGCCTTTCCAACTCCACTTGCTCTTAAGGGCCCATTGAATTTGATGTAATTAGAGATCAGTAACTACATTTTTGTAATTTTGAGAAAGAAAAACTAATTCATTGTTTTTCCCACAGGATGGCTCAACAGCAGGCCTTAAGGTTTCGAGGCCCAGCTCCCCCACCAAATGCAGTGATGCGAGGCCCACCACCTCTCATGCGACCTCCTCCACCTTTTGGTATGATGCGAGGCCCTCCTCCACCACCTCGGCCCCCCTTTGGACGTCCTCCTTTTGATCCTAATATGCCACCAATGCCTCCTCCAGGAGGGATTCCTCCACCTATGGGCCCTCCACACCTTCAGGTAAAGAATATAGAAGTTGTCATTCCTTCATTGTTGTTAATATTAATATTGTATGTCAGTTTTGCCTTAAAAACTGTGTTCTTAGTTTCACTTTATAGGAAAATATAATCCATATATTAATTTGTTGTCCCAAAAGCAGTGGTTTTGAGTAGAAATTCAGAATGGGAATTTAGATAGAAAAATATACTTCATAGGAAACAGGATTAAATAGAGTATTTCTTACCTGCCTTTATTTCTGAGAATTGTCTTTAGTAACCCATCTTCTTTATGGGAAATGAAGTTTGAATTTTAAAGGTATAATTGTTTTAGTTATTGCTATTTATTTTTTAATATTTTATTATTCTTAAAATATATTTTTATTGATTTTAGAGAAAGGGAGAGAGAGAACAACATCAATGATGAGAGAGAATTATTGATTGGCTGCCTCGTGCACACCCCCTACTGGGGATCGAGCCTACAATCCTGGGCATGTGCCCTGACCAGAACCATGACTGCCTGGTTCATAGGTCAATGCTCAACCAGTGATACATTTTATCATTAAGTATATATACATACATAATGTATATATGTTCTGAGCAATTCTTGCCACAAATGAAGCTTAGGATAGAATCTAGAACAGGGGTCCTCAAACTTTTTAAACAGGGGGCCAGTTCACTGTCCCTCGGACCATTGGAGGGCCGGACTATAGTTTAAAAAAAAACTATGAACAAATTCCTATGCACACTGCACATAACTTATTTTGAAGTAAAAAAACAAAACGGGAACAAATACAATATTTGTATATGCATGTGGCCCGCGGGCCATAGTTTGAGGACCCCTGATCTAGAACAAATGCATTTTGTAAGCACATTGTTTGAATATTTTTCTTCCCTGGGGGACAAAAGAGGTTATTTTATAATTTTAGAAATAGAATTGTGGGATTTCTTTAAATAAAAACTTTTCTGGTATTTTAACCTGAGGCACAGATCCCTCTCTAGGATATATAGACTCAATTACTGTCTGAAATGAGGTCACGAAGGTGGCCTCTCTCAAATGTCTACTTTTGAGGTTGTATTGTTTTTGTTTGGGTATGTATCTCTGTTTTTCTTAGTTTATCCAGCCTATACTATTCCGAAACCAAATAGATATAGTGGTATCATCTATTTCCCATTAGTTTAAATAATCAAGAATGAACTCACTAAAAATAACAAAAGATAACAAAGTACTACGGGAGTGATGTTAACTCTATTTAGATAGGGTCATATTTATGGAAGAGACACAGGTTTTAATATTTAATAATTTTATTGCCTTCCTAGTAATGAATAGCCCCTACCCCCTTAAACAAATCGTTAAAGAAGTTTTATATTTTCTCTGAGATTAGAATAAGAAATAGATTTTTGACTGTCTCTGGTATAACTTGTTACATATGAATTTATTCTAATTTGGGCCTTTAAGAGTTAAACGTACTTGCAGAATATTATAAAATGTAATGGACTGATGTAACCCTCTAATGGAAATATATCAGATGTTGTAATGGGATACTTTCCAATGTTGTGATGTTTTCTTGGTCTTAATAGATAATTGTGTGGTTTTACATTAAATCCAAGTGATATCCAGTTAATGTGCTTTGGGGTGGATATTTTATAGAATGTGGGTCTGTGTGCTGATGCTTGAAAGACACTAAACTGAATTTTTTTAAAAAAAATCTGAAGTCTGGGAAAGAAAATGAAGTACTGTTTCATATTATTAGCATGGTGTTAGTTCCATTATCCAGATTAAGATGCTTTAGATAACTGAAATTTATTGTTACTTGTAATTAAAGAGGATGTCTTTGAATCCCCATTCAAAATCTGTTGTTAAAATGTTATACCACTTGTCTGCTTTAGTAAGTAAGGTTAGTAGTTACAGTTGAATTGTGTGGCTCAGAATGTTAATGTTGTGTCAATAATCATTAAAGAATGATAGTGATAGGATTGAATTAGTAATAGCTCCAGGAAATTAAATAAAAAAATTGTAACATATACCATTTAAATTCTTATTTTCCACTAAAAGTAAAATGGATAATTATTTTACTATATCTTTTAAACTTAACTGATGTTCATGCCATTGGTGAGCTACTTATTATTACTATTATTTGAAAAATAGAAAATGATGAATATTTTTCTAGCTAATATTTTTTTCTTGTAGGAAAAGGGATTAGCTATATTCAGTTTTTCTCTTTTAGTTGTTGCTATGTTATTTGTAAAATAATGTTTCTCCTTTGCTTGGTTCTTATTGTAAGTGAGAGGTGGAGGCATTGGTGTGCCTGGTATTAAAAAAGATACAAAAGTCGCTTATTTTCTTCTGAAGGTAATCTAGTACCTAGTGTGTGAAATATGCAGTTAAAGTATAAATAATAAAATGAAATTCGCCCATAATGCTATTACCTAGAGATAACTACTATATGTTGATGTATTTCTTTCCAATCTGTTTTGTTCCAGAGAAACTTTGCTTATGCATCCTAGATGAGTGTTTTTGAATGGACTGTAAAGCTACTTTGGTTGCTCTTATAATACTTTCCTTTGGGGTAGAATTTAGTAATAATTTGAAAGGAAAAAAGATAAATACAAGTGACCATTACTGTTCTTGCGAATTAACAGAGACCGCCTTTCATGCCTCCACCCATGGGAACCATGCCTCCTCCTCCGGGTATGATGTTTCCACCAGGAATGCCTCCTGTGACTGCCCCTGGTACTCCAGCACTGCCTCCTACTGAGGAGATATGGGTTGAAAATAAAACGCCAGATGGGAAGGTAAATTAGAAAATATATTTAGGTTATTAACTCCTTAGTGACAGAAGAGTAAAACTTAAAGAGTTCTGGTAAATTGAGATCAATGACAATATTCTTGCCAATTAAGAATGAGCCTGGGGTAAGCAGGGCGTGCGGTGGGACTTGATGAAAGGCTTAGTGGATTGGACTTCCATGCAGACTAGAATGCTTACATCTGTTTACCTGTGATTCTGGAAGCTTGTATTTTAAATATGTATTATGGGTCCTCAAAACAACTCTAAGGTTTAGTATTCACCAGGAGGACTCACAGGACTCAGCATGTAGTTGTACCCACAGCTAAGACTAATTGCAGTGAAGGATACAAAGCAAAACCAGCAAAGAGAAAAAGGTAATGGGACGGAGTCTATAGGAAATGAATCACAAGCTTCCAAGAGTCCACTCTTTGGAAGCACATGGAGTATGTATAATTTCTCCAGCATGGAATTGTGACAACATACGTGAAGGGTTGTCTATCAGAGAAGCTCATTTGAGCTGGGGAGTCAAGGGATTTCATTGGGGACTGGCACCCTTTGCCCGGCACATAACAAAATTCCAGACTTTCAGAGGGAAAGCAGACATTTAGCATGAATTGCATTTTTGTGTAAACAATTTAGGCACAGTGAGCTGCTGTTCTTACCAGTTAGGGAATGGTGGTAACCCTCTCCAAATCCAAGTTCCCAGATGCCAGCCAGGGGTCAACTTTGCAGGACAGCAGTGTTAACTGCACAAAAATAATATATGTGTTAAAAATATAGCATGCTCATTATAGAAAATTTCCCCCAATAACTTAAGTTTAAGGCAAAATATAGTTGCATTATTGGTTTTTAATGACAGTTGACAGATTCTATGATACCAGTGATTTTGCTTCCTCTGCAGGTTTATTATTATAATGCTCGGACACGTGAATCTGCCTGGAGCAAGCCAGATGGAGTTAAGGTTATTCAGCAGTCAGAACTGACACCTATGCTTGCAGCCCAGGCACAGGTTCAGGCCCAGGCCCAAGCCCAAGCCCAGGCGCAGGCCCAGGCCCAGGCCCAGGCCCAGGCGCAGGCACAGGCACAAGCCCAGGCTCAGGCCCAGGCCCAGGCTCAGGCGCAAGCACAGGCCCAGGCCCAAGCACAGGCCCAGGCCCAGGCCCAGGCGCAAGCACAGGCTCAGGCTCAGGCTCAGGCTCAGGCTCAGGCCCAGGCCCAGGCCCAGGCGCAAGTGCAAGCACAAGCAGTAGGAGCTTCCACCCCTACGACTAGTAGCCCAGCACCGGCAGTATCCACTTCAACATCATCATCCACCCCATCCTCTACTACTTCTACCACGACAACTGCCTCTTCGGTTTCGCAGACAGTATCAAGTGAGTACCAGTCAGCATGTGTTTTTATTTAGCAGCTAGGGAAATGGACAACTAGGCACTGCATTCCAAAATGATACTAGTGTTTATATATTATCCTTGATGTTATTTAAAAAATATTTTTGACATAAGACTTTTGGTTAAAGAAGAACAGAAATTTACATTAGTAGAAGAAATTTTTTGCCCAGTTGCAATTCATGAAGCTAAACCGGGGAAGTACAGTTAGCTATTCAACTTGGCAAACAGTAATGCTGGGTGCTGTGAGCTTTGCAAAATAAGTGAAAGTCTTGTTCTCTATCTTATAGAACTTCAGTTTTTCTAATTGAGGAGGCCAGCATAATGCATGTAAAATAGTGTGCAAAATTTACAGCGAAAATAGAAGGTGTAACAATTTGAGAAAACGGAGAGACAGGTTGGTGGATTGCATGGGTATTAAGGCTGATCATGCAGGATTTGTAGTAGAATTTGAGTAAGTTCAAAAGTAAGGAGAAGTCTCTTAAGTAGAGAGGAACAGCATAAAGTTCAGGAAATGAGTGTAAGTGTAGTTTGGGGGATTGTTAAGGTACTCTTTTGAGGTGGGACGGTTTATATTGGTTAGTAAATTGAATAAGAGTGACATCAGATTATGAGTTTTAAGAACCAGGCAAATGGGTGAGTCAGGCAGGTAATAGGGAGCCTGTAGAAATGCAGTGTTCTGGGAGATTTTTCTGATGCTCATTTTTTGGGTAGTGTTGAAATTGGAAACTTACTAGGAACTTTTCAGTACTCATTTAGAGGTGAATAGACCCTATAACGGGACATAGGCAGATGAAATGAGGAGTTGGAAAAGAAGTGGTCAAAAGGGTAAGAGAATTTTCAGGTATAAAGTTATAGAGGCCCAAAGGTTAGATCTTTTCTAAAATATGAGAGGTGCTTAATAGCAGTTTTTAGGGATGAAGAAAAAATAATATATTAGTATGCTTAAAAGATTGCCATTAATATTTATACCACTACTTTTTATTTGTTGCTACTTATTCTACAAGCTGAGATTGAGCCTCAGAATATTTAAATAATGATTTTATTGTTTTGATTATTTATGGTACTGTTATGAAAATACATGTCTCCACAAGGTTATTACAATTTTGGATTATTTTGCTACATGGATAATAGAGATGAAAACAAGAAAATAAAAAATGTCCCTTTCCCCAATATTTTAGGGACTTGGGCATTATTAGTATATAGTACATTGTAAGGAATATGTATATGAGAGAAATTTAATAATAGATTTAAATTTGACTTTATTTTATTGATACAAGAAATAACCTATAAGAATAAGATACGTGTAATGTGGAGGCAGTTTTTTAAAGGCCCTACTTGATAATTTTTAGACGAAAATATACTTAATAGGAAGATAAATTTTGATATGGAAGTATAACAGTGAATTCTTATATGGAAGTTAACAGCTAGCTGTTTGAGGGTCTTTGCCCTTCTATAGGCTAGTGCTTCTAAAACCTATGTGGCAGGGCAGAAAACTGCCAGCTTTTATGGGGTACCTGTGGTGGTAATGGGCGAGGGGGATTAATAAAAGCAGTGTGGTTCTCTGTGGAGGCTCTGCTGTTTTGTTTTCTGCCTTAGGAAGGAGAACTACTTTGTTCTAAGGAAAATGGGTAGCCAAATACTTTATCCTACATACATTCCATTTCTATATCAGGGTGGTCTTCAGGCCCATAGCTATCTTGTGATTATCAACTATTCTTGTCAGAACACTCCAATTTGTCATTTTTTGCACTCCCCTTCAGTTACTGGGAGGCCTTTATTCTAAGGACAGAATAGCAAAATCACGTTCTTTTTACTGCCTTTAAACATCAATTTTGATGTCTTTCTGAGTATTCCTGATGTCTTTTTATTTTACTTGACTCATTGTGATGAAGTATTGTCATGCTACAGTATTAAAACTTCTCCATCTGTTGTTGCAGTCACTTATCTTTTCTAGTTGAGATCTGAGGCTGGATTAATAATATATTTTGAGACCTAGTGTTTCAGTTATTTTAGCAGATAGAATTAGTAGGAATTTATCTACTATAAAGTCCTAGCTGTCATTTTCCCAGTTTCCATTTAATTCTTTTATTGCCTTTATCCTTTTTCTCTCATGACTTATTTCCACTAATCAAATCAGAAAATCCTGTATCAGCAAGAGAAATGGGTTGAATTGAATACTTTTTGCCTTCTCCCTTGGTGTTCCTTTCCACTTGGAATTTGATGCCTTTATAACATTTTATTTTCTGACTACAGTAATTTGTACAAAACTTTGGTAATTATTTCTACATACTATTATCATTATATTTAAAAAAAATGTAATTCTGTGAACTGCAGTATAGACCTGGGCAAATGGAAATAAAAATTAAGATATTTATAATTTGAACTCCAGTTGAGTATAAACTCATTTTATCCTCTGCAAGATTGTGAAAAATGCTAATAAATCCTACTTCTCAGGGAAGTTGGGAAGAATAACTAAATATATTTTCAGCCATTACAATAGATTACAAATGCTAAATGGTATGTGTATGGGACTGGGCAAATGTTGCATGTAATTTGTATTTTTCACAATGTTATAAAATTATATTAATATGATACTGTACCCTAAGGCTAGGTCTATGCTAGACCAACAATTCATTCCTGGGCCCCTGAAGATACTTGTTTGGCCCTGCTGTCTATTTAGCCAAGGTGAGTCCCTTATTAACAAGTATGAAATTGCTCACATCTTCCCAGCCTAAGTGAGTTTTTTCATTATTAGGCGCTGAAAAAGTTACTGACCAATTTTGTTGTCAGTTGGAGTACTGGGTGGTTTGTGTTAAACAGTGTGCTTTCCCTTAGAATAAAATATTAGGAAAGCACTGCTTTATTTTATTTAATTTGATAAATTCTTAGTTCAATATAGGTAGAGTTTGACATTTTTCTTTATAACAAGAGAAAGATGAAGTATTTTTTACCAGTGAATCACCACAATGAATTTTTGTTTTGAAATTATATGGGTTATGAATAAATAACAAAAATGTTTTGTAATATTTGAGAACTGAAACTTGAAGAAATATGAATTTTATATTTAGGTCACAGTTTGATTTTGATGTAATTACTAGGGATAAAATGTTTTAATTTTGATATTTAAAAATAACATATTAGCCAAACCAAATTATCCTGAATTTCTCATTCTCCTGGTCTCTTATACTGGAAACCGGAGTTTTTTGTTTTTCATTTTCTTTTTTCTTTTGAAATAATTATAGAAAAACCAAAGTTGTTTTTTATTCTTTTTGTTTCTATCCAGTCAGTCATTAGTTATTGCATTTCTTTTTCTATCTGTTCTTTTTTGCTTGGACAAAATTCCAGATATGTTGAAATTGGTTTTCCCACCTTTGTTATTTCTTTTCTTTTTCTTATGCATCTGCCAGTTAATTCTTCAAATGAACATTGATTATTCTTCAAAACAGAAACCTTAAATCAGCCTCCCCACACCTTTTTAATATTCACGAAATCATACTAGTAATTACACGTGAATACATTCTTGTTAAAAATTCAAAGTCTAAAAGAAGCATATGTAAAAAGTGAAAGGCATACATACACTGACATAATGATACAATATTTTGGTGTGCATTCTTATAGATCATTTTTCTACATTTATATAAGTTCTTTCCTTCCCCTACCTAGTAAAGTACATACTTTTGTTCAAGGCCTACTTTGTGCCTCTGGCCTACTTTTCCAGCCATAACTCACTAGTTCTGATGGTATGCCTAGTGTTTTACTGGTTGACTGCTTGCCGTCTGTTTTATAAATAGTTCCTGGTTGTTTCCTATTCTTTGCTTTTATTTATTCCCACTACTTATTTTCTCTTTCCACTTTGTCATTTTCCTTGTTGAAATCCTAATCTATCAATGCCTTCCATCACAGCATAACATTTTCTGTACCTCTCTGTTAAAAATGGTCTTTGGGTCTTGATTTACATGCCTATACATTTATTCCATTTCTCTTTGTATTTTAGTTACTTTTTATATTTCTTTTAACTATTTTCAAGCTTCTTGAAGACAGAGACCTTGTTACAAATTTCTTGCAGTGCATGGAATGGGCACTTAAATACTGACTGAATGAGTGAATGATGAATGAATAGAGTAAAGTGGTTTATGAAGGAGTGATACATATTTTTGTTTTATCTTTTATCAGCACCCACAACACAAGATCAGACCCCAAGTTCTGCTGTTTCAGTTGCTACGCCTACAGTTAGTGTTTCAACTCCTGCTCCTACAGCCACACCTGTGCAAAACGTTCCCCAGCCGCACCCCCAGACGTTACCTCCTGCTGTCCCTCATTCAGTACCTCAACCAGCAGCAGCAATACCTGCTTTTCCACCAGTAATGGTACCTCCGTTTCGTGTTCCCCTTCCTGGCATGCCAATTCCACTTCCAGGTAAACCAATAGATTATAATAATATTTCCAGCTATGTTTTCATACTGTCAATTAGTTTGTTCTCATGTGTCTGTTGCATTTGGAATTTGCCTTGAATCTCACCTGTTTGAAACGTTTTTGAACGATTCATGGCTAACTGCAATATTTTTTCTTCAGTTTTGATAAATGTCCTTTTTGTTGTTGTTTACATGTCTTAAAATCAGAGCCACATTTAAAGCTACACTCCATTTTGAATAATGGCCTCAATGAATTAAAAACAATTATCTTGTGTAAATATGTTCTAAGTGCAGTATTTTTAAGGGATTGAATCTATGAAGTTGAGAGATCATAAGTCATTGATAGGTAACACAAGTTCAGTGATTTATTATATATTGTGCATGATTCTGAGCACTTTACATGTAATTAATTTAATTTTCACAACCATCTTTGAGGTAGGTACACAGAACTCATAAGTGATGGTGCTGGATTTGAGCCTGGGCATTTCAGATCAAAGTACCATGCTCTTAATAACTATGCTATACTGGAATGGAAATGTGAGTCACCTAACTGTAAAAAATTTATCTAAAATAGAAATCAGAAGTTTCCCTTGTAACAATTGTGAAGTGTAAAATGCACCATTTAAACATTTAGATAATTATGGTGAATTCATGGTTCTGTGTTGTGTTTTTTTGTCTTAGGGGAAATCGTTACATCTAGAAAAGGAATGAAAAGATTGTGGAGTATAATTCTCTTGTATGAATTAAGCAGTGATAATGTTGGGCATCCTAATTTGAATGCATTTAATCCTTAATCCGAGGTCTATTTTAATATTATAGTTGAAAACTATATGCCATAGGTCAAGTTCACAGGGCTAATTTGTAGCAAAGATGAATAGAACCTAGGGTTCTTGTATCCCAATTTTTCATTTTTCCCACTATCTATTACCGCTTTGTTGTACTAGCTTCTGTGTAAGGATAGGATTGTGATACAGCTGTTTCTTAGACTTAAACACATTTTAATTATCACTCTCTGGTCTTTTTCCTGTGACTATTTTGAAAAGAGCACTTTCAGATATTGCATCTTGCAAGAAAGAAACCAAAAACTTTCAAGAATTGGTGATGTGTGTTGTTTTTTGGGGGGTACTTTTTACACGTTGACAGTGTTAGATAATTAAATGCCCAGTACAATGTTTAAAAAACCAAAAATGTTTTCTCTAATAGTAGGGATTACTCACTTTCTAAATTAAATTTAAAAGTAGTTGGATTACTTTCCTCTTTGGACATACTTTTTGTAGAACACTAACTGATAGAGAATAGCTTGATATTCTTGTTAACATCGTGCAATCTTGGTCTTCTTTAGGGTCAAGGACAGTATTAAAATCAGATCCTGGATTCTGAGTGATGTCTAAGAGCTGGGGTTATTGATTCTGTAGAGAGAAGATTGAGAGGTTGCATAATAACATTATTTGAAAGGCTATCATCTATGAGAGGACTTTTCATTTTGTTTTAGAGGTTTTAAATAGGACCAGTGGGTGAAAGGTACAGAATAGCAAAATTCATTTCTATAGAAAGTGGACTTTTTGTCACAATAAAATTCTTCCAGTTACAGTTCCATTTTGATGTCATGGTCTTTCTCTGACCCTACCCATCAAATGTTAGAACAGATGGTGGTGACCATTTGACCAAATGTGGTACCTGTGAAGTTTGTAAGTAAAAGGCATTTAATAAATGGCAGACACTAATGACATTTTGTAGGTCAATTGGAAGAGAATTTGAGTTACTCTGTAAAATTTTGCTCAAGATAACAAGATTCTTTGGAGAGGGAGCTAGTGTTCTATAGAAAGTATTATTCATATTTATTTATATAACAAGGCATCTTTTATATCAATGTTCATTCATTTTCTCATTTTTCCTTTAATTTGTTCCTCCAAGGTACTTTACTAGAAAAGAAAAAGACTTACCTGGCTGGTGTTTCTCAGTGGTTGAGTGTCGATCTGTGAATCAGGTCACAACTTGATTTCTAGTCAGGGCACATGCCTGGGTAGCAGGCTCAATCCCTAGTAGGGGGTATGCAGGATGCTGCCACATTTCTGTCTCTTTTCCTCTCCCTTCCTCTCTGAAATCAATAAAAATATATTTAAAAGAAAAGACTTGCTTTTCTCTTTTCCAGATCTTTGGTTTTATGTACAATGACATCTATCTCATTGTATATAATAGGAATTATATTAATTTGGCATTAAGGTGAAAAGGGGGGATTTGGATGTAATTTATCTTGGAGCTTTAAATGCTGCTGAAATAGCAATGTGTAATTCTAATGGGGATGATTATAAAGAAGGGATAGGCAAACAAGATGAAGAAAAAGAGGCGAAGAATTAGGGAAAATATTGGTATAAGAGGTGGAAATGGGCATAGTAAATTGGATTAGGATTTTTATCTCTAAGACTAAAATCTTATTTGGAATTTTAAGAAACTTATTGTCAGTGACAGAATTATCCAAAATGCTAAGTGGAATTTTTAATTTCCTAATACAACATAACTTGAGGGTAGAGGTGTATCTAAGTTGAACAGATGCTTTCTTTATTTTGTTTTATTTTACTTTTTATGGATTAAAAAAATTGAGAGCCAGTGATAGAGAGAAACATCAATTTGTCGTTCCACCCATCCACATATGTGTTCATTGGTTGGTTCTTGTATGTGCCCTTACTGGGGATTGAACCCACACCTTGCTGTATTGGGACGACGCTCTACTGAGCCACCCAGCCAATGCTTCCTTTTAAAAGAAGGTTAAAAATTTAGATGTGGGGTTATTTTGTGTCTTCATGATATGCATGTAATAATCACCCAAAGAGAAAACCTTCTCTTTTAGCATGAGAAGAAACACGTGACCTTTCAGTGTAGTTTATATGTTGATAGTCAATAACAAGAGTGTTATGTTGCCCCGATTGATATTTAACAATGACATTTATGCCTAAAATACAAATACAAAGAGATTTTATTTTCTTCTGTTTAAGTCATATAGTTAAAATTACTTTGTGGGGGGCGGGGGTTGGTTTTGGAGAACAGTCTTTGAGGATAAGTTTATATACACAGTAGGGCAAAAGTAGGTTTATAGTTATGAGAATGCAAAAGTTATTTTCTTGTGTGAGAGCCCCAGATCTGAATACACTCTATTTATTAATTATTATATTACTTATTTGTATTACAACTGTAAATCTACTTTTGCCCCCCCACCCTGTATTTTGGGATTTGAATTTCTAGTGCTGACTTAATAGGTTCAGTGGTCCTGCAGATGGCAGCATTTATACTGATTTAAACTTAATACATGTAACTTTTTTACCAAAGGAATTTTTCATTGCTTTCTTTAAGCAGAAAATAAAACTATACATATAACTTTACTCAGCATGCTTTTATGATCAGTGCTTTTTTTGTAGTCGCAGAGTTAGTGGAAAGTTTAGCTTTAATGTCCTTTATTTAAAATAGTTAAAAAGAAAAAAGGCACTTTTTAAAAAACTAGCAGTATTTTTGTGTGTGTGTGCGTGAACATAGGTACATTATATACAAATCCAGGGGTTTAATTTTTGTCTCTGAATGAGGAGAAATTTCTTTTCCAGTACTTTAGTGGGGAAAGAAAATAGTTCGTTATTTTAAATGTTATTGGTACCAAACTAGGTTTCGTTTTTTTAGACAAAACAAATAGAAAATAAAATTAAATTCCCTTTTACTTTATCCTTTAGCTTTTTCCTTTAAAAATATTTTTAATTCATTCTTAATTTTGAATGTCCTCAATTAGCCTTAGTTTTTCAGCTTTTCTTTTCAATCCCTTTTTATATCATCATCATAATGCATCATGGGTCTTTATTCTTCTAAGACCTGTACATAATTTCCATTCTTTAATACAAGTGCTATGTCTTTAGCTGGCTTAAATGATGAGGTTTCTGAAGCAAAACAGCCCATGGAGTTATTAATGAGATTAAAGGGCTGTGTTTTCCTTAACCTGTTAGCCTGCCTTCACAGTGTTCCAAGCCCTTGGCATTGAATAGGGCAGGCACGGAACATGGATATTCTGTCATTAGTTGTAAGCTATCCTACTCTTCATCTTTGCCCTTTTATTTATAGTGGGATATTTGAATTCATCTCATATCCTTTTTTCTTTCTTTCCCTCCCATCCTTTTTGTCCTATCTTATCTTTTTTTATTCTGCATGGTTATGCTCCAGGCCTCAGCTTCTGCTTTAGTTCCCACATAGAAGCAGCAGAGAAAGTGTCTTGTCAGTGTCATGCTGCATCTGCCTTTCACTGGTATCTAAGCAACAGCAGCATGGGTTTGATGTCCTGTGAGAAAAGGTCCCAGTGAGAACCTGTTATGTATTGTAACGAAGGGGCTTTCCTTTGTTGAATTTAAACTCTCTAGACTCCTTCACATATCACAGCTGGTTGATAAAAAGGTAATTGATGCTATAATTTAGAATTATCATTGGATTTGGCGCCACTTCCCACAAAATGTCAAACAAAAAGAAATTTTATTCCATTCTTGGAAATAGCATTCTAAATTGTAGTGGTAAATTATTTTCCTGAATCCCAGTGGTAGCCGACATACAATGGCAGCTTTCCAACATATGCTTGCTTATCCATTTTACAGGTGTAGCAATGATGCAAATAGTAAGCTGCCCGTATGTAAAGACAGTCGCTACCACCAAGACCGGTAATTTTTAAAACCATCTTAGTTTGTTTTGTCTGTAAGTTGGCATGGTAGTGAATGTTGTTGTTTATCCTTTTATTTATTTATTTTTGCCCAAATGAGTGGATTTTTTTATATTTTTCTTTTTAATGAGCAGTATAAATGCAGTTGTCATATTTGGCCAACACTTGATTTTCCCAATTGCCTGTAGTATTAGCTTCTTTGGTTCACAAAAGCAAATAAGGTCAGATCACTTAATTTGTATAATAAGTGTAAACAACTTCATTCTCATATTCATAACATTTAATTTTGTTTTTTGATGTGTGTTTTTAAGTTAAATATAAAAAAATCATTTCCATGTGTAAAGTGATGTGATTATGCTTGCATGCTAGTGAGTATTTGTGTGTACGTGTGTGTATGTGTGTGTGTGTGTGTGTGAATATTTGTGTGTATTGTACAAATTTACATTTTAAAGTTATTGAAGATAACTACCCAAAACCTAAATTCTAGTATAGGACTTGAGGATTTTTGTATTTTAATTCACATATTCTTAATTATATTATATTATGTAATGTCAACTTTTTTAGCTATCTTGTAAAAATACAAATTCTGGCTTACCTTTTAAAAAATAGAAACTTTTTATTTTTAAGGAAAAGTCTAAACTGACTGACAGTTTATAGGGATATTTGACTTAACCACTTAATATTTAAAGTAGATTTGATAATAAACTCAGTAATTTACTTTAAGCTGAGGATTTTATTCATACCTTTTTAGATACCTTCGAATTAGAAAATAATTTTGTCTCAGGACATATACTCAGTTAATATGTTCATTGCCTTTATTTTATTACAATTTGAGAAGTCCTTATAAAATATATTTCTGTTAATAAGTAGAGAATGTACCATGATTTTTATAATTTATTATGTTGAGAGTTCATCATAGGTGTGACTCAAATTTCTGACTATTCTTAAGGTACTTCTTGGGTTGAATATATGCATCTAATTGAATTTAGCCATTAGAAATAAACCAGGGAAGTCGATTTGAGTAATTAAGTCACATTTTATGTGAATTTTTTTTTTATTCCAACTGGCTTATTCTTTTATTAATATTTAATAGAAAGATTTAGCTCATATTTTAAAGTTTTATTTTGAATTGCAATTTGATACTTGGGTCTAACTTTTTATTCTTCTTCTTTTAGGTGTGTTGCCAGGAATGGCTCCTCCTATTGTACCCATGATACATCCCCAGGTTGCTATTGCAGCTTCACCTGCTACCTTAGCTGGAGCAACAGCTGTTTCTGAGTGGACTGAATATAAAACAGCAGATGGGAAGACATATTATTATAATAATAGAACATTAGAATCAACCTGGGAAAAACCCCAAGAACTGAAAGAAAAAGGTATAGTTTAATGACTTGGTGAGACATAATATAAACTATGATATTATAAATAGAAGGCTATTTGAAATTCTGAGTTAATTCCTTTCTAACACATTTGAGGGATTTTTCTAATTGCATAGTTGGATTATTTATTCTTACTGAATAAACATCTATTTTACTTAAAAAAGTTCATCTACTACATATTTGTCCCATCATTTTTCCATAAATTAAATTATACCTATATACAAATACATATTTTTACTATTATCAGGAATTGCATAACTTTGTATAATTATTGATATCATTATTAAGATTGATAGTACTGATCAGGAAGGAATGTTTGTATTGTATATATTCTGAAATACGGTAAAGAATTTAGGCCCTTGAAGTCTTGGATGAAGAAAACTCATAATTTTCTATACCGCAAGTTTGTTTCTGTTCCTAAGTATCTTAATATTTTGTCCCTTTTAGCAAAATGAATGCTACAAACGATGTATGAATGAACTGAAAGACTTTATATCCCTCTGAAATCAGTACTTCTTTTTAGTGACAGTTTCCTGATTGGCATAGCAAGGTATTTGAAGTTGAGCATTATAATAGATTCAAATTAATGATATTATAAGGAAGAACATTTTATCTTTATGGTTAGTAACTTCTAGTTATGGAATATCTTAACTGCTTAGTCTCTGAAAGCTTTTGGAAAATTACATCAAAACCATGGCGTGACATTATCTTAACTTTTTAAATAGAAAAATTAGAAGAGAAGATTAAAGAGCCAATTAAAGAACCTTCTGAAGAACCTTTGCCAATGGAAACAGAGGAGGAGGATCCTAAAGAAGAGCCAATAAAAGAGATAAAAGAGGTAAAGGGCCACAACCTGGTAGCATGGCAGCTGACATTGATTGTTGGGTACAAGTTACTTGTAACTGAAGAATCATTTGAAATAGTTTTAGGTAATTGTTATACATTTGATTTAAGAAATTTTAGTGTTCTTTGAAGTTTCTCATCCAGTTTTTCCTTTGAAAGTTTCATTAAACTACTTATAGTAAATCAAGGCCTGTAGAAAGAAAGGGCCTTAGTCCAGAGCTTGGACCTGATATCCAACCTTCTGACTTACAGACTGGCATGTGTTAAAGTCCTTCTGACTTACAGACTGGTATGTGTTAAAGTTATAAGTACAAATTCATATTTGAGGAATGTTCATTATATTTCATCTGTCCAGGCATGGAATGGTCTCCATACAGTATTAAAAGAGCTCTGGTTTTTAGAAACTTTCTTTGGTGAGGGAACAATAGTAGTCATGTTTTATTAGTAAGGAAGTTAGCAAAAAAAGGAAATGACCTTAAATGAAGAGGTCTCCTTTCATTTTGTATACTGTATTCCCCATTACTGCTTCTAGCAGATGGTTAGTTAATCTGTGAGATAGGACCATCTGCTGTTGCCAGTGTCTGCTCTACTGGAATTTGCCTGTGTCTAAAGGGCCAGGATTTAGGACATTATTAAACATTTCTACTTAGTCTCCCCTTCCTGTGCTCGTAGCAAACCTCCTATTGGTTGCACTTTGAGGTATTTGCAGATACTTGTATTTTTGGAACATTCTAGTAAACTTTTATGGTATTAATAAAGGAGTAATATCATTTCCCATAGGAGCCCAAAGAAGAGGAGATGACCGAAGAAGAAAAGGCTGCCCAGAAGGCAAAGCCAGTAGCTACTACCCCTATCCCTGGTACTCCATGGTATGTACTTGGTTTAATTAGAAAGTATTTATTTATTAAAATAGATTTTTATTGATTTCAGAGAGGAAGGAAGAGGGAGGAGAGAGAGAGAGAAACATCAGTGATGAGAGAGAATCATTGATCAGCTGCCTCCTGCACGCTTCACACTGGGAATCAAGCCTGCAACCCGGGCTTTTGCCCTGACCAGGAATCAAACTGTGACTTCCTGGTTCATAGGTTAGCACTCAACCACTGAGCCACGCCAGGAGGGCTATTTATTTATTTGCCATACTTCTTTGTTACATGGCTTAGCCTATAGAAAGAAAAAGTATATGTCAAATATGTATTTTTATCTACTGAATGTTTTGGGTTTTGTTTGTTGTAAAACTCAGTTGCTGTGGTGTCTTCCTCCCTTCATGGTGCTTTCTGTTAATGTTTATTTTTCTTAATTATAGACTTGAAGCACACTGTGAGATTCTGAATCTACTGTTTAGTGTTTAAAATTGTTTAAATTTGCTTTTGTATATATACCTACATTTGATTATGTTTCTAGAACTATGTAAAATTGTGTCTTTGTATTTAATTGTTGAATAATCTACTTTTTCTTTTGTTTTGGTCTGGTTTTTCCGTTTCTTTTTATATTTTTTTAATCCTCACCCAAGGATCTTTCTTTCTTTCTTTCTTTCTTTCTTTCTTTCTTTCTTTCTTTCTTCCTTTCCTTTTCCTTTTCCTTTTTCCTTTTTCCTTTTTCCTTTTTCCTTTTCCTTTTCCTTTTCCTTTTCCTTCTTTCTTTCTTTCTTTTCGTCTATTTATTTATTTTTAAGAAAGAGAGTGGAAGGGAGAGGGGAGACAGAGAAAGACCCAATGTAAAATGTAAGAGAGACACATTGATTGATTGCCTCCCACATGCCCCCAATTAGGTCTGGGAGCCTGCAACTGAGGTACATGCCCTTGGCTGGAATTGAACCTGGGTCCCTTCAGTCTGCAGGCCAATGCTCTATCCACTGACCCAAACCGGCTAGAGCTGGTTCTCCCTTTTATTTATCTCCCCACATCAGTGCTTTCTCTCCTGTTCTTGCTGCAACTTAATCCATATACAGTATAGTCCTCACATTGCAGTAAGTTGACTTACAATCTGTAGCTTCCCCTCCAACTTGTTTATTTTGCTTTTTCCTCCTTGTTTTTGTTGTAAAAAAAAAAATAAACATGTTTATTCTATAGAGTCCTACAGTTTGGATTTTGTATTTGCATCTATATGCTGTTAGAGTTCTCCATTTCTGAATTTTCTACAAACTAGCAAGCAGATACAGAGATGTGATCGGATTCAGGTTTGATCCTTTTGCAAGACTAGTTCGTAAGTGATGATGTGCCTTTTCCTCAGGGTGTATCTAGGTGTTTCTTTGTGTGATGTTACCAGTCATTACTGATTATTTGTTGCCTAGATCAGTGGTTTTCAATGAGGAGTAACTTTGCCACTCCCTCCTCCCCATCCCCCCATCAGTGGATGTTTGGTAATGTCTAGATGTTACTAGTAACATCTAGTGGGTAGAGGCCAGGGATACTTCTTAAACATTCTGCTATGCACAGGACAGCTCCCTTCAAGAAGGATTATTTGGCTCAAAATGCCAGTAATGCTGAATTGCAAAACCTGACCTAGATCCATTAAATCAATAAGTGGTGGTAATGTGTTTCTATCATTCTTTTTCCAGGTATTAACTGGAATACTTGAGAGATGCTTCCCCTTAACAAATGGCATAGGAAAGAAAGGATAGACCAGTTTCAGAATAATGAGTTGGTTTGAGTATTACAAATTCATAGATTTAAATATATTTTATGTTTCTGTCTATTGCAATTATTATCCTTGTTGATGTACAGTTTCATCTTTGGTTAGGTGAAGCCTCTTAAGATGGACTCTTAAGGTTTTTTTGTTTAGTTTTGTTATAACCCTGTCTTTGATACCTTCCTTGCTTTCTGCTCTTACAAGATGTTCCCAGCTTATCTCATATATTTCCTGTCTCAGATCTAGATTTAGCCCTTTCTCCAGGGAGCACTGGTTTCTTTTTGTGGGAAGTGGCATTAATAGGCCTCATTGTGGGATTTAGAGATGTTACTTTACTGAATTAGTCATTATTTTGTGACCTCTTTGGTAGACACAGATGGAAGATACATATATTTATTTATTTATATATTTATTTATAGGTATGTTTTTATTGATTTTTTAGAGAGGGAGGGAGGGAAGGAAGGAGGGGGAGAGGGGAAAAAACGGGAGAGAGGGAGAAACATCGATGTGAGAGGGAAACATTGATTGGTTGCCTCCTGTATGTGCCCTGACCTGGGATCGAATCCGCACCCTGGTTTGTACTCATACCCTCCCTGGTTATATGCCTTGACTGGGAATCGAACCTGGGATGCTTTGAAGCATTCCATTCCCTTTCCCACCCACCAAAAAGCAACGATATGTTTTTACTGCTTTTACAATCTATCTGAATATAGGTATTCTTTACTTTTTTAAAGTTCATCTTATTCATTTTGCTTTTAGAAAAGATCTACATTAGTACCTGTTTTCACTAACTAAAAGAAATCCAAAGAGGATTTTCGTTTTTTAAAGAAAAAAGGCGAAAAGCAAAAATAGTGTTCAGCATTTGTTTTCCAGCAGCTAGAATGGCCTCAACCAAGTTCTTTCCCTGGGAAATACATTCAGCATCTCAGCATTAAGCTGCCATAGCTTTCAACTGTGCATCTGTGAGCATCTGTAGTATTTGTTTTATGCATCTGTTAGCAAGATGTTTCCTAAGGTGTCAGAAAAGACACTCAGGAGAGCTCATAAGGGTGTGCCACAGCATAAAACTGGATGTAATTAAGGGTTTTGCTCCTGGCGAACAAAATAAAGACCTTGTGTGTATCTTGAATTTTGGGTCTGGGAATGCTCAAAATAAATTCACTGACCTTTAATATTAATGTCTTTTACCAAATTTGGGGAGTTGTTTTTTCTTTTGTTTTTTGCCATTATGCCTTCAAATTTTTTCTACCCAGTATCCTTCTCTTCTTTCGGGATCTTGAGTTTCTGGTTGTGCTGTATATTAGGCATTTTGACATAATTGCCCCGGTCTTCAGATGGGATAATTATTTGTCTATCTTCTGGTTGACCGAGCATTTCCTCTATTACCACCACCCAGAGAAATTTAATTTCAGTTGTATTTTTCATTTTTCTTTTTTAAATATTTTCTATTTCTGTGCTGAGAACGCCTATCTTTTTATTCAAATTTGTTTTTCTTTATGCCATAAAACCTAATTATTATAATTGCTGCTTTAAAGCCTTTGTCTGATTATTTCAACAATAGAGACTTTGTCTGATAATTTCAACATCTAGGTCACCTTGGGTTTGGCAGCTGTTGATTAACTTGATTGTCTGGCCAAAAAGACCTGGTTTCTATTGGAGTTTCAGCTGCCTGTGCTACTGTCATCATGCCACTGTGTGTCTAGGAGCCACCCTCAGGGGAGAGGTTTGAGGGAGGAGAAATGGGAGGTTTATATCCTTGCAGTTGTTTCTCTAAATTTTGACTCCTCTATACTTTTTTTTAACTTTACAGGGTCCTCATGTAATTGTTGTTTTTTTCCTATTTTGCCTGAGTGTCTGGTTGTAATTAACAGGAACAGTGAGCTGCAGTGGGCTACAGTGCCATAGCTCAGTCAGTACTTTATTTTTTTATACTAGATGAAATCAGATATAAAGGCTTCATAGTAGGTTACATTTGAGTAATTCTGGTTTAGTAAGAAATATTAAGAAGTATTATGTAAAGCTATGGTCCTATAGTATGTTGGTTAGCTTTAGAATGCTTAATTGCATTATTGTTGCCATGAAACATATCCTTTGTGATAGTTTAAAATGTAGCATTATCAATTTGAGTGTGCCAGACCAAGTGTCTGAGCATTTTAAGTTGATCACAAATTGCTTTGCTTTTCCTGGTTTTCTCAATATATGAAACTGCTGTTTTAACCTTAGTCAACTCTCTTCTAAAAGCCATATTTGGTTCCCTATAAATAACTATAAGTGATATAAACATGTCCTTCCCCTCCACCACCACCATCCCTTTTGCCAGGATGACAGTGAAAGACGTACCTATAACATGTGTTCCATAACCTAAGGTCATTATGTTTGAATCACTTATTAGGTGTGTTGTTTGGACTGGTGACGAGCGGGTCTTCTTTTATAATCCTACCACCCGTCTGTCTATGTGGGACCGACCTGATGATCTCATTGGAAGAGCGGATGTTGACAAAATTATTCAGGAGCCCCCTCATAAAAGAGGAATGGAAGAATTGAGGAAGCTAAGTAAGTTTTAATTTAGGAATTAAAATCACAGAATGTTAACATTGTTTAATATTTCAACAGAAAATGTTGATGATGTTTAGAAAATTG
The DNA here is from genome assembly GCF_964212035.1 of Myotis nattereri. NCBI lineage: Eukaryota > Metazoa > Chordata > Mammalia > Chiroptera > Vespertilionidae > Myotis > Myotis nattereri. Next base: position 86,502,544 of record NC_138080.1, read on the forward strand.
TTCTGTTTTCAAGGAACATAAGGAACTTGAGAAGTGGAAATTAGATTGCTATGCTAGTTTGAGTTCAGTGATAGAGATATAAAAAAATAGAGAATTTGGGTTAAATTATTTTTTTGTAAAATATTTATATGTAGTTTTTTTCCTTCTTATCCTTGTCAAGATTTCATTTAGTACAGGATGGGTTGGTACCACTGATGTTGTTCCATATTTGCTAGTAATACTAAAACAATCTTCAGTGAACCTTTTATTTTATTTTATTTTATTTTTTTTAAATATATTTTATTGATTTTTTACAGAGAGGAAGAGAGAGAGATAGAGAGTCAGAAACATCGATGAGAGAGAAACATCAACCAGCCGCCTCCTGCACATCCCCCACCGGGGATGTGCCCGCAACCCAGGTACATGCCCCTGACCGGAATCGAACCTGGGACCCTTCAGTCCGCAGGCCGACGCTTTATCCACTGAGCAAAACCGGTTTCGGCCAGTGAACCTTTTAAAAAGCACCTTTTGTAATTAGCAATATATTTTCTGAAATAATCAAAACTCTGTTTTTAAAATATGTTTACTAAATTTTTGTAGAATGCAAAAACACAAGATTTTGTGTACATACAGGAGGTTATCAGTCTTTTTCAGTAGGTGAAATTTAGGAAAGGGTAAGCCTTATGCCTGAGAATATAGAGACACATAAACCTTATTAAGAGATTATCTTTAATCTACCTCATATTTAGGTAGCATTTTAGTATATATAATGAAGACAAATATTTGTAAATAATTTTTGTTGCATATTTTTTGTCAGTAGTTTGCTCTTGTATTGATGTAATTGTGTTTGTGTAGAATCACATGTCATGTAGAAGCATGATGAATGAATCATTTAATACATACTACAGATGAAGCAAACCCTAATATATGTCGTTTATGATGATGGAGAAATCTTCATAAATTGTGTATATGTGATACTAACATTTTCTGCTTATAACTGATTTCTAAATCAGTCAAACTTGCCCTACTTGGTGCTAAAAATACTAGACACCAGCTTTTCTCCTTCACCAATATCTGCTGCATAGCTATGATATTGATAATACTTTATCATCACCATAGTATTGAATCATGCCAAGAAAGTTTTTTGAATCTGTTTTCAAGTACTCAATCCATTTATTTAATAAACTAGAGGCCCGATGCACGGAATTCATGCAAGGGCTTGGCCCCAGTGCTGCGGCCCTCTGCCACCTCTGCCTCAGCCCCCACCTCCTGTAGCTTTGTCCGGAAGGAAGGACGTCCAGAAGAATGTCCGGTCTAATTAGCATATTATGCTTTTATTATTATAGATATGTGCATCAAAGGATCATTTCAAAATGAAGTGAATATTTAATGTAAAGGGGAGGATTAGTAGAGGAGGTATAGTATTACCATGCTTTGTTTAGTGTTTTACAAAGGAGTGCATATCATGGGATGGATATTTTATCTAAACAGTAATTTTATAAAAGTAGGTTGTGTAATATATGCATACAACTATTTTTCTTAATATTTGAAATACTTTTGCCAGGACATCCAACCCCGACTATGCTGTCCATCCAAAAGTGGCAGTTCTCTATGAGTGCAAGTAAGTGAACTGTCAATTGCAGCTTCTTTGTAATAACTGTTAGAGCGAGTATTTGGTAGTGGCTAGCAGAAGGAGTCACACTTAAACATTTCAGTTGTTGCTTGCTTATTTGTATTCTGACAGAGGTTAATTAAATTTTACCCTACAGTTAAGGAAGAACAAGAATTAATGGAAGAACTTAATGAAGATGAACCAGTTAAAGCCAAAAAACGGAAGTAAGTAATACTTACAGTTTATGTAATTCAGGTAGATTGTAGCTTTTAAAAGTTGATTAGGCCACATTCAGTTCGTGATTGGGAACAGGTAATGTGTATATGTTGTCAGGTGACAGAAGTGATTGTGTCTTAAGCCAAAAGGTTTTGCTATAGAATGTAGAAATGGTGTGTGTCCCTTCTGTTATTAGATTTGCAAAAGATTTGGTTATTCAAATACACATTATGAAGCCAAATGACATTTTAGGAATTAGTTGATAAGTTATTTTCAGATATTCATTAGGCCTGTGTTTTATAAAAAATAAACTTCCTCCCTAAAATAGACCCCAACAGACACCATTCCAGGAATCTCATAAATGCAGACACAGACTTCTCTCTCTTTTTACATACTTCTCACTTCCTAGTACTAGTCCTGGTAAAGAGGGAACCTAGGAGCTTAGAAAGTGTTCTGAAAGGAAGAGAGTGCTATTAAGTAGAAGTATTAGCTTGGCCAATGCTCTGGCGTTGGATAAAATATGAATGTTACTATTATAAGGAGTAGAAGGGTGGGGTAGAGGGTGTTTGTGTGTGGGTGGGGTGGGGGGATGGGACCATTAGCAGCAAAAAGGAAAATTTGAGGGCATTAGGGACTAGTTTATCTTAGTCCTTATCTGAAAAGGACAGATTGAATGCAGCCACATTATGGCAAAAAAACCAAAACAAAACAGTAAGGCAGGCCCTATCAAGGGTGTGTGTGTGTTGTGGTGATTTTTAATGTCTTTATTGGCAACAACATTAAAGAAATTAAAATATTAAAGAGAGTCACTTATGATCAACCATACATTTTTCAGTTGACTTTTTAGTTCTTGACCAAATGTATAAGTATTTTTATTAGTTGTAATTAACTGATTTTGTATAATTTTAATCTAGAGTAAGACATTTGTTTTCTTAGTTATTATAAGTGACTGTATTCATTCTGTTTATGTTCCGTAATTTCGGATATTCCTGCAATGTTAAACTTTTAGGTTGTTTTTAATTGTTTGTTCTTATAGACAACTCTGTAAGGTTTTTAACTGCTTTTATCAGGAGAATGTCAAAGAAGTCCTTTATGTGGATTGCCCGAGCTTCTCTATTTAGGTACAAAGCTAAAAGCCTCTTTTTCCTGGCTTAGTTTCTCTTTATTTCTTTTATTGAGATAGATAGTGATAGTTTGTATTGTGACATTTTCATTTAGTAATTCTGTAAAGGTTGTTTTCATTAGTTATATTTCTTGGATGTCTTTTAACTCTATTTAAATAGTTCATAAATAAATTATTATAAGAGGGTATATTGTTTGGCAAATTGCTTTTACCTGTTTGTTTTGTGCATATCTTAGGTCACAGACTATTTCGCTAAGTTCCTGCAGGTCATGGATTATGTCTTCTATTTCTTTTGATTCATTCCCTAAGTTGTTAATTACCTCTCCCTTACCATATTTGAGGGTTAGCCTTAGTTTCATTTAAATTTCCTGGGCTACCTTCACTTTTGAATTTTCTGACGTTCTGTTTTCCTAATTCCCTTAAGTTTCTGTAGGGAATCTGAACCATTATTTTTATATTTAGCAGATCATATTTAAGAAGGAAGATCTGCTCAAACACGCCCAACTACTATTGAATTACTTAATTTTTTATTATTATTCACATGGACGGGCCTTCTTCATAGTGCAGATGTTTGAGAGGTGACTGGATTTCATGTTCACAGTCTCCCTTGAGTACCATTCAGCAGCAGGGTTGCCCTTAGCCCTGAGGTGCATTTTTGGAGGAACAAGTAGTTTAGTCATTGATGAACAGTTCTAATTCCACCTAACTACTCCTGGGCCTATGTTGCTCTCTGGGACCTGTTCTTCAACTTAAATCTCAACTTATCACCCAGAAAGTGAGTAAAAAAAATGTCAGGTAGGTAAGGTATACATCTCACATATCCATTTGGCCAAGTTTGCAGATATTTTAATTTTATTTTCAAAATAAATTTGAGATTACTAAGACTTATACCAACTCTTATTAGATTTAATAAATATTTTATGCATTTATAACATAAAACATTCTAGAAAATGCTATTTTTCCTATATCATTTCAAGAACTAAAAGTTATATTCTATGCTGTTTAATTCTAACACATAGAGTTTGACTGCAATGTGAGATAAGTGGTTTTTTTGTTTTTTAAGTAAGGTAGTTAATTTTGTATATCAACTAGTGTCAGGGAGAGCAAAAGTATATATATTCTCTTACAATGTAGCCTTTGTACATTAGAAGCTTATTGTAACTTTATTATTAAAATGAAAGTTGCTTAACCCTTAGAGTTCATTAGATACCCTCAATATAATTTGTTTTTGCCAAAAATATGCTCCTCAGTAGTGAGTCTTGAACATTCCATTTATTTTAAGATTTTAGTAAGATTTCTTATTAATATTTTGTCAGTTGATGCCTTATCTTTTATTTTTTATAGGAGAGACGATAATAAAGACATTGATTCAGACAAAGAAGCTGCAATGGAAGCTGAAATTAAAGCTGCCCGAGAAAGGGCCATTGTCCCTCTGGAGGCCCGAATGAAGCAGTTCAAGGACATGCTGCTAGAAAGAGGGGTCAGAAAACAATCTTTGGGGGAGATATTTCTGTTTTGTATAAGTAATATAAATATGTCTTGCTAAAAGGTCAAATCTAAGGTTAGTGCTCATGTTGTGGGGTGGGGGGGAGAAGGGAAGCCTATCAAATTACTGTATCTTTTCACTCAGCCATTTTCTTGGCTAATTATATGTTTAACTTAATGCCACTTACTATCCTTTTAAGTACAAATGATATTTAACATTTATTGGGTCATTAAATTTTGGTGAGTAATTTAAGACGAGTATTAACATTGCAGAATGGCGGACTACTCAGGATAGGTAAGGTATATACGATTCTTCCTTTAATATCTTCATAATGGCCTTTGGTTAAAGAACTGGTACTTTATGATCTTATTATTAATGAACCTTGATTGAGAAGGAATTTCTTTTGGTTATATTCAGACTCATTTGAATAACTAAAATTGGTGCAGTTTTAAATCACAATGTTGTTCACAAGATTGGAGCAAACATGGGAAATCAAAATACAGATCTTCAAGGCTTTCTCTGATGTACTGATTTTAAAATGTCACACAGTAGTGGCTATGTTAATGAGTAATTAGGTGTGTCTTATTTTTATATAATATAGAAATGTTCAGAGCCAATTAGTGTGGAAATTTGCTATTACTCACCTCCCACTGCTTGTCATTTATTAGTGATGGAAAATTCAGGGTGCTTTTTATTATGTCTCCTTTTTAAGCAGATGTCCTGTAGATTTCAAGCAAAATTATATGACCTTTATGTTTTTAGAGCCAACTTACTTATGAAGGGCAATACATTTTTTATGTTAAAGGTGTCTGCTTTTTCAACATGGGAGAAGGAGTTGCACAAGATAGTTTTTGATCCTCGATACTTACTTCTCAACCCTAAAGAACGAAAACAGGTAAAAGGAAAATAACATTATTTTAAAAGTGTATATCACTTATAAGTATAAATTTTAAATTGAAAGGAATAATGTATCATCTTTTTTCTTTCCTTTTCCTAGCACAGTGCTTTAAAAAAACACAGTCTCATATCTTAGAACACAGCCATCCTTTCTCTGTGTGGACATTTCTACCTTAGAAGTACTTGGATATTTTTGCCCTTATGGATGTAGCTATTGCCTCATGAACATTTATTCTTATGCCTCATACAAACTGAGGTTATATCTAAAAAGGTTTCAAAATGCATTCATTTCAAATGCATTTATTAATTTATTAGATAAATGATGCAAATTTGGAGTAGAAAAATAGCAAACTATAGATGAAAAAAAGGGGAAAATGACCACTTAAAGTTCTACCTAACAGGCAGGATCAGCATTGAACACTTTGGTTTATAGCCTTCCTGGCTGGTACATACTAATACATGTGTGTGTGTGTCTTCTGAACAGAAAAAACTTGGAGGCATGTTTATGTCTTACACACACTATACACACCAAGTTCACATCTGAGTGGCATCTCTTAAGATGGACACTCCATTGCCACTTAATCCCGTGATGATTCAGTAACACATCATCTCAGGGTGATTTCTTCTTCGTCTAAAGTATTGCACACTTCTAATTTCTATAATTTCTGAATTACCTGGATTACCCCGACACTGATCTCTCTAAAGTGGTGAGTATATTGAACAGATGTAAGTGCTGTTGAGCTACAAGATTTCATTTGGTAACAATAGTGCCATCTTCCATATTTATATCTTAATGGTTGGAATAATTCTATACACATTTTGTGTCTTTCTGTATGTAGGTTTAGTTGTAGACTTTTTATGAAAAGAGGAAAATTACAGTGTGCCAGACATATTACAGTGTGCTTGTAGTAGAAAGACATGGCTTTCTAAATATATTTGCATTATCTGCATTTCAAGCACAGTAGTCTTTAAAAAAATTAAAACAAAACACAATCGATTAGTGTGTGATGGTCTCATTCCCACCTGAGTTATGGCTCTATCAAAACCCTAATTGTTAAATTTGTAAATCAACCTTAATTCTTTACTTGAGACCCAATGTACATTTCAAGTCTATCAGCAAATCTACCTCCATAAAGTCATCTAACTTCAAGTGCCTAATACCCTAATCCAAGCCATCGCCATGGTCAACTTTCATCATTGTGTAGCCCCTCATTGAGCTCCTTGCTGCCTTCCCTTTTTGCTCCTCCGAAGTCAAGTTCTTTTTCCACACAGCAGCCAGGCAACTTTCGAAGTTTAAGCAATAAATTAAGGTAGTATTGTTTTGCTTAAAATCTGTGCTATGCTTCCACTTTGTTTAGCATAAAATGAAACTTTATCATGGCCTATAAGCTTCTACATACACTTAGGCCTGCAAACTTCTTGAAGCTCTTTTCTTAAATTTATTCATTCTAGGCACATTGGCCTTGATATGCCTTGAACAGGCCAGTTAGGTACAGTCTGGCACTTTCTATTCCCTCTGCCTGGAAATTTTTTACCCCAGATTTTTCATGCAGGTACTTGTCCAAATGCCTTCTGATCAACCTATCTCTGCCTTCTTTACTATTGTCATAGTATGTATAGCTCTTATTGTCTAAAATTACATCTGTCTCTTGCTTCTGCAGAATATAAATTTTGTGAGAGGAGGAATGTGGTCTTGTGCATTGCTCTAAATGTAGTTCCTAGAACAGTGGTTTTCAACCTTCCTAATGCTGCGACCCTTCAATACAGGTCCTCATGTTGTGGTGACCCCCAATTTCATTGTTACAAATTGAATATAATTAAAGCATAGTGATTAATCACAAAAACAATTTGTAATTATATATTTGTTTTCCGATGGTCTTAGGCGACCCCTGTGAAAGGGTCGTTCGACCCCCAAAGGGGTCGCGACCCACAGGTTGAGAACTGCTGTCCTAGAATAATGCTTAACCCAAATATCCTTGAAAACTTCAAAATTTTTATGACTTGAGATTATTTATAGCACTGATTGTTAGTTTCTGAGTAAGTGAAATTACAAGTACATAGTCTCATGTTTGGAAATATTTTGTAAGTTGATGGTGTTACCTCTTTACTGGAGTTACACTTAAGAAGAGAAAAAGTATTAAGCATTCTTTTCTTTCTTTCTTTTCTTTCTTTTTTTTTCCTCCTCACCCAAGGGTATATTCTTATCAATTCTAGAGAGAGAGGAAGGGAGAGAGAAACACTGATTAGTTGTCTCCTGCACACACCTTGGTGGAGATGGAATCTGCAACCCAGGCATGTGCCCTGACTGTGAATCAAACCCACAATAGTGCATATTGTTCGGTGCACAGGATCATGCTTCAACCAACTGAGCCACCCGGCCAGGGCAAGCACTATTCTATTTTAAATAAAAACTCCTCTTAGAATTTTTTTCTTACAACTGGAATGTAAGAAATGAGAGAAAGGAGAAGTTAACATTTGAATTTAATATATATATTTTTCAATACTCTGTGTGAAATAATTCTCTTGGGAGTATAAAATCAAGGAGTAGCCAATTAAGTCCTAGATACATACTTGCATGTGATAACTTCATATCTCAAATTTGTGCTTTGATTTGAAAAACCTAACAATTTCATTAAAAATGCCTCAATGTAAATTACATCTCGTTCAGTTTTGTCCTTTTTAGTTACCTGTAGACATATATACACATCATTGTAAAAGACATGTTTTATATAATTATTACCATAAATTTTAACGTGTGATTTTTTTTAATTTAATCTTATTTTTTATTGAATTTATTGGGGTGACGTTGGTTCACAAAACCATACAGGTTTCAAGTGTACAACTCAACAAAACATCTGCACGATGCATCATGCGCCCATCCACCCCAAGCAAAGTCTCTTTCCATCCATTTCCCCCCACCTTGGATCAGGCACAGTTTTGTTTTGACAGATTAAAATGTGTGACATTTTTCGAAAATAACCAGATCATTTCTGTACAGGATGTTAAGCTCGGGTTTAGGGAGAAGTTATGCTAACATTTCAAAATTTAAAATGAAAGTATTTTCATATAGTGCATATTGTTCAGAGTTGCATAAGAGTGACAGTGTTACAATATGGTAATACATTACCAGTATAATTACTCATGATTGTCAACTGTCCATCTATGCCACTGTTCACCAAATCAGTATCAACTTATAAATTGTGTTACATTGATGTAAGAATCAAATAATGGAGATCTATTGAAAAGGAAAAACGATTCCCCTATACACTGAATACTTGGACATCAAATGTGTACATTTTTTTCTCTGAACCAACCAGTACTCCAGCACCAGCTTGGTGTCCTGCAGTTAAATTGAATTCTGACACTGTCTATGAGGAGTTAGCATCAGATCTTACAGATTAAGGTCTCAGTCCCACAAGACACCAGACGCAAGTAGTAGGTCCCCAGCTTACCCACACTCTTTTTTTTTTTTTAAATATATTTTATTGATTTTTTACAGGAAGGAAGGGAGAGGGATAGAGAGTTAGGAATATTGATGAGAGAGAAACATCGATCAGCTGCCTCCTGCACACCCACTCCTGGGGATGTGCCCACAACCAAGGTACACGCCCCTGACTGGAATCGAACCCGAGACCCTTCAGTCCGCAGGCCGACGCTCTATCCACTGAGCCAAACCGGCCAGGGCAACACACTCTTTATCTTGGCTGCATTTCAGGGGTTCCCATGACCCTCTCTTCGAGTTTGTTAATTTGCCATAACAACTCACAGAACTCAGGGAAATGCTTCCTTCTTTTGACTGGATTTTTTTTTTTAGTTAATCCTCACCCTGAAGATATTTTTCCCTTGATTTTAAGTAGAGTGGGAGGGAGGGAGAAGGGCAGGGGAGAGAGAGAGTGAGATGGATTTCTTTTGCTTATATTGCCTTAGGAGTAAGCACTTGCTTTTTACTGAAGTTCAGTAGTGGCAGTGCCCCCAGATACCGTAAACTTGGTGAGGGGGGGAACCTAGTGTTTGTACCACCTCCTAAATAGCCTTATTGTGGCAGTACCCCCACTCTCACTTCCATGTGTGTCTGGTACCACTAATTCCTGAGCTGTGAGGATTCTCTTAAAAGAAAAAAAGTTCCTTTTTCCTCCCTGGCTGCTTGAAGATTGGCCTCATCATCAACAACACAGTAAGTATCCGAACCAAGAAGTTCATGACAAACTGCTTTAGCGGAAACAAATCATCATTGACATCCTTCACCTGGGGATGACAACAGTACCCAAGACAGAAATTCAGGAAAAACTAGCCAAAATATGTAAGACCACACCAGATGTCATCTATGTGTGTGGATTTAGAACCCATTTTGGTGGTAGGAAGATAACTGGCTTTGTCATGATTTATGATTCCTTGAATTATGCAAAGAAAAATGAACCCAAACATAGACTTGTAAGACATGGAACTGTATGAAAAGAAGACCTCAAGAAAACAGAAAGGAATGCAAGAACAGAATGAAGTTTCGGGGAGCAAAGGCCAATGTTGGTGCTGCAAAAAGTGAGCTGGAGATGGGACAAGAAGGAGCAAAGATTATTCAGTGGCTTTATCTGTGGTGATTGTGTACTTTTTTCATGAGAGGATTAATAAACTAAGAACTTAAAAAACTATTTCCTGTTTTTCTTTTGAGTATCTAGTGACTTTAATCAAAGTTGGTAAATTCTCGGTCTTTAAGATAAATTATTTTTCATTAATTCCTTTGTTTTCTTGACTACTGGTTTAGGGTTTGCTTTCTTCTGTCTGCCAAATCCTGTACCACTTGTCCATTTTTCAACTTCCAGCGTTTTTGCCATTTTCCTGTTCTTGTGACTTTAAAAAAGAAATTCCTCTACTGTCATTTTATTAGTATTTGTAGAAGGCAGGAAATAGATGTGTATATTCAGTTTATACTTGACTGTGCATTATTAAATGGGGAAAATATACAGTAGATGTAAAGCATGGTTATTTTGGTGAAAATTATATCTTAAAGAGAAGCACAGAAATAAAATTAAACTGTGGATTCCATACTGTTAATGTTTTATCTAGAAGGCATTTGGGAGGATTGTTAAACATTTCTAAATTGCTTGAAATTTTTTTTTTAATATTTTATTGATTTTTCACAGAGAAAAAGGGAGAGGGACAGAGAGCTAGAAACATCGATGAGAGAGATCGATCAGCTGCCTCCTGCACGCCCCCTACTGGGGATGTGCCCACAACCAAGGTACATGCCCTTGACCGGAATCAAACCTGGGACCCTTCAGTCCACAGGCTGAAACCGGTTCGGCCTAAATTGCTTGAAATTTTTTAATAAACATATATTCAATTTGTAATAAGGGAAAATGGAAATTAAAGGGGCTTTTAGCTTTTTTTTATTCTGGAAGCCTAAACAGAGGGCTGTATGCTACTGTAATACTGTCATGTCAGCTGAAGCTTTAAAATGAGACTTGCTAGAGATAATCTGCATATAATTGCATCACCTATATTTTCTTACTATAGATTGGACTAGATAGGGACTTAGTGTGTTGGTTTTTTTTTAATAGATTCCATAGTTTGGTAGTTAAATTACCTATATGAAAGACTAACTTGTCAAATTGGTTTATTTTTGTGATAGGTATTTGATCAGTATGTAAAGACCAGGGCGGAGGAAGAACGCAGGGAAAAGAAAAACAAAATAATGCAAGCCAAGGAAGATTTCAAAAAAATGATGGAAGAAGCAAAATTTAATCCAAGGTATGTGGTCATTATTGTCAACTGTCAAAATATGTGTGTTTTCTCTTAAGATCGGCTAAAAAAATTTAAATATATAAATGGTCTTTTGGAGATTTGGATATGAAAAGCTTATTTGATCATTGGTTTCTGTCTTTCTAATGTTCATTCCTAATATGTTTACTGAGGATTCCCTGGAGCGCTCTGAGAGGCATTGGTTTTCAGAAGGGCACCTTTGTTTTACATGTTTTCCTGTGGGAACAAGTTTTCTTCTATAAAAACTGGTAAATCATAGAAAAGATGTCCCTGTCTTCTTAGTTTTACATACAATAAATTGCAGAGCAGGGACATTATTTTGATTGAAGTGGTGAAGGGACCTTTCAGTTTTCTAAGTATCTAGATTATGGTTTTGTCCTATGTCTTCAACTAATTGTTGATATGTATTGAATATATGTAATGGGCTAAAGAAAATGAGACATTTTAAACTTATGTACCGAGCATTATAGTAATAGCATCAAATACTGGTTGTTTTTTATGTGCTTAAAGATACATGTATATACTAGAGGCCCGGTGCATGAAATTTGTGCGGGGGGGGGGGGGGGTCCCCTCAGCCCAGCCTGCACCCTCTCCAATCTGGGACCCCTCGGGGGATGTCCCAGGATCGGGCCTAAACCGGCTGTCAGACATCCCTCTCGAAATCTGGGACCGCTAGCTTCTAACCCAGGGGTGGGCAAACTTTTTGACTCGAGGGCCATGATGGGTTCTTAAACTGGACCGGAGGGCCGGAACAAAAGCATGGATGGAGTGTTTGTGTGAACTAATATAAATTCAAAGTAAACATCATTACATAAAAGGGTACGGTCTTTTTTTTTTTTTTAGTTTTATTCATTTCAAACGGGCCGGATCCGGCCCGTGGGCCGTAGTTTGCCCACGGCTGTTCTAACTGCTCACCTGCCTGCCTGCCTGATCACCCCTAACCACCTCTGCCTGCTGGCCTGGTTGCCCCTAACTGCCCCCTGCCACCGGCCTGGTCACCCTCAACTACTCCCCCCCGCTCCCCCCCCCCGGCCTGGTTGCCCCTAACTGCCCCCCCGCTGGCCTGGTCACCCCCAACTGCCCCCCTCTGCCAGCCTGGTCATCTCTAACTCCCCCCCCCTACCCCCGACGGCCTGGTCGCCCCACGCAGCCTGCTGTTCAGTCATTTGGTCGTCCCTTACTAACCCCCCCGCCAGCTTTGTCGCCCCACCCAGCCTTCTGTTCAGTCGTTACTGTTAATGTGACGGTATCCCGAACAATTTGCATATTCCTCTGTTTTTTATATATACACATACATACATACACACACACATACATACACACCTAAAGTGCTTGTGTGTGTATGTAAATATACACACAACACACACATATTATCTCATTCAATCTTTAAAACAGCCAGTATGATTTAGGTACCCATATCATACCTATTTTACAGATAAGGAAAGTAAGACATAAGCAAGTTGGGTAACTTGCCCAAGTGAATGTGGGATTTCAACTAGATTCCAGTGTTACACCAAAGAGCCCAGGCAGGGACAATTACTTTCTTATTTATAACTTAGTTGTTGTAGTAGGTGGTGTGAACACCTCAGAACATGGAGCATTTCTAAAACTGTAGGGTAGATTTAGGGAGTCTCTCAGTTAAGTGGCACTTTTTATAAAAGTTCATCTTGTTTAAACAATTATTTTTGTCAGTGGAGTTATGTTGTTTGAGAAAGTACACTTGGGATTACAATTGTATATTTGAAATATGAAGAGAACACTCCTGTGACATTAATACAAACGTCAGAAAACAAAGCCAGTAGAGGAGTTGTGGCTGTGAAGAAGGCAGTGCTCTTCAGGGGTGGTAGAGCTTCAGACTCTCCAGTGGGGCTCCAGAGGGTGAGTTCATGGCTCGCAGTAGTTAAGACTGGGTTGTAAATAACATTTTTGGAGGCAATTGAGGAAATTAGAACATGGACTGTTAATACAGGATAGAGAATTAGTAATTTTCTTGAGTATTGTGGTTATGGAGCAAAAGGATTTACTCAAGAGATGCATTCTGAAATATTTATAGATGGAGTTCCATAGTGTCTATAGCTTATTTTCAAATGATTCAGCAAAACATAACTATTAAAACCCTTTATGGATCTGGGAATAATTGAGACTCCAAACGTATTTTCCTTTTGTAGGTTTGACGTATTAAGTCTTGCTTTATCTCAGTACCCTCCTGATGTTCTTTTGGAGCAGATAGAATTGTTAGTGATCGGAACTATGCAAGTTACTTTCAGAAAATAAAACCATCAAGCACATAACTAGAAGTTGTAGCAGTTGGGGCATTGTGCTGTATTGCTATATCATTACATTTAATGCTAGGACAAAGATTAGGACCCCTTTTGATTAAGTAGCAGAAAATGAGGAATACTGTCCACTGACCTAAATTTCTCTTTGATTTGGAAAAAAGACTACTATCACCGAATTCTTTAGTAGAGTCTGTAGATTAAAAGCACTGGAGTTTGTTCCAAGGGAAAAATGACTGGGGAGAATTACTTAACATTAGTGCATATCTTTTCAATGCCTTTTTTCTTTATAAATAGAGATTTCAGGTCTACTCCTGATCATTGTAATGTTCCCAATCCCTTACCACCAACCACTATCTACCCCTCTCCTCCTCAAAAAACGCACAAAAACCCAAAACTCTTATTCATATATCACTGCCTCCAAAATGGCTGTCACTGGCTAACTGCTTTTCCTTTATCCAATCAACAGCAGTTTTTCTTTCTTTTTTTTTTTTTTTTAATATATTTTATTGATTTTTCACAGAGAGGAAGGGAGAGAGATAGAGAGTCAGAAACATCGATGAGAGAGAAACATCGATCAGCCGCCTCCTGCACATCCCCCACCGGGGACGTGCCCGCAAGCCAGGTACATGCCCTTGACCGGAATCGAACCCGGGACCTCTCAGTCCGCAGGCCGACGCTCTATCCACTGAGCCAAACCGGCTTCGGCAACAGCAGTTTCTCTACCTCTTCAGTTGTCTGTTAGAAAGTAGTGCTTTTTAGAGTTAAGAGATGAGTCAAATAAAAACATTTCCATGGGAACTTAATGCTAAAACTTCATTTTAGTCTGTTCTGGTAAAACATGTTAATTAATTTACTTATTTTATAAGCAATATAAATAAGTGTAAAATAATTGAGTTTTCATTTTTACATGTTAATTTTACATTTTTTTAAAGGTTTTTTCTTTAATCGTAGTATTGCTTTTTCTAAAATTATAAAGTAAGGTGCTTGATTTATCATGAAGAGAAAAATATATCTAATGGACTACATGCTATGCCTTTTCTGGGATACACTTTTATTTTACCTTAGCATTTCATTATGGTTATGTATCCATTGTTCAAACCAGGTTTACAATATATCCTTTTGTTAGAAATGTTGAATTAATGACATTATATATTGTAATATCAGTTGCATATAAAAGATTATCAGAATCGATAACTTTGGTTAGCAAAGCTTAAAAATAGCAAATGTGCTGAAACCAGTTTGGCTCAATGGATAGAGCAGCCGTGGGCAAACTACGGCCCGTGGACCGGAAATGAATAAAACTAAAAAAAAAAAAAAAAGACTGTACCCTTTTATGTAATGATGTTTACTTTGAATTTATATTAGTTCACACAAACACTCCGTCCATGCTTTTGTTCCGGCCCTCCGGTCCAGTTTAAGAACCCATCGTGGCCCTCGAGTCAAAAAGTTTGCCCACTCCTGCTAACCACTGAGGTTAAGTCTCTTGAAGCCCACACATTCTTTGCTCTCTGATGTGTGGATCTTTCTACCACCATTCTGATATTAAACAAATCTCTAACGACATTTTCGCCCTTTAGCCCAGGGGTTCTCAAACTTTTTAAACAGGGGGCCAGTTCACTGTCCCTCAGACTGTTGGAAGGCCGGACTATAGTTTAAAAAAAAACTATGAACAAATTCCTATGCACACAGCGGCGGCAAGAACAACCGGCGGGCTGGATAAATGTTTTCGGCGGGCCGCATGTGGCCCGGGGGCCGTAGTTTGAGGACCCCGGCTTTAGCCCTTTTTACTCCATTCTGTAGCTCAGTGTTTAAGCAGATATTGGGACTCAGTGTCTTGTTGGCACACATTCTTGCTGGAAAAATGGTATCTTCTACTGTACCTTTCTACAAGCAGAAATAGCTCTGTCAAAGCACACTTGCCATTTTGTTACAGAGCAACTTTTAGTGAATTTGCAGCCAAGCATGCTAAAGATTCAAGATTCAAAGCAATTGAAAAGATGAAAGATCGAGAAGCCTTGTTTAATGAATTTGTGGCGGCTGCAAGAAAGAAAGAGAAAGAAGATTCGAAGACCAGAGGTGAGAAGGTAAGATGGTTTTCGTTCCAGTGGTGTGATTGATAGGAGTGCGAATAGAGAGGGACTAAGCTGGTGCTATGTTTCTAGTTTCATTCATGAGCATAAGTAATAGGACCCACATTTACTGTTTAGCCTTTTAAATTGACTTTTATAATTGTTGATATGTGTATATTCTATCACTTTCCATAATTTTAGTAGCTTCACTAAACTACAAGGGTTGCTTTAAATTTTATTAATATTGAGATGCCCGGTAAACCCAGAACTGGTTGTTAGGCTTGTCTTTTCACTGACCAGCTAAGTGCCTGCTAAGATTCCAAGATTCTTTATAGGTGGTAACATTTAAGTTTCAGAGCCTTCTTTATCCTTTTTGCTCTCCAAAAGCATTTTAGTGACTTTCTAATCTTTTAGAAAACATGTCTTACATATAAATTATTGCTTATCAGAATTAAAGGTCAGCTATAAAAGATTAATGAATTTCAAATGTCATTGATAGCAGTGTCGGGAGTGGAGAGGAGCTCACCACTGGGGAGGCCGACGGGTAGGGAGATGGCACCAGTGGTGTGTGAGCCATCAAAACAAGCAGCCACTACCCTTAGTGCCCTGTGTGCTTTGTGCATGGGCATGGAGGAAAAACCTCTGGAGCCTAATCATTCTTGACCTTTAGGATTGCCTCTTGTTCCAGGAAGTTAAAATATTACAAATTCTATTAAATGTTGTTAGGGAAGTAATACCACTCTTGTTGGGAAGAAGTCTTTGTCATTGAAAATAGCAATAGTATTAGATGAAATGTCTTTTGTCAGAAATCATCTGAAATTTCCTGATTTATTTGGCTTCAAAAGTATGTTTTTCCAGAATTATTTCAGTATTAACAATGTTTGTTTGTAAAGCGATTATGCTTTGCCATGGAAATGTGCAAAGTTGAATTCTACTTAAACATTTTATGTGTTGTGTTAGAAACATGTTAATGAATTGTTTGCTAATTTTGACTTTGTTATAATTTATTTAAGGGAAATCAAGTAAATAGATGATTGATATTGTATGATTTATATGATTGCTTTTATACAAATTGAATGTTTTTCTCTCTGCATTTGTAACTGTTTTTTTTTTACCCTAAACACTTTTTTATGTAACTATTTTATGTATTCTGTTTTATAACAAGTGGATAGACTTTACAGTTTTGTGCTGTGCAACCTGTCAATCAATTCAGTCTGACAGCTGTCAGTCACTGATACGCAAAGTATTATGGGATTCTCTAGTGAGGAAAGAGTTAGTATCTCTCTGTGTGGTGACTTTAGCCTCCTGCAGTTCCGGTACTTGACATTTTTTTAGTCTTTTTCCTTATAAAGTGATGACAGTTGTGCCCAGAATGTGTCAATTAAAATAAGAAATTAAGTAGATATTACATCTAAATAACCCTAATATAGTCAGCTTTATTTTCTTCTGGTTGTAAAATTTTAATTCTTTAAGTTATGGGCTTGGTTCTGTACCATTACTAAATTTTAAAATAAAGTAAAACTTTCTCAGCCAGTTTAAAGAATGCATAATCAATTACTCACTAGGCCATGAAAGCAGAAATCTTTAAAGTAAGGGTTTAAATATAGTAATATTAAATTCACATTCTGAGAAGTGGTTGGCTAATGAAGTTTTATCACATTCTTCATGACTTTCACTGTAGATTCTTATGAAGTATATTGTTTATACTGTTTTTTAAAATCACATTTTAACTGTGTAATTGAAGAGTAAGATCAGTACCAGTATCATGCTGATATGTTGAAGTTGTTCTTTGTTCTTTGGATTCTCTAATCGAATCAGTAGCTGCATGGTAAAAATATAAAGGCAACTACTTGCTGAGCCAAAAGCCTGTGAAGGACATTGACTTTTGGTCAAATACTGTGTTTTCCTTCAGTAGGCGTTTTCAAGCTAAAGGTTACAATTATTTTCATGTAGCCTTCACTGGTAATTTTCCATTTTATTAAAAAAAGGCCCCAAACTCTTCATTTTTTTTTAATATATTTTATTGATTTTTTTTACAGAAAGGAAGGGAGAGAGATAGAGAGTTAGAAACATCGATGAGAGAGAAACATCAATCAGCTGCCTCCTGCACATCTCCTACTGGGGATGTGCCCGCAACCCAGGTACATGCCCTTGACCGGAATCAAACCTGGGACCTTTCAGTCCGCAGGCTCTATCCACTGAGCCAAACCGGTTTCAGCTCAAACTCTTCATTTTTACTAGACTGTTTTATTTACCACAGTAGCTACCCTCACATTTTTTGTTTATTATAATTTATTACTGTAGCCCATTTTTATAAAACTATGGTTCAAATAATTTACTTTTTGGAACAACATATTTGAAGTTATACATAATGGAGTTAGTCTTTTTAGGAAATTGGCATTTTCTCTCTTCCCTGTTTCAAATTTCCTGCTGAACAATTTAAATATTTTTATTACAGTACATCGTAAGGCTAAAGAGACAATTTCCCTATTAATTTAACAGCTTAGATGGGAAGGCACTTTCATATTTGGAAATAAAGTGGGTTTTTTTTTTTTTAAATATATTTTATTGATTTTTTACAGAGAGGAAGGGAGAGGGATAGAGAGTTAGAAACATCGATGAGAGAGAAACATTGATCAGCTGCCTCCTGCACATCTCCTACTGGGGATGTGCCTGCAACCCAGGTACATGCCCTTGACCGGAATCGAACCTGGGACCTTTCAGTCCGCAGGCCGACGCTCTATCCACTGAGCCAAACCGGTTTCGGTGGAAATAAAGTTTTATTTAAAGTTTACTTTGGCTATATATCACACATTTAAAAAACTTAGATGATTTTGACTTTATAGGCTTTGTTTGAAAATGATTTTAAGTTCATGTAAATTCCTATGGCTTAGAAAGATTCGGGTTTGCTACAGCTTGCATGTCTTTATTTATCATGAATTTTATAAATTTCGCCTTTTAGTTTTGACATGCATCTAGGAATTTGGTGTTTATCATCTCAGATACAAAGTAGACAAGATGAACAGTAAATTTATGTCATATTACTACATCAAGTGGTTTCTTTATCACTGTCTGCAAATGCTGGGTTTATGATCTAAACAAAGCCACTGCTGAAATCCACAGCTGATTAGTTCTTGTCTTTTTAAAAATTCTCTAATGTAGACACAGTTTCTTATGATCTTACAAGTGTTTTCCAGAAAGGACATAAACCTCCCTTTTAATCCTTTAATAGGAGAAATGAGGTTTAGGAGGAAATGAGAGGGTTGGAATAGGCAGAAAGAATGATTCATTTATTTTGTGCCCACACATTTGAAATTCTGATTCCATTCCTAATTTATCATTCCCTTGGTCAGGAGGGAATGCTTAATCTCTATGGAGAGAAAAGGTTCTTGACATAGTCAGAATCCTCTGCTGAAAGGACTTTGGCTATCTTGATATCTTTCCTGGAAGGAGCACAGAATAATTTAGATGAGCCTAGTTTTAAAACAGATCCTCAAAAGATCATAAAATAAATGCCTCATTTATCTCTTTCTTTCTATATATATATATATATATATATATATATATATATATATACAGTTTGAGATAAGTGTTGCATATTTTGATACTATAATACCTTTGATATAATGTTACTAACTTAGTACTTCAGTTGTTAAGTATGTTATTTCGTTGATACATATTCTGAGCTGTGTAATGGTGAAGGCATACATGTTTAATGGCTAAGA
Source organism: Myotis nattereri (assembly GCF_964212035.1). NCBI lineage: Eukaryota > Metazoa > Chordata > Mammalia > Chiroptera > Vespertilionidae > Myotis > Myotis nattereri. The sequence continues at coordinate 86,521,687 of NC_138080.1, forward strand.
AGTACAGGAAATCTGAATGCAGGGGTTTTTTTTTGTTTTTTTTTTTAGTAATGATTAATTAATTATGACCAACATAGAAATTCTATAATTTTCTTGTATATAAGGTTAAAAATACCTTGCCTTTCTTTAAAAAACATAAAAATTGGACTTATTTTTTTGTTTTTAGATATTTGATAGTTTCAGGTTTGTAATAAATAAGACTTGCTATTTGTGCTCAACGGTTTCTAAATCCCCCTATTAGTTTTAACAAACAAAAATTTTATTCATCTACTTTTTAAAATAAAGCATTTTTACCAGCTTTATGTTGAAGTATTTTGAAATGACAGCCTATATGTGTGTTGATTTTTATATTTCTCATGAAAGAGTAATTCTGATATTCCCCTTTACTAAAACTTACTGTATCCTGAGTAAGTGCATTTAAAAAGTTATTCTTATTTTTAAGGTAAATGAACTTTTTTTTAGTTGTAAGCATTTAGATATGAGGAATTTCTCATTGTTTTTCCTTCATCTTGTTTTGAAATGTAGATTAGATCGGATTTCTTTGAATTATTATCTAATCATCACCTGGACAGTCAGTCTCGATGGAGCAAAGTAAAAGACAAAGTAGAAAGTGATCCACGTTACAAAGCAGTGGATAGTTCATCAATGAGAGAAGACCTTTTCAAACAGTATATTGAAAAAATAGCCAAGGTAACCATTGGGCCACTTGTCCTTTAACCATCTACACTAATAAAAGAGAAACATGGTAATTGGCGTATGACCGCTACCCTTTTCATTGGCTAATCAGCGAGATATGCAAATTAACTGTCAGCCAAGATGGCGGCCAGCAGCCAGGCAGCTTGAAATTAACATGAGGCTTGCTTGCCTCAGTGACAGAGGATCGCTGCGGCTGCAGGCCTCTGAGAGGGCAGTTTAAGAAACATTGTAACAAATACCGCTGGACTTCAGCCAGCAGATTCACAACATTGTAAGCAAAGGCCAAAAAAAAATAGAAAAAAAAGGAGCAGTTGGGAACTTCAGTCACTCCCAGCCTGAAAACAGCCCTCAGCCCCTCACCCAGACTGGCCAGGCACCCCAGTGGGGACCCCCACCCTTATCCAGGACACCCTTCAGGGCAAACCAGCCGGCCCCACCCATGCACCAGGCCTCTACCCTATATAGTAAAAGGGTAATATGCCTCCCGGCACCGGGATCAGCGTGACAGGGGGCGGGGCCCCAACCCCCTGAGCAGCCCTGCTCTGTGCCTGATAGGGGGGAGCTCCCCAACCCCCCCACCCCCCACGGGCCCTGCTCTGTGTGTGGTGGGGTAGAGCCATAACCTCCCCATCGGCCCTCCCCTGAGTGTGAGAGTGGCGGTGCCCCAACCCCCTGATCGTCCCTGCTCTATGGGTGATAAAGGGCGGTGCCCCAACCCCCTGATGGGCCCTGCTCTGTGTGTGACGGGGGCAATGCCCCAACCCCCTGATTGGCCCTGCTCTGTGCGTGACGGGGTGGTGCCGCAACCTCCCCATCGACCCTGCCTTGAGTGTGACAGGGGACGGTGCCCCAACCCCCCAATTGGCCCTACCCTGAGCATGACTGAGGGTGGCATTGCAACCTCCGAGTCCGCCCTGCTCTGTGCATGACGGGGCGGCGCCCCAACTCCCCAATCAGCCCTGCTCTGAGCCCGACCAGGGGCTGCATCTAGGGATTGGGCCTGCCCTCTGCCACCCGGGAGCAGGCCTAAGCCAGCAGGTCGTTATCTCCCGAGGGGTCCCAGACTGCGAGAGGGCACAGGCCGGGCTGAGGTACCCCCCCCTTCCCCCCCCCCCCGAGTGCACAAATTTTTGTGCACGGGGCCTCTAGTGGAATAATAAAATCCTTAATTGCATTATAATGGTATTCGCTGCTGTTTGGGGTTTGGCATTTTTCTTGTTGATATTCTTAATACAAGAATCTCTAGTTATTGATTTGGAAATGGGGTACAGTGTTTAGGTCTATGGTATTCTTGGTAGGTTTAAAATTTTGTATTTGAAAAACTTTGTGGAAACCTTTTTATGCAGTTGGTAAAAGGATAATGTAATTTCACTTTTACAGAATTTAGACTCAGAAAAAGAAAAGGAGTTGGAAAGGCAAGCCCGCATTGAGGCTAGCCTTAGGGAACGAGAGAGAGAGGTTCAGAAGGCTCGGTCCGAACAAACGAAAGAAATAGATCGAGAGAGAGAGCAGCACAAACGGGAAGAAGCTATCCAGAACTTCAAGGCACTTCTGTCTGACATGGTATTTATTGCTCTTTCACTATTTTCTCTGTAAAGTACTGGATGTTAGAAGTCCGTTACATTACCTCAGAGTGAGCATTTTAATATTCTTTAAGTTGACTGTGAGGGATACAATTTGGTAAATTATTTATAAACTTTTAAAGTTGAGTACTTGGTATGAGCCCTGTGGGAACAGGCAAACCCTAGTTATTTAACATTTTCAGAAGTGAGATCATTTATTTATATGAAAATTCCTAATCTTTCAGTGTCAAAGCTTTATTTTTATTGGTCTTGATAAGTCACCTTAAAGTCACACTTATAGGCCATAGTAAGAAACAAGTGTGCTGAACATGATTTACCCCTAAAAAAAAATTTTTTTTTAAAGTTTTAGAGGAGGGGGGAGAAAGAAAAAGAGATAGATAGACATCAATCAGTTGCCTCGTGTACATACCTGGACCAGGGATGGAACCCACAACTTGAGTATGTGCCCTACTGAGAATCGAACCCAGGACCTTCCACTGATGTTTTTATTTATTTTAGAGAGAAAGGGAGAGGGAGAGAGAGAGAGAAACATCAATGATGAGAGAGAATCATTGATCAGCTGCCCCTACACGCCCCCCCTCTGGGGATCGAGCTCGAAACCCAGGCATGTGCCCTGATGTGGAATCAAACCGTGACCTCCCAATTCATAGGTTGACGCTCAACCATTGAGCCCACATCACCAGGCTAATTTATAATTTACCCTTTTTGTTGATGATTTAGAGTCATCATTGTGATGACCAGTTATTGTCTCTATAGATGGTATGAGAAGTAAGACTTGGGGGGTGCTGACTCCAGGAGATACCCTGGAACTTTCTTGAAAATACTTCTGCATCACCCAGGTTGTTAAGATAAGTAGAGTATGAGTTCCCTACAGAGAATACCCCAGACTGCTTTGCTGTTCTATTGTTTTTTTCCCCTTCTTTGTTGCCATCTTTCCTGCTGTTCTGTCAGTGCGGCTCTTCAGAGCACTCCAGTTGAGTCTTCAGATTTCTTCCCTTGCTTCTGCTGATCAGTTTTTAATTTCCTTCTCTTCTCTGGACAGTCAGTCATTTCCTCATTTCTCTACCTTTTTCTGTTTCCCCCAATTCATCTTTATTACAACAACAGAAATCTTTGTAAAAGAGAGATCTGATTTTATGACTCTTCCCTGTGCTTGCAGAAGATCAAGGTCTTCCTTCCTTTTAGCAGTTGCCTACATTTCAAACTCAGTCTCCTTAGCATGATATAAAAGACTGTTCATTCCTTGACTGCCTCTCCCCCACCACCCATATTACCTTACCTGCTTTGGTTTCCTTTCTTGCCCCCTAATTAGACTCTAGCCTTGCTGAACTTAACCTTTAATGAACCATACTTATATTTAACAAATCCTGCCGTTGCTCATTCCAGTCCTTCCACCTAGAATGCTTTCAAACTTCCCACCATGGTGGTAAACCTCCTCATTCTTCAAGAGCACACTCAAAAATACCTCCTCTGAGGCTGATCCCAGCCCCTCTGGGCACATCTGACCTTACTGCTGCTTTTATTACCCTGTGCTCAGCTTAGACCTCTGCAGCACTCCCTGCATGTTACTGCAGTTGTTGGCTTCCATGCCTGTCTTCCCTAAAAAGAGTGAGCCCATTAAAGGAAGGGGTTTATTTATTATGTATTCCCAGTGCCGAGCATAGTGTTTACCTGACACGTATTTAGATGCTTGATAAATGTTGGTTAAATAAATGTTTTTTGTATTTTTTTTTCTTAACGTTCTTTTCAGCCTCCAAATTTCTTAGCAATTGGCAGCAGTGTGACTTAACTGCTAATGCCATTCCCAGCATTGAAGCATATCTTTTTGCTGGTTGGTGAACCAGCTAGCCCTGTCTGGTGGTCTGTTTTCTAGTCTTCTTAACCAAGTTAATTCTTGCTTATTCTTGGAAGTGTCAAAGTTGGTAAGATGTTAAATAGAAAAACCTAACTATTTACTATTAAAGTGATTACAGACCATGGGTGGCGGGAGATATCTTGTCTTCTTCCTTCTCCACCTCTAAACCAACATTTGACAACTTAAGTGAGGTCTGAGAGGTAAGTTTTCTGGCCTAAAGAAGCAGATTTTCAGTGACTTCTTCACTAAGGTGATGTCACCATCAGCTTCTGTTTTTTAAATGTATGATTCCTAAACAAAGGAGCCTTTCTTGAAGTGTGAACAGGTGGGTCTGGTGTTAGATACAGATCTCTGTTTCAGGTTCGTTCTTCGGATGTGTCCTGGTCAGACACTCGCAGGACCCTCCGGAAAGATCACCGCTGGGAGTCTGGATCCTTGTTGGAGAGAGAGGAGAAAGAGAAGCTTTTTAATGAACACATTGAAGCACTTACCAAAAAGAAGAGGGAGCACTTTAGGCAGCTTCTGGATGAAACTTCCGCAGTAAGAGTTAATTTTCCTATTCTAATCTGCACGGATCGTTGTTAATCCCAAAGTAAAACATGGAAATGATTTTTAGTGTCATGGTCTTTAGATCCATTACTGGAATTCATGCAGTTTTCTAGTTCATATCTGCTCCTGTGGCTGTTCAGAATGTCCTTAGCTGTGTGTGATCATTGGTCCCTCCTGATAATTGATTTAATAAATTCCTTCTTTTGCCCCATTTTCAATTTGGCGCTGTAGCCCCCTTGTTTGGCAGTGTGTACACTCTCCTGTCCAGGTGCTGCTCCTGTTGGGCTGCTTCTGGCTTCTTCAGAAGTTAGGGTATTGCGCCTGGAGGTATAGGGTTGCAGGGCTTAGGCCACTTTGGAAATGTGTCCATGAAAATAACTCCTGTAGCATGAAAGCTGCTTCCCTGTCCCTGACTCATCCAGTTGTGTGTGGGAGCTCGCAGGGTCGTGAGGAGTGCTGTGTGCCATACAGGCTGCAGCTTGACCCCTCAGTAATAACAGCGTATTTATGTTTTTATTCCCTTGTCTTTTCAAAGATTACCTTAACCTCCACGTGGAAAGAAGTAAAAAAAATCATCAAAGAAGACCCTCGGTGCATTAAGTTCTCCTCCAGTGACAGGGTAAGAGGGTTTTGTCTGAGCTTTTTTTAAGTGTATGAGAAATTTGAATTTTAAGTTAACATTTTTTTCTTGCATGTATATATTAATAAGACAGCACAATGGAAACTTTAAAAAGAATCCTTGGAGTTAAAGCTGTGTTTGGGGATTTTAGAGATTTAATAAAGCCATAGGGTTTTGGGTGGTTTTTTGGTTTTGTTTTTTTTTTTACCCCCCCCCCCCCCCCGGGAATCCTTCAGTCCATTACAGCATGATCTCTAGTTCTTACGTGCTTTTGAAACTCGGATGGAGGAATTGCGGATGTGGGAAGTTTGTGAGCTGAACCCTGCTCTGGTGCTCTCTAACTCCTGTTTAGGAACAAACTCAGTTGGGAACTGAAATAGTGAACTATGTCAAGAAAAGTGTTTTAAAAAAAAAATCAATAAGCCCACCTGATGTAGCTCAGCGGTTGAGCATCTATCTACCCAGGAACCAATAGGCTACCGGTTCGATTCCTGGTCAGGGCACATGCACAGATCGTGGGCTCAATCCCCTGTGGGCATGCAGGAGGCAGCTGATTGATGTTTCTATCTCTCTTTCCCTCTTCCTTCCTCTCTCATAAAAACATCAATAAAAACCACCTCGGAGTTCCACTAAATAAACATAAAAAAAGAAAGAAAGAAAGAAAAGTGTGGCTTACTGCAGTCCATTTTATACCTTGGACTTCTATTGTTTTTTTCTCCCCACCATTCATTCTCCTTTCCTAGTCGGTTTCTTTAGTATAGAGTCCAGAAACCCACAGATCTAATATTCTTCCTTTTCAAACCCTGTTAAGTTGTGTTCGGGGTGTTTGGATAACAAAATATACGGGGCTGGGTTAGAGTGGTAGGCTGATAGCTGAGAGATCCAGTTTCAGTTTCTAACTTTTCTGATTATTTAGAATTGATGGTAAAGTCTTTTTTTTTTTTTTTTTTACTCCAAAGAGTTTATACCTATCATAACAATTACTAGAAAAGCTAAATGCTCAGTATAACTAAAGTTCTGAGTGTTATGGTTGGTGTATCCATAAATTATACCACATTAGTGTTTTTGTACTGGAAGATATAAATACAGTCTACAGGAAATACACATTTCTTTATTTCTTAAAAGTGTCTGTCTACCACTTAGCAATTGGTACACAGAAGCTAAAAATCATCCTTTTATGAGGTGTGGAAGTCAGTGACTTTCTAGCAGGTTCTTGTGAAGATTAAAAGGAATAGCCTCATAAACCCTCAGCACAGTGTAGCAGATAGCAAGCCCTCAAGTCTTACCTGTCACTAATATATTATATGGTTCTACGATCTTGCTTTCTTTTTGTCTTGAAAATGTACATTGCAGATTTTCTATTTTAATGAATGTTACACGAACACAAATAAATGTACCTTACTGCCTTTTTCTTTAGAATTTTCTAGTTGACGGTGTGACTCACACATTTCTAGTTTTATAAATGACATTAGTTTTGGAATTAGTGGACTTTTTATTTTCTTTCTAATCTTATTTTCTTTTTTCAGAAAAAACAAAGAGAGTTCGAAGAATACATTAGAGACAAATACATCACTGCCAAAGCCGACTTCAGGACGCTTTTGAAAGAGACCAAATTTATAACATACAGGTGTGTGCCATGGAATGTTTCATGTCAGCAGTTCCTGTCTTTGCTAGTTCTTACTCGAATGGCCAAGGCATACTTTGCATTCACACACATGTTGACATTATTAGCTTCTAAGGATAAGAAGAAGCCAACTTTTATCAAAGACCAGAGACAGCCAATCCATCTCTACCTTACTTTTTTTGTGTGTTTTTTTTTTTAAGAAAGGGCCCAGATGCCAATTCTTATTTTGTGTTACCCACCCATCAGTTTTTTAAACAGACGTCTGTTTTTGCTTCACTGCTTTCTTAGGAGTGCCCCAACTTTAAATAATCCTTCGCTGTCAGTTGTCTTCACCTCCTCTGAGGACTACTCAGTGTTGCTTCCCTGAACCAGCTCGGAAGCTTGAAATCATCCAAGCTCAGTAAAAACATTTTTTTTCCTCAGAGGAAAGCAGTTTGCTGGATAGTTTTAAAGAAAGATTTTAAATGATAAACTCGGAGCTTTAAAACAAGATTTCACTGTAGCATGCCCAGTCGTCCCCACCCCAGCGATTTCTCAGCAGGGGAACAAGTTGACATTGGTTAGTAGTCTGTGCAGGAAACCGTTGTTGGTTCATGCTCCAGCTCTTCCTATAAGAGAAAAATTTGAAGCATTTAATGAAGGGTGTGTGCACGGGAGGCTAGGTAGTGCTGAGGGTGTGGTTTTTAGGTACTTTGTCATTGGATTTTTTGGTCAGGATCCTTAATGTTTTGCATCAGTTTGGGCTTTTAAATTAGATGTGAAGTAAGACTTCTTTCTACATTTTTGTAGTTAATTTAGTGAAAGATGTGAAAGTGAAAGCTTGTGAAAGATGCTGGGATTGGCAGCCCCGCAGACTGAAGTCCTCTGTTCATCCACAGAACAGGTACAGCACGGGCAAGATTCACCCACCCACCCTCAGCCCTGGTCTGGAGGGACCACCAGTAGGGGTGGGAGGGTAATTCAGCTTCTGAGGCCCTTTCACTCCCTGGAGTCTTTGCTGAGGCGACTTACAAAGGTGACCACTGCAGTGAAATTTTTCTTAAAAAAAATTTAAAAAGTGGAAACACAATTAGGAACTAGATGGACATTTCCAGCTCATATCTGAAAGGCCTGTGAACAGCAGTCAGTAATTCTGGACTTCTTTTCTTATTTCAGATCCAAAAAGCTAATCCAGGAATCTGATCAGCACCTGAAAGACGTAGAAAAAATTTTGCAGAACGACAAGCGGTATCTAGTACTAGACTGTGTGCCAGAGGAGAGGCGGAAGCTGATCGTGGCGTACGTGGATGACCTGGACCGCCGGGGCCCTCCGCCCCCTCCCACAGCGTCGGAGCCCACCCGACGCTCAACAAAATAACCCTGCATACTCTTCCATGGGGTATCTATTACTTCAAAATGCTTGCATGAGCCAATTTTCAGGTTTTTTACATGTATGTGCATTAGTCAAACTATTGCAAAACCATCTGACGAACAGAAGGAGAAGCATTCGTGAACAGTTGCTGAACAGAGAACACTTGGAAATATTTATGCTTTTCTTTGTGTGGCATGACTGACATACATACTCAAATATAGGCTGTCTCTAGTAAATCTAAAATCTTGAAGCTAAAAATCATCCTTTTATGAGGCGTGGAAGTCAGTGACTTTTGTTGACGTACTTTCTAGCAGTGTTACACATGCAGGACATAAGAGCATTTGTGGTTTGAACTTGCAAGATACAAATACCACAGGCTCCCAAAAAATCTAGGTTGGGGTTTGTTTTGATTTTGTTTTTCAAAGCGGGTAAAAGAAAAAACACTGAAAATGGAATTCTTATCTTCCAGAGGTTAAGATTATTATAATGGACATACTTTTACCTTTGTCTTTAAAGAACACTTTAGTTTTATTTGTTCACTTATGAGCTTTGATTATCCCCTCTGAATTATAGGCCAAGTCTTGTTTAGCCTAAGAGAAGATTTATTTAGGAATTTCTTCTCAGGTATGGAACCACGGTCATAACTAATATGTTGGCCAGAATAGAACTGCTGGTTAAACACGTTCACCATTAATTGATCTTTATCAATATTCTGGATTAGACAACAGATTCTTTTTGGGTGTTCCCTGTAAACTGTACTCCTGTTTGAATGTTAAACTTTTGTTTCTAAAGTTTAATTTTAAGATGTTTGAATGTTCAGTTTATGTATTTGAACTACAATAAACCAACCCTTTTTCTATATGTGGATTGTATATGATTACGTTACATAATTTATAAAAACTTTTTTAAAACCTGCTCTTAAAAGCAGCAGCAAATGTAATTTGGTACAAAAGAAGGCTGACTTTAAGTCTTGGGGTATCACATAGTTTTGAAAGGCTTGAATATAATAAATTATTTACAGTATAAAAGAGATGGGATTTGTAAAGAACCATTTTGGTGCTCAGTCTCTTAGCAATATCTTACTGCTTTATAGCAAGAAGCTGCTTTTTGTGTTCTTGTTTTTGCCTTTTATATGAAAGGATTTGGTAGTTAATGCTTTTGGCGTCCTTTCAGTGTATCATGCACACCATGCATGGAGCTTCGCCTTGGATGCCTCCCAATTGCTCTGCGTAGCTTGGCCCCCAGTTTAAAAAGACCCTCTGTTCCATCCTTCATAGGTTCCTAGTGTCGGTCGGTGTGCCACATAAATAAAATGTCTAGAAAAATACGTCAATAGGATAATTATTTTCCTGTTAATCTTACACATACTGTGATTGTAGCAAAACCTAAAAAGAGGGCATACCAACAGGTCTGCATTTATATGTTCCGTGCACTGCACAGCACACAGAGACACATTCACATCTGGGCTACTTAGTACGGAGCCACAAAACGTGCATGAATTCGGCATGTAGTGGCCTGGGATTATTTCACTAAGGTCTTACCCTGTAAAATTGCTAATTAACAGGACTTTTTTCTTCTTTTTCCCCTTCTCTCTTTTTGAAGTTCATTTTTATAAATTTATTGAGTGATTTTTAAGTTCTGTGAGGAGTGAAAGGGAAGTGTTTGACAAAAGGAACACAACTAGGATAGAAATGTGACTGTCCTGCAGAGGTGGAGCCTGTGCAGTGTTTTGTCGTTTCCACTTCCACAGAGCATTCTTCTGTTCTCACAGTAGGGAGTGTGAAGAAAATGGTCTGGTGATATCTCACTTCCTACTTTTGCGGTAAAGTATTTGGGATTAAGTGCTGAGCCAAGTCACAAATCAAACTCTTCTATACAGGTTTTTTTTTTAAATAAACATTTATTTTTTTATTTTTTAATATATTTTATTGATTTTTTACAGAGAGGAAGGAAGAGGGATAGAGAGTTAGAAACATCGATGGGAGAGAAACATCGATCAGCTGCCTCCTTCACACCCCCTTCTGGGGATGTGCCCACAAACAAGGTACATGCCCTTGACCAGAATCAAACGTGGGACCCCCACCAGTCCGCAGGCCGATGCTCTATCCACCGAGCCAACCCGGTTAGAGCTATGCAGATTTCTTTAAGGAATCAAGTCAGGACTCTGTTCGGTACTTAATGAAAGGGTTGTTGTAATTACAGTTTCAATATCTGCAACTGGATTTGCTGCTTATCAGCAAGTTCCTTAAAAATTAATGATTCAAGTTACCCAGAGACCTGTGTTAGGTCTGACCTCCCCCTAAAACCCAATGATGATTTTTGAAAGGAGCATTCAAGACAAAGACTGTAATTCTCCAAACTATATGAAGTGAAACAATGCCTTTTATTTTTGTATGTTAAGATATTCAATACTGGAATCTTACATCCTACATTTACTATATATAATGTACATAAAAATCTTCAAATAGTTCACCACAGACAATCTTAAAGGTAATCCCTGTGTATAACTCTCTGATCACAAAAACAATATTTTGGATACTTAGGTTAAGTTGTAATTTGATCATGTGAGCCTTAGAATAAAATTTGTAATGAACCAAGTAAAAAGAAAACAGCTCTATCTTCTGTGTTAAAATAAACGATGACCATTTGTACAAACAAAAACCAAAAAAAATCCAGACAGAACATTTTTTAAAAAATAAAAATTCCATCCACAGTGTATTTTTTGTATTTCAAATACTTCATTGCTTGCCCTAAAGACAGATTTCCCCCCCGAGGGGTCCTTCAGTGAAAATACCCGAGTCCATTACAGAGTAATCAACAATCATGGATAAATGTCCTTATTATATTTCATAGGGGAAGAAATGTATCATAATCATGCCTTTTGGGGTGTGCTTTAACTTGCTGTGAAATGAACAGTCAAGCTATACTGGATGTTTGGGAACACAAAGTTTAATTTTACTGCTTTTCTGCATTGCCCTTGTGTGTGTTTTTTCTTGTTACTCTTGATCATCTTTATAACTTAAAAACAGGCATTTAAAAATACATTTTTTTTTATTGATTTCAGAGAAGAAGGGAGAGGGAGAGAGAGAGAGAGAAATATCAATGATGAGAGAGAATCATTGATCTGCCTCGTGCACGCCCTCCACTGGGGATCAAGCCTGCAACCCTGGTATATGCCCTCCTGGTTCATAGGTCAATGCTCAACCACTGAGCAACACTGGCCCGGCACTCTGAGGCATTTTAAATGTTGAGCAGGGTTCAAGTTCAATGTTATGGGTACATTTAATGCCATTTAACAAGAAAGTTCATCTCTATCCCCCTTTTATAATATTTGATTACTGCCTTCAGTAATTAACTATATCACTAGACATATAGTTTTATCTTGAGAGAGAGGAGATATTGGGAGGAACAGATTGATTTCAACTTGCAGAAGAGTAACTGTCTCCTGTATTTGGGAAGAATCGATAATTGGGAAGAGAAAGGGGTAGTTTTTTAAAGTTCTTTCTCCATATCAGAATACAGAATGTCGTAACTAAGCTGCTAAAATCCTTAGACTTAGAAACTGAGGGCTCAGGTGGCATTACAAAGATCAACCAAAGCAGGGTTTAGTGTAAGGTGAAGTTCGAATTTACTTAAACTTGGCTATGATTTGAAATTAACCCAGAATCGGGATAAGGTTATGTTCCTTATTCTGCAACTTCAGTCGTTTTCATCAAGTAAATGTACTTATTTTAAGCAAATGAAGGTAACTCCTTGAAATGTATTCATTAACATGTTAAAGAACAAATCTCATTCCGTGGATGTGGATTTTGAGCTTTGGTTATGTGACGGGAAGTGAGGGCCAGCAGGCTCAAGAGGAAACTAAAGGAAAGGCTTCATCGTTAGACCAGTTGCACTCCAGCCAGCACAGGGCTGGTCCCCAAGAGAACCCAGTGACTCAGCCCCTGTGAACCAGGACCACAGAGCTGGGCTCTCTGGTCCCTGTGGTAGAAACACCACACAACGCAACCCTTTGGGCAGCCAGGTGTTAATTCTGAGACATAATTACTGCTCCTAATGTCGCGTCCTACTTACCAAATGGCACATTTTGAAAATGCAGACTGTGAAGCAATATTTGTAATTCCTAAATGTAATCATTTTATGTTTTATATGGTAAAGTCAGCCATGAGGATCAGCAGCAGTACAAGTACATACAAGAATCACAAATTAGTTTTGTTTTGAGATGTAATCATTTACCACAGTCTCCTGTCTCTCGATCTTCATGCTCCCAGGGGATAGGGTCATTGTCTTGCTCACAAGGGTTTGTGTCCCTCTCGTGCCAGAACTGTTCCACGTCGGGGAGGATGGGCAGCTCTGCCTTCTGGCTTCTCTCTCTTCTGGAGGCAGGAGAGCCGGTCTCCTCTTTCTCTGGTGTGGATACTGGGGACCCTGGAGAGGGAATGTTGTCAGGAAGGGCCTCCGAGTGCCCGGCTGGTGGTTCCTGAGACTCTGCGGCAGCTGCATGCTTTCTGGTCATCCATTTCCATAAGCCTTTCAAGCTTTCCTTGAACTCCCCTGACATCGCTAGAAAGATGAGAGGATTTGCTGAGGAGATGGAAAACATCAGGACTTGAGACAGGGCTGTAAACCCCTGGGGTGGGGCCGGGCCGCCAGCCTTCAGGTGCCACCTCCACAGCCAGGCTGCCCATTCAGGGAGCCACAGGACAGCCGAGGTGATGGCCATGCTGAGCAACATCACCGTCAGCCGCTTTGAGCGCATCTGGTTCCTAAGATGCCGGGTCTTAGTTCCTCGTCTCTGACATTGCCCATAAGCTCTCCAGAAATAATAGCTGGCAGAGAGTACCGGCAGGCAAAATACCAGGAGAGGGTAGAGCTTACCAAAGATGGACATGAACACTTCAGCCACCGCGGGCACATCCAGGAGGCACATCTCCACGCCTGCGTGCAGCCTGGTGGTGCTGAAGAAGCATTCTGGCAGGGACAGCAGGCCAGCCACCGCCCAGATGGCCGCCAGCACCGACCAGATGGTGCAGCTGTGGATACTGACTTGCTTGGCTGGGTCCCTTGCATACAGGAAGCAGACTTTGGCCATGGCGACAATTGTCAGGCTCTTGGCTGCCATGCACGTGTGGGTGAACCAGTCAGAGGATTTGCAGATAAACCAGCCCAGGTCCCAAACACCTCTGGCGTACGCGGTAGCTCGGACAGGCGCAGAAAACAGCAGGAGAGAGAGATCCGCCAGGCTGAGGTTCAGAATCAGGGAGTGGATCAGGGATGGCTTTCCCTTGCAAGCTCTGTGAAGGAGGATGCCGAGCACACACAGGTTCCCCACGAGGCCCACCAGGCAGACGGCCACCAGGAGAGCCGGGACGATGGTCCTCCAGTGCTTGGAGTCAGAGGGCAGGTACCCTCCGGCAAAGAGGAGGTGAGCAAAGGACACGTTCATGGTGCTGGAGTTGGAGTCTGCAAAGGCGGCCGCAGCCATCGCCTTTCCCATCCAGCGCCTCCTTGCAGAAGTTAGCTTCTCTGTCTTTTTGCCTTGGCTCTTCTGCGTAGGAAATAAATACGCCGTCGGCGCTGCCCAAAGACACCTCTGGACCCTCCCCTTGCTTGTTTTCTGAGAGCAGAAGGTGGGAGAAGGTTGGCTAAGCTGCATGGAATGTACGTTGACTGGGCTGAATGGCAAGCAGCAGGGCGCATGGTGGCTGCTCATTGGCAAGTCTAATATCAAAGTGTCGCTCCGTGGAGAAAACCCCATATGCCCATAAATGATAAATGAGGAGAACATACATGCAAGTGGGGTGGGTTCCTGGGGGGCCACTAGAGCCAGCCAAGGCAATTACTTTCAACCAGCTGTTTCGAAAACCCTGACTGCGGTCTGTTACTCAGTAAACATGACGTCCGAACTACCAGGTCCTTGAAACCGAAGCACGAGAGAGCGCCAGAATCACCCGGAGAGCTTGGCCTAGTGGATCTGGTGGGGTTAGAGCAGATCTTTGCTCTTAGCATGCTGAGCAGCCTTCAGCAGAGGGGCGTTCTGAGTCTGCGATTGAAAAAATAAATGGAACCAGGGAGAGATTGTGGCTTAGAAGGACCAAGCCAAAGGGCAGTACTAGGCAGGCAGGAAGGAGTCAGAATGCTGAGACTCAAAATTTGCTGCCTCTGGTGCCTGGCTTCAGTGCCCTAGCAATAGGGCCGCCCCCACCCCCACCCCCCTCCCCCCACTCCCGCCTACACACACACACACACACACACACACACACACACACACACGCCTCCGCTGGGTCCCAGGCTGCTGTTCCTGACGGGACGGGGACATCACCCATAGTGGGGATGCCAAGGGTACCCCTGCAAACTCAAAAGTATGAATGAAAAGGGGAAATCAGAGCCACAGATCAGATATTTAAAAAATACATTTAAGTTGCAAGGGACTTCCGCCAGCTTAATCTTCAAAAGAACCTAGACCAAGCAAATGGGAGGCCAAGTTTTTAAGTGGCTTCTGATAAAAGCAGCGCTGAATGTGATCCTCTTACCAGGCCTGGGCAGAACTTAAAACCTATAGCTCAGTTCCAGGCAAAGGTGAATGACACAGGCAAACCTCGGAGATAGAGGGGGCTCGGGCCCAGGCCACTGCAATGAAGGATCGCAGTAAAGCAACCATCGTCTATTTTGCTGGTGGGTGGTCTTGATTTCAATTTGTAAAACAAGCAACATCTGCCCTGGTCTGTGTGCTTAGCTCGATTCCCAGTCAGGGCTTGTGCCTGGGCTGTGGGCTTAATCCCCAGCAGGCAGCCGGTGTTTCCCTCTCACATCGAAGTTTCTCTGCCTCTCCTTCGTGCTTTACATCAATAAAAGCATTTTAAAAAGTAACATCTGTGGAGCATAATAAAAGAGGTATGCCTGTCATAACACTCCTATACCCAGTGAGTTCTAAGTGCCCACCTCCGTGCGAAGTGTTCCATGCATTGAATTTTCAGGTTAACTGGAGAGGGTGCTGTTACCACCCCTTCTAAAGACGAGGGCGTGGAGGCAGAGAGGTGAGACAACTAGCCCTGGCTCTGAAGGCCACACAGCCAGTAGGTGACAGGGTTGGGAGAGGGCCCCGTGGGTCTCACCCAGAGTTGGCATCGGTCAGCCGGCTGCCATCCTGCCCGCTGAGGAAGGTGTGGGCTACTGACTGTAAGCACCGCCGGTGAAATGGCTGTATTTCAGTTCAGTGCTCATATGTCGAGACCTTTTGCGCGGAACACAAAGCTACAGGCCCTCCCTCCTCTGCGAGCCCCACGCACGGCGCCGGCCCTGGGAACCCAGCGTGGCACAGCGTCCATTCCCTTGCGGACCTACAATCTCGCTGGAGAGATGACCAACGAGAAGGTTCAAGGACAGTGCTCCCGAGTCCTGGCTGCGGGTGCCTGGCAGAGGGGCCCGGGGAGCA
The DNA here is from genome assembly GCF_964212035.1 of Myotis nattereri. NCBI lineage: Eukaryota > Metazoa > Chordata > Mammalia > Chiroptera > Vespertilionidae > Myotis > Myotis nattereri. The sequence continues at coordinate 86,537,399 of NC_138080.1, forward strand.
ACCCGAGAGCTGGTGGGGAAGCGTCAGGCAAAGGCTTCCTTGGAGGAAGAAATGGGAGCCGAGACCTCGCCATGCGCCCACCTGCTCCCCTCCACCGCAGCCCTTTCAGGATCCCTGTATTCCAGTGGTTCTCAACCTTGGCTGCACATCAGAATCACCTGGGAATCTTTTTAAAATCCTGGTTTCTGGGCCTCATCCTCCGGAAATTCTGTTTCTTTGTTATGGGGTGGGGCCACAACATTAGTAACAAAGAAACAGAATTTCCGGAGGATGAGGCCCAGAAACCAGGATTTTACAAAGATGCGCAGGTGATTCTGATGTGCAGCCAAGGTTGAGAACCACTGCTGTATTCAACGCGCCAGAAAACAGCTGCTGCTCATCAGAGACCTCAGCACGGCTACCCCAGGCCTCTGCAGTTGACCTCTGAACCTTGCAGGTGGAGCTGGGAGAGGGGCCTCGCGGGCCGGGCCAGCTGCGGGCCATCGGCGTGCGGTCAGTGCGCCCTCAGTGCGCAGTCGCGTTGCCTCCCTCACGCCCGTCCCAAGCTGACAAAAGGCCGCGCCGCACGGTCGCAGTGTGCTGCCGTGTCCTTCTCCGACGGCCTGGCTCCGCCGAGGCTGACGGCCCGACCTTGTGTTGGTGGAATATCTCGCTGCGGCGCCTGCCCGAGTGGCGTCTCCCTGCTCTCCGGCGTCCGGTGCCTTGGAGCGTGGTTTCGGGCTGCAGGTGCGAGACAGTCCATCGCTCAGGTAAGTGTGCGGTGGGTCTGCCAGGCCCCCCCTGCAAGACAGCACCCCTCGGGTCCCCACCCCCTTTTCTGCTGTTGGGTCGGTAGCTCTTAAGGCCACTTGTAGGGAAGATGGTGGAGGAGGATGGATTGTGCTGTTCGTTACAAAGTGCCCAGCAAGTCGGGAAACATGGATGGCGACGTTGTCCTGTGTTTGTCTACCATGTGGTTGAGTGTGTTTCCAGACCCCACGGCCATGCTGTGTTTTACAGATGCCACAGGCGGGGCTCAGATCTGCACCCGTCCCGAAAGGGTGAGGCTGGGAGCTCTGGGAGGGGAAGTTCGGATTGTCCGCCGGAGCCCGTTTCCCAGGCGTGGCAGATGCTGACGGTGTGAGTGGCGTGTCCTGGGTCCCTGGTCCCTTGGCAGCAGGGCACCAGCGGGGCTCCGTGAGTCTCGGCCGCCAGCGTGGTGCGTTTTTGTTCTTCACGCGGTTTTGCACCTCTTTCCTGCCGGGTTTTTGCCTTCGTAGCCACGTGTGTTTTGACTTGGTGGAGGATACAATCTGGACATAGGTGTGAAGGCTCCTTGGAAAGCCAGAGGATGGTAAGGACACCAGTAGGTAGCTGCGTGGTGGCCGCTTATGTAGAATTTGCAACTTTCTTGAAAAAAAGAAATCACGGTTCTATCAAAAGACAGCTGTGGTCGATACTGTGCTGCATTCCCTTCTTACCTCTCTCTCTCTTCCCCCCCCTTTTTTTATATGGGCCCCAGATGGTTAAAATCATGCTTTGGACATAAAAACCCATCCCTGGCTACGCTGTCTTGTTTTTGTGGGCTACCATTTGCTTTGGGTCCTTACTGAGTGACATGTGCCATCATTTAGAGAAAAATCTAGGTTTTTTTTTTTTTTTTAAATCAAAGTTCCATTGCCACGATCACCTTGTGGAATACTGTTTTCCATTTTTTAAAAAAATATCTTTATTGAGATATAATTCACATACCATCATCCAATTTTCCCATTTAAAGTGTCCGATTCAGTGGTTTGGGTATTTAATCTTTTCACATTGTTGCCCATCCTGAGTGGCTAGTGACGTGATCCTCTCTTCGGAGCCGCTCCTGTGCTATGCCTGCCAAATCCAGCAGGTGGCGCGGCATCTTCACACGTGTTTCCAACCTCCGGGCCTGGAAGAGTCTGGGAAGGCAGGCAGCAGGCTCAGTGATGAGAGTCCCTCCGGAACCTGATGTCTCGGTGGCCTGTTAGGAAAGGAGAGTACATGGCCTTCCCTGAGTCCCAGACTTTGCCTTCCTTTTTAAAATGGGCGATGCAGCCCTTGCCGTCTGTAGGTTTGCCCTCCATGTTTATTCTTGGGAGGAAAAAAAGAATTGTTTTCAGTCATTCCCTCCAAACAAGACATCATACTCTGGCTCGTGGAAAGAAAAGATGTTTGGTTGGGAGGGAGGGAAGGCCACAAATACTTCAACCTGTGCACGAAATGTTTGTTGATTGGCTTTTCTGCGGAGTGCATTAAAACAAAAAAATGTAACACTTTTCAGTCCCTCATTACAAATCCTTGTTGAAAGTTGAGGAAATTCTGAATTGTTTCTTCTAAAACTGCCTTATGCATTGTTTTACCCCTTCGCTCAGTAGTAGCAATTGAGAAGTTGAAATGTGCAAGTTTGAGTTATTCTCACAAAGCATGCCTATATTTTTACCCTCGTTAAACATGTTAAAATTAGGCAGAGGGAGAATGCCACCATTTTGTAGAAGAAACCCAAGCAGCCAGAGGCGTAGGCTTGCTGGGAGTTACAAAGCTGCCCAGCTGCCGGCTGATCTAGGCCCTGGGTTCCTGCGCTTCCCCGGGTCGGCTCCCATTGGGAGTTGTGTTCAGCTGTCCTGTGTTTGTGTCTATTGCTGCTGTAATAAGTACCACGGAGTTAGCAGCTTAAACCGTGGTCGGCAAACTGCGGCTCCCGAGCCACATTCGGCTTTCTGGCCCGTTGAGTGTGGCTCTTCCACAAAATACCACGTGTGGGCGCGCGCACAGTGCGATTGAAACTTCGTGGCCCATGCACAGAAGTCGGTTTTCGGCCTGGGCGAGTCTATTTTGAAGAAGTACTGTTGATATTTGGCCCTGTTGACTAATGAGTTTGCCGACCACTGGAGCCTTAAAACGACACAGATCGTCTTACAGTCCCAGGAAGAACAGTCCTAAGATCAAGGTGTGGGCCGGCTGCACTCCTGGAGGCTCTTGGAGAGAACCCACTTCCCTGCCTTTCCCAGCGTTTGGAGGCTGCGCCCACACCTGACTCATGGCCCCTTCCTCCACCGGCAAAGCCAGCAGCACAGCACCTCCCCTGCCCCTCCTCTGCTTCCCTCCTCACTTCTCCTTCTTCACTCAGACCCTAGTGTCTCTCTTATAAAGGACCCTGTGACCACATTGGGCCACAGGATAACCTCCCATTTCACAAGCCTTATCTCTATCACATCTGCAAGGTCCCCTTTGCCCATAAGCAAATATTCACAGGTTCCAGGATCAGGGCAGAGACCTCTTGTAGGGAGTGGGGGAGGGGGGCTGTTATACTGTCTCCCACATGTTCTGAAAAAGTTTAGTGGCAGTAAATTTGGGAAATGCTGCACTAAACGAAGTAGGATAGGACTTCTCTGTACTTAAAGAATAATGATTACGATAACTTACATTTGTTGAGACTTTAGTATTGCAAAGCACTTTGCTAAATTTATACCTCTTAATCTCATTTTGTTCTCATGACAATACCCAGGTGTTCTGTTTCCACTTATCAAATGAAAAAAACCTGAAATTAAGTAACTTTCTCAAGTTCTCACCACTAATAAGTGGCAAAACTGGGGTTCAAACTCGGATTTCTCTGATGCTGGAGTCTGAGTCTTGGAGATTTGTAATATTAACATTCTGATAGGTAAGGCAGGGGGTTTAGGATGCAGAATTTTCCAGGTTAATTTAGCCAGGACCATAGCATCCTTCCCAGCTAGTGTTCTTCAGAAAACTTTATGAATGATAAACTCGGTGGCCTGTATAGCAATGTTCTCCAGTAGAACGTGCTGTGATGATGGGAATGTTCATAGCTGCACTGCACTGTCCAACAGGGTAGCCATGAGCCACACGTGGCTACTGAGCACTTCAGCTGGGGTTAGAACAACTGAAGGACTGAATTTTAAATTTAATTTTTAAATTATTTAAACTGAAATACTCACATTGGAAAACACAACTCTTTATTCTTCCACATCTGATGTTGAAGTCTAGCCCAGGCCCATGTGAGCATAGGACTGTATTTGATAATTAATTGCTACCTAATGTCACTTGAAGAATGGTTGTTGAAAGCTTTAGAAAATACTTCTGAAAAGGAGGTGTCTTTGTGGTGGGAGATGGTGTAGAACAGGAGTCCTGGGAGTCACTAGTGGGAGATTGTAGACCGTTGAGTCCTAGACTTTGATGGAACTGTGTGGGGTGTTGGTTAGAGCCTGGTAAACTCCACTGAGGATAGATGTCCCAGTTAAAGAACTCTTCAGTCACTTAGCAAGAATCTATGAAGCTGTTCTAGGAATTGTGGGAAAGCCAAGGAAGTGGGACTGAGGACCTGCCAAGTCTCTGAAGCCACTATTTGGGGGAAATAACACGTGCTTTGGTGAAAAGATCATCCATAATGCTACATAAGAAATGTAAAAGCAAGTAGCAGGTTAATGACTGTTATGGCCAATGGTGTCCACACATGTATTCAGTCGGAGGCCGAAGCTCAATACCAGCATCAGGGAAGTGGGGTGCCTGTGTGTTTGAAGCAGTGTTGGGTGGAATCATGGTCCTATTTTCTGAGACCCCGCCCATCACTTACTGCTGAGGCCCTCGAGGTGCCTCCCTGAAACGCTAGGCCAGGGATCCTCAAACTACGGCCTGCGGGCCACATGCAAATACAAATACTGTATTTGTTCCTGTTTTGTTTTTTTACTTCAAAATAAGATATGTGTAGTGTGCATAGGAATTTGTTCATAGTTTGTTTGTTTTTTTAAACTATAGTCCGGCCCTCCAACGGTCTGAGGGACAGTGAACTGGCCCCCTGTTTAAAAAGTTTGAGGACCCCTGCTCTAGATTATACAAATCACACATGGAATCAAGAAGAGAGTTTCAAAGCTCAGGGGCAGGAGGGTTCCTGGGTTCCTCAGGGAAGGCTGCCGGGGAAAGGGGAGATGGGATACCTCCCAGATATCTCTGTGTATTTTCAAATACTCTTTATACATGTCTGTGATTCTGAAAAGCTCCCACTAGATGCCACTGTAAATTTGCTTTTTCTTTTCATATGATGCCATAACTCTCATGTGTTATCAATAGATCTACATCTTTAAAGCAGCTGTTGAGGGTTCTCTTGTGTATTTGCAGTGACGGGGAGGGCTGTCCTTAGGCTGCCATGTCACTGTCTAAGCCAGGCCATTGCCATTACCTTGGGTATATTCTTTAGCCTTAGCAATTACTGTTTAGAAAACACCATCCTTGCCGATACACTCCAAATGACACAGGGGATACTTGGCGTAAAAGCTGGCTGCAGTATTTTGTATTTGTGTCATGCGGGCACAGGGATTCCATGGATCATTGGATTGGATTAAGTCCTTGTGTGCTTCACGTGACTGTTTCAAGGTCTGTCCCCAGTCAGCGTTTCCTTGCACAAAGTAACTGAGTCAAGTAACATGACTAGTGAGTGACAGGCCTGGAATTTGAACCAGGCTGTCTGGCTTTGACACTTGGCTTCAAAGCGTTGACCTGCTTCCAAACTAGGCTTTCTTTCCAACAACTGTAATGCTAGTCAATGAGTCATCACGGGGAGGTATGGGACCAGCCCTGGTGCGCGGTGAGAATGTGTATCATGGGCACTGTCTGTGTTTCTGATGTGGTTGGTTATTTCTCATGTTATGGACCACAACCCAGGCATCTCCTCACTGGGGTCTTATATGAGCCCCACTTACTATAAAAGTAATTAAATATTGGGTAGACACCCTTCCATTTATCTCTTTATGCATAGTTACAAAAATTAGATACATTATGTAACTTGAATGGGATCCTCCTAGATTCCATCACCAATGAATGCCCTCACTCGCTTGCGGTGCAGTATGTGTACTGCAGTGGCCTAAGACACTGCGAGGCCTGGGCTGTGTGGCGGTGGCCCATGGGGAAGACGAGGCAGAGCTGCTCGAAGTGAAGTCAATAAATGTTATAAAATCCCCAATAATAACCTGCCCTTAGAATCAACATTTGATCTATTTCCTGGAATCAGACACGTCCTAAATTTTATTTTTGTCTTTCTTAAACAGTTGTTGTTTGCCACAAAGCCTCCACTAAGGCCAAATAGTTTTTATTTCATTTTGACATGCTTAATAATGTCTGTTGCTATTTCCATTGTGTTATGTTTGATACCTATACTTCTGGCCACCACCTGCAATTTTATTTTTCTAGTTCTCTATTTTTAGTTTTATTTATTTATTTTTAATATATTTTATTGATTTTTTACAGAGAGGAAGGGAGAGAGATAGAGAGTTAGAAACATCGATCAGCTGCCTCCAGCACATCTCCCACTGGGGATGTGCCCGCAACCCAGGTACATGCCCTTGACCGGAATCGAACCTGGGACCTTTCAGTCCGGAGGCCGACGCTCTATCCACTGAGCCAAACCGGTTTTGGCTAGTTTTAATTTTTAAAAAAATATATTTTTATTGATTTCAGACAGGAAAGGAGAGGGAGATAGAAACATCAATGATGAGAATCATTGATTGGCTGCCTCCTATACGCCCCCTACTGGGGGTCAAGCCCGAACGCTCTATCCACTGAGCTAAGCCGGCTAGGGCTCTCATCCATTTTAAACAATATGTTCATGCAGTCGCAGGATTGCACAACTCTAAGACTGCGGCTGAGAGGGAACAATTGCTTAGCAGGCAGCGCCCCCTGGCGACGACTCAGAAGACTAGTTGTTGTTCTGATGAAGTGTGGCGTTCCAAAGGCAGTTTGTGGGTGTCCGTGACTCACAAGAAAAAATACAGGTTGAGTAAAGATTAGGAACTTTTGTTGACTAGGACGTGGATAAAAATACTTTAATTAGGAAAAGGATATTTGAGTATAGATAGAGGAAAATGAACACAGAGATTAAACAATGGGTTAAAATACCTGTGAGGGGTGAATCTAAAAAATGTGGATCAAGGACCAGCAGCGTGTGCCCTGCTGGGGAGCTTATTAGAAATGCAGAGCCCAGGCCCCCCAGACCTCCTGAACCAGGACCTGCGTTTAACGAGAACCTCAAATGACTCACCTGCTAGGTAGAGTGAGAAGCCTGGTGTGCAGCATCGTAGAGCGGAAGTGTTTGCCTCATGGACTTAAGACTTAGAATTGGGTGAGGAGCCCAGCTCTGCCATTTACTGGCTGTGTGAACTTGACCAAGTAACATTTCTGTGCCTCAGTTTCCTCATCTGTAATCGAGGAATAATCTCAGTGGATCCTTCAGCCCAGGGGATTAGTGTGAGGCACGAGTCACCATCATCATCGCCGACATTAATGAGGGCTTGCCACATTCCAGACACTGCTCTCAGCAGTTTTATTAATTCATTAAGGGGATAATGAAGGCTACATGCCGGGCACATGGTAAACGCTCTTCCAATTAAAAAAATGATGGGCTGTGATGATGATAATCACTATAAAATACGGGCTTTGAGCGAGTTGAATGGAATGGGATGCCTCCAGTGAACTAGTGAAGGCTGTAGGGTTGGCAAGTGGAGGTGGGGATGGTGAGGCCTGCTGGGAGCTTTGAGGGCTGAATTCAGAACCCGTGACCCACTCTTTTGATGAGCGATGCAACAACAGTTATTTAAGATAAAACCCGTTTTCAGAGAGCTTGCTTAACCTTGTCAACGACAGGAAGACTGTTTAAAACAGTGGCTCTCAAACGTTTTGGTCTGAGGACCCCTTTACACGTTTAAAACATTATTGAGGACCTCATAGAGCTTTTGTTTATGTTGGTTCTATCAACATTTACCTATTTTGAAATCAAACCTGAGGAAAATGTAACATATTAATTAGTTTATTTTAAAACTAGAGGCCCGGTGCACAGATTTGTGGACATTGAAAGGAAATTAATTAGAAGAAATATTTTAGAGGATGGGGAGGGACAGCGGGAGGGCTCCAGGGCAAGTCTGGCCCGGCTCGCCCAGTCCTGATTGGCTGGACCCCAGCGCAAGCTAACCTACCTGTCGGAGCGACTGCCCCCTGGTGGTCGGTGCGTGTCATAGCCACCAGTCGAACCATCCCACTGTTGGACACTTAGCATATTAGGCTTTTATATATATAGATAACAACAATCAACCCATTACATGTTACCTTAAGTAATAGTTTCATAAGAGATAACTACACTTTTTAAAACAAAAATAATTAGTGAGATGAGTGTTATGATTCTATGTTTGTGCAAATCTCTCTAGTGCCTGGCTCAGTATCTGCTTGTTCATTCAGTCTGAAGCCTCACTCATCAGGTAGCCTCTAGAAAACCCTGCTGTACACTCATGAAAGAAAGAGGGCCAGGGGGGTGAGGGCATGAGTGGGGAGGATGGGGGGGGGTAATGTAGGGATAAGGACACATATGTAATAACTTAATACATAAAGAAATTTTTTAAAAAAGAGAGAACGAGGGCAAGAAAGGAAATCACATTTTAGTATCATTAGAAAATAGTTTCGGTCTTGTGGGCCCCCTGATAGGGTCTCAGGGACTCCCAGGACACTGGTGTCTTAAAGGTTTAAGGACACTCATTGTAAGCAAATATGTGTAGTTGAAGACGATTATTTATTCTTCTACATTAAGTAGTTGCTTAAAGGGACAGAGCTTTGGGGGAATCCCAAGATGTATTTGATATGCACAAAGCAGAATTTCTGTAAGAATTATACCCTCCATTTTTGCTCATTTGGATCGGTCTTACCCACCTGTGGGTTTTATTGTATTTCCATAGGAGTGTTTGATTAGGAGCACTTGGTGATTACCTTTCAATTTCCAGTTCAGCTGCAAAAAATTGGGCATTTTGCATTCTTTGGCTGTTGCTGCTGCTGGTTGGGAATGGGGTGATTAAGTTGCAGGTGCGATCAAAGAATTGCTTGGCTTTCAAGTCCTATTTTATCTACTAGAGAGAAGACCATGGTGGTAAAATATAAAGCAGTAATCTCTCTAATTGAATGTATGTCTTTCAAAATAGAGCTGTCCGAGTGTGTGAAGTTGGAATGGCTCTAATACCTTTGTATGCAGATAGGGATGTCCTGGGAGGTCTCTCGGCTGGGAGGGCGGCACTTTGCAGGAGCCCAGTGACAAAGAGCCTCTTGTCTTGTTTTGGGCTCCCATGATGGCTAGTGTGAGCGCCATGAGTGACAAGAAGTTTACCTCATGGAAAGTTCAGGACCAAATGAATATGCTTGAATCACACTCAGAAATATGGTGAAAAATGATTTTATAAGCTATTTTTTGGGGAAAACTAAAGCTTTGTTATGTAAATGAAGCAATTCTGAATTCTCTTCACAAGTAAATTGAAAGCATAATAAGAGAAATCTGTATTTGGTGTTGGGCATTCCTGTTCACTTTTTAAGTCACGGTCTGGTAAAGTCAAGTCCAGTTTGCATTTCTTGCATGCGTATCATCTGATGCAGGAGAGGGTCAGGAATCTGGGTAAAGAGGATTTTGGTTTTGAGTGGCTGACCTATTTGCAGGTGGTGAACAGGCTGGCTTAATTTGGTAGTTGTGTGCAGTTTCATGGAACTGCCAGCAGAGGGCGATAAAATAAAGTATGTGCCTTGCAGATGGTAACAAATAGTGGTGTAACCTGTGTGAATTCAAATAGGGAGATGATGTGTAGTGGAGACCTTCGTGACCTGGAGGGGGTTTCCAGGTCTGAAAGCATCCGCTTGCACTCGGTTCCAGCTGATGGCTATTTGTGGAAGAAAGCCCTGGTGTTGCCTAGTGCTCTGATTTTTTCAAGAGAAGAAAGCATTCCAGATTCTCTGTGAAATTCTCTGATTTGAAATATTGCTTGATTTCTTTAAAAGCATCATTCAGCGCCCCCACCCCACCCCATCACATTATTTGAATCCCAGGATTATAAATGACCAAGACTTACTTGTTTTTATAAAAGGAAATCTCTGTAGTCGTTCTTTAAAGGGAGGAGAGCTGTCCAGCTGGTGTGGCTCAGTGGTTGAGCGTCGACCTATGAACCAGGAGATCACAGTTCGATTCCTGGTCAGGGCACATGCCCAGATTGGGGGCTGGATCCCCAGAAAGGGGCATGTAGGAGGCAGCCGATCAAGGATTCTTTCTCATTATTGCTGTTTCTATCTCACTATCCCTCTTCCTTCCTCCCTGAAATCAATAAAAATACTTAAAAAATAAATAAAAGGGAGGAGAATAAAATATTAAAACAAAGGTGGGGTGGCTTTAGTATTTCAAGGGAAAGTCATGCAGTCTCCCTGGCGATTAACATTTCAAGGTGATAATACATTTTTGTTTTGAAGTCCTGAGGTAGGAGCTGACCTGCCTGGTGGACAGGAATTCCCCTTCAAGTTACAACTTACATTTGAGTCCTGATAATAAGTGTCTGTTATCAGTGTTCATGGTAAGCCCACCGCTGTGGGGGTGATACACCCGCCAGGTTTGGGGGGATTGTTTGACTTTTCCACATTCTGCCTTGTTTCCCCCTGAGTGACGCAGAGGCAAAGGGAAGGTTGATCTCACCAGAGACGTGGCAGCAGCCCACGGAGTGGCAGTTGCTTTGGGAAGAGACGGGGTAGGAGGTCAGATCCTGGGGGCGGGGGTGGGGGGAGATGGGCCTTAGATAAGAGGAGGGCAGCCCTCGGCAGTGCTAGGAGGCAGAGGTGACAGATGGGTGCAGACACGGGGACGGTTTTCCATTTCGAGGTGGCAGCTCCTGTAAGTAGCAGGGACAGAGGGTGGAAAGCCGAGAATTAGGATAAACTCGGTTCCTCTGGAACAGCAGAATTGCTGGTCTGGTCCGAAGCCTGTTCGAAATGAGGGGTGCTGACTGACAATGATACCCACCTCCCCCCATCCAGGCTCTGCAGGTGTGGGCACAGAGGATGTGGATGTGGGGCTACTGAGGCCTGGGGGTTTGCCAGATCCGGGAACTGGTGAGGACAGGGAACCGGTGAGGACAGACATGTTGAAAACAGGAAAGGCCGCTCTCCATGTTCCCCCATCGTTGACTCGTCTGGGGTTTCTTGCAAGTAATCTGAAGTCGGTGCATATGAGTTGAATATGGACTTTAAATCTCAGGGACATGCCCCTATCCACCGACACCTGGCTGATTCGCTTCCCATGCCTGCTGTCTGAGGGATGCCTATGACCAGCAGAACACGTTAGTCCTGGGCCCTTGGCCGGCGCAGGATGAACGGCCTGGCGTCACTCGCACCTCACAGCGTCATCGGTCACACCCTGACCTCTCCCTCCTGACTCGGGGCAGTGATCACGAAAGAGAAACCAGTTCCCTGTCAGGGCCAGTGCTTGAACCCGCTCTCCCTTCTGAGCCCTGCAACGGTCTCAGCCGGGGTCCTTTACTGGGGACAGAGCCAGGCTTATGGCCTGCTGGTGGTGCGTGGTGGCCAGCCCACAGGTGAAGTTTCTCTGGAGGGGGTGCCGGGCTGACTGTCTGAGTAAGAGCCCCCCGGGGAGGTGGCCGCTGACACGGCCCAGCCCTGACGTGGGGAAAGCAGCTCCGTGGCCCCTGAGGCCCTGAGCCCCACCAGCCGCTTCCCCGGACCCTCTCCCTCTGTAATTTTGCATGGGTGTTCCCCTTTGTTTTAAAATCAATTCTTAGATTTGTACAAATACATGAATGAATTCTAAAACATTAAATACGAAAGAGCTCATTTTCCTTGGACTTCTCTCTGTAATGCCCCCCCCCCCCCACTTTCCCCAGAGATGATCGCAGAAAGTAGTGCAGTGTGTATCTTTGCAGACTGCTGGACTTTTCTACAGTGTGACTTAGGATTATGTCTGGCCGCATAGGTAGGAAAGCCTCAAATAAAAATAGCTGAAATAAAGCAGAAGCTTCTTTCTCACGTAAGGAAACAGTCCCGGATGCAAACAGTTCAGGGCTGGCCTGGTGGCTCCATGGTGTCATCAGGGATCCAGGCACCAGTGTGCCATTCTCTCCACCTTCAAGGTCACCTCCTGGCCCAATACTTCCAACTTCCTGTCTATTAAGTAATTTTACCACAAACCTTGCTTCTAGTTTTGAATGTAACCGTCTATTTTACATCCACATCTTGGTCACCAGGGGAACAGGATTTGTGTTAATCACGGAGAAGACCTTTGTGTACTGAGGGCCAATACTAAGAGTGAACATTTGTTGAGCACTTACTATATGCTTGACATGCTCACGTCCACAGATCTTTCCCTGTGTTCTTGTTGACTTTCTCGATAGCTAGGCACTATCCTCTCACTTCAAAAATGGAGAAACGGACGCACGAGTGAGGTGAAGTAAACTGGCAAGGGCTGCACAGGTAGGAAATGGTAGGGCTGGGCTAAGTCTGTTATCCATCCTGAAATATTGCATATGCCTATGGTCGTTTAACATTTTAAACACAAACCATTGTTGAGTCTCTCCATATGCAAAGCACTCTGATAACGAGATTGGGAGAAGGGGCAGAGATCAAAGAGTGAATGGAGGGGGGCTACAAGTTCTTATGTGCAGCCTGGTCATTGCCTTCAGGCCTGGCTCCCAGTCCTTGCTATAGCACCTGTCAGTAATGACCTTGTATTTTGTAATGAACACAGTGTGCCACAGGGGTGCCCGCGGTGGGAGGATCCCTTGGCATGAGCAGAGGTGGCTTGGGGCAAGGCCTGGAGAACTCTAGTTGAAGCCACCGTCTGCAAGAGCCTCCTGACTCACCGCCTCCTGCCTTTGTCCCTCTGGGCACCCAGAGTTACCTTTTAAAAATGAAATCAGCCCTAGCTGGTTTGGCTCAGTGGATAGAGTATCAGCCTGTGGACTGGAGGGTCCCAGGTTCGATTCTGGTCAAGGGCACATGCTCGGGTTTGTGGGCTCGATCCCCAGTACGGGGCGTGCAGGAGGCAGCCGATCAATGCTTCCCTCTCATCATTGATGTTTCTCTCACTCCCTCTCCTTTCATGCATGTGTTTGTGGTGCGTTGGGCCCACTGGCAGAGCCCTGTTCACGGTGGCATCCCTGCCAGGAACAGGGTCTGGCACCATAAAGGAGGTTGTGTGAATGGTGAATGCCTCCAAAGCTCATGCCCTACCACTGCCCAAGAACTCAATGTTTCTAGCAGTTTCCTATCTGAGACTCTATGCCAGGGATGGCGAACCTATGACACGCGTGTCAGAGGTGACACGCAAACTCATTTTTTTGGGTTGAATTTTCTTTGTTAAATGGCATTTAAATATGTAAAATACATATAAAAAATATTAGTCTTTGTTTTACTATGGTTGCAAATATTAAAAAATTTCTATATGTGACATGGCACCAGAGTTAAGTTAGGGTTTTTCAAAATGCTGACACGCTGAGCTCAAAAGGTTCACCATCACTGCTCTATGCAGCCGGGTTCTTTAAAGATCCATGTGCAAATAGTAGCCTAAATAAAAGCCAGGATGGTGGGCAGGCTGAGTGTGTCGTCATGGAAACACCTGGGAAACACTTGCACAACATTATTCCACTTTTGGCAAAATGAAATTACTCCCTTCTCCCCGGTGTTTGGATCATAGTCAGTCAGCTATTTTTACTTTTTAAAGAAAAAGCCAGCAAAGCCATCATCCATTCTCTTGGTTCCTTCAGAGTGGGTGGCACAGCTCCCAGGTTGCCCTTTTTTGCCACTAAATTAATTTTTTTAGGCTGGCCTGGCTTGGCAGGAGATCACACATGTTATGTCCGCGCATTTAGAAAGTGGGTAATTCATTTGTTAAATGAATACTGCAATTATTAATTTCAGTTTATCCTGTTTATTGGGAACAGCTGTTCATTAACATTTATTTAACTGCAAATTTTAGAGCCAAACTAATTACCTCCAGCACACAGTGCTGTGGTATCCTGTATAGAGAATCCTCTCCCTGCCCCACCCGCCCCATGCCAGAATATAAAAATAGCCCCTCTCCAGGGTGCTATTCTACAGGTGGCCAGGTGGGGGCTCCCCTCAATTGGAGCTGAGATCACATGCTGCAAACTGGCCTCAGGACCAAAAAATGCTACCAAGCACTCCAAGGCCAGAGTGGCAGACTGTCCTCAGGGGCCAGGCAGGCAGTGAAAATGAATGAAGTGGGAAGGTCTGAGCACTCACACAGCCTTATTGGTCTGAGTTTGTTTCTGTACTTTTGATCGACATATAGTTAAGAGAAATCTTTCTTTACAGTAGAAAGGTCTACTTCGAGCATGGTGCCAAATGGACATTGACCCTCAGCCTGGCATCCTAGGAGGCAGTCAGGAGTGGTGGGACTGCAGCAAATTGGAGAGTGTGTGTTGGAGGTGAGGTGGGGTCAGGGACGCTGCCTCCCAGAGAGGCCAGTGGCAATTGGGAATGTGAGCCCCAAATGGTCAGCTCTTCTAATTGTTCAAGAGAAACCAGATGTATGGGTTTTTATATGAAATCTCCCAAATCTTAAACATTAGCTCAAATGTTAAAAGAATACATCGTGTATCATAAAAGAAGTCATCTGCGGGCTACCCGTGGGGCTTCTGGATTAAAGGTTTCCCGAGATCTGTGTTCTCTGTGGGTTTCAGTGTCTGTGAGGTCTATAGCTAACTTTTATGACCCACACTTTAATATGAATTCACACTATCCGAGAAACACGAATCCTCTAGGGAGTGTTAAAATATTAAAGTGATTCTCACGTGGGAGCCATTTTGCTTTGGACCTCTTTTCTCTCTCTCTTATATAGAGATCTCCAGTTCAGTGTGTGTGAGGATTGCCCAGGGCCCTTGTCAAAAAGCAGATGCCCAGGCCGCTGAGGTCCTGACCGTGTGAGTTTGGCCTCTGGTGGCAGGCACACCAGTGGCCCCGACGCTGAGGGTCTGGAGCACACTGTGAGCATTTGTGCTAGAGCTTGTGTTTTGTACCTAGTGTCTGTTCCCATCACCTTGTATCTTCCCATCCGTGTCCTCCATCACAGGGACTTGAAGACTAAAAACCACATTCTCCTGCCCTTTGGTTAATAGGATTCTGGATGCCATTTAGGCTCTGGCAAGGAGATAATCTTGATATCTTTAAGGTAGAAGGGATGCAAAGACCATTCCTCCCCATCCCCCAGAGCTTTTTGTGCTGCCAATATATGTGAAATATTGGCAACAGCCGAACTCATGTTCACTGTTTATTCTTAGCGTCATGGGCTGAGGAAGCGGTGGCTTCGGCAGTGTGGTAACCATGGAAACAACATCTCACTGACATCTCACTGGCAGTAATAGTTCCTGCCCTCCTATTTGTGGCGGTGGGAGTTTATAATCTAGAAGTCAGAACCTGCTTCAGTCAGTATAGGTGAGGTTCTGCTGGGGTAACAAACAACCTCAAAATCTTCAGTGGTTTATAACAACAAAGTTTCATTTCCTGTGTATGATACGTCCCCACTGTGGATTGCTGAGGGGCTGAGCTTTGTATGTCTTTGCTCTAGGGTCTGGACTGCTGGGACAGCCATCAACCCAATCTTTGCCGGGTGCCATGGCAGAGGGAAGAGATGTGGAGGGCCATCATGCTTGCACTTACGTGCTCTGACCCGGAAGCAATACGTTATTTACTCTAAAAAAGTGATGGTCAGAACTAGTCACAAGTGCCACCTAACCACAAAGGGGTTAGAAAGTGCTCCCAGCAGGTGGAGAGCTAGGAATACTCAGTGAATAGTACTTATGACACCCCCAGAAGCCTGGAGGCAGCCTTTTAAATTCCATTCAGCTAACTCTTCCAGTGATTTTGCAGGCATCTCATCCCTGAATTAAATCCCATTCTTCTCAAGATATCTAGAGTGGGTTTTGTTTCCTACACTAAACTCTGACCAGTAAATAAACATTACCTTAGACCAGTGGTTGGCAAACTGCAGCTGGCGAGCCACATGCGGCTCTTTGGCCCATTGAGTGTGGCTCTTCCACAAAATACCACATGCGGGCGCACACGTACAGTGCGATTGAAACTTCGTGGCCCATGCGCAGAAGTCGGTATTTTGTGGAAGAGCCACACTCAAGGGGCCAAAGAGCCGCAGTTTGCCGACCACTGCCTTAGACCTATTCAATCTCTTCCTCTCTCTCTACACACACATACACATAATCTTGATAATGCTTAACACCATAGTATTCTCATACATGGAGACCTCGCCTTAACATTGTCCATTAGTTAAATGCTATTATCTATGTTCATGTAACTATGGGGTATATGCCACCCATCAAAACTCTGCATTTCCAGACACCTTTCACTCAGTCCATGACACCTTCCCATGACATCGCTCTGCAGAGATGTCCCACTCTCTCTGGCCAGCCAGCACAGTATAATAATTAGAGGATGGCTGCGGGAGCTGGGGTGACTGGGTCTGAATCCCAGCTCTACCATTTCCTGGTATTACGACCCAGGCAAACTTCTTAACCTCTCCATGTCTCATTTTTTCTCATACAATAACTGGAGGAAATACTTTCTATCTAATCGAGATGTTTTGAATATAAAGCTGTGAGAATGGCGACTGGTGCACGCTCAGTAAACTTTAGCCAATTATACACCATCTAATAGTTAAAAAATGTGAGACATATAGGGTACAATAAATTTTTTTGTGTGTCACACAGACCTAACATAGGTAGCATTGAACTCATACAGGTATAACCTCTTTCAATTCTTTTTATCTTTCAAGGACAAAATCCTGGTTAGTTGCTAGTATGTCTATTACCAGCTCTTTTAGAATCACTAACAGTAGTTGCAGAAATATATATATATATACACACACTGAATGGCCAGATTATTATGACCACCCCATCAGTACTTCATTGGACCACCTTTTGCCTTCAATACTGTGGCCATTCTTCTTGGCATTGATTCCACGAGATGTTGAAAGGTGATGTGAGGAATCTGACACCAGGCCTGATGAATAGCACTGACCAGTTCTGTGAGATTTGATGGTTGTGGAACCAGCTGCCTGATGGCTCTTTTAACTTCATCCCACAAATGCTCAATTTGATTGAGATCTGGTGATTGTGGGGGCCACCTAAGCAAGGTAAAGTCTCCCTCATGTTCTTGAAACCACTCCTGCACAATACTAGCACCGTGGCATGGTGCATTGTCTTGTTGGAAGAAGCCATCTCCATTGGGATACACCATCAACATGATAGGATGAACTTGATCAGCAACGATACTTAGGTATGTTGTGCTATTCAGACGTTGTTCCACATGAATTAAAGGGCCCAAATCATGTCAGGAAAACATGCCCCAAACCATAACACTGCCCCCACCAGCTTGAAGGCTTACACTCATGCATGTGGGGTGCATGCTTTCATGCTGTTTCTGCCAAATTCTCACTCTGCCATCTGCATGATGCAACTGGAAACATGAGTCATTGGACCACATGACTTTTTTCCAATGCTCGACTGTCCAATCCTTGTGTTCCTGTGCGAATTGTAGATGTTTTATCTTGGTAACTGCAGACAGCAAAGGTGTTTGAACAGGCCTTCGGGTTCCATATCCCATACGATGCAGTGTACGGCTAATTTGCCTACAAACCTCAGGTGATCATAATAATCTGGCCACTCAGAGTGTGTGTTTGTGTGTGTGTGTGCATATAATATATTTAAAAATAAATAAAAAACTCTGATCCAGTCCATTAGCAGACTTCTGTAATCACTCAGTTGGCAAGCTGGTCTCTAAAATTATGTAGCATCTTCAAGGGAGAACTATTCATACCCATCCAAAGTAGCAAAAAGGCTCAAGAGAGTGAATGTTGCCCTGGCCGGTTTTGCTCAGTGGTTAGAGCTTCGACCTGCAGACTGAGAGGTCCCAAGTTTGATTCCGGTCAAGGGCACATGCCCAGGTTGTCAACTGTCCCCAGCAGGGAGCATGCAGGAGGCAGCCAATCAATGCTTCTCTCTCTTTATTGGTGTTTCTATCTCTCTCTCCCTCACCCTCCCTCTCTGCAATCAATAGACATATGTATATTAAAAAAAAGAGTGAATGTTGATCTAGAAGCACCATTCTGAGGCTGATTTCTAGATTAATAGGTCTTGCTGAATTTTACTAGTTTGCTCCTAGACACATCCTTACCAACCAATTAAGTGGACCCTCCCCACTTCCCTCAAAGCTCAGCTCTCTTTCCTGTCTCCCTTCTTTCTGTGAATGGAGCCACCATCTTGCCAAGCGAGTTTCATATTTCGACTTATTGGGAGCGGCTGCCTGGAAGGAAAGATTCCTGAACTCTGAAGAATTGAATGGAGGTCAGTCATTATTGTCTGCCCGGGGTTCCGGGTGAGCAGGAATTGGTCAACTTTGTCAATTCTTCAGCCACAACCAACCTGGAAATTCTGTCCCTTTTCTCTGACGTTGTTTCCTCTGCTATATCTCCCCGAGCTATCTTTCTTCCCTTTCCCAATAATCCAATTTCTACTTCCCCTGAAGACCCAACGAAAACCCTATCTTTTTTTTAAAGACATTTTTTTAAAAGCAGTTTAAGTGTACAACAAGGTTGAGAGGAAGGTACAGAGATTTCCCACATACCCTCTGTCCTAACATAGTCATGGCCTCCCATTATTAATATTCATCAGAAAGGTACATTTCTCACCAAGGACGAACGTACATTGGCACATCACAATCACTCAATTCTGTTGTACATGTTGTGGGTTCGGACAAAATATATGCCGTGTATCCATCAATATATCACAGAGTGTTCACTGCCTTAAAAATCCTCTGCCTATTTACACACCCCACCTCCCCCACAACCACTGATATTTTTATTATATTCATAGTTTTGCCTTTTCCAGAATGTTATATTGTTGGAATTATGCAGTATGACTTTCTAAAAAAGTAGCCTTTTGGGATTGGTTTCTCACACGTATTTGACATTTCTCCATGTCTTCTCAGGGCTTTATAGCTCATTTCTTTCAGTGCCAAATACTAGTCCATTGTCTGGATATAGCAGTTTGTCTGTTCACTCACCCACTGAACGACATCGCGGTTGCTTCCAGGATGCCTTTGGTTGGCAATTATGATGAAACATCATGTGTAGGTTTTGTGTGGATAGAAGTTTTCTACTCCTTAGGGTAAATACCAAGGTGCATGATTGCTGGTTCCTAGGGTCAAAACGTGTTTAATTTGGTCAGAAACTGTCTTTGAGACTTTAGAAACTGTCTTCCAAAGTGGCTGTGCCATCTTGCATTCCCTCCAGCAATATATCCGAGTTCCTGTTGCTCCATATCCTCGTTAGCATTTGGTGTTGTTGGGGATTTGGATTTTGGCCATTTGTAGTGAGCCCCATTTTTCTTGACCCAAATAATGAGTCTTAGTCATTTTTGTTTCCCACGCAATATTGAGTCCACAATAATTGCTAAATAAATGCTGAATGCATGAAAGAATATGCCTTCTCTCATTGCATTGAGCATCCTAGGTGCTTTTAAAAAATATTTATGCATTTGTCTTGTCTTCAGAAGTAGATTGGGTACTATGGAGGGCAGGGATGAGCCATTATTCTTATTTGTATAATCTTCATTGTCTTGTTCATAGAGGCTTAAACAAGAGTGTTTGACTTGAGAATTTGTGTGCTCTAGATTGTGGGCATGCTGGGGGTGGGTCTGTGGACAGAGTCGGGGTCTATTTCCCAGCCTGTTGTTAACGATGACGTTCAGAGACCTTTGCACTTCCTAGGAAGGAGTGGGGTTACGTAAGGCAAGCTGAATGACTACCGGACAAACACCCTCCTTCCCCCCTACTCTATCCATTCTCCACCCAGGTACCTATTCACATTCGTTGTGTCTCAGCTTGTTTGTCACACATCCTTACTCTAGTAGCTTACCCTTCTGATAACTTTTACCACTTCGCATTTCTTTATACAGCCACTCTTTTCCTTCCACTCCCTGAGGTCCCTGACTGCCTTCATTCTTCATTGCATCCCAGAACTCAGCATGATTTCTGACATATAGCTGGCACTGAATGGATAGTGTTTGGATGAAGGAATGACTACCCAGCACATTAACTTTTAACTACATTTTAATTAGTTAATCCCCATTGCTTAGCATTACCACCATCACAACTTGGATTACAACTTTAATCCAAGGTGAAAGATTTGGTATGGGGGAAATGGAGTTGGGCATCCTATATAATAAAAGGGTAATATGCAAATCAACTGAACAGCAGAATGACTGGTTGCTATGATGCGCACTGACCACCAGGGGACAGACACTCAACACAGGAGCTGCTCCCTGGTGGTCAGTGTGTTCCCACACGGCTCATGGCTGGCGAGTGCAGGGGCGGTGGCAAGAGCCTCTCCAGCCTCCGCAGCAGCTCCCCAGGGGCCTTCAGTTGGACATCCCCCCAAGGGGGGGGTCTCCTAGACTGTGAGAGGGTGCAGGCTGGGCTGAGGGACCCCGCCCCCCCTCAGTGCATGAATCCCTTGCACTGGCCTCTGGTTTCTAAATAATGGTGTACTCTACGTTACCATAACCTTAAACCCACTACTAAATTTTCTATTAATGTCACTAAATTTTACCCAACACCAACTCTGGTTTCTTTCTTTAATTTCTTTTACTGGGGTGGCCCTTCTGAGCCTTCCAAGGCCTCAGGTTCATCATTGGCAAACCATCATGCACCTCGATTGGGAGGAAGGATCAGGCATTACAAAGTCAGCTTAGGAAAAAACAAAACAAAACAAGGTCAGCTGAGGACCGCCAGAGGTAACACACCACACGCCTTTAAGAGGACACTTCTCGTCTCCCGTAATATCTGAATGTCTCGGGACCACAGTTTCCAAGGTCCGATTTCACTTTCGATTTAAGCTCTCAGCCACTGACTAATATGCCTTGAACTTGTGGTGAGAATTCTGCCCTTTAACAAATAAATCCCCACTGTCCGCAGCAGAGAGATGCAAAGACTTAATGGCCACGTCAGGCCTCGTTTTCTGCGGTTACACTGGGCGAATAGTTAGCCTCCAGCTGTCGTTTTGACTCAAACGATGCGCAAGGATACCCGTATCCCTTTTAAATGACAAGGCTTGAGCCTGCGCATTAACCACAGGAGGACCGAGGTCTGTCTTTCCTCTACCTGAGACTTGAGGCAGGTCATCAAGAGGGAAGAACCTCCTGTGTAGGGCCGGCTGGTGGGGCAGGGACACCTGGACAATGGAAGGGAGGCCCTGGCCACAGCAGCAGTTCTGCTGGCGACGGTCCTGCGCCCAGGCTGACAGGGATGTCAAGGGTAGTTCCCCAGTGGCCTTGCATCCTTAGCTGTCCCTCCTCAGAGGCGCTGGCCTCTCTGCTCACTGCCTATCCTTCCTTCTGCCCTCTCCCCAGGATCCCTCATCACGAACTCATCGAAAATGAGTCTATTTTTATCATCTGCCTGTATCATCCCTGGTGGCCAGAGCAGTAGCTGCTAAAAATACTGCCAAGACACAGAACCTGGCTGGAGAGCCTAGCTACGATAATCAACGTTGCCTCTGTGTCATTCCTTCTTTGCCAACTCCGTCCACACCTTTGGGAACCCCTGGACCTGCTGGGGCTGGACCCCAACATTAGTATTTGAGAAGCAGGGCATCAAAGAAAGACAAGGGTCAGCCAGAACAGCCTCACCATGCTGTCCTCGCCGTCGCCGGGCCAGCAGGTGCAGACCCCGCAGTCGATGTCCCCTCCCCCACAGCCGTCCCCGCAGCCCAACTCCAACGTCAGCCCCGGCCCTGCCCCATCGCCCAGCAGCTTCCTGCCGAGCCCCTCACCACAGCCCTCCCAGAGTCCAGTGATAGCGCACACTCTGCAGAACTTCAGTGTTCCCTCCCCGGGACCTTTAAACACCCCTGTAAACTCCAGCTCAGTCATGAGCCCAGCGGGCTCCAGTCAGGCCGAGGAGCAGCAGTACCTGGACAAGCTGAAGCAGCTGTCCAAGTACATCGAGCCCCTACGCCGCATGATCAACAAGATCGACAAGAATGAAGACAGAAAAAAGGACCTGAGTATGATGAAGAGCCTTCTGGAGATCCTGACTGACCCCTCCAAGCGGTGCCCTCTGGAAACTCTGCAGAGGTGTGAGATCGCCCTGGAGAACCTCGAGAATGACATGGCGGTGCCCACGCCCCCACCACCCCCGGGACCACCAACCAAGCAGCAGTCCTTGTGCCAGCCGCTCCTGGATGCCGTCCTGGCCAACATCCACTCGCCCGTCTTCAACCATTCCCTGCACCACACATTCATGCCAGCCATGACGGCCATCCATGGCCCACCCATCACGGCACCGGTGGTGTGCACCCGGAAGCGTAAGCTTGAAGAGGATGAGCAGCAGAGCATCCCCAACGTGCTCCAGCGGGAGGTGGCCAGATTAGACCCCAAGTTCCTGGTGAACTTGGACCCGTCTCACTGCAGTGACAACGGCACCGTCCACCTGATATGCAAGCTGAATGACAAGGACCTCCCGAGTGTGCCACCCCTGGAGCTCAGAGTGCCCGCTGACTACCCCGCCCAGAGCCCGCTGTGGATCGACCGGCAGTGGCAGTACGACGCCAGCCCCTTCCTGCAGTTGGTGTACGAATACCTGACCTCGAGCCTGCTGAAGCTCCCCGATAAGCACACAGTTACAGCCCTGCTCAACATCTGGGCGGAGAGCATCCACCAGGCCTGCCTCTCCGCTCCCTAGCCACCACCACGGCTGCATCTCGGGCCGCCAGCCCACCAGGGACCACGGGTCGGCTGGCAGCCTTGTTGGGGCCACAGAGGACACACACCTTGTGTTGGACCCTTCTAGGTGTGGGTTCCCTAGAGAGCCCGGGCTTCGGTTAGCTTTCCTGCTTTTATCTTCTGCCTTGGGGACCTACCAAGCGTTCCCCGAACTTGAACCAGATGGGACAGGTACCAGATGGGACAGGGGCTCTGGAGTCCGTGGTGGTAGGAGTGGCAGACACGCCCCGGGCCTGCGCTCCTCTAGCTGCCGTCCCTTTGGCACCTGCAGAGCCCCGTCCTCCCTGTCTCCAGGGAGAAGCCAGGGCCCCGCTACAGCCCTTGTGTGTGTGCCAGAAAACACGCCCCCTGTTTCTGTAGGAAACCCTGAGGACACACAGAATTCCCTGCTCAGTGTTGGGTTCATACGGGGCCTGCGGTAGGGAGGCTCCTGTATCCAGGGGCACCCGTGTGTCTCGGAAGGAAGTCTGGCCTGTGGATAGTTTCAAGTCACCACTACCAGCTGGACCTCACACCTCACAGCATGTTCCCTTCAAGCCCTGGGGCCTGCTCAGCACTGGGGTCCTGGGGAGCAGAGGATTCTGGGGGAACCCTGTCCCTGGCACCATGTGTTCTAGCTGGGCTCACTTTTGGGCCAGGGTGCCATCCTCTGGACCTGGTATCCTCAGAGCCACTCTGGAGACGGAGGGCTCCCTGATGAAGCATCAGCCAGCCCTCTGGTTCAGAGGTTCCCTCTTTTGTATGTGCACTATTTTACCTTCTGTGGTTCTTATAATAAATTTATTATTCCTGTTTTTTAAAAAAATATTGCCAATTATAGCAATAATAATAGCTGCCATGTCTTGGCCATCTGCTGCGTTCTGGTAGGTTGCTAAAGGCTTTCTGTGCGTTCTGTCGTTGATTCTTCACAACCCTCCTGTTGTCATAGCTATTTCTTGTTTGGGGGAGAGTTGCCCTTGTGCATAGCATCATGTGACTCTCCCTCATGTGGGGGGCTCCAGGCAGTGCCCAACCTCCGGGGTTCCCAGCTTCCCTCTCCCTGCCTCCAGCAGGCAGGTCAGCAGGGGGGCACTCATGTTAGATTATCTGAGTGTGAGCAAGAGACAAGAGGGCAGAGACGGGGCAGTGGGCTGTGTGCTCCTGCCAGCAGCACTGTAGACAGACTGACTGCCCCCTCGTCAGAGCATGGGGGGAGGGGGTGCTCCCGCTGACCCTCCAGCTGTGCACATCTGTGCTCTGTAGATTCTTCCTGCTTGCAATCAAGCACGCTGTCACACCGATGCACTGAGTACTGTTGTTATCCCTATTTTGCAGGAGAGATGATGCAAACTTACATAAACTAAGTAACATAACCAAGGTCACTGCAGGCTGGGACTCAGATACCGGAATCTGATCCTTCCATTGGCCGTCCACGGCCACCCGAAGGGCCTCTGGCCTCTGGTCCATTAGACGTGGTCACAGCACCTGAGAAAGACAACGGAGTGGCCTACTCTTCAGAAAAAACGTGACTAGGTCTTCCCTACATCTGACAAGAGAAGAGCCTTGGTTGTCTTTACCCGGGTTCATCTATTAGGTTCCCCCCCTCTTTCTTTTACTCCTCTTTTCCCCTTTTGATGCACCAAAGGATTGAAAACCCAGGAGTGATTTTAGTTTATTTATTATTTTTAAAAATACATTTTTATTTTATGTATTTATTTAAAATATATTTTTATTGATTTTAGAGAAGAAAGGATAGGGAGAGAGAGAGAGAGAGAGAGAGAGAGAGAGAAATAACAACAATGAGAGAGAATCATGGATTGGCTGCCTCCTGCGTGCACCCCACTGGGGACAGAGCCTGAAACCTGGGCATTTGTCCTGCCCAGGAATTGAACCACGACCTCCTGGTTCATAGGTCGATACTCAACTACTGAGCTACAGTGGTCAGGCTGTTTTTATTGATTTTAGATAGAGAGGAAGGGAGAGGGAGAGAGAGAGAAACATTAATCAGTCGCCTCCAGGCGGTGCCCAACCTCTGGGGTGCTGCTGTTACTCATATTATCCATATTTTATAGGAGGAACTACCCGAATGGGGATCAAACCCACAACCTGGGTGTGTGCCCTGACCAGGTATCAAACTGGAGACCTTTTGGTGCATGGGACGATGCTCAGCCAACTGAGCCACACCAGTCAGGGCAACCCATGAGTGATTTTAAATTAAATACTAATTATTTTCTTCCTTAGAATTTAAGGCTCCAATTAAGAGAACAAAAACACAACTGCATAAAACTTCACACGCGCCCCAAGATAAGCAGCAGCCATAAGACAGTGACGTGCTGGAAACGAATCACATGCATTTATCAGTAAATGGGGTCGTATATGCTAATGGGTTCGGCTTAGGAAGGAGAGGCCTGGTTGTGTCAGGCTGCTTAAAAGCACAACTCATTACCAGAAGCGGTGAAGGACACACTCGCAGTGTCTCATGCCGGCTGCGGGGCCCACAGGAGCCGCTGGACGCGGGGATGAATTGACTTTGGGAATGAGTTCTGTAGAACTATGGCTGTGAAGGGCAGGGACTGATGGAGAGATGTCCAGGAAAAGACGTCCACGGCAGGGGAACCTGAGACCGGCACTTGCCAGGCTGTCTCTGGCATGCTGGTCCTGGAGCCCTTTGAGAAACCGTCCACGCTGTGGACTTTCATCCCAGAAAAATCCATGTGACTTTAGGTGGTTCATAGATGACCCAGAGCTCATTGGCAGCAATTTCCTAAAGCAGAGTCAGCTCTGATCCGGCCAGGGAATAAAGGAAGTTTGTGTTCTGTTGTTTGGCGATCCCTTGGGATGATGAGCACCGACCCTATCATTTTAATGACTTCAACTGTTGTAAATACACAAGTTGATGGCAACTTTTGGGAGGGGGCACATGTTAGAATTCATAAGCCTACCAATGATTTCCTTCCACCATCTCCCCTCCGGAGGCCCCCCCCCCCAAATAATGTGTTTGAGTTTTGTCACTTAGAAATGCCGTCCAGTAACACGGTTGTTAAGGGCTCCATGCCAAATTGCCAGGGGACAGTGAGCAAGGTCCAACTCCGCTCTGCCACCTACCTGCACTCTTTGTTGGCCTCGCTTTCTTTAATCTGGAAAGCAGGGTTAGCAGAGCATTTGTGGCACGGTGTGAGGAGCACATGAGATAAAAAATGAAGAGCTGCCCTAACCGGTTTGGCTCAGTGGATAGAGCGTCGACCTGTGGACTGAAGGGTCCCAGGTTTGATTCCGGTCAAGGGCATGTACCTTGGTTGCAGGCACATCCCCAGTAGGGGGTGTGCAGGAGGCAGCTGATCAATGTTTCTCTCTCATCGATATTTCTAATTCTCTATCCCTCTCCCTTCCTCTCTGTAAAAAAATCAATAAAATATATTAAAAAAATGAAGAGCTGTACACATAGTGTCTGCCATGAATAAGGATTCAGATAATATTATCTGTCAATTCTGCCCTCATGACTACGTTTCTTAATATTTTGGAATTGTATCAGATGAATCTCTAGCATATTCTCCTTATTTAAAAAATTTTTGCCCTGCCGGTTTGGCTCAGTGGTTAGAGGGGTCAGCCTGTGGACTGAAGGGTCCTGGGTTTGATTCTGGTCAGGGGCACATGCCTGGGTTGTGGGCTCGATCCCCAGTAGGGGGTATGCAGGAGGCAGCTGATCAATGATTCTCTCTCATCATTGATGTTTCTGTCTCGCTCTCCCTCTCCCTTCCTCTCTGAAATCAATAAAAATATTTTAAAAAATAAAAAATTGTTAATTATTGATTTTAGAGAGAAAGGGTTGGAGTGGGGGGTGAGGGAGAGAGAGAAACATGTTGTTCCACCTGACATTTATGCACTCCTTGGTTGATTCTTGTGTAAGCGATCTAATCACCTGAAAGCTAATTGAGAAGTTCAAGATCATGGGTTATCAAGTGGCAAAACTGTAGTTAGAAGCATGTGGTTGGAGTGTTCTTGGCTGCTTGAGGAAATGGGTTTTACAGGGATTCCACAAATGTTCAATAAATTTTATGGAACAGAATAATTATTGCAACAGTAACCTCAATATCCTGTATTCGTACAGGTTGGTCTTTTCACTGCTAAGGAAGCTTTTATTACATTACTATTAAACAAACAGGTTCAGTGGATCCCGTTTATAAAAGCAAGCTTGCTGGGGTCCAACCCCAGCGGGTCCAGGGGTCCCCAAAGGTGTGGACGGAGTCGGCGAAGAAGGAATGACACGGAGACAGCGTTCAGTTGATCAGCAGCCTAGCCAGGATCTCCAGCAAAGTTCTGGTCTGGATCTCCAGCGAAGTTCTGTTTAGGATCTCCAGCCAGGTTCTGTCCAGGTTCTCCAGCCAGGTTCAGTCACCAGGTTCTAGTCAGGTTCTCTTGCCAATTTCTGTAGTCAGGTTCAGTCCAGGATCTTTTGCCAGGTTCTCTCCAGCGAAGTTCTTCTGTCTCTAGAGAACGTTCTGTGTAGGTTCTGTGCCTAGGTTCTGTCTCTCTGTCTCTTGCTGTCTTGTTACATCTGTATTTATACCAGTTGATTCAATCCTATCAATCTCTATTACAAAGGTTAGGGCGTTTCTTATCTCCATTCCAGGAAGTAAAGATTATGTAGCTTAAGCATGATTGTTCATAGTTAAAGTGATTAATTACCCGCCTGGCACTTAGTTAAGAGGTTTTATTCCCTCCCTAACTTCGGGGGGAAATCCCTACCTGGGGAAACAACCTTTCTCAGAGACCTTGGTTAAAACACATAGTGCCAAGAAGGTGAGCAAACATATTAAGAACAGTATGCCATATATGCCAGGTCCCTTGAAACAGCAAGCATGGACTGGCTCCCGGCACAAGCTGAGAAATTTTCTAAAATTATAACGTGCGCTTGTCCTCTACTTGGTCTCATGGTCCTTGAGAATTAAAAGGAGCCTCAGGAATATTCCTCAATACCTAGTTTGAGAAACTTATTCATATTCACATAAGACTTATGGAAAATACCATATTTCCCACATTTGGGAGATTCTCCCCATCTTTTTTTTTTAAAAATATATTTTATTGATTTTTTACAGAGAAGAAGGGAAAGAGATAGTTAGAAACATCGATGAGAGAGAAACATCGATCACCTGCCTCCTGCACATCTCCTACTGGGGATGTGCCCGCAACCCAGGTACATGCCCTTGACCGGAATCGAACCTGGGACCTTTCAGTCCGCAGGCCGACGCTCTATCCACTGAGCCAAACTGGTTTCGGCTCTCCCCATCTTTTTAATTCCAAAGACAAAACTTATTTATATTTTAACCTAAGCAGGCTTCCTAAGCTCAGATTATGTGTAGCTATGGATGTATGTCCATGTATATGTATCCATGTGTATAATTACCTGTGTATGTTTGTATCTTTGTGTACTTATATCCATCCATGTGTGTATGTATCCATCTATGTCTATATGTATGTATCTCTGCATGTGTGTTTCTGCATCTGAATTCTTTCCCCACCATGTTAAGACTGAGAAAGGACACTAAGAAATAAAGACACAAGAAGTCCATTCATTACCAGGATGCTTAAGAGTTCAAACTTGAAATCTAAGGAAGAAAAAACTTGCCCCTGTGGCAAGGCCTCTCTTGGTGGAAAAGTAATGAGAATGAACAAGAGTCCTTTTCTGAGATATCAGCCCCTACCTTGACCAGAGACCCTATATATCCTATGAGATAACACCTGGAATTTGTTTCTTGTAAGGGCTGGGATACTTTCAGATTTTCCTTTGAACTGTGGGGCTACAAAAGGCCCATGCATGCCAGGGAAAGGGATGCTTGTAGAGCAAGCATGTCAAACTCAAAGGCTAACATGGGCCAAATAAATGCGGCATGCGGCCCACGGGCTGCGAGTTTGACATACTTGTATAGAGAGAACAGGAAGGCTCAGAGGATGAGGTGTCAGTGGTTTCTCCAGCCCCAGGGCCTGAAACCAGTCTGGTGCAGAGGTGGTGCTGAAGGTGGACCTCACGTGAGGCAGGTTGTTTGAGGCCAGAAGTGACCTTTGAGGGGAGTTGCCAGGAGTTGCTCCCTTAGGTGGTGGCTCGGGTGGGCCTTAGGCCTATTCTGTTATGAACTTTCAATATCCCATCATCTGAGAATAATACTATCAATACCATAAAGGGTGGTGATAGATATTCTGATGGGATCTGACACATAACTGATGCTTACTGAGCAGGTAATATTGTTATTACTGATACCTGGTCAACTAAAACTCTTAGGATAGCACATGGTGGGTTTGTGGAGAGCTGCTTTTTTTTTATTGACTAAAGTTTTACATGTCTCCTTTTTCCCCAATTGACCCTCCTCCCCCACAGCCATTCCCACCCCGGGCAAGCCCCCACCGCCCCAGTGTCTGTGTCCATTGGTTATGCTAATATGCATGCATACAAGAGAGCTACTTTTACTAAAGTAATTAGAGATATTAACTACTCTAGTGTACTTTTATTTCATAGGCAGCATACAAGCAAAGCCAACAAAAATTATCTTAGATCGCTGTGAACTCTAGAATAGTGGGGTTGGAATGGATATTTTATTCTGTTTTTTATTCCACTGGAGTCACCATTCTATAAGTCTGTTCCTCACCTCAAGGCACCTAGTGTTCTTGCGTTTATCTTTGTTCACGGCTGGGATGTCAGGCATCCTGCCTGGAGCGGGTATGGAGGCCTAAATCCAGAGTCTGCTTACCCATAAGGCCCAGAAAGATGGATGACTTCAGTCACCTGAAAGTGTTATTGGAAAACAGGTGCACTAACCTATCCAGAGAGTGGGAGGGAGGGAGAGGGCTGCATGCCCTGCAGAGGGAGGGAGGACACAGCTTCACGGGGGTGTGATGGATGGGTTAGCACCTGTAAACAAAGATCGGAGCCCCAGGCTCTTCTGGCGGTTGGGAACCCCACCCAGATGTACAACAACTCACTCCATCGCTGTTCAACTGAAGTCCGTGCCATTTGTACATTTGTCGGGATTTTATGAGACATTTTACAGCCGTTCCCTGCCTCTGCTTGGGGAAATAACATCATAGTCTCCAGCCTTCTTTCTTGTTCCATTTTGTGTGATGCTTCCTGCAAAAATAGCTTTTATGTGGCCCGAAGCACTTGGCTCCTGCTGCTTTCTACTAACCAGCACAGGCCGGCCTCCCTGAGCAGGAGGCCTTTGCAGTGGATGTAGAGAAGGAAACGTGCATTTGAAGGCATTTCCAGGCCCTTTGTGCTAAGAAGCAGAATGGGTGGGCCTGAGTGTTCTGGGTGACCAAGAAGATACTCATTCATTGAGGCCACCTTTGTGTTCCGCTGTGTTCCATGGGCAGTTAAGGTGTGGGTTTGGGGGTAATATATATTGAGATTCATGCCTGCCTTTCTGTCTTCCCAACTCTGTCTTGGGCAAGTTAGGGAACCTCCCTGAACTTTTATCCCCCATCTCTAAAATGGGGTGACAATAGCCCTCCTAGGGCTATTCCGAGGGCACTTAAAATATTTAGCAGGCCTGGCACCGGGTTAGGCTTTAATAAATGACATTTATTATAATTCTCAGTCTTTCATCTCTGCCTCCTTTCCTTCTTGTCTCAGCTGATAGTTTGAGTGTTTTCCTTGTCACATATATATTTTTCCCCCTGCATGTATCACTCTCTGGAATGATCTGGTTTATTGATTTATTTGTTGTCTGTTGTGTCTCTCCCACTATGAAGTGAGCTATGTGCAGCAAGCCTATGGGCATCAGCTCACAGTGTGCATGCAGTGAGAGCGCACAGTAGGCTCTCCATATATAGTAGTTATCAACTCACTCTCATCTGTTTCAGCCATTACCCTTCTCTGTGCTCTCCATGATTCCTACAGAAAGAGCCCTTTTATTTTAAGGGTCTAGTTAAGGATGAGAAGGAAAAGGTGATTGTTTCTGTGGATTGGCTGATGGGGAAGGAGGATGAAGACTGGTAGGGCTTTCTTCCCCCTCAGAGACCGGTATGGGCATATTCACTAGGATTCTAGTTTCAAGGCCCATAAAATCGCCTGAGCAAGCTTCAGCAAAAAGCATCACCCACAAGGACCCAGGGATGTGTTTTGGAATCTAAGGGCACAGGTGTCACCGGGTCTCAGGAGTGGGCTGGAACCAGGACCCCTTCTCGGTCATCTGCCTCTGCCGTTTCTCTCTGCAGATCGACTTTGCCCCTCTGAAATCCAGTGTTCCTCAAACTGTCTGTGCTAAAACACAGCAACAATGCTTATACCCAAGTGAAATAAAGGCTACTTTTTAGTATGAGAATCCAGAGTCATAGAATTACTCCGACAAAGTGCTCTAAGGACTCCTAAGAGCTTTTCATTTCTGTACGTACTTCCCCACGGACTGCTAACGCAGCTTGTAAGTAGGTAGGCTGCGGCTCACATGGCAACAGTAGAACACCGCCCCAGCTCTTAGGTTTGCCGTGTCTACCAGAAACCAGACCAATCTGACCTGTGGTCTCCGAGCCTCCAAGTGTGGCTCGGGCTTGGCTTAAGGGGCTTGCACTATGGTCTATGCAGCCATGGCCACTAGGTAGGGGCAAAGAGTGAAAACAGGGCACCCACCCTAGTAGGTGGCCCCACCCCAGACTTACTGAAGCAGAACTTCTGGGGACGGGCCCAGCGTTATGTTTTAACGAGTCTCCAGGTCATTCTGATCCACAGTGGAGTTTGAAGCACCACTAAGATGGACACTTCATAGTAGAATTACCAGGGAGTTCTTTCTTAACCAACAGATGGTAACTTCACTTATTTAAGAAGAAGGAACGCATCAGAGTAATTTTTCAAGGAGGTAGTAATAGTATTCCCACCGTCTGTTAAGAATTTGGGAAGAACGGAATATTGCTAGCAATAAGCTAATTAAATTTTAAAGAAAAAGGAAAGTATGCAGGTTCTTGGCTCATTTGCATTCTGAATTCAAAGGCTCTCTATGAATGTAAAACAAATCAAGTTAATTATGCCATTGTTTTCCCCACAGTAGATTAGGGACCTTACATTCATCAGTGACACTGTACAGTTTAAAGTCTATTAATTTGATCACTTCTGGAGTAGAGGAGAAACTTGTTCTTTTTTGTTTTGCTTGTTAATCCTCACGCAAGGATATTTTTTCCATTGATTTGTAAGAGAGTAGAAGGGAGGTGTAGAGACAGAGAGAGAAACATCGATGTGAGAGAGATGTATTGATTGGTTGCCTCCCACACATGCGCTGGAGCCAGGGATTAAGCAAGGGAGGTACTTGCCCTTGACCACAATTGAACCAGAGACCCTTCAGTCTGTAGCCCAATGCTCCAACCACTGAGCCAAACCAGCCAGGGGGTAAACTTGTTCGTTAGCAGCCTTTCCTGCCTTCACTCATGCAAACAGCATTTATTGACCCTTCGGAGAGAAAAGGTACTTGGTAAAGAAAGGAGGATTGTGGGAGGATTTCAAGGATTTTGTGCAGGCAGTTTAAAGTGTATGGATTTGAAAGGAATGAAGACTCATAAATGAGAAGTTAGAAATGGAGACCGCACATCTAAAAATGTATAGGTCTTTTGGCAAATTTCTTTCCCTGTCACAAACATACACTTAGAGAACATTCACAAAGCTCGTCAGTATTACCAGGGATCAGCTCCTAGAATCCATGACCTCCAGCAGGCATAGAGAGGTTTTATTTCACAGGCGACTTTGATTGATTGATAGGCTGCTTGGGTCCTGTTTCGTTGGGGGTTGGGGGTGGGGCGGGGGGCGGGCGTACATGTCTGTCTTCATTAACCTGGATTCCCATCACAAAATACCGTGGACTGGGTGGCTTAAACAACAGGAATTTATTTCTCACAGTTCTGGAGACTGGAAGTCCAAGATCAAGGTGCCAGCAGGGTTGGTGTCTGGTGAGAGCTCTCTCCTTGGTTTGCAGGAGGCCACCTTCTCGCCGCGTCCTCACTGGCCTTTTCTTGGTGTGTGTAGGTGGAGATAGAGGGAGCAAGCTCTTCAATGCCCCTTTCATAAAGGCACTAACCCCATCACGAGGGCCATGCCACACTCCTGATTTCAGTTAACCCTAATAACCTCCCAAATGCTCTATCTCCAAATGCCGTCCCTGCAGGCGGGTAGGGCTTCAACATACTAGTATAAATTTGGGGGCAGGGGACATAATTCAGTCCATAGCAGAGGCTAGGTGAGAGAAACGCCCGTGGTTAAATGGTGATGTCTGTGACGGGTGCAGAAACGGTGTGTTAGGTAACTGTCATCCCTATCCTGATTCATTAATTTTGTCAGATGAAATAATTTCAGTTATAAGAGAAAGGCAGCTCAAACTGTTTTAAGCAAAAAAGGAATATTATTACTTTATTGTAACTGGATAGCCTGGGCCAAGAGCTTTCGGCCTCTTTTGATCTTGGGCCCAAATGACACAAGACTGGGTTCCTTTCTCAGCACCATGGACCATGATGATGCTGGCGACGGTAAAGCAGTTCACACACTCGGCCCTTCACTTCGCCAGGCACTGTTTTAAGCACTTTACATTTACTAATTCATTGAATCCTCATAATGAGTCTGTGAGGTGGGGTATTATTATTTTCACTTACAGATGAGGAGAGTGAGGCATAGAGAGATTAATCACTTGTTCAGGACTGTGCAAGTAATGGAGCCTATGTGATCTTTGCAGACTCCAACCTCTAAGCCTGGGGTTGGCACACTGAGGCATACCGGCCAAAATTCTGCCCCCACCTACTTTCTAAATATGGTTTTATTGGGACACTATTTCCTTCATTTGTGTATTGTCAATGGACGTTTTCACATTGCAGCAGCAGAGCTGAGTAGTTACAACAGAGACCGGACAGTCTGCAAAGTCTAAATTACTTGCCATCTGGCCTTTTATAGGGAGGGTTGACTGACGTCTGCTCTAAACCAGATCT
Organism: Myotis nattereri; assembly: GCF_964212035.1. NCBI lineage: Eukaryota > Metazoa > Chordata > Mammalia > Chiroptera > Vespertilionidae > Myotis > Myotis nattereri. The sequence goes on from NC_138080.1 coordinate 86,570,947, forward strand.
TTGCCAACACTTGTTAGCGTCAGTCCTTCTAATGTCTCTCATTTTGTGGTTGGATAGTAGTAGTTACATTTCCCTGATTACTAAATAGAGCACATTTTTTATGTTCATTGACTTTTCTGGATATCTTCTTTTGTGAGTCGCCTTAAGTCCATTACCTACTTTCTACTCGGTTTCTATTTTTTGTTTGTTTTTAAATATAGAACCATAGGAACTGTATTTGTCATTGGGGGAACTCTACTCTCTTATCTCCACAACATGTTTTGCCCATGGTTCTTATGACTCCAGTGCTTCCTCCTCTATTGCGTTGGGTGTGCTTACCACCCCCCACCCTGCTCTGATGTGAAACATACAGCTCCCCAGGGCCCTCTCCCCAGCCAACAGAATCTCACTGTCTGTGCCAACTTGTAGTCCTCTGTATAAAGGCCAGAACGCATTGATGACTAATTCTCCATCATATGTAGTGACACGTTGGTCACTGATTGCTCTGGCTCCTCAAAGCCATTATGTCCAAAGTCAGACCCCTTATCTTTTTTTCCTCCCCCTAAGCCCTACTCCTGTCCGTTTAGTCTTCGTCTCTGCTCCTGACATTGCTTATCGTCTTAACTACCCACCTAGGCACCTCCATTAACTTCTCTTTTTTCTCTCATCAAGTCCGTCTCTAACTTACACAGATCTTACCTCTTCAGTGTTTCCTTTATCCCCAGTTCAGGCCCTCATATTCTCTTTCCTGGACCCCTTCAACAGCTTCCTGAGTAGACTGCCTGCTCTCAATCTTGTCCACTTCAAATGTGTCATTTACACAGTTACCAGAGGGATCTTCGAAAATGTAATTCCAACGATGTCAGTTCTCCCGTTAGAAGTCTCCCAGTGGCACTCCAGCGATGTCTGAGCCCTCTAAAAGGCCCTGGGCTCCCTCACCCGCACTCGAGCCTGTCCTCGCCGAGTCTTTGCTTTCAGCGAAATCGAACTGCTGGTAGTTCTCAGGACAGGTGGGGCTTCTCAGCCTTGTGCCTTGGCTCATGTTCGTGCTCACCTGGGTGGACCCTGTCCTCCGTTATGATTGGACTCATTTCATTCTGGAGGGAGATCAGATGCTCTGACTCTATATACCTGTGAGAACCTATGCATACCTCTGCCATTGCATTAACCAGGCTATTTTGAGCTCACCTGTTGGAATGGCATTTCTTATTAGATTGTAGCCCTTAAGGACAGGGCTTGTGCCTTGATTATCTGTGTAGCTTACTGTGTGGCACATGGTCACATGTGAATAACTGTTGGGCATAGAGATCTGCAGGAAGGTAAATATTTAGTAGCATTTAATCTTGTGGGTCAATGATATTGAATGTGGTGGATAACTGCAGTGGGCCGCCTGTGCAAATCTGTGCCAACACAGACGCCAGGGAGTGTTGGCGTGAGGCAGTGCTCCTAAGACCCCTTGCAGAACTGGCTTTGGTACAGAAATGTTGAATTCTCTTTGAGTTGGAATTGACATTTTTTATCAAGACCTTCAGCCTAGGTTTAAGTAGACCCACAAAAAACAACAGCAACAAACAACACAAACCCAACAATGAAATAAGGCTGATCGTAGAGATTTGAAAGACCCGGCGTCAGCCTTGGTCTCGGAGTTACTCTCCATGTAACCTGGGGCAGACTGCATCACCTGTCTGGTGGTGAAAGTGCTGGAATAAGTTGAAATGGCTCCACAAAGAATAATGTTCAACTGTTGCTCATCACCAGGACAGTTATTCCACCCAAAGTGTCATTGTGACTGAGCAATGTAATGAGCAGGTGTAGAAGGAAGTTGTTACAATCTTATGTGGCGTCATGTAACTTTATTATCAACCAAGCCAGCGGGGTGTTCATTTGTAAATGGATCCCGGTCCTGATATAAACTACAATAAGAAATTGACAACCTTTGTTTCCAGCAGGGGAGCAGCCATCATTCAGACAGAAGAGTCACAGAGTCTCTGAGAAAGGAGGGTCTGTTGAGGCCGTGTGCGTGTGTGTGCATGTGTGTGCGTGTGATGTCATGTTAAGAAGAATCCATCTTGTGTTTAATGCTGGAGAACAGGAGGAAGCTATAATCACCGTTCTTGTGGGCGCCTCCCCAATGTCCCTCTTGAGACACCGTTTGAGGCTGATGGAGTTAGTTAACCGTCCCTGTGCCGGTCTGTCCCCGAAATGCATGGTTTTTGTGCATTGGAAAAGTTAGCTTGTGAACTGAGCTTTCTTGTTCCATGATGGACAAATTTCTGAGTTTCTATGACATTTGTCACATCTCCAGTGAATATACCCATCTTCGAGTGTTAGCTGATTTCTTTGATCAAGAAGCATCATAACTATAACTAATTAACCTGTCTGCCTTTTCAAAAAGAACATGAAAAATAAGAGCAATATTCCTCATCTTGTCAGGAAGGAAGTGAAAGGCTGAAGAAAAAAAAAGCCTGCCATTAAATAAATTCACTATGGAATTAGGAAAACATCCCTGGCATCCTTGCCCCGCCTACTTCCTGTTAGAGTCCTGGCACAGGCTGAGAACCATGTGAGGGTGGATTTAGCAGCAAGGCTGTGTGCAGCCTGACCCGCTCCCCCTTTCCCCACTGAGCAATGGGTGGTGTTTAACATGCACTTGTTTGCTGTTCCCTTTGATAAATTCCGGCTGACTATTCAGAAGCCACCTGCACTTAGAGTTGGAAGCCATTGGCTTGAATGAAATATGACCTTCAGTTATGCCACAGTCAGAGAAGCTGAAATAGGAAAGCTAAACTGTGTGTGTGTGTGGGTGTGTGTGAAGTTTCATTTTATTAGAGGGACTTGGGCACATAGAACACAGCCCAGCATCCACCCCTCACACATTCCCCGCCAACCTGGGTGTGTGTGCGGGATCATCCACCCCCCCCTCAGCCGCCCAGAAAGCCTCCCCTTCTATATCGTGGACACCCAGACAAAGTGGAAATGCCAGTCTTCTCGCACCCCTGTCGTGCTGTGTCAGGCCTGGGATCAGCTTCGAGCGATTTCTTGGGGGAACTGGCTTGCTTTCCCCTAAGACTATCCAGGGAAAGGTTCGCCTCCCCTCTTGCTTCCAAGTGGGAGGGTTGAAAATAATAGCTCTTGTCACTCCCCTTAGCCTTGTTATGGGGAATATTTAGTGCTGGAGCGGGATGTGGGGGCAACATCTTGGATGTGATAATGTTGCTCCCTGCATCAGTGAACATGGTATTGATTGTGAGCTGTCAGCCTTTCTGCACGCTTTGCAGGGTCCCAGAAGACTGACTGCTGCTGGGGGTTGTGGCGATGCACCAGGCAGGGACACGTGCTCTATTAACTGCGGCTGCAACCTGAGCTCCGCCGCTGGTTCTTAACACATCTCGGCTCACTGGCGCTCCATTTTTTTTCTTTTTAATTCCTCGACTCCTCTGGGCAGTGCTGTGAGGCCGTATGCCAGGTTCCTTGTAACTCAAACTCCCTGATCATCTTGTAAGCTTCCTGAGGGCAGAGGCTGTGCCTGTCTTCCTCACTCCCTTCCTTATTTGTTCATTCCTTCAACAAATATTGATTGAGCACCTACTGTGTGCCAGACACTTCTCTCTGCTCTGGGGATATGAGAGTGGACGAAATGCTTCAGGCCTCGGGGAACGTAGGGTGGTCAGGAAAGGCTTCTTTGAGGAGGTGACACTGAGCTGAGCTTATTGATACGTCCTCTGCGCCCAGACCATATGCATTTGCTAAGCTATGGGAACCATAATTTCTCAATCAAGCGGCTCATAGCCTGGCTATTGGAGAGCCCTGGTGTGCGAGCCTCACTGAGGCCGTGCATTATTATGTCTCATGTTATGTGTTATTGCCCCTTTACGTCCCCTTCTCTTGGTCTGCAGTCCTGATTTTTTTTTTTTTAATTCTCACCAGAGAACATGCTTTCATTGATTTTGAGAGAGAAAAGGAGATGGATGGATGGAGGGAGGGAGGGAGGGAGGGAGGGAGAAAGAGAGAGAGAGAGAGAGAGAGAGAGAGAGAGAGAAACATTGATGTGAGAGAAAAACATCAATTGGTTGCTTCCTATACACACCCCATCTGGGGATCAAACCTGCAATCTGGGTATGTGCCCTGACCGGGAATGGAACCCCCATCCTTTCGGTGTATGGGATGATGCTCCAACCAACAGCCACACCAGCTAGGGCTGCGTTCCTGTTTTTCCCAGTAAACACAGTAGGTGCTATTTTCCCCTTTTTCATATACAATCTCGGCACCTGGACCGCTCTTTCCCTTTCTCTTCACCTGGATCACGTACTCCTTACTGATCTGTCAGGTTTACCCTAGGAATCGCTCCTCTGGATGAGGGGTGCTTCCTGCTCTCTCCCGGCGCCCGCTGTAGCCATCACAGCACTTACGCCGGTTTACAGAGCTGGGGGAACAACAGCAAGAACACACACTGAATGTTTATTGTTGCCCACGCACCATTCTGAGAGTTCTGTTATATTAAATCACTCAATCTTCACAGCAGTTTTATGATATAGGTGCCATTTATATCCTTATTTTTATCAATAAGCAAATTGAGACCCAGAGAGGTGAAGTGATTTGCCAAGAGTTCAGCGTGTAAGTGGAGGAGCTCAGCGTTCCACCCAGCAGGTGCCCCAGACTCCGCACTGTAACCTTCTCCTGCTAACATCACCTGCATCCCCCATGGCAGTGTACGCCCTGCTTCCCGGACCACCCGGCACAGGGCTTGCAGGTAGTAAAGACTGACCATGAAATGTTTGAGTGAATGAATGACCGCATTCATGAATATCACCCAACCGAGCGATGGTTTGGAGTGCCAAAATACTACTTTTCCTCTGCTAATGAGGCAGCCCTATCCCCTCCCTTCTACTCCAGCTTCCCTCGGGTTCTCTTCAACTCACAAGTTACTGCTCTGGGTGGGAGGGAGTGTATTGTTAGCTGCCCAGAGCAAGAATGCACATGACAGTGGCCGCCCCCACTTTCCTGTGATATCGGTATCAGTACAAGGATGAGCTCTAGAGAAATGCTCCTTCCACTCTCGCTCAAACCTAATACGGCAGACCACATGGGGGGTCCTGAGCTGGGTCAGCAGGCAGGGCTTTAGGGCAGCTGTCTGTCTGAGACCAAGGTTAGCTTTTCAGGGGATGAGGGGTAGGGAGTGGACTGGGGATCTGTCACTAAACCCCCAGTTCTGGCCTGGCAGCGTTCATTAACTTGACAGCGTCCAAGGCCAGAATAGGCAGAGAAGGCAGGTCACCTTGTCCGGCCACCAGCAGTTTAGCTAATGGGGCGTGGAAGATCTAAATTGGGGGATGGTTAAAAGGTAATAAAAAGGTCCAGGTCAGGGGTTAGAGGCCTCTGGGAGCTACTTGACTTCACTCTCTGCTTTGGTGACCAGATTTGTATTCCTGCGCAGCTGTCAGGCAGTATTCGGTCGCAGAGAGACGGCGTGTTTGTGAGTGTCCTCGCCAGTGGAAAGAGACAGGACAGGGCAGCTCTGTGTTACCCATCACTGTGGTGGGAGCAGCACGGACCTGGGAGAGGACAGCTCCAGATCGGACTGTGGCTGTGTCACCGCGACGGTGCCATCGAATCCCTTTCAGTCTGTTTCTCAGCTGTAAAAACGGAATAATGTATTTACCCATTAGGGGGTCGTAATGGTTTTAAAAAGTGCCTTGCTCAGAGGCTGTCACATAACAAGTATATATGGTGTCCCTTTACTCTATTTATTTTATATATAAATACTGTACCTGGGTCTAGGGGCTTCATAACTGTTTGTTATTGGATGCACGAAAGAAAGAGGGGCCAGGCCAGTTCTGACAAATTGAAGTGTTTCTAATCTAATTAGAAACATTCATTTCACGCTGCCGTGCGTGCAGCATCCACGCTTGCTTCAGACCTCACCTGTGATGTTCTCTCTACTAGAAACGCCATAATATGCTTGGCCTGGTGGGCGACCTGCTTTACAATTCTGCTTATGTGTTGCTTATTCTGAGAAACCTTTTGCTTTTCAGTCCTTTGAATTCACTGTGTCTCCTTTCCAGAGGTGTGCCACATTGAACCTTCTGGAAGTTTTAGTTTGAATCTTCAACTTGGGGGAAGGACGAACCAGCCTCCACAGGTTTAAGCCAACGTCACTCTAATGTCAAAGCATCTCCATTCCCCCGGATTCCATTTTTTTCAGATGGTGAGCTTGGGGAGGGTTAGAAGTGCTCAATTAGACTGTACAAATCAGCATTTTTATTGGCTGTATCAGTTCTAGCGACAGTGGAGATCGATGGGTTGTTCCATTTGGTTACCAAACCCAGGAAGAGGGGAGGGGGCCTGCTCAGGGAGCCAGGGCTGGTCCCCGCAGCCTCCAGCTTCATGCAGGACGCCAGCTAGGAAACAACCAGGGCCCGGCCTTTAGAAGTCAATGGAGTAAGTAAGCTGGAAAAGGGTGAAGAGAAAAAGCCAGGGAACGTGTAAGTAGAGGATTATATGGAGCCATTTAAAATGACAAAAAGCAAGAGGAACAGAGCGGCTGATGGAATCTGGCCCCCGTGGCCTTGCCAAGCCAGCCCTGAGAAGCGCCGTGTAGAAGCGCTCCCTTTATGTCCCCTGAAGCACTCGCGGTGCTTCCCAGCCAGATTCTCAGGCTCTTTCTATGGCGCTTACAAATGAAAGACCATAGCGGCGCTGATGCGGTCCTCCCCTTCTCATTCAGCATCCCCTTCACAGCCTCATGAGATAAATCTCTGGCTCAAATGAAATTGTTAAAAAAGAAAATGGCAAAAAAAAAGTGCTGTTGGGGCAGGAGATGCTGACTAGTTCTTTTTTTTTTCTTTCTCACAAAACAAGGAGCATTTCTCTAAAGAGTAGAGTAAACGGTATTTATTTTTTTGTTGAATTTTTCAATCAAAGGGAATTGTTTAATTAAAAAAAAAAACGTATCCCCTTTCACTTTAAATACTACAGACAACCTCATTTTATCTCAGCAGACACCTAGCAACAAAACACGGGACCCACCAGAGAAAACTGGGCAAAGAAAAGCATCAGAAATTCAGGTCAACTATGGAAGAATTACTGTTAGCTGGCAGCTCTCAATTCTAAACAGAAGTGTCCGGGACCTATTGGGTTGGACAAAGTGTCTTAGAACTGGGGATATGGGAAAGTTGGACTCCTTTGAATTCTATCCCAGTTGTTTTCCGTGTAGGGAAATGAAAGTCAATGCATCAAATGAAGACCCAAAGAAACATTTAAAAACGTGTTTGACTAGTATTCAGTATGTGAGATTATTAAGCAATAATAACTTGTCCTCCTAGTTAACCTTGTCCTGGAATATATATAGGTTATTTGTAGCCGCCACTGCTATAATATTTTCTGAAGGATGCCAAGCTGTATGCAAGATCTTTTTGCTAAAGTCCAGGCTGTCGACGCTGATCTCGTCTTTCCTCCGCTTGCCCCCCACGCACACTTTTCGCGGTTTCAGGATAGCCCGGGGTTTGCTGTTTTCCCTCGAGGCCTCCAGGGTGACATCACGCTTCGTGTTTCGGTCAAACATCCTGAAGAAGTTGTTGTAGGAGCCGGTCATGATGACGCTGAAAGGCAGAGAGGAAACGGTGCAACTGAGTGCTGTGGGGAAAGGGCCGTCGCACGTCCCTGCGGTGCCTTTCAAAGCACGCCCCGCCCCCCTGTGGCCTGCTGATGGCCCCACACATTTTATTAAAAACAAACACCCAAACAGGCTCTGATGTCCTTCGCAGTCGCCAAGAGCAACCAGCCTTGGACCTGGAAATAAGGATCGTGATAAGCTTCCTTGTTAATTACTGCTGTTCCCTAGATTCCTTTCTGTTCTGGGGCTCAGTCAGTGAGCCACAGGGTTGTGGGGCTCAGGATTGTGAGGCTGGAGAAGGTGAGGAGAGCAGGAGCACTTTGAAACCATGAAGCATTGTGCATATTTAAAGCTGATCTCGAAGGCCCTCCCCAGCTGGGGGCGTTAGGATGGGCCGGTGAGCTGCTTGCATGGCTAGATGGATCAAACAAGGTGGACAGTGGCACCAAACGGGGCCCAGTAAGTGGCAGAGTCCCATTTTCTAACATTTTTATGTTGTTTATGTTAAATAACATTCTGTTATTTAATCCATGGTCACGATTAAATAACATAATGTGTGTGAAGGTGCCTGGTACACAGTAGGTGCTTAATAAGTGTAGTTTTTGAATCTAGGCTAAGATAGAGGGGAAATGAGAGCAATGACAACAAATACACAATAATATGTACAATTAATAAGTACATTATATATAAATAAGTGATAAAATAACAGGGCTGGCTAGCTTCTTTCCCCTGTAGGAGCTTTTGTTCATATATCACAATTGCTTTGCGCTCTCCTCACCGCCCCCCTCCCCAGGTCCTATGCCAGCTAGATGGTCTGACTTGGGCCCTCTGCCATAAGGTGATTTCTTCCAGGCTACGTGGAGGGCGCTCTGGTTCATTGGCTAAGTAGGCCGAACAAGGGACAGGGACAGCTCCCGCTCACTAAAGGTGTGACTCTCCGAGTGCTTTGCCACCATCGATTTCTGTGCTTCTAGGCCAGTGATGGTGAACCTATGACACGCATACTCATTTTTTTGGTTGGTTTTTCTTTGTTAAATGGCATTTAAATATATAAAATAAATATCAAAAATATAAGTCTTTGTTTTACTATGGTTGCAAAGATCAAAAAATTTCTATATGTGACACGGCACCAGAGTTAAGTTAGGGTTTTTCAAAATGCTGACACGCCGAGCTCAAAAGTTTCGCCATCACTGTTCTAGGCAATACTGTAGTGCTGGTGCCGCCTTCACCAGGGACAGACCCTGGAAGCCTGAGCCAAGTTCTCCTGGAACTCAGAGATTCATCTGTATTTGTCAAACTAAAAATGAACTATGGGGAGGTAATATGAAGCATTGTTGAAATCAAAGGCCTTAAAACAGTAATAAATCACGTAGAGGGAATGTGATAAATGGGGCCGGCTAGCATTCAGCTAATGAGCCGCCGGGGCCTTTGGCCAAGTCTACACTAGCAGCTTCAAGAAATAATTTTCGATCTAGAAAGTTTGCAGTCATGTGAACCATTCGTGCTGGGATTTGAGGGAGGATCATTAGTGCTCTCCATTTTTGGCATGCTGGCCTGGCCCTGGGTGTGTGTGTGTGTGTGTGTGTGTGGGGTGGGGGGGGGGGGGCGGGTCTTGTGTGTAAAAGATCAGATTTTCTCGTTGATGTCAAAGGGTCACCTGCGCTGGTCCTGAAAGAGGAGTCAAGGGTCTCACTACGTCCTTCCCTTCTTCCCAGGCCTGCCCCAGGGGCATCGGTGACCCACAAGGCATCCTTGCCAGGCCTTGGGACCTGACATTGACATCCATGGAAGAGAAACCACCCAGGCCTCCGCCTGGAGAGGACCGGCCTTTGGGAGGCTCCCGGCCACTTACCTGTCTGACCCATTCCACACGCACTCGAATTTATCAAAAATGCAGTCGTTTTCGTAGAGGGAGCACAATTTGCTGCGGAGGTAGTCATGAACCTGAGGAAGAAATACATCAACAGAGTCAATTATTTTAAAAAAGGAAGATGTCTGTGAATACCTCCTCTGTTGACGTGAGCTGTTAATTCTTTCAGTGTAAATGTGCCTTGATCCAGGTGGTCCCGGCCTGAAACCAGGTGCGGCCCTTTCCAGCTGTGGGGCATTAGGATGGGCTGCTTATGTGGCTAGATGGATCAAACAAGCTTGGTAGGTGGGCAGTGGCACCCAACAGGGCCCAGTAGTAAGGAGTGGTGATGATAATAATAGGCGTACATCGTATGTTACTTGTTATTAGCCAGGTGCTTTATCCATAAAATCTCATCTCAGGATGTAGGGACCATCATGCACTTCATTTTAATGAAGTGCAGGGTATGACATCATGTGTCCAAGATCTTGGACACATCACACAGGAAAGAACATGACAGGATGGGAACTGAACCCCTGTATTCGGGTTCCAGGGCACCCACTCTCTACTCTAGCAATCTGCCTCCCCCACTCACTCTGCCTCATTAGCCTCACTGTACTATAGTACACGGGGTCTCAGTCCCACACAGAAGCTGCGATAATGACCTGAGATGAGGCCCACGGGGAGACAGACCTGGGTGAAGGTAGAAGGATGGTAGGAAAAGCATGTGTCACTGTGTTCAGATTTAGAGTGACGGTTCCTTCTCCCTTGTCTTGCAGCCTGGGCCCCTCGCCTCTCCTGAGTCCAGAGTCTAGCGGGATGCTGACCTCGGGCGCAGCTGTGTGCTGAGTACTGGGCAAAGGACTGAGGTAAGATTCATCCCATGTGGCCTTACACGTTTTGGGTATTTACAAGCTCGCTGAGTCATGGGACAGTGTATCGCTAACTGCAAATCAGTTTCCTCCACCGTGGCTCTGTTGTTCCCCCAAGGTTCTGGGCCTTGCCAGGGTGTCTGCTTCAGGGCTGTGGGTGGAGAAGGGGGATGCAAGAATGAGACTTGTGTTCTGTACTTGGTATCTCTGCTGCAAATTAACTCATTCTCTCCCTTTGAAGTGGCTCAGAAGGCCATTTCTGTTTGTAGGGATGAAAATCTTGAGTGATTGTTAAGAATTTTTAAGCATAAAACCAGAAAAGCATCTGAGGGCAAAAGAGGGCTGATTCTGGGTATTGACCAGGGGCTGGCAAACTTTTTACAATATAAAGGGCCATATGGCCTCTGTTGCAACAACTCAGCTCTGCCCCTGTAATGCAAAAGTAGCCACAGGCAATACATAAACAAATGAGCAGGGAACTGTTCCAGTAAAACTTTATTTATAACAGGTGGCAGACAGGATTGGTTTCTGGGCCATACTTCTGTTTACTCCATGTCTTGACTGTTCTCCCCATTCCCTCAAAGCACAGACTACTTTCTATGAAGAAGGTGATGGTGGAGTTAAAGGACTCAGCATGGGTCTCGTTTCTAGAAAGTGTTGATTCTGGCTGTCATCACTGACTTGCTTCTGGGCTGTGTGTAATGCGTGGGGGAGGGAGAGGAGTTGGGCTGGGAGTGAATCCAGGGGGCAATGGGAGCCAAATCTCTGATCCTGACGCTCCAGCTCTCCTGCTGTTGGAGGGGAAAGATGAGCAAAACAGATCCTTAGCCTTCTCTCCTCCTTCCTCTTATCTGGTATGGAGCACTTTTAAGGCCAGGCACAGATGTGAGTATTCTGAGAAGGGGAAGTAAGTTTTGCAAACCCTTGGTTAAGCAGGTTTGTATAATGCAGCACTTCTCAGAGTCCCACAATGGTTAAAGAAATCGTAAGTTATAAAGAAGGGGATAGAATATTCTTTTGCTTCACTATGATCATCAACTTCCTTCCTTTGGTAGGAGAAGTATCAACTATTATCTTTAAAATAATTAGGATTTTGATAGGGAGGGAGGGGATAGAGCAGTAAGGTTTAGAAATAGGGTGGAGGTATGCCTTTTCAGGCCTGACCCAGGCTGTCCTCTCCTTGATGAACTTTTCCTGATCCTTCACCTTTGCTTATAGAAACAGCACAGGTGAGTATTAAGTGTCAGAATGTGTGAGCTTTGGAAGGAAGGGGCCCACTAGTGGGAACCACACCACCAGTAACTCAATAAATAATTTTTAAATTTATTTTTCTGTTACAGTTGACATGCAATATTATATTAGTTTCAGGCACAACACCATGCTTAGACATTTCTATAACTTATTAAGTGATCACCACAATAAGTCTGGTACCCATTTGACACCATATACAGTTATTACAATATTCTTGACTATTTACTTTACATCCCTGTGACTATCCACAGGTAATTCCTGAAGGATAAAAGTCAGGAAGGACTCAGGGGAAAACCTTGTCTGAACTAGTATTTTCTCCTCCCAGCATCGATATTCTGGGAAGCTCCTGCCTGCCTCCAACTGAAGGCATCTGAAGGAAAAGAAGAGCTACTGTGAAGGTATGTTGCATTTATGTTCTGTTGTTAAAAATCTTAGACAAAGAAGATGCATCTTTCTCCATCAGAGGCAAGAATAAGGTAAGATATATACACGAGAAACAGAAAACAGAGCAAGAGAGAACTTAAAATTCATCTTATTCGATGCTCCATGTTCCAAATATTTTGCTTTTGTGCTCATATTAGATTGTGTTTGACCTTTTTGACACTGAGTCTTCCAACCCAGGGGTTCTCAATTATGTACTTGTGGAAGTCTGATGTTGGTAGTTAATGGTCTGCTCATGAGGCCTACCAAGAGCAGACTCTATTGGTTTGTTCTTATATTTCAGGGGTTGACACATTTTTCCAGTAAAGGGTCAGATAGTAAATATTTTAGGTTTTGTGGGCCACATGGCCTCTGTCACAACCACTCAACTTTGCCATTGTAGCATGAAAGCAGCCATAGACAGTATGCAAAATAATTGGGTGTGGCTGTGTTTCAATAAAACTTTATTCACATAAACAGAGGCAGGGCTGGATTTGGCTCACAAGTTGCCATTCCTTCTTCTATAGGAAACCCTGAAAATAGCTCATCATTTTTAAGTCTACAGCTCAGGGCAAGCCTTAGTAATTGATTATGGGATTCTTTCTCGTTGGAGCAGGCCTCACAGTCTATTTTCAACAGTGTTCTAGACCAGCCGTGGGCAAACTACGGCCCGCGGGCCGGATCCGGCCCGTTTGAAATGAATAAAACTAAAAAAAAAAAAAGACCGTACCCTTTTATGTAATGATGTTTACTTTGAATTTATATTAGTTCACACAAACACTCCATCCATGCTTTTGTTCCGGCCCTCCGGTCCAGTTTAAGAACCCATTGTGGCCCTCGAGTCAAAAAGTTTGCCCACCCCTGTTCTAGACACTCAATCAGCATTTATTTACCATCTTTGATATAGTATATAAATGTAGTGGTATTTCATTTCTATACGTGTGCTAAAATATCTATTTCTTAGCTAAACGTGGTTTGAAAACCATGATCTGAAAATGCTGATTACTCCATGTTAGTGGTCAGCAAACTTATTAGTCAACAGAGCAAAATATCAACAGTACAACGATTGAAATTTCTTTTGAGAGCTAAATTTTTTAAACTTTATAGGTAGGTACATTGTTAAGGCTTAGGAAGAGCCACACTCAAGGGGCCAAAGAGCCGCATGTGGCTCACGAGCCGCAGTTTGCTGACCATGGCCCTAGTCAATTCACTCTCTTCATGAGAATTTTACCCTTTTTTTTCACCCTCACTCAGCTGATGACCTTATTTTACTGAGAAAATCGACATAAGAAACTGTCTATAGTCCCATCACATAATTTACAAGCCTACTGCACTCTTCTTTCTTTGATAGATGAATTGACCATCTTCCCCTCTAAGGCCAATTCTGCAATGGACCCTCTTCCCTCAAGGACTTTGTTCCTTTAGCTGTCTCCCTCTCCAATGGCTGCTTCTTCTTGGCATAAAACTTCTTTAAGCCTGTATCCCATGTTTCTGTTCCCCTTCAGAATAAAATTTCTTGAGTTATCTGTATTCACTATGTTCACGTCCTCTATTCAGAGTCTGTCCTGAACCCACTCCAATCAGACATTCATTCATCACCCACCTACACCTCTTTCATGGAGGTTCCCGAGAATCTCTACATCACTAAGTCCAAGGGTCACGTCTCAGTCCTTACTTGATTCAGCAACAGCAGCTGATGACTCCCTCCTCAGGACAGTTTCTGCTCTTGGCTTCTAGGATATTCCTGTGTTTTTCCCCTACCTGCCTGGCCACTTCTTCCCAAGATCTCTTGCCAAATCCACTTTCTCTACCCAACCTCTTCTTTTCTCAGGCTTTGAAAACCTCAATATATTCATGAGTGTCCAATGTTGTTCTCTAGGCAAGAGGTATCCAGACTCATACTGAGCTGCCTACTTGGTATTTCTGGATGTTGAGCCAATTAAAAATGTCAAAGCCAAACTCGTGACTTCCCATCCAAATAAAATGGCAACTCAACTTTGCTCAGCATAAAAACCTTGGGAGTGATCCTGGGTGCTTCTTTTTCTCTTACATCCCATCCTACTGGTTTTACCTTGGATATATACCAAGACTCTGACCACCTCCATTGCTAATACTGTCATCTAAGCTACTTACACCCCTTGCCAGAATGTTGCAATAACCTCATACCTATTCTCTCTGTCTCCTCCCCAGCACAACCAGAATATTTATTTTAAAATGTTAGTCCCACAACTTTGGGCACAGACCAAACCCCTCTGTATTGTACACTATGAAAGCGTGAATATTATGGCATGCACATTATATCTCAAGAAGAAATATGTAAACCAAATTTCTCTGTCTAGAATTTCCCCACTTCTTTTTATCTAACCCAAGAATCTTTAAAATAAGACTAGTTTATTCCTGCCTCTTGACCTTTGCTTCCATTGTACTCTTGCCTAGAATTAGCTTCTGCAAATCCTTTCTACCTCAAAGTCTAGTCTTCCTCTTTAAAACAACAACAGCCAACCATTCTAAACAGTACTGTCTCTTTTTGTCAGTAAGTCTACAAACCTCTACACAGCCTTCCTGACTCCTCTTTCCTCCACACCCAATCAGTTAGCAAACCTCACAGACGCTCCATCCTCCCGCCTTCTCCACCTGCATGCCACCATTGCCTCCGCCCTAAATTCCTTCAATCCGTTTGGCAAGTTGAACTATAAAACACATGGTAAAAACAAAATTCACAATGGCATTTTTAATGGCTCTCCACTGTACTCAGGCTAAAGACAAAATACCCTAATCTACTTTACCAGAGCCTACATCTCCAAGCTCTTTCTGCCCCCGTGTTCCATATTCCAGATGCAGAGAGTACCTTTCTGAACATACCGTGTTCCTCTTGATTCCAGGCCTTTCAACACTCTATTCTAAGAACATAATTTTTCTGGCTAGTTCATGGAATCAAGACTCAGATGAAGGGGTACTTCTTTAGGAAAGCCCTCAGTATCATCACCGTACACTCAATTCCCTGCTCGTCATCTCACTTCTCTACCAGACTGTCAGGAGAGCAGGACCACATCTGAATCTACGGTATCCATCACACAGTAAGTGCTCAGTAGATAAGGATTAAGTTCTAGCCCCTCCATATGCAGCTCCTCTTAAATCCTGTGGTTCCCACAGGATATACCACTTTAATTCTTCTGTGTTGTGATAAGCCCTTGTGGGCAGAGGCTGACTTGGAAGCCCACAATGGAAGTGTGCGATACACCCATGGGTGGAGGGTGGTCTGTACCTGGTAAGTCTCGATGGGGCGGTTTTCCATGTTGAGATCCCAGACTTTAACGGTCAGATAGTCCCTGGTCATGATGTACCTCCCACTGTGGCTGAACTTCACATCCGAAATCGAAGAGATAATTTCAGAGAAAAACGACCGGTTGCTTGGATCTTCCGGCTCCTCAAAAACTGCAGAACAAAAGCAAAAGAAGACAAATTTAGCCCATTCTTACCAACATGTTAGTCCGTTGATAACAGAGAACTGTCAGCTCTTTGGCAGCAGAAAAAGCTGTCACTGGTTTCTGTATTTTCCTTCTGATGGGAGGACTGGCATGGGGCCTGTCCTGTCCCATCCATTTATCTGGCTTTGACCATTTCCGAGCTCCAGGTCTATGCACCTATCTCTGTTTCACATTCCCCCTTGTTTCTGGTGCCACTGTACACACCAAAACCTGGAGTGATCTTAGATGCTTAAATTAAAAAATTTTTACTACCTTATCAAGATATAATTTGTATACCATAAAATTTATTCATTTAAAGATTACAGTTCAGTGGTTTTTTCTGTATAATCATGAGACCATCACCCTAATCTAAATTTAGAACATTTTCCTTTACCCCCTCAAAAAAACTCCATGCCCATTAGCAGTTACTCCCCATTCCCCACCCCTATAGCCCTAGGCCACCACTAATCTATTTTCTGGTTCTATGAAATTACCTATAAATGGAACCATAGAATATGTGGTCCTTTGTGTCTGATTTCTTTTATTTAGCATCATGTTTTCAAGGTTCAGCCAGGCTATAGCATGTATCAGTACTTCATTCCTATTAACAGCTGAATAAATATTCCATTGTATGGACATACCACATTCTCTTTACCAGTTCACTCATTTATAGACATTTGGGTTGTTTTTACCTTTTGGCTATTATGTCCATACAGAAACTTGTACATGAATGTTCATATGTTTTTTATATTTCCTGGATTGTGGTGCTTAATAATGGGGCTTTGCTGTCATTTACTAGTGTGTGACCTTGGGCAAGTTACTAAACTGTGGCTACAATGTCCTTTGTATATAGGATGGGGCAAAAGTAGATTTACAGTTGTTCGTATGAAAAATACAATAAATAAATAAATAATATAAGAATAGCCTGCTTGGAGTGGCTCAGTACACTGAAAGGTTGTGGGTTTGGGTCAGGGCACATATGAAAGGCAAGGGATCAATGTTTCTCTCTCTCTCTAAGCATGTCCTGGGGTGAGATTTAAAATAAAACAAACCTACACAAAAAAACAAGAATAAACTGAGACCTACTTTTGCCCCACCCTGTATGTTGTTCGTTTGCTCCGATACCCAGCCAGGCACTTACCATGTCTTTATTGCTTTAGCTAATTTCCACTTACAGGACTAAAAGACAGCTCTACAGTTTGATATTGAGCCTGTCATAAGCTGCATTACCTTGTCTTTTACCTTGACTTTGAACTTCTCTGGTTCAAATTGAATGTACAGAATATATCTTGTTATCCCATTTCTAAGCTCTGCTTGGTCATTCCTTCCTCACTGATTCAAATGACTCATCTTTTACATATTACTTTAGCCCCAAATGATCTTTCTCTGAAGCCCCATCATGCTTGGTCTGGCTCATTCATCTAGAATGTGCTCAGGGACTCTTGCCTTATTATTTAATAACCCACAGATTTGTCTTACCACAACTAGGATGTGAACTTAAAGGCAGGATTTTGCTTTTTCTTGTCTTTGTACTGAGAGTTTTACTCACAAATGTTCAATAAATATTTGTTGTTTGAGTGGAACCAAGGCCAGCTAAATTAATGAATTCTTTGCCTTCTGAGTGCTTGGCATATATGATGTCAAGCTACACATCTTTGCCAATATTTAATTATTTTGGACCCCCAACAATGGTGACTAAGTATGGCCTACTTCGTAAGTGTTTGGTCCAGCCTAAAATTTTGATACAAACAACAGCCTGCAGGTTACTGAGTTAACTTGTCCTCCAAAACTTCCTCTTTCCTGCCTGCTCAATGCACTCACAGTACCATCAAATTCCAGATAGAAAACCTAAGATATCGAGCTCTCTTTCAAACCTCGCTACATCAACCCACCAGCCGAACCCAAAATACTTCTTTTCACAGAACCATGTAAGAGAACAGCAAAACAAATGATCAATCAGAATTAAACTTGAGATTAAAAGGAAAAAACCAAAAACCATTGAAACAGAAAAACATAAGCTTATTATAGTCTCTGACCCACTGTTTGAGTCTCTGGCATTGTATTTATATCAAGCACTAACGAAGGCCCCTCCCTGGATTCTGACTGGTACCCTCATAGCTGAAACTACATTTTCACATTAGTTTCCATATAAGGCAATCTCATTAGGACTGGAGACTTAGAAACAACAATCACACCCCATACAAAACACATACACATCTTAACAGAGGGCAGTGGGAGCCTTGAGGCTTGGTCACCTGATGTAGTGAGGGACAGCTTGAGGCAGTAGGTGGGAAGGGCTTAGACTGCTCTGGAGTCCGTCAGTTTCTGCCTCTGTAACTTACCAGTGGTTGACTTTTTCTTTACTACCCCGAGCTTCAGTTTTCTCAGGGGCAGAAAGGGGTTGTATGTGGCCTGACACATATGCTTGGCACATGGCAGGTTTTTAATAACTGTCAGTTGATATTTTTATCACCATTAGCTTGTACTCTTCTGCATTGGCCAATCACATTTCATTCATTGGGAATTTTGAGAATTTGGGACTGTGAACTGTTTATAAGGAATCTGTTCTCCAAACACCTGGCATATTGGGGCCCAATGTAGCAACATTAGAAAGCCTCAAAGTGATATCCCCAGAATATGGAGGTGAAATAAAAGGACAGTTCTTTAATCAACCCATCACTAAATATGTATGTGGGACAGGACAGGATATAGATAACATAGCATCACAGCACTTTGCAGTTCATGACACATCTATGCCTATCTGAGGTTTAATATCAACTTCATGAATTCCATTCATTCAGTAACATTTAATAGTGCTAATAACTACTGTCTGTGGGAAGCTTAGTATATTCTAGGCCCTGCATTTTACATGCTTTATCTCATTTAATACTTATAACAATACTATGAAGTAGGATTGATGATTCCTTATTTTATAGATATGGAAAAGTAAGGCACAGAGAGGTTTTGTAACCTGCCCAAGGACACACAGCTAGATCTGCCTTTTGAATCAAGGTCTGACTTCAAAGTCTTTGTTCTTAATCATGATGGAAATCTTCTTGGTACCATCAATGAGACCTTATTTTAGGAGCTATAAGGTGGTTCCAGGTTAGAATCTACACAGAACAATGGAACTGTAAAGTGGAACAACTCCTAATGACTAGATCTACGCTTCCCCTTTTATACAAAGTCCATTTAAACAGACAAGGAGCATGGTTTCTACACCAAGAACTCATGGCGTGAGCCATATAACACCAGTGGCAAGCATAAGGTGGGAACCCCAGGACTTTGCATGCCCTGTTAAGACCCTTACCGTAGAAGAAGCCCAGCCTCCAGGCCATCTCTCACCTCCCAGCTCTAATCCCTGTGGCAAGCAGTGAGGCAACCTTTCCGCTCCCTGTCCCTCTCCCTCAGCTTATGTACACAGACATTTGATTTATTTCACTTAGTTGTCTCCCCTAATAGGATGCAAGCTCTACAAGGGCAGGTTTTTATTATGTATTTTTGTTTGTTTTTGGTCTATTTTGTTCTGCTGTAGTCTTTGGAACATAGAAGGTGCTCATAAATATATGTTTAATGAATGAATATGGACAACCATTTTAATTTTAAGTGAAAATAATATCTATCTAATAATTAAACAGGCCCTGAAAAGAACCTATCTAAACAATGCTTTATTCAGCTCAAATTTGTTTCTATTTAGGCCCTTGAAAAGTATGGGAAAAATTCAGGGTTTTTACTAATTCAGGCTGAGCAATCATTTGTGGGCTATTTCAGTGTATTTTATGTGCATGCACACACATGCACCACACTTGGTATACTACCTAGAACATACAAATAAAAAGTATTTGTTGGATGGATGCATGCCAAACCCTGTACTAATGCCAAGGTTGCAAGGAACAAGACAGATCCAGTCCTACTCACATGGTGCTCACAGGCTAGAGGAAAAGACAAATGCTAAACAATTCTTCACATTTCATTACAGATGTGAAAACGTGAGATTTTACTGCATTAACAGAGGGGAGTGAAGGTGCTGGGGGGCCAACAAGAGGAATGCAAATGGAACATCACCGTGTGTTCCATGTACGTTACTGAACGTGTGGTACAAAAGCATCTACTGCTTGAGTGACAGATCTTGAGACAAATCAAAACTGTGTCAGATTCACCACGAGGGAGCACGTATCTTGGAGACCCCAGTAACAACAGTCAAAAAAACAATGACATCTACCCCATTTCTTGGCCCTCATACTTCGCATACATTATCCCATTTAATGCTCAAGCTTATGAGGAAGGTATGCTTACTGTCCTTACTTGTAGATGAGATAGACCAGAAGAGGGTAACTTGCCCAGGATCACAGTTAAAGAGTAGAAATGGGTTTTTGAGGGACCATGTGTCTGTCTGTGACACTGCCACCACAACCAGACCTTCCTTGCTTTGTCAATATCATCTCTCTGTTTAAACAATCTCGTTAAACTGGGCTCCCTCATGTTCTAGATAAGCGGTTCTCAACCTGTGGGTCGCGGCCCCTTTGGGGGTCGAACGACCCTTTCACAGGGGTCGCCTAAGACCATTGGAAAACACATATATAATTACATATTGTTTTTGTGATTAATCACTATGCTTTAATGATGTTCAATTTGTAACAATGAAAATACATCCTGCATATCAGATATTTACATTACAATTCATAACAGTAGCAACATTACAGTTATGAAGTAGCAATGAAATTAATTTTATGGTTGGGGGTCACCACAACATGAGGAACTGTATTAAAGGGTCATGGCATTCGGAAGGTTGAGAACCACTGTTCTAGATAGACATGGTGCTCTCCCACTTTCATGCCTCAGCTCCTCCTCACCGCCTCCTGTGTCCATCATGGGATACTGGAAAGAACACCAGACTGGGAGTCAAGGATGCTGGGTTGGAATCCAGGCTGGACACAAATTAGCCAACTCTTAACAATACTATCTATTTGTTGAGCACTTATGCTATGTGCCTTACGTGTAGTAACTCATTCAATAGTCATAGATATGATGATTTCCCTTTTCCACAAATCAGTCAACTCAGGCACAGAGGTTTTATAGCTAGTGGGAGGCAAAGCCAGGATTTGAACTTGGTCTGCTTCCTATGCTCTTAACCTCTGAGCTTTTAACTTCTGTCCTACTGTCTTTCATTAGAATGACTGGGCAACTGGCAACCGCCTGGGCCTGTTTCCTTGTCTGTAATGTGAAAGAGGCAGGATTGCCAACCAGGTCCCTCCCAGCTCTTAGATGATAAGATCTGTGAAATTCCACTAGTCTTGTCTTTCAATTTCCCTCTACTGACCCCTGCTACTGTAGGGTAGCCTTCCCCAAGTGACAGCAGCAGCACGCCCACCCCGTGATATGCTGGGCATTCCAGATTCTGAGGCCAACGAACTTGGGAAACTCCTACCCAATTCTGAGAATGCAATTCGCTTATTAAAGGTGCCGGGAAGTCCCACAGGTAAAAACTAACATTCTTTACTCCAGGTTTCTCAGCCTACGCACTGGTGGATTTTGGGCCAAGTAATTCTTTGCTGGTGGGCGTTAGAGGGTGTTTAGCAATATCCCTGGCCTCTACGCAATAAATCCTCAATCTCCACTTGTGATAACCCAAGTGGCTCCAGACATTGCCAGATGTTCCCCGGGGGAATGGCTGCCCCTGGCTTTAATCCCGCTTTCAAGTCTTACTGGGTCACACCTCCTCCCTCTCCACTATTCCGTTTTTTTTGGGGGAAAATCACTTGCAGCCCATTGTTTCTCTAGTTATTGTTGCTTAGAACACACTTGGAGTTACAATGCTCTAGTCAAAAGCAACTGATACTTCCTTTGAAATCCCACAGGCTAAACAGTGGCCCCCCCTTATCTGCCATATTATACTGTACATACAGCATGGATGTGCTTGACAAAGGGATGATTCACATCCTGGATGGGGTGGGTCGGCACAAAGTTTCATCACGCTACTCAGAATGGTGCACAACTCAAAACTTATGGATTGTTAATTTCTGGAATTTTCCATGTAATATTTTAGGACTGTAGTTGAGTGTGGGTAACCAAAACCATGGAAAGCAAAAGCGAGGATGCGGGGGAATACCACATTCAGTGTCCCGAGCAGGCAGTGTTTTGTGTTATAACTTGTGCAAATCTGAATACGACTCTACAGAACTGTGTTTGATGTTATCCTTCCGGGTGCTGGCGCGGGCTATGCACCTGAGAGAGCTCCGATGACTGATGGACTGAATAAGGTCCCAGAATCCTGGGAAAGAGTGGAATTCACAAATAAGAGAAAGGCAGTGTCAGGAAGAAAACTGCTGACTTAGAGAAACCTAAAGCTAAAACTACATTCATTACAACCGGGAGGCAGGGGAGGAGGAGAAAGGGGAGAACAGACAGGAAGCATGCAGTGTGCCTGTCGTTGGGTTGTGGGACAGGAGAAGGGAGGATGGAGGGAACCCATAGGGAAGGCTGTTTCTGGGGAGGCTCCCTTCTCGACCTCACACTGGACACTGCACAGAAACTCATGCCTACGATGAAGAGTCAGGAGGGGACCCAAGGCCACACAGCTGATCCTGACGGCCTCCTCACACTCCGCAGCTTAAGGTACAGTGGCTAAGAGGACAGGCGGCTCTAAGCTTAGCACGCCTGGTTGAACTCCGACTTTGCTGCTTATAAGCTATGAAGCCTTGGGCATGTGGCTTGACTCCTTCCAAGCTTCATTTTCCTTACCTGTCAGAGGAGTTCCTACCTTTTGAGTGGTGGTGGGACAGATGAGCCCTCCATGCCAAGCGCTTAGCATTGTGCCTGCACACCCAGAATAACAGGGAAGGCAGCAGCCGTGCACAGGGGGGTGGTGTTTAAGGCAAACTTGGTGCAAACCAAGTCCCAGAGCCCGAGGTGGGGCCAGATCTTAAGAGCTACCAGTTGTAAATCGATTTCTAGGTCTCCGAACTGGACTGTGGCACAGACACACAATAGCTTGTCTCTGGACTGCCACTTGAAATTCGCCTTTCTTGGTCCAAGTGTCTTTCATTTGGTGCTGAACAATGTCACCACCACCCACCCTGCCTTTGATGACTCAGGCAGATGAGAGGGAGAGTACAGGAAACGAGGCCGGGGGGGGGGGGGGGGGGGGGAGGGGAAGGTTTTTTCCTGATGAAAAAGGAACCATGCACAGGGTTTTAAATTGCTCACTTCCACTGATGTTTCTACTATGGAGAAGGGGCCACGCTTTTTTGTTTGGAGACATGGTCGGCTACTTCCCCATCATGGGGACACAACTGGCAATTTTCCCACAGAGCGAGGCAGATGGCAATTCTCCTTCAGAGATGTGCCGGCAACAGTTTTGCCCCTGGAGAGAAAAGGCTCGGCAATTGAGATGCAGCCAGTGATTTTTACTATACAGAAGACACAGCCAACAATTTTGCCCAATGAGAGAAATGGCCAACGATTTTCCCACAGAGAGTAAGAACTCCCACGGATAGACAATGCTGGCCTCCATCCAGCTGAGGACAGAGAGAGAAGTTTAAGATTTAATTAGTGGCTACGGTACTACCATGGGCCCAAAGACATTGTCTCTGTACATGGGCTGGAGACTGGGAACTTAGATCATATCAAACTCAGAGGGTTCTGAAGTGGGAAACAGTGGTGCCTCATTGCCGAGCCTGTGCTATTTGCTTTTCATAGAGCCCTCCTTAGTTCTGCAAATAATTGTCAGCAGTGAACACTGTAGCAACACACGCATAGATAGTATGATGGAGAATGAGCAGTTAAGCTAGAAGAGATTACATTGGTCTTTGAATTTTGTATAATTATTTTCAAAATACATATATTATACTTCAGAAATATAGCCTCTTCAATAATCATTCAAAGATAAAAAATGAGTCAAAAACATTTTTTTTTAGACAGAAAAAAGGACCAAAAATTCCCTGGGTAGAAAAATGACTAGATGGTCTGGGCTGGGGTGACCAGGTAAGGCTTAAGAAGATGCTGAACCTATGATCAATAAGCTCTGGATAAATCAGAGGTCAGCAAACTTCTCTTGTAAAAAGCCAGATAGTAATTTTTTTAGGCTTTGGGGATCATTTGGTCCTTGTTGCAACAACTCAACTCTGCCTTTGTAAGCAGCACAGACAATATGTACACAGATGAGTGTGTATTTCAATAAGGCTCTATTTATGGACATGGAAATTTAAATTTCATCTAATTTTCATGTCACAAAACAGTATTCTCCTTTTGATTTTTGTTCAATAATTTGAAAATGTAAAAACCTCATTGCAAAGAGCCAAAGCAATCTTGAGAAAAAAAGAGCACTGTTAGAGGAATCATGTTACCTGACATCAAACTATACTACAAGGCCACAGTAATCAAAACAGCATGGTACTGGCATAAAAAACAAACACATAGATCCATGGAACAGAATAGAGACCCCAGAAATAAACCTACACCAATATGGTCAATTAATCTATGAGAAATGATATAAGAAAATACAATGGGGTAAAGACATTCTCTTGAATAAATGGTGCTGGGAAAACTGGACAGATACATGCAAAGAAATGAAACGACCATTTCGTACACTATATACAAGAATAGGCTTAAAATGGATTAAAGACTTAAATGTAAGACTCAAAACCTTTGAGTCTCTGACATCACTCTTAGTAATATTTTTGTGACTGTCTCCTTGGGCAAGGGAAACAACAACAAAATAAACAAATGGGACTACATCAAACTAAAATGTCTTTGCATAGCAAAAGGAATAATTGACAAAATGGAAAGACAACCTATTGAATGGGAGAAGATATTTGCCAATGATACATCTGATAAGGGGTGATATATAACATTTATAAGGAACTCATACAACTCAACACTAAAAACAAACAAAAAACACCCTCAAAACAATCCAATTTAAAAATGGGTGGATGACCTGAATAGATACTTCTCCAAAGAGGACAACATACAGATGGCCAACAGACATATGAAAAGACGCTTGACATCACCGATCATCATGGAAATGAAAATTAAAACCACAATGAGATATCACCTCACATCTGTCAGAATGGTTATCACCAGTAAATCCACAAACAAGTGTTGGCGAGGATGTAGAGAAAAGGGAACCTTTGTGCACTGTTGGTGAAAATGCAGACTGGTGCAGCCACTAGGAGAAACAGTGTGGAGGTTCCTCAGAAAAACTAACAATAAAACTACCATGACCCAGCAATTCCACTTCTGAGTACTTATTAGGAGACAAAACACTAATTCAAAACAATAGATGCCCCCTATGTTCACTGAAGCATTATTTCCAATAGGCAATAGATGGAAGCGCCCTAAGTGCCCACTGATAGAAGACTGAATAAAGAAGATGTGGTACATGTATACAATAGATCTTACTTTTCCATTTGTGACCTCATGGGTAGACCTAGAGCAGTGGTTCTCAACCTTGGCTGCACATTAGAATCACCTGGGAATCTTTTTAAAATCCTGATTTCTGGGCCTCATCCTCCAGAAATTCTGTTTCTTTGTTACTAATGTTGTGGCCTCACCCCATAACAAAGAAACAGAATTTCCGGTGGGTGAGGCCCAGAAATCAGGATTTTAAAAAGATTCCCAGGTGATTCTAATGTGCAGCCAAGGTTGAGAACCACTGACCTAGACGGTATTGTGCTAAGTGAAAAAAAGTGGCAGATGACCACTTTCTCGTTGTGCCCAGCTGGTGGAGAGGATGCGCGCTCTCTGGGTCTCTTCTATAAGGGCACTAATCCCACTCAGAGCTTTCTATCCTCCGACCGAATCACCCACCGAGGCCCCACCCCCTAATACCATCACGCTGAGGGTTAGAATTTCAACACGTGGATTTAGGGCAATGCAGACATTCAGTCCAGAACACCACCTGCCTCTGCTGCCCGTTCCTCTGACTCCTATTCAACCTCCGAGCTCGCTGTCTCCAGGGAGCCTTCTTTGACCACCTCAGCCCACGGCACCCTTTTCTTCCCCTTACTGGTTCATCTGACCGCCCTCTCCATGTCTCCCTGTTATAAAATACATCCATTATTCAGCATTTACAAGGCGCTAAGCAATCCTAGTCCAGGGAACGGGCTGCACAGAATGGCGGGCTGGTGATCACAGCAGCGAGTGGTGCCTGCAGGCCTGGTTCGGGGGAGAATGATCTCCGTTTCACAAATGGGGAAACAGAGGCTCGGCGAGACGGGGTCCCCGGCAACGCTCCGGGAGTGAGGCCAGCATCCCCCAGGCCCCTTAGCTCTGGGGTTAGACCAGCGGTTCTCAACCTGTGGGTCACAACCCCTTTGGGGGTCAAACGACACTTTCACAGGGGTCGCCTAAGACCATCAGAAAACACATATATAATTACATACTGTTTTTGTGATTAATCACTCAACTTGAAACAATGAAAATACATCCTGCATATCAGATATTTACATTACGATCCGTAACAGTAGCAACATTACAGTTATGAAGTAGCAGCGAAAATAATTTTATGGTTGGGGGTCACCACAACATGAGGAACTTTATTAAAGGGTTGCGGCATTCAGAAGGTTGAGAACCACTGGGTTAGACCTTTTCTCCTGAAGACGCTTCAGCTGGAATCTGGGGTCTAAAGAGCTGGGAGGCGGGAACCCGTGTGTTGGCGGAGGGCATCCCTGTCAATCTAAAGGCCGGATTTGGGTGAACACCCACAGACAAGTTCATTAATTGGGGGCCTGTTGTCCTTCCTCAGTGAGGAATAACCCTTTATTAGCCCAGTGGGGCCGGCGTTTCTGAGAGCTGTCGCTCTGGAGAGATACTGATTGAAGAGGCCTCTGCGCACGCCCTCTCCACAGGCGCAGGGAGGGAGGCGGCTGCAGGCCGCACCGATGATGAGTGGCAGTGGGTGTCTCGACAGGAGCCTAATGAAGAAATCTGGCAGCAGCGAGGCCCAGCGTGACAAGCCCTCACATTCGGTCTTTCACTCCATTATATCCGGCTCTCTGTGAGGCGGGCGAGTGGCAAAGGCATGGGGCGTTCTGCTCCTTGGGTGGAATGACACCTTCCTGCAGCCAGCAGGCTCCGGGGGCTTGGGGGCCATGTCCCCAGGCCCACGCTGTACATCACAGGTCAGGCTCTTCGTGTCTCCCTTTCTCTCTCCTCTCTCTCCCCTCCCTTCTCTTTCTCTCTGTTTGTTCCCAGCAGGAAGCTCTGCAGCTGTGCCAAGAGAGGCTCACCTCCCCGGGGAGCCTGGCCAGGTGGAGGAGGCCGTGTGTGTGGCTGTTATTAGGGGTAATTGCTGGGGAGCTGGTTGTCATGGTGCCGCAGAGGCCAGGGCTGCACTCCCAGGATGTCCTGGTTTTCTGGGTTGTACAACAATCACTGCGGTGAGAGGCACACACGGGGAAGGGAGAGAGGAGAGCTCCCTGCTGACAGTCATCTTGCAGAGTAAGGCGAGGGGTCCGAGGCCGAGTAGGAGGGTCCGTCGGGCACAGGCTGAGCACTGCTGGGAGAGGGACCCTGGCGGGGATGGGTCACTGCCTGTTGTCTTCGTGTGGCTCCGGTGCGCTGCTCGTGTTCCCAGCGTTGGCTCCAAACCCACGGACAGTCAGGCCTGCCCTGAGTGCTCCTGGGACGTGCACACGTGGAGTCACAGGAACCGGCTGGAGTGGACGGAGTAGCAGCCTCCCATCTGCCAGGCACTGTGTCGGCCAGACTCCCTCTGTGATAGCCATGCCACCCTCACAACGTGCTTACTTTACAGATGGAGCAATGAGGCTCCGAGGGCATGAGCCCTCGCCACAGGCCAGGAAGGGGCAGAGCTAGGATGCAGGCCCAGCTCCGGCTGCTACCGAGGCAGTAACTGCATCTTCTAAGTCTGCCTGCCCATTGTGCTGACGACACCTTGTTCACATTTATTGACCGATTCCTTGCTTCCTTTGTCTCACCATTTCCCTAAGCTTGATGATCCCATTTTCTCACATGTAACTAACTCTTCAACGACAACTTCACGACATTGTAGGGATTTTCAAATGACACCAACATTTCAGGTCATCCATCCCAGGATGAAGGATCCCCATCCACGAGATAAAATTCTATTGAAATCCTTATGTTCAGGTTCAATATATAAAAGATGACAAAAGCAAGTATCACTATGAGCATCGCGGGGGTGCACTTCCCTGCCCTCCACTGCCCCTGGGCTGCACCTGGTGGTGAGGGGAGGCCAGCAGGTGCTGAGTAACTCAGCAGATAAAGGGACCTACACCGATGGGGCGGGGAGCGTGGGAGTGGAGAGCAGACCTCACAGTTCCGTTACTGGGGCTACCTACCGAGCTGTCACAATGGAATTATATGAACTGCACAGGGGCTCGCATTAGCCGGCATCCTTAGACATGGGCCAATCACACATGTGACAGTCCCCTGCCCTTCTCTATGTTCTAGTGCGGTACTGAGGGTACTCCTATTCATTATATGAAGTAAAACAAGATGAACCCACAGTCTTTGTCAGCGTGTCAGACCTATCTTTTCTGGACCTTGATTTCCTCAAGCTACAAAAAGGAAGAAATACTCTGAATGCATAGGGCTTTGTGAAGATCAATTAAGATAATGGATGAGAAGGGGCTCTGTAAATGGTGATGTTCTAAATAGCAAAAGGTATCAATGTAACCATTTTATGCTTTTACACACACACACACACACACACACACACACACACACACACACACACCCTGCGTCTTTGAGTCCACAGAATTTGTGAGTTTCCTCCCCAAACTGCCACTCCCCTAGTCTTTGCTCATTCAGTGCCCTTCATCCTCGGCATGTGCTCAGGTCAGAAAGCTGGGAGTCTTTCTGGACGCCTTCCCTGACCTCACCTTCCACACCTGGTGTCCTGTTAACTTTACACTCAAAGCTTTGCCCAAACTGGCCCAATATTAGTCTAAGCCACTATCATCTCTTACCTAAACCATTTTGGTAGCCGCCTAACTCTTCCTCCTGATGTTTCATTCTTTACATACTCTGTGTTGTATACTAGTATTTATAAGTATAATCACATTACTCCTTTACACAAAACCCTCCTAGATTTTCCCTTCCTAAGTACAAGAAAGGCCAACTTCCTGACCTTGGCCCACAGGCCTATCATGTTGCCCAACTCCTAAGTCCTTTGCATGGTGTACAATGGGAATGGGGCTCTGGGGTTATGCAAGGTGCCTGTCCTGAGTGTGGAGTCTCCCATTGCCCCTCAGCTGCTCCTTCTCCTTATAGACACCTAAACTGGTCTCCCTTCTGCCCGCCACGCCCCACACCTGCCAGGCACAGTCCAGACTCAGAGCCTCTGCATTTGCCTCTTC
Organism: Myotis nattereri; assembly: GCF_964212035.1. Classification (NCBI taxonomy): domain Eukaryota; kingdom Metazoa; phylum Chordata; class Mammalia; order Chiroptera; family Vespertilionidae; genus Myotis; species Myotis nattereri. The sequence goes on from NC_138080.1 coordinate 86,599,737, forward strand.
TGCTTCTCCATAAACATTTTTCACCAAATCTCGCATTACTTATTTGCTTATGTGTTTGATGTCTGTCTCCACCTACTTGGATTAGACTGCCATGAGGGCAGGAGATACCATCTTCTCAGTGTCTGCAACAGTGCCTGGCACATGGCCCCAACCATAAACATCTGTTAAGTAACTGAATAGACATGGGTTGATTGTCATACTCAGAGACTCCTCTTCCCTTTACTTTGCCTACAAATGCCAGGCATTCCCAAAGCTAGAAATGAGTGAAAGGGCAGGGTCAACCACTCTTTAGTGTGAGCCTTGTCATTGTGTAAAGAGAACTCCCAGGCGCAAACTTGTCAGAGTGCATGACCATTGCTGCTCCATACGCATTCAGTTAGCACCTCCTTATGCTAAATGCAGAAAGGGGAGACTAAAGAGCTTCAGCCACAATGGAAGAATCCTTTAGCAGAAGAGACAGAAATGGAAACAGATCGTTTCAGCCTATAACATCAGGTGCTCTGATGGAGGGCACCTGGTCCTACTTGGCGACACATGAAGGCTATGGTTGGCAGAACGATGACTCAAGGATGTCCGAGTTCTGATCCCCAGAACCCGGGAATATGTTACCGTTAATGGCAAAGGGGAATTAAGACTGTAGATGGAATTAAGGTTGCTAATCAGCTGACCTAAGAAAAAGATTAGTCTGAATGACCTGGGTGGGCACAGTGTGATCACAAAGGCCCCCAAAGGGAAAGAGGCGGGCAGAGGAGGAGAGTCAGAGAGATGCAGCGGGAGCAGGACTTGCCCCACTGCTGCCGGCTTTCACATGGAGAAGAGGCCCTCAGCTAAGGAATGTGGGCAGCCTAGACGCTGAAAAAGGCAGAGTCTCCCCTAGAGCCCCCAGAAGGAACAGGGCTCTGCCGACACCTTGATTTCCGCTGGTGAGACCCACGTCAGACTTCCGACCGGCAGAACCGTAAGATGATACCTTTATGTTGTTCAGAGTCACCGTGTTTGCAGTAATTGGTAGGCATAGGGAACCAACACAAAGAGGATGAGGTGCACTCTCTCTGTCAGCTCTGGTGGGAAGGGACAAGCTATCGTAAGGCCCATCCTGCCCTGGACAGAGCCCTCACTGACAGGCCATGTTCCTCCCTGAGGAAAATTCCTCCCAGTACTCCCTTGACTGGGGTTCTCTCGTACCTCAAATTCAGGATGCTCACCCCGTGCCTACGACTGCTTTGCCAGCGATGGCTTGTCATGGACGATAATGATGGGCAAGTTAGCCTCGATGCGTCCCAAAGCCCAGAGCAGCCAGAGCCACCTATAACCTCATGGCCAACCTTTCCCGCTCCATGCTCCGTGTGTGTGTGTGTGTGTGTGTGTGTGTGTGTGTGTGTGTGTCTGGAGGCTGCAGCCATGTGCCTGAGCTGGTGTCAGCCTCCATGGCCTCCTCATCCAAGGCCCCTAGGGGGGAGAGGGCAAGGCCTGGGGAGGTGTCAACTGCTAATGAATGATACTTGTCTCCAAAATTAATACGCTTCCAGTTCTTAGGAAAATCCACTCAACTGGAGTCAACAGGATGACTAATGGACAAAACTGGTTAAATTAATCAAAAATGGAAATGAGGATGGGGGAATTCTGTGTTCACTCGTGGCTTGGGCCTTGCCTGCTCTGCTGTTAATTGCCGCTGAGCTTGAATGGGGTAGACACTGGGCTGGGGAGGGGGAGGGGCTCAGTGAATTCCACTCCCTGCAACAAGTCTGTGTTTTGGCTTTCCTCCAGGAGGGGTGGGTGGGTGTCTGGGTGTGTTTATAAGCCTGTCACCAGCCAAAAGCCTTTTCATAAAGGGCCTTGCCTTTTTCACCTAGCCAAGCTCCCCTGCAACAAACACTGTTAATGATGCCCCCAATCAAGACTGAACCCCGTTTGGAAGCGGTGCCAAACCTCGGAGGTTTTAAGATTCACTGCAGCTGCCATCTCAGCTGATGTCTTTGGACACATTCCATCAGAGACCCGAGTGAATGAGCCGTGGGTTTATTAAGGGATCCAGCGGCCTGTGGAACCAGGACACGGCAGTTAAGCTTGTAGATGAGGGTGAAGAATAAGACAGTGGGTTTCATGTCTGTCCGAGGACAGGGTTAGTTCTGCAACTGAAACTGTTGGGACAGGGGATCCACCTGGAGGAACTGTCACTCTAGGGCCTGTGCTCTGGATTATTTTCATGTCTTCTGTTAGGGGCTAATTGGTGTCCCCCAAATTCATATGTTGAAGCCCTAACCCCCAAGACCTCAGAATGTTACCATATTTGAAGACAGGGTCTTTAAAGAGGTAATCAAATAAAAATGGGTGGGCCCTAAAGCAACGCGCTGGTGCCACAGAAGGCGAGTTTTAGACACGACGTGTGCAGAGAGAAGATGATGTGAAGCCGAGAGGACAGGCATCAGCAAGCAGAGGCCTGGAATGGGTCCTGTCTTCGTGGCCCTCAGAAGGAACCAACGCTGCTGACAGCCTCATCTCAGACTTCCAGCCTCCAGAACATCAAGTCTTGTTGTTTAGGCCACCCAGTTTGTGGCCCTTTGTTACAGCAACTCTAGTAAATGAATACACTGTCTTCTGTCCGTCTTTCCCCATCTGCCTGTCTCCCTACCGCTGATGTTCAGTAAAACACCCCTCCATGCTGGGCACTAAGCTAGTATTGGTAATTCAGTGGTTGGTAAGGTAAGTAAGGTCCTTGCCCTCATGGAGAGGACATTCCAGTAGGGGAGACAGAGGAAGAAAAGCAAGCATCTATAGGTGAGTGCTGCGGAAAAAATAAAGAAGTAAAATTTGGTGTTAAGATGGAAATAGGGTGCAGAAGGGGTGAACAGAGAAGTCCTCGCTGAGGAGGTGACATTTTCCCAGAGACCCAAACAGTGAGAACAGTCCAAACAAGTGGGGCCCACGGTGGGAGAGCATTCCAGGCAGAGCAAAAGCCTGTGCAAATGCCCTGGGGCAGGAAAGGGCAGGGGTGGTGCAGGAAGCAGGCCTGTGCGGCCAGACTATGTGGAGCTGAGGTTCGAGAGGGGTAGGGATCAGATTCAAACAGGGCCTTGGAAAGGCGTTCAGATAGAAATTTCTCTTTCATTTCCTCGGTTGCCATTCATCAGACCCGGCCAGTGTCTTCACTCAACTCCCAATACTCATGCATTGAAAGGGTAAAGCACGATTCCGACCAGCCAGTTGCCGCTGCCATCAGCACCCTATTGTTTTAGGCGTAAGAATCTCAAACTGCAAACCCACCCGTCACTACTGCCAGAAGCCGTAGGGGGGAAAATAGAGACATGAGGGAGCGAGGCATGCCTTCTACCCCCTGCTGCGTACGCAGAGTGAGGGACATATGGGAATTAATATATGCGGCGCTGATAACACGGATCTCCTTGGCATTTTGATTAAACGCCGGCGGTTATTAAACACCCTCCTTCTCAGAGCTCATCTCCGAGAGCCAATGTTGCTTTTCATTTTGAACTCTGATGAACTGTCTCAATTCCGATCGCACACCTCGGCTGCACCGTGGTCGGCTGGAGGCTGGCGTTTGAGGAGGATGGAGAAAATCAATATGAAATGTCAGGCGAGGGGTCAGATTGAACTTGTTTTCCCAGCTGGCAGGAGCCTGGGGCCACCGCGGAGGCAGCCGAACAAAGGGAGAGGTGCAGTGAAGAAGGTCGCCACTTTGGACGAGTCAGGAAAATGAATTTCATTCACTTCTTAATTAGATTAGGAGGCTGGCGGCTGGCGATTCAGAGCACTGCCCGGGTCGGGATGGGCTGTGGGGAGGCAGGGCTGAGGCAGAGGCCTGCAGGCTGCTACTGAGCTCCGGGGTCTCACTAGGGACTGTCCTCAGGGCTTAGGGTTGGATGGGGCCCAGTCTGGAAGCAGGAGCAGCCGCTGGGGGTCCCTGGGTGTTCAGCTTGGCAGATCTGCTTCTGTGGGCGCCATCACCCTTTCCTGTCCTCAGTCTTTAGGTCACAGTCAGTGGTCACCGCCTTGGGTTAGAAAGTCCTTGCCATATCCCCTCACAGCACCATATGTCCCTCTTTCATACCAATTATTGCACTTGTAAGTAAGGAGTCTTTCCTCCTTAGACAGTGTGATGGTTAATTTTTGGCAGCAACCTCATTAGGCCATGACATGCCCAGATATTTGGTCAAACCTTATTCTGGGTGCTACAGTGAGGGCATTTTTGGATGAATTTAACATTTAAATTGAGAGACTGAGTAGAGCAGATTGCCCTCCCTAATGTGGGTGGGCCTCCTCCAATCAGTTGAAGGACCAAATAGGACAAAAAGGCTGGACCTCCCCAAATAAGAGGGAATATCTTTGAGCCATTGGGACATCAATGTTTCTTTTCTTTTTTCCCCCTGCCTCTGCATTTGAATGAAAACATTGGCTCTTCCTGGGTAATGAGCCTGTTGCTTTCCTGAGGCACTAGCTTTCCTGGGTCTCCTGCAGTCCCACTGCAAATGTTGGGACTTAGCACCGAATCCTTATAATACATCTCTCTCATACGCACACACACGTTTATGTATATGAGATATATATCTCCCATGGGTTCTGTTTCTCTGGAGAACCCTCACTAACACAGACTGTGAGCTCCAGGGGGGAGGACACCAGGCCTGGTTTTGCTCACATTGCCTCCCCAGAGTCCGGTATAGCACCTGACATGTAGGATGTGCTCAACAAATACTAATTAAGTAAATGAACAACTGAGCTTCGTATATCTGGTAAAAAGGCTGGAGTTTCAAGCACCGTATAGCTGCAGGCCTGGCACAGAGGGACTCGGGGAGGAATAACTGTGATAACTGCAGGTGCCATTCATTGACTCCTGGGTCCCAGCAGGTGCTAGGCGCTCGCCCTAGGATGACATTCCCTTTTCGTGGACAGCCGTCCCTGTGAGGCTACGTTTTTTAATTTCTACTTTCAAATGAGGAACGTGGGGCTCACCAGGATTGAATAATCCTGAGGTCACAGAGCACTGAGCTGAGCTCTGATTCCAAAGCTTCTACTTTAAACCATCCCAGTTCTGGGAATTCCTAAGGCCTTGTTCTTTTTCCATCTTGAGTGGAGGGTCCATCAAGCCTCCCATTCAGCTTATTTCTCAATATCCAGCACTCGTGTGGGTGTCTGATCCTGGAGCCCAGGCTGGCGCCTGCCGCACTGGCTGTGAGCACTGGCGCTTCTCGCGCCATCTCTGGCATCCATGTTGGTGACCCTTCGAGCCTGGTTCTGCTTTTACTCACCAGAGAGCCCGACCTCCTTCGTCAGCTCGTCACCTCACACACAGCATGTTCCCAATTGAACCCTGGCCCTTCACTCTCCTCTGTATGGCTTCTGATTAGTCCCCATTCCACGTGCCCATTTATGTCAACCCTCAGGCATACATTTATTTATTGAATACATATTTACTGAGCACCTACTAGTGTCAGGCGCTGGGAATATGATGTGAGCAAAACAGATTCAGTTCTTCAGAGAGTTTATAGTATAGAGGGACGAACACCGAACATGACCTAACATCCATGGCTGGTGATTGCCAATCTCTAATCACATCACCCAGAGTTACCTTATAAGAAAAGGCTCTATTTTCCTTTTCCTTCCTTTCAATTTCCATAGCTACCATCCTTATCTACATTATAAATTTCCATTTATTACTTTCTAATTCTTCTATGTTTCTTCCCACCACTGCCGTGTTAATCTTCCATAAAATAGGAATTCTATAACTCTGTTCTCCAGCCAAATGATCTCAAATTGCTCTCCACATACTAGGAACTGAGGCACATGGATGTATCCTTGAAGGTCAGGGAGAAGGAGGATATGGGGTACATTAAGTGGTACAGGAGGCCATGGGATAAATGCTGCAATTTGGGGGAAAATAAATTTTGCTTGAAATTTGGGGTGGGTAGAAATGTAATTATTACATTAAACAGAAAGTAGGCATTTTATGGGAATAAAATACAGAATTCAGGTGAAATTTTAAGATGGGAAAATAAGTCTGCAAATAAAACCGGTTGTGGGCAATACCTCCCCCAGGGTCTCTGGCCCCTGCCAGGCACACGCTGTCTTTGCTGTCAGGCCAGGCCACCCAGAGCACCTCAGGGGGTTGGACAGCTTCTGGGTGTTCTTCCTCCATGGCAGCAAAGCTCATGCCTGACCTTGGGAGTGCTGTAGTTGGGGACACAGCTGTGAGCATGCCCTCAAAAAGCTGATGGTCTATCAGCCATGGGCAAACTACGGCCCGCGGGCCGGATCTGGCCCGTTCGGCTGTTCTATCTGGCCACGGAGCCGAAAGAGCGGAGGGTTCTCTTGCTCTCCCCTCCGCTCCTTCACCAGCAGCAGTGTTAACATGTATTAGTTCACACAAACACTCCATCCATGCTTTTGTTCCGGCCCTCCGGTCCAGTTTAAGAACCCATTGTGGCCTTCGAGTCAAAAAGTTTGCCCACCCCGGGGATCCACAATATCCAATAGAACTTTCTGCAACGATGAAAATATCTTAAACATCTTAAATCTGCACTATCCAATATGGTAGCTACAAGCCACACGTGCCTATTGAACACTTAGTAGATAATCTGAATGGAAAATGTTTTTGAAGACTTAGTATGAAAAAAATAAAACATCCCATTAACGATGTTTAATTATCTCATCGAAGCCCCATGACAAGCCCATGAGGCGGAGGTTATTATGCTACCCATTTACAGATGAGAAAGCCAAGGTTCAGAAAGGTTAGGGAAAGTTAGACAAAGCAGACAGCTAATCAGGGTGAAGCCTGGCTTGGACCTGGGCCTGTGGGAGTGTAGAAGCCACACAACTTATAAGCCACTATACATGGGGGACTGACCACTGCCTCCCAGGCACCTTCACTCTGGGGAGTTTTCTAGAAAGCCTTCCTGCTGGCTCCAGGCCAGCCTGTCGACCGCGGTGCTGGCCTTGAGTGCCAGCTGACATCTGCTTTACCTGCTCACATCGGTCTGAGCCTCAGCCCCCACTGGATTGGAGCTGCTGTGCTCTGTCCATGCCCTGCAAACTCCAGCGTGACCAGAGGGCCTGTGACTCTGGCTGCCCTTTCCCCTCCGCTTCTCTGAAACCTTCTTCTGGTGCCCACTAGAACCATCGGTACCTCTAGAATGCTGGTTCCCAAAGCCGCAATCTCTCTAAGAAGCCAGGAACCCCTCCCTCCAGCCATTATTCTTTAAAAAAAAAAAAATTGAGATATATTTGACATATAACATTATACTAGTTTCAGGATTTGATATATGTCTATAATGCAAAATAAACACAGTAAGTCTAGTTAACATCCATCACCACACAGTTACCCATTTTTTTGTGTGATGAAAACTTTTAAGATATTCTCTCTTAGCAACTTTCAAATATACGATATGGTGTGGCTACTTAGTCACCATCCCCAGATGCCATTCTTGATTCCTTGTATAATCTCAGCCTCCTGCACAGGCCAGCAGGTCCTGGTAGCTCCTGCCAAGGTCTACCCAGAGCCCACCTGCCCCTCTCCGCTTCCCCGCCACCGCCCTGGTCTGGGCCGTGCTCAACTCCTGCCTGGACGTGGCAACAACCCCCAGCGCTCTCCCCTTTCCGGCCCTCAGGTTCCTCTGCCCACAGCAGCAAGACTGATCTTAAAACATAATTCAGATCATGTCACAACGTTATGTGACAGGGCTCATGCCTTATTCATCTCCGCAGACCACAGCCTGCAGCGATGTTTGTGGGATTGAACGTGAGGTTTCATCTTTATTGAAATACCCACCGTGGAGCTGACACCGAGGCAGGCGGACACTGGTACTTTCTTTGCTCCCAGCGAGTCTCATGTAGGAAAGGAGATCAGCCCCCCCCCCCCCACCCCCCCACCTGTGTCAGGGCCAGTGCCCCGCCCCTCAGCTCTGCGCTGGCTGACGGCTACTCACATTTGGTGTGCCTGTCACACAGGGCCGACGCCCGCATGTCGCACAGCCGGATTGTCCCTTTGCTGCTGCTGTACACGAAGGTGTTGCAGTGATGGGGGTGGAACTCGGCCGCCGTGATCACCTCCGTGAGCTCCTCCATGTTGGCCGGCTTAATATCCACGATGTCTGGCACCGAGAGTCAAGGAGCGGACGGGAGAGGTGTGAGTGGGGAACAGGGGGTGGCGGGGAACAGGTTAGCTTGCACCACACAGGATGGGTCTTCACCAAAACGCTGTGAGCAAACAGGCAGGTATTATTGGTCCCAGGCCGATGAGCCCAGGGTCACCCAGTGGTCGGAGGCAGCACGGGAACTCGGGTCTCCCTGGCCCATTTCAGTATTTCATCCTCCTAACATGTAGAGCGCCCATCAAAGTTACCTGCTCATGCAACTGTGCAAAAACGTGCCAAGCTGCACAGACTTCCATTTCTCCTTTTACAACGGTGGTTACAAACTCGTCCCATTCCAACTAAATCACTCATTTTATTGGAATCTTTACCCAGACTCCTGCGCTATAAGTGAAATCTACAATAGACTGTAAATCATCTATGAAATCTCTGAGATCTTCTTTAATATGATGATGATGATGATGATGATAATAATAGCTGCTACCATTTATTGATCACTGTGCAAAGCACATCAGATACTTTATCTCATCAATTTTCTTATCCCCATTTTCCAGGGGGTGGAAACGGAAGCTCAGAGCATGTAAAGTAACTTGCTAAAGAGTGACAGTTCTAGGATTTTACCCCAGGCGCAAAATTTGTGTTCTTTAGTAATTATACAAAATTTCTCTTATTGAAGATATACAGGGGCTCAAGTCTCCATAAGCTGCGATTTGCTTTAGCGCTTGTGGGAGTTCAAGCATCAGAAAGAAGCCATCCAGTGGTATGGCGAGATAGTTTTAGCCTCCTATGGAATATATACCCTTAGTTTATCATTTGTTTTTTATTTTTCTCAGGTTTTTACTTTCTGGTCAAGAATCAGTATTCATCTATTCATGACCACATCCTTGTATACTTCAATGAAACACTTGGCTTTCACTAATGAAGGTGACTAGCAGAAGCGCCTTCAGTAGGGTGTGTGGCATGCATGAGGTGCGGGTTTAGGCTGATCCCTTCATAGCCCAACTGAGAGCTTAAGAGGGGACCCGGGTGCAGGCTGGGAGGCGCCTGGCCGGGGACCCAGCAGCTTCCTGCGAAGGAGCCGGCCTCGTGATGTGGATGCTGTTGTACGGGAAAGCTGACCAAAAGTGATTCCCACTTTCCCTAGACCTGACAACCTTTGAGCCACCTTTGTGACCTTTGGCCCACCTCTCTATCCGCAGGTTGCATTTTTACATCACACTTTTTCTTCAGATCAACTTACACCGACTCACTTTTCTTTCCTTAGCCTTGTCTAAGCAGTAACTCAATATTCATAAAATCATGGGTGCAATGAGCTAGTTACTTCTTTTTTTCCATCTCCACCTGATGAGGTGCAAGGAGAGAGAGAGAAAGAAAGAGAGAGAAAGAGAGAGAGAGAGAGAGAGAGAGAGAGAGAGAGAGAGAGAGAAAAGAGATGAGAGAAAACATTGATCAGTTGCCTCCTGTACGTGCCCCAACCAGGACCAAACCTGCAACCTTTTGGTGTACAGGACAACGCTCCAACCCAGCCGGGCAAGCTAGTTACATTTTTAGTAATACACATGAAAATAAATGCATAACAATTAAACTCAAACTGTTGATGTGTGCGACTTTATGTATCTGGTTTTGGAAAACACTACTGAATTGATAAGCGATAACTTGATACAGACTAACCTATGGGACTGGCATGGATGAAAGTCCTGTTTTTCCTGGTTAGTAGCACAGCCCCCTCCTTAGAGTTTAGATGAGGTACAAGTAAATGCACTGGTATTGTTAGTTACCCCAACACCAACAAAGTGCTCATCTATTATCAAGCATCACCTCTGCTCCTGCTACAATCCCAGCACGCCAATTTGTTGTAATAAGGGCTTTGTCGTTGGCTCTGCTACTTCCCCTTCAGTGTACCTCTTATAAATCCTGTTGGGTTCTTTCTAAAATTAACTCGAGACTGAACTAACATTATATTTTACTACACTTGCCCTCACCAAACCCAGGTGCAAGTATTACTTGGGTCTCCAGAGTGTGTGGGTCCCCTGGATTCATAAAATACTACCTTTCAACTCAACTGCTGCCAGAGTTATACCTATTATTTCAGTCAGCCCCACACCCTGGGGAGTGAGAGCCCATGCCCCCCGGAACGAGGTCCCAAGCTGCAGCTCTGATGTTCTCACCAGCCCCTGACCCATGCCCTGGGCTTGTGGCCACGACATGGGGTGCCGTGAGCAGAGGTCAGGGTTCAGCTGTTGTCAGATTTCATCTCCCTCCAGAAAGAGCCTTCAGACCCTGCTGTGCCGTGAGCAGATTTCTCCTTTCCCAAAATAGGACAAGAAAACCTGCTGTCCGTCAGCTTTCTCAACCTCCTTCAGGGTAGCTCTAAACACAAGAGGCACTGGAAGGGATCTTTGCTTTGCTGTGTGGGAGGGGAGGGGAGGGGAGGTGCCACATCCATGGTTATTTTTTCTCACCTAAAAATAAAGCCGGAGTCAGAATGTGTGAAAACGAAGCGCTTAGACATATCTGGGAAACCAGCAGCACGCACCACCATCAAGGGCACCCTCCTGGGAGGTGACCACTGAGTCGGCCGCGTCTGGATCCAGCTCCCCGTCCCATCCTGGGCCACAACGTCTGCCCATCATCCCTCATCCTCAAGCATTTCCCTTAAGACTAGAGTGCTTGTTAGGTCTGATTCTGTGGGAGTCAGGGGGTGAACGGTGACTCTACTCCTCTTTTTAACAACCATGACGATAAGGACGAGGAGGAAGAGAATACCAACCTGCAGTTAAAGATGATCAAATGGACTGTCCCATTTAACCTTCATCTCAGCCTTAGGAGGTCAGTACCATTCACAGGCCCATTTCCAGCAGAGGAAATAGTGCTGGAGGTAAATTACTCAAGGCCATCTGACCAACAGGGGGAGGAGCTGCATTTGAACCCAAGTTTGTCCAACTCCAGAACCTGCTTCTGGACCACATGCCCCCTCATCGCTGGGGAATGCCCCCCCGCCCCCCTCCCGAGCCAGCCCTTCGCGTGGTGAGTCTGGCTCTGTTGGACTGCCCCCTGGCTAATCTGGGAGGGAGCTGACTTCTGCTCAGGGCCTGTGCTCTCTTAATTCACTGTCCACTTTGGGGGCCACATTTTTTCAGAACCACAATTGGGACACAGCATCTGATCTAGGATTTTTGTGTCCTATGATGTGATAATTTTATTTTTTTTTGAGCCATAAGTTGGGACAGAAACACGGTAAGGGATTTCCTGAATTGTTTACGAGGGAGAATTTGCTCAGTTCTAGAGACATTTGGGAGAAGGAGCCCAGTTACCAAAAATTCAATGGCTCATGGGGGTGACGGTAGGGCGTCTTTCACCTCTGTCCACCTAGAAACCCTTCACTAGTGTAAAGGGAGACACACCTTCAGTCTGTGTGGCTTTGCCCTTCACGTTGGGGAGGGAAGAGAAAGGACACGAGCAGTGCACAGCTCCCTGTATTATCTGGAACATGGGATGATGCATTTTGACAGTCAATTTTCTCTTCCCCATCGTCTGGAGCTCTCTATCCAAATTATTTCCCTGTTGTCCCAAAGAACTAAACGGCAAAAGCAAAACAGAGCCTTGGCTTCACGGATGATACACAAGGCAGACAGCCAACAGATTGCTATTAAATTAACCCTGGGGCTTGACAGACCTGTTCTTCCTGACCCCGACTGCTTATGGCATTCCGCATTAATGCTGAGCCGGGCAAATTACCTCTGCTAACAAAAGGGGTTAATCTGCCTCTCCACCAGGACTCTGGAGGCAGCTCCGAGGACAGGAGGGGGCACAGCCAGTTTGGCAGCTGAGCTCCATGCTTGGAAGGCAGAAGGTGGGAAGGTGAGGGCACTGCTGTGCCAGGCAGTAGCCTAAAGCATCATTTAAAATAATAATTGAAGACACCGGGAGGTCACCCCTTAAGAGATCGGGTTAAAACAAATAAGAAGCCAGAGCCATAAATCACCTCGGCAGTGGAGTGAGGGAATGGAGAGCGTTATGGCAAGATGCTAAGGGGTAGCAATGGCGCTATGCAAAAGTCATTTTCTTAAGCCCAAATTTGGAGGAAGCTTTCTGTGAAAAAGCCTGCATTTGCAATGCAACATTAAAAAAGATTGACAACAACATACCTATACCTACACACACACACACACACACACACACACACACACACACACACACACACAATAGGGAAATAATACAATTAGGGAATTTTGATTTATCTCACTAAATCATTTATGTAGTGAAATTCCAGGTCAGTTAAAAACATAGTATGAAAAATTCTATCTAAAGTATGATCATAATGTTATTTAAAAATGTATACTCTGAAAATGATGAGTTGAAAGGTATGCTACCAAATGTTAGTGACAGTTCTATTTGAGTGGGTCTATCAATTTTTTCTTTTCAATTTTCAGTTATTATTTTCACATTTCCTTTTAATAACGTTGTAGTGTTTTAGGATGGGAAAATATATTTTCTATGTTTATCTATCCATCTATGTATCTAGCTCTATATAATTTTAGGTGAGAAATGTTAGATACAAAATATATATAGTCTGGCCATAGCCACATAAAAAAGAGAGAGAGTGTGTGTGTGTGTGTGTGTGTGTGTGTGAGAGAGAGAGAGAGAGAGAGAGAGAGAGAGAGAGCAGACAGGAAGGAAATATAGTTATTTCTTATAGGGCCGTGGTTGGCAAATTGCGGCTCGCCAGCCACATGCAGTTCTTTGGCCCCTTGAGTGTGGCTCTTCCTAAGCCTTAGAAGTACCCTAATTAAGTTAATAACAATGTACCTACCTATCTAGTTTAAGATTAAAAAATTTGGCTTTCTAAAGAAATTTCAATCGTTGTACTGTTGATATTTGGCTCTGTTGACTAATGAGTTTGCCGACCACTGTTATAGGGGAATTAGATTCCAAGGTAAGCATGTAAGTTACCCCTTAGTGACTCTAGCTTGTGTCCATTCATTCATTCATTCATTCACTCATTCACTCCTCCTCACATTTCACAAATGTTCACAGAGAATCAGCCAATACTCTTCTGGGTGCAGAGAACATAGCCTAATACATGTAGCCTATATTCTAGTAGGGGACATGGCCACTAAACAAGGTAAATAAATACCATATACAGTATATTAGATAGTGATAACTGCTAAACAGAAAAATAAAGCAGGGAAGAGTGTATGTGTATGTGTGGGGGCAGGGTGTGTGTGTGTGTGTGTGTGTGTGTGTGTGTGTGTGTGTGTCCCAGATTAAACAGGAGAAGGCTTTCTGGGTAAATCAAGAGTTAAAGTTTTTCCTTTTTATTTTCTTATTTTTCTGAGCTCTTACAGTTGATTTAGCTAGATTTTAGTTAACACTGTGATGTCAATTCCCTATATGCATACCAAAACTAGGTGATGAGATTATAGGTCATTTTATAATCCCTACAGTAAATGTATATTATTAAATAAAGACAATAAACATTAAAAAAGTAGTTTCCTTGGCTTAGAACAGTCCATGAGAGAGATGGACACCAGGAGCCTCATTTCTATGGGGGAAAGTTCAAGATAATATTATGATAAGTACCATGATCATAACAAAATGGAGTCAGGAAATTTGGATACAATTTTGATTCCAAATCTATTTTGCTCAGAGAACTTGGGAAATTCATTTTATTTCTCTGGGTTTCTCTCTCTCTCTCTCTCTCTCTCTCTCTCTCTCTCTCTCTCTCCTTCGCTCCCTCCCCCTCTCCTTCTCTTTCTCCCTCTCCCTCTCTCTCTATGGTGTTGCTTCTCTGGTTGAACCCTGATCATTATACCCACCCTCAAGATGACATGGGATATAATAACAGGGGTGGAGTTTTATATCTTGACATTTCCAGTGCACAGTAAATGCTCAATAAATGTTTATGGATTTTACTTTAATTCCTTGTGACTTAGCAGCCTTCTGTAGGGATATGTAAAAATGCAGAAAACCCACAGGATGTCAATAGGCCAACATGCCAGGCCTGTAGAGTGTGACTCATTTAACCTGTGGTTCTCTTAGAAGATAATGAAATCCAAACAGCAAGGTAAGACCAGGAGGCTGGAGAAATGTTCCAGATACTAATTACTGTCACTATCATGCCTTCCCTCTGTGCCAGGCACTCTGCTAAGCATTTTACATGATCACCTCATTTAATCCTCATAACAACCTTACAAGATAGATGGTGGTATTGTCTCCATGAACTGATGAGGAAATTGAGGTTCAGAGAGATGTTAAACAACCTGTCAATGTCACACAGATCTTAGGAGAAGAAGTCAGATGCAAACCCAAGTGAGTCTGACTCCAGAATCTGCATTCCCAACTACTCAGCTATAATGAGCTCCAAGGGAGCCCAACAAGCCCAGGAGAAGTCTGCATAGCCGCGTTCTTGCCCTTTTTTCTGACTCCCTGAGGCTCAAAGGACTGGCCCGGTGGGGTTGGGGGTGGGAGAAATCCGCAGCCTCATAAAGCCCTAGGTCTGGCCTCAGAGACAGTCTCAGCAGCTACAAAAGCAAGGCACCAGGCCTGGGAAAAGCCACCAAAGCTGCATTGAATACGGGGAGGAGGGGCTGCCCTGGCACACACAGGCCACTGTGCTGGATGTGTCACTGGAAAAAATGCTCTCCTTTTATGCTGAAAGCCAGTCTGAGATTGACATGCACATTTATGGATAAAAGCACAGCAGCCACAAGGGAGAGAGATTTGTACTAGGCCTACAGCTTCCCTCAAAGCCTGCCTGGCAGGTTCTCACTGGATTAAAAAGGCTGCTGTCCATGGTACTAAGGAGTGACAGCTGAAAGCCACCAATTGAGGTTACATGGTCCCTTGATCAGGGAATCAACCCACAAAGGGCTGATTCACAGGGCTGATAACAACGAGGTCAAAGATGAAGTACTCCAGTTGGCTTCTCCCAGAGAAATCCTCTTTCTCATGTCCAGAGGCTGGACTTCTACAGAACTCTCCAGTCTTGCTTGCACCATGTTCTACCTCACTCTGTGGCCTCTAGTCACAGTGGCCTTCTTAGAGTTCCTCCAACATGCTGTGCTCCCTCCTGCCACAGGACCTTTGTACATGCTGAACCGATCTCTCCACACCTCTTTTCCAGGTTAACTCGCACTCTTCCTCTTTAAGGTCTCAATTCACTAATCAGTTCCTCAGCAAAGCCTTCTTTTATTCCCTAGTAGGTTTTGAAAAATGCATTCATGGACTTATTTGTAGTTACAGATTCAATAGTCTGATTATTGGCTGCAAGTCATTCTGAAAGCAGACAGTTTGTTTCTCTTCACTTGCATATCCCCATAACTTAGTGCAGTGCCTGTCACAAATTAGGTGCGCAGAGTACAGTTGCTGTGGTCAGTCTTTACTTGTACTCGACATGCATATATTTAATAGGCCCCATATTGGACTGGGGAAGAGCCCAGTTCAACTCATGCTTAGTCCTGAGAAGAGAGTTCAAAGGATCCTAGGTATAATGTAGTTTTCGTAAAGCAGCAATATATTTTAATAGCAATTTTTCTGTACTGTCCTAGAAAATCACTTATCTAGAAATGAGTTATTATTGTCCTGATGTAGTTAACCCAGGAAGGCCAACGTTTGACCACTTTAAACCAGAATCTGTCACGCAGGGACAGACTAACTGTGGATGGAAAGGAGAGAATTCAAGACCAGATGTCAGGAGGCTAAGGATGCCTCACTTTGATATGGTGCTAAACACAGGGCCCTGAACCTCAGAGATCCTGCAAGTACCTGGTAACTAGGGTAGAATGAGCGACACTTTGCAAAGAGCACCCCACTGCGGAACCAGAGGAGATCTAGAACTGAGAACTTGACCCAGGTAATGAATTCAGCAGAATTCACCATTCCAACATTCAACTTTTCTGTTTCTTTGTCCTCTCAATAATAATTAGGATTGTGTTGGTCCCTGTTTATAGGTCATTTCTAGCAAGGTACTGCCCTAGGTATATCAGTATGTGTGTGTTCATATACACACAATCAATCAATCAATTAATATTAAAAACACTCACAAATTCTCACAATCCTGTTTGATAGACCTCCTCTCTACACGTCATGAAGTAGAGGGTTGGATAAGTTAAGGCACATGTTAAAGTTTGCACAGCCAGCAAGTAGTTGAGCTGGGTGAGAACTTTAGGCTGGTTGGACTCGAAGCCTGTTTTCTCAACCATAATTCCAATGTCACACCAAATGCTAGTCACTGGAAGTTAAGACTTACAAAAAAAAATCATACCACAAGATCACTTGTCTTACTTTTCACTTAATGATTTTCTTTACACAAACATACTTTCTAATTTAAAGGGATTTTTCAGTGCCTAGGAAGTCATAGGCTTGATGTATTTTATACTATTCATTATCATAAATTCGTAACTATGAAAACAAAAATAGTCTACCTAGTGCTTAGAACACTGATGGCGAACCTTTTGAGCTCGGCGTGTCAACATTTTGAAAAACCCTAACTTAACTCTGGTGCCATGTCACATATAGAATTTTTTTGATATTTGCAACCATAGTAAAACAGAGATGTATATTTTTGATATTTATTTTATATATTTAAATGCCATTTAACAAAGAAAAATCAACCAAAAAAATGAGTTCGTGTGTCACCTCTGACACGCGTGTCATAGGTTCGCCATCACTGGCTGAGAAGACTGTGCCTACCACCTCAGTGATACTCATGCCATGCTGTGGGAACCCTGCATCACTCCATCCTGAACCATTGGGCATTGGAGAAATGGTGCTAAACGACACAGGATTTAATAAGACCCGCCTGGTGGTTGATGTTTTCCTGAGGCTGTTTTGAAAGGTGGTCACTTCCTACCCTAGAGGTGGCTGCACTTCAGTGACGATGAGCAAAAGGGCCCTCGTTTGTACATTCTGCTCAGTGCTTAGGGTGGTCTGGTTGAAAACAACTATATAGATATCAGTGATCATCACTCTCATGATGACAATGATTATTTTACATATGGCTGCTTTAAGGGTGAATGACACAGTCTCATTTGTATGCTAGCATCTGGCAGGCTGTCTGACATCTGCGGAATATAACCTAGATTGTGCTATTAATATTTCCCCTTTGCATTCTCCCCAAGGCGTCTGTCTTCCCAAATGCCTCAAGAAACTTCCTTCCCCTTGAAGGCCTAGAGGCAAACTTCAGAAAACGTGTCATCTAGTTTGGGGACAGCAGCAGCTCCGAGTGACAGCAGCTGAGCCTGAGCAGATTTCTGGCTCTTGGAATAGACGTAAAGGGAGAAAGGGAACCACCACCCACACTCATTCTATTAGCAGCTGCACTTCCAGGCAAAATCTGTAGGCAGGTTCTCACAGCCTCAGACAGTATGTGGAGGTGGCTCTGTGAGCAGCAAAAGCTGCCAGTCATGGTCCTGGTGGCCAGTTCTCAGTGTCTCCAAAATCACCTCTTCCTGCTTAAAACCGCCTTCCCTGGAAAGCCTTGTGGAGCTACTGAACACTCTTCTGTGGTGCAGACTAGATGGCTGAGTGCCAAAACCAGGTCTTTTCTTCTTGTGCACATGAACCAGTAGCTACACTACATTGTCCAGCCCGCCTTGCCGTTAGAGGTAGCCAGCCGTGTGACTCACTCCTAGCCAGTGGAATGCACACCATTTTAGCTTGGCTCCTAGGAGCCTCCCTCGTGTGGTCCACCACCATCTTCTCCCTTTGCTGTCCTGATGCAGACAAACATGATGACAAGATGAAAGAAACCCGAATCTCTGAACTGGAGGAGTCAGTCTGGTGATGGGGATAATCAATGTTAGACTTTACAAGAGAAATAATCTTTTATATGCTTGAGCCATTATGAGGGTCTATTTTATATCAGAAATTCAAAGCTTTACTCTAATTATTAGAGTCTAATATCTTCTTAAAATAAAATTTCCAGGTTAGATTTAATAATCAGCTATTTACTAAATATCTCCACTTGGAAGACCTACTAATACTTCAAACTTGACATGTTCAACCCAAATGGAATTTCCAATATGTCAGAATGTCCCAGGTACTGGGATACATAAATGGATCATATAAAGTCCCTTTCCTCATAGAATTTACATTCAAATATGGGGAAATACCAAATATATAAATAAAGAAACAATTTTAAATAGTGGTAAGTGCTATTGTGATAACAGGGATAGAGGGTTATTGGGGGCTACTTAGGAATTAATGGAAATACCTCTGAGGAGGTGGCATGAGATTGAAGTCTGAATGACAGATAGTTAGCCATGTGAACTCTGGGGGAAGAATATTCTAGAAAGAGGGGACAGCAAATGCAAAGCATGAAAGTAACAACAAGGTGTATCCAGGAACAGAAAAAAAATTAGTTGGCTGAAGCAGAGTGAATTAGCAAAGAGTGATATAACAGGACACCACAGAGGGGCAGGGTCCAGATTGTGTGGCATCTTCCCGTCCAAGGTAAAGAACTTGGATATTATTCTATGTCAATGGGAAGCTACTAGAGTGTTTTAAGCAGGGGAGAAATGTTACCCAGATTACATGTTGAAAGGTCTCCCCTGTAAGGGAACAAGCATTTGTAAGACAGCAAGAAAGAAGGAGACCACATAGATGAGCGCAGTCACACAGGTGAGAAAACAGTGGACTTTACTAGTGTGGCTGGTAGGAGTGCAGATGGAGAGAAACGAGTTGCTTTGAGATATAATTTAGAGGAAGAAAAGATAGGGCTCAAGGGTAGATTGGGTTGGAGGTAGGAAGGCTAGTGAGCGAGAAAAAGAATATTGACTCCTACATCAGTTGTTCAGCTGTTTGGGTGGAGAAACCATTAACTGAGATTGAGATTTCCAGGTTTGTGGTGGGATGGCTCACATGACACGTACTGAATAAGTGTCTGACTTGTATTATCAAACAGAGGGTCAGTATAGTGCAGTAAAAATACTGGCTCAGACACCCACTCAGCAATTTCCTTTACTTCTCTAAATTTTAACTAAACATGAGCTAAATACTGACCTTATGGGGTGGTCATATCAAATATACCCTTGGTGGATAGAGATGGAAAAGAAGAGTGATGGGGACTTGAAGATTGCAAATAAAGTTTGGTTTTTGATCCTGATGCTGGTTACACAGGTGTGTTCTGTCTGTGAAAATCCATCCAGCTCTAATATTATATGTGCACATCTCCAAATGAGATTCTATGCAAAAAGTTCCCAGTGCAGTGCTTAGAACTCAATAAATGGCAGCCATTATTATGATACAATAAAAATCATGATGCATACCTGCGGTCCATGCTGTCCAGACAGGCCATTGAAGAATACTTCAATAAGAGGAAGAAACCCTTAACTGAAGTCTAGGGTCCTATCTTATAGTTGATAAAGTCACATTTAATTTTAATTCAAGACACACAAATGCGTCTGTATGAAGGAACTGATTCAGAGTTCCAATCCAGAGCTCGTCCTGGCCCACAACTTGTAACTCAATGCTTTCCCAATGTTGTTAGGATGAAAGAGCGTCATAGATGCCAATGTAATTTAAAAGGCGACAGTTTTCCACAAGTGCTAGGTGTTTAGTTATGACAATTCCTTTCATTCCACTTTTGCCCAAGCCTGTTCTTACCTGAATACTCCTAATTCAAGCCAACTGGTTATTGGCCCCAAGGAAAGGATACTAAAACTTTGATTGGTTATTTCAAAGTTCCATAGGTTAATCCTCAGGTCATCAGCTGACATGTAGGTTTCATAGTCGCTGTTGACTGATATGGAGTTGATATGATATGTGTGTGCGTTGGCAAATACTCTTCGCGGGGTGGCCTCCACCATCAGGTCCATGGGTCTGAGGACAGGCACCTGGGAAACAAGAGAAGTACATCCTTTTAGGACCAACGCTCTGCACTAGGAAAAGAGCAAGCATGTTTATGTCCTTTATGTTCACACATAAAACTATAAGCACATCAGAAAGAGCTCCAGGAGAAGGAGACATGAATCACGCTGTTCCTCTTCCCTTCTGTTCCTTTTAATTTTACTCTTTTCAAAAAAATGTCACCATCCCTTAGGCCAGAGAGGTTAAGTAATTTATGTAAAGTCACACAGCTCGTGCTCATGCCTGGCACTCCTCGTCTCTGGAGTCTAAGACCTTAGTTACTCCATATTCTAGGCCCTGGAAGAATGCACTTGGGACATGGGAGACTAAATAGACATGTCATGCCGGGGATGTGTGCTGTGATGGAGGTCAGTAGGCACTGCCCAGGCAGTGTTGGTCAGACAGGTCCTGTGTCAACCTGGGGAGGTCAAGGGAGCTGTCAAAAAAGGAGAGACTACTAAACAAGGCAGGACCTCAGGGTTTGTGGGAATCTACCAGGCAGAAGTGGGGGGGTGGGGAGGAGAGAGCTGTGCTCTAGTCAGAGAGTTCAGCTTGTGCAAAATCTCTGAGGGGAGAGTGCAAAGTATATATGGGTAAATGTGCGAGTCCTGTGTTCTGAGCCTGGGAGTTCGTGATTAATTTTTCACTCAATAAATATTCACTAAATCACTCCTTTGTATCAGACATGATGGAAACCTGAGTTGGGTTAAGGGGGTAGAGAATAGACGGTGTGCTAGTTGAGGTCGGGTGGTCATAGAAGGCCTCCCCGGGTGTGGCATTTGAGTATAGGCCTGAATGCAGTGAGGGAGGGAGCCATGTTGCTCTCTAGGGAAGAGCATTCTAGGCAGAGGAAACAGCAAGTGCAAAGGCCCTGGGGTAGGAGCATGCTTAGAGTGTAGGAAAAACAGTGAGAGAAGCGAGGAAGGAAGGATCCTGGTAGGAGAAGATGTGGGCTCACAATCAGGGCTTGATCACAGATGTTACTGGGAATATAAGGAAGGCTCACGGAGTCGCCCGTAACTGTCCATTACTGACCCCCCTTCCTGTTAAGGCATTCCCTCCTTCTTGTGTCTCTTCCTTACCTCTCCACCCCTTCTATCTCTCCCCACCCCTTTCATTCTTCCTCCCTCAGCTTCTTTCTCATTATCTTTGCTACCTCCCCTCCTGGGAAATCCAAGATCATCTTTCACTTCCCAGAACCTATTTACTAACAAAATGAATGTTGCTGTCACATGGCTTATTTGGTGACCACGCTGGCGATTCCTCACAATCTTCCACAGCAGCTACATGGGTGTCGGCCTTGGGTCAGAGAAACCCCCTTCAGAGACACAGTGAAAGCTGAGCTGCATCATGGAGCCCCCCGAGGCCCCCGGTTTAGATGATGTCTGTGAAAACGCACAGCAGGGAGAGGCTAGAGGTGAGGACTCAAGCGCCTTCCTGCACTGACTCTTCATAGAGGAAGAACAACAGCTGTGTTTCCCATGGCAACCTCCAGTGCCCCAGTTAAGTCCACAGACTCAAGGCAAGACTCAGAGCGGGAAGATGGCCGGAGAGGAGTGAAGAGCAGGAAGAACATGGGGTCGGAGGAGGGAAAGAGAGAGATGGCCATCTGTGGAAGCACATGATGGGTTTGCGGCCGTTCAGTAACCTTGGGCAAACACGGGAAAACCGGGGTTAAGTACCATCAACGTAATCAACATTGTGGGGTCTTTAAAAAAAAATGCTCTCAATTTAAATCCATGCTTGCTCTATAGCTCCTTGTCAGAGTTCAACAGCTCTTCCCCACCACCCTCCCTAAATAACTGAGATTACTTTATATTGAGACTAATAGGATCTGCTAAGGCCATGAGGTTAGGTGGGCTCCATGTCATCAGTTAGGAAATACATACAGGAATGTATGACCTCACAGTGACCCCCAGATAAAACCTTCAGTAAACATTTATTGAGCATTTACTGCATGCGGGGCAGTCACCATACAGAGTATCCTGAAGAAGCTTAGAAAATACACAGCCCCGCCCTAGCTGGTTTGGCTCAGTGGATAGAGCATCGGCCTGAGGACTCAAGGGTCCCAGGTTCGATTCCGGTCAAGGGCATGGACCTTGGTTTCGGGCACATCACCAGTAGGGAGCGTGCAGGAGGCAGCTGATCGATGTTTCTCTCTCATCGATGTTTCTAGCTCTCTATCCCTCTTCTTTCCTCTCTGTAAAAAAATCAATAAAATATATTTAAAAAAGAAAAGAAAATTCACAGCCCACACTTCTTGTTCCTGTTCATAACCAGCCCCTTTGGGAAGCTGCAGCATGGCTGGTTGGTGTAGAAAAGCAACAGGAGAGCTGTCCACCTCCTCCTGGGCGCCAGGAAACCCGGCAGCGGTGCTCTGGGCCCACAGGCTTGAGGCCTGGTGGAGAATATGGGCAGCTCACACCATCCCATCAATGGCCCTAAATGGAGAGCAGGGAGAGAGGCTAGAAAGTTCCGGAGTCCAGCCTCACTTCAGGTTTGCCATCTTGCCCTTCCCTGGGCTTCCTTCAATGAACATCCTTCGTGACTCTCCAATGACAATTACTGTGGTTTGGGATAAAGCCAAGAGCTAAACAGCACCAGACGTCATTGTCAAGGAAGAGGGAGTGAGTCACCTTGAAAATGGGGACAACATCGGGTCCGGCTTGTCAATATCCCTGTCCCAAAGCAACACGCCTCAGCGGTACCGAGCAGCCCTTTCAAACAGGCGTATGTGATGACGTCCTAAGGACTATCTGAAACAGTTTTAAAGGAAACTTTCCCCATTTCTAACTTCTGTGCATGTTCCTTCCTAAAATCAAATCATCTAAGGAGATACCCACAGCCTAGGCCAGTGATGGCGAACCTGTGACACGCGAACTCATTTTTTTGGTTGATTTTTCTTTGTTAAATGGCATTTAAATATATAAAATAAATATCAAAAATATAAGTCTTTGTTTTACTATGGTTGCAAATATCAAAAAATTTCTATATGTGACACAGCACCAGAGTTAAGTTAGGGTTTTTCAAAATGCTGACACGCCGAGCTCAAAAGGTTCGCCATCACTGGCCTAGGTTCTCCTCCCCTTTGCAAAAGAAAGACAGAAGACCGACCCTCACCCATCCTGAACCTTCTACGGTGCCACTGTCCAAGATATAAATACTTTTGGGAGGGACAATTGGCCAGTACTGTCAATCAAGGCCCCACAAATGCCCCTACCCCTACCTCATTATAATATGAAATTCTAATAAAGTTTTACTTTTTATGTTTAATCATTACTTGTCAGAATTATATGTCAGTGTTATTTCAGTGAATTGTGCTCTATTAATTTTAAAGAAATTATATCCACAAGAAAATTTTAAACTCTTATAGTCATATATACATGGGAGGAAATTCTATTTGTTGTAAAAATGATAAAAAAAAGCTTCTATCATTTCTTTGGGGGGAAGTACAGTGGAAATGCATGTTTAAAGAAGAAAAAGGAGGAATATAAGGTTCTTTTAAATAACTTGTTCACATATTTTTTTATAGATATTGGTGGGTATCTAGTTATGATGGTATTTAAATTTCTCTGCATGCATTAAAAGGTGATATAACAGTTTTATTCCTAACTGCCTATGTTCCATATACTCGCAAGACCACATTCTCTGTAACTACTTAACATCACAACGGAAATGCTTATTTGCCTATATAAAAATGCTCAGGAAAGTACATGGCTTTTCAAACTTCTTCTAGGGGGTACACAGGTACAACATGTGAAGCTGTTATGGTGTAAGAGAATTTTTGGAGCCAGCAGAGCTGGGCTTGAATCCTGGCTGGAGCACTTACTGGCCACACGGCCTTGGGGCGTCACTTCCCCTTTCTCCATGTCAGTGTTCCCTTCTGCAATGTTAGAGAGAGCAACTCTCTCAGTAGCTTTGCTGAGAAAACCGGGCACAGGGCCCGATACTTACCATCTAACCAAGAAACACTGATGGAGAACCTACTTTGTGCCAGAATTATGCTAGCGCTTTACCATGTTATTGAATCTCCACAAAGACCTTAAGAGGAAGGTACAAATACTGTTCCTACTTTACAGATGTGGATCCTGAAGCAAAGAAGGTCATGAAACTTGCTCAAGATCATACAACCCCTAAGCGGGGGAGCTGCTCTTGAACTTGGCAATCTGGCTCCAGCGCCTATGATACCGTTATTAGAATTTGTACGATTAACTTCCAATTATGGAGAAATGGCCCCTTTTGAGAGATTGCCTAGGGAAGATTTTTCTGACTTTTTTTTCTATTGGCTACGGGGTTTAGGCACCCCTTCCATCCAATCAGGGAATTCTGACATGATTACAGAACGTAGCAGTAAGTTCTATAACAGCCTCTCCAACATAGCATCCCAGCATTGCATCCCTCAGGAAAAGGGCTAGTAGAATGATTGGTCACTGGGTAGCAATTAGCTACATTGAGAAAAAAAACACAAAGCAAGCTGCTGGCTTTTCTGGTTAGGAAAATAGCTTCTGTCCACACACTGTCATGAAAACCTTGAACAATATGGTCGTTCATCCAATTATCAAACCAACCTGGGGGGCAGAGTCTGGCGTTGCGTGTACCCATTATTAAAGGGTAATTCAGTGTAACAAACCACATCGAGTATGTACAAAGGCTGTCAAATAAAATAAACCACTAACAAATTCAATTACTTCCCATCTTCAGTGGGAAGAATGCCAGTCATTTTTCATTTTTTAAAATATGCATCTTCATTCCATTTTTTTTAAAAAAATCACACACGAAAAGAAGCATTTCAAGGCCTTGCGCTGTCTGTACTGAGGTTGCGTTTCCAGAGGCACATCCCCCAGGTCCTGGGGTGTTTCCTCTTGGGGAATTAATGAAGCATCAGGGAATTAACAAGCATCAAAAAACATGTTCCCTCCATGGATCAATGGTGGATGGAGTTCAAAAAGCAGGCGTGATAGGTTGGCTCCGGCTTCCTGCCACACATCCGAGCTGTTGTTTGCAGAATGAAACTGCCACTCGGCAGCACCGCGCCAAAACACCCGGGGAGCCCATCCAAATCACAGACCTTTCAGATTTCCCCGATCACACCCTTCACCAGCCTCAAGAGGCCCCCGGCTCCTCCTGTTACTGCCTTTGTCACAGAGACGGCAATAAGCCTGAGAGGAAAACCCCCTTCAGACCAAGTGAGGCTTTGTGCTTCAGGTTCTTAAACACCTTACAATGATATTCTTTTACTCGGCAAGCATTTATTAAGGGCCAGTCACTGCTCTAGATGGCACATGACAGAGTGAGCGAAACAGATGAGGGGTGGCACTTATAGTCTCATGGGAGGAAAGGCATTTGTGTCTCAAGGTGGATATATTGTTAGAGACTTTGACTGATGCTATAACGAGAGGTAGGTCCGTTGCTTCAATAGAGGAAAAGATACTGTTTCATTTGAAAAGGTAGGGGCTCTAATTGACATTGGGTGCATTGTTTTGGGAGAAGTGACAACTCACCTTGGTAATCCTCTAAATCAGTGGTTTGTGTTTTTTTTAAAAATATATTTTATTGATTTTTCACAGAGAGGAAGGGAGAGAGATAGAGAGAGTTAGAAACATCGATGAGAGAGAAACATCGATCAGCTGCCTCTTGCACATCCCCCACTGGGGATGTGCCCGCAACCCAGGTACATGCCCTTGACCGGAATCGAACCCGGCACCTCTCAGTCCACAGGCTGACGCTCTATCCACTGAGCCAAACCGGTTTCGGCTAAATCAGTGGTTTTTAATGGGGGGAGGGGGGGAGAAGGGAGTTTTGCCATGTGACAGTCTGGAGGTATCTTTTTGGTTGTCACAACTGGGGGTATGCAACTGGCATCTAGTGGGTAGAGGTTAAGGATGATGCTAAGTGCCCTTTGATGTATAGGACAGCCCTCAGCAACAAAGAAGTATCCAGCCTAAAATGAATGTCAACAGTTCTGAGGTTGAGAAACCCAGCTCGTCTAAATCTAGGGTGGATAAAAGAAACCGAGTATTAACTTACACAAAAGGTAGCAAAAAGTGCCAATTCTTAATCATAAAGATGTTCTGGATTTAAAAGCATATAATACATACATACACACACACACACACACACACACACACACACACACACACACACACATAGAGAGGGAGAAGTAGGGGGAAGGGAGATAGAGATAGAGTCTTACCCCCTATTTCCAGCTATAAGAACAACACACTACCCATAAAAACTGCCTGGGGAATTGATATATGTTTTAAAAACCCAGTGCAAGATGGTTTTTAAGGCAGACTAACAATTTTATGCTCTGTATCTTTGGCTTCTTTTGGCTTCTCTATGGAAAAAAGAGAAAAAAGGCCTTTTCCTCAAAAGATAAACTTGCCATCTAATTAGCAGCCCACAGCAGCCTGCAATTCTGCCAGCTTTATCTTATTTTTTCTCCCAGACACTCCATTTTCTGCCAACTTTGTTATTTCTCAAAACGTGTTTCCCTGTCCACTGCCTTTCCTGTTATTTCCCTTGATGTTCCACATTATGTGAAGCCACGGGAAAAAAGGATTCATCTTAAAACATACCAGTAGAGGGAAATTTTGAGTAATGCTTATAGGTGGGGAAATGGGGTGGGGGGTGAATGGAAAGAGACAGTGGTTTAGTTTTTGGTTAGCTTGGTTAGGATTAATCCCAAAATTGTTTTTGTTTTGTTTTTTTCAACTGCTATTGATGAAAGCATTTCTAAAATCTGTCTGCATACATTTTCCTGTTAGTGATTAGGATAAATATCACTGAAAATTTGGTGACCAGACATGGACAAGACCTCAGAAATAGCATATGACATTGTGTCATTTTTTTTTACTGTGGAACGTACAGAATCAAGAAGATAAATATAGCCCTAGCTGGTTTGGCTCAGTGGATAGAGCGTCTGCTGGCAGACGGAAGGGTCCTGGGTTCGATTCTGGTCAAGGGCACATGCCTGTGTTGTGGGCTTGATCACCAGTGTGGGGTGTGCAGGAGGCAGCCAATCAATGACTCATCATTGATGTTTATATCTCTCCCTCCTTCTCCCTCCCTCTCTGAAATCAATAAAAATATATTTAAAAAGAAGATAAAGTTGCTATCAATTTCAAGAATCTTAGAGATGGAAGTTGTTTAGAAAGTCATTACATGAAAAAGGTGTGGATGCATACAAAGATGCATCTATCTCTAAGAACCTTGAAACATGACCCTTTTTAGATATGAATAAAGCTATATTCATAGCTACATGGTGTCAGTTCTGCTTCCCACCAACAGAGGGCAGTAGTGATTACTATAATCTGATTTAGGACCAAATGGGCATATGAATGGCCTTCCAGATAGCTTGGTCTGGTTCCCATCCCTAGATGCACATTACAATCAAAATGTGGCCTCTCATTAAAAACTATTGCCTGGGCCCCACCACTGCTCTGTTAAGTCAGAATGCCTGTGAGGTGGTACCCAAGTACTGGTACTATTTTGAAAGCCCCCTAGATGACCAAGAGCCAAGGCTGGGAGCCAATGAATCTGAGGGGGCAATGGGAGGGTTTCCATACAGTTCTTAACAGTGGTTATCCTTTGGAGTATGAGATTATATGAGTTTAAAATTATTTTTATAGTTCTGTACTGACTGAGGTTTTTATGTTACGCCACCCATAAAACTCTATTAAAAATAAACATAAAAAGGAAATCATTTATGGACGATAAAAATGACAGAAAAAGGGTTACTATTTATAATATACAAAGAGTTCCTAAAAATTGATAAAAAGACAACTCAATAAAAATATGGGTAAAGGATATAAAAAAAAAATTTAAAGAAAGCGAAACGCAAATGACCAGAAAATATGTAGAAATATGTCCAACCTTATTTGTGGTCAAGGAGATACAAGTTAAGATATTTTTAATCTTAATTTTACAGAAGATTAATTTATTCATCTTTTCATCTTTACTTATTAAAAATTGACTATAAACCAGTCACTGTTCTAAGTCTTTTATAACCATTTATTTTAATACTCACAGGCACTCACATTAAACCTCTTTTTACAAATGAGGAGAACTGAGACACACAGCAGTTATGTGTCTTAGCTGAAAGCCACATAGCTAGTGTTTGCTGGAGCTAAGATGGGTCCTTGTGAATTCTAGACAAGAGTGTCCTTGCCCTTAATCGCTACACTGCTTCCTTCTCAGTAGTGTCTCTGTTTGGAATGGGCAAAATTTACAATGACGGGTAACACCCTATCCTGGGATGAGCATGGGCACTTGCTGGTGGGAGTATGAATCACGGCAAGATTTTCAGAAGGTAGTCTGGAAGTAGCTATTAAAACAAGATAACATATACATCTTTTAATTAAGCAAATCCTATGTTAATGGAAACTATCCTACAAAAATAACACATAAGTTTGTGATAATCCATGTTTGAGAGCATTCACTGCAGCATTGGTAGTTACAATTGAACTGTAGCAAAATCTGGAAACAACCTGAATGTCTCTCAATAGGGGAATGACTTAGTAAGTGATAATGTGCCCATACTTGAGAATATCTGCAGCTATTTCAAAGAAGATGAATTGGCCTGGAGGGATGTTTATATTAACTGAGCAGATAAATGTGTATAGTATGATCTCAATTTTGTATAAATAAGACAAGTCATATTCATCCGTTAATGATAATATGTCTGGGATCCCTGGCAGGTCACTGACTGCCTCTCTCTCTCATCCTTGTGTAGCTGCAGCTTCCAAACCCAGGAAAGTGTGGGATATGTCTTTACCGTTGCTCCCTATAGTCACCACAGCACCTAATGCGTAGGGGGGGCTTGCTACTCAGTCAAGCATGGGACATTATCTATCTCTTTAATCCTCACAACCACCATGAAGCAGGAAGCATCAGTGATGGGGAACTCGTGTATCAGATGAGAACATCAAGGCACAGGTCTGACAGGAGGCCCTATCTACCCCAGAGAGCACAAAACCGAATCCTCAGTCTACCACCCCGGCTGAGATCCCCAAGAAGGCTTTTCTTCCATTGTATCACCTGACACTGCTATTTAAACCCCATTTCCTTATCCTGGTGTGATCAGAAAAGGATCACGTGACTCCCAGAGTAATCTCATCAGCTTCTGGCTATTTAAAGGGAAAATGCGGAGAATGGAGGCAGGTGCAGGTGGGGACTGTAGGACTGAGAATTAAGTGAAATGATAAGCAAAACAAAGGGAGAGAATAAAGAGAAGATTTCACTGGAGGTTAAGAGAAAAACGAGCTCTTTTTTAAACACAGAAGGAGAACGTAAGTGACGAAGAAGGAAGCCAAGCTGTGGAGCTTGGCAGAGGGTCATTTATTGATCGACAAGTGAGAATGTGCCAAAAAGAAACACGTAGAGCAGGAAGATAGTTTGCTGCCGTTTTCACAATGGGGGACGTCCAAGGAGGCAAGGGATGTAAATTTCCCAGGGGAAGAAGAGTATGAAGTAAGATTCTTATCTTCAAGTCCTCAAAAGGCAAAGCACTGTGTTTTATCGGGGCTTTTGTTTTTTTTTAAAAAGCTTTAGTTTTGATGTTGAACTAGGATCAAACCACACCGTTGGCCCTCCATACTGTCAGATATCTGAAGCTGTTTGGGGTTTAGGGAACTGGGACTAAATATTCCTAAATTTCATAATGATAGAGAGGACCCAGATTTCCTCAGGGACTGGGCTCAGTGGGTCTCTGTGGACTCTCCCACGGAAAGGAGGAGAGTCTAGAACTGGGGGCAAAGGACCAGCTTCCCAGCAAGGATATTGCTGGAGTGTGTGGGGGTCGATGCCTCAAAAGACATAGAAAAGTAAGCAGGGTTGTCCATTACCGGTGAAAGTCACTTATCCATCTTGTCAGGGGAAAGCACAGGCAGACACTGAGATAAATCAGGACAGCCAGGGAAAACAGAAACCATATTATGGTTCAGTAGGTAAACAAACAAAGATGGCAGAAGAACCTCCCTTCCTGCATAAGCAGAAGCAGTTTGCAGTGTTCCTTCAACCCTTTCTTGTTAATTTTCAAGTCTTTGAAGGACTCGGACTCCAGCCTCTTCCCAACTATTTATTTTTCCTTCATGAGCACTCTCTTTTTAAAATGACATTCTGTTCAAGATATATCTATGGGAGTATGCAAATTTATTTGGTTATGAATTATAGAATATGAGACAAACCCAGCTCTTGAGTTATGACACCAAATAGAGGGAGTCATTTTTTTCCCTTAATGTTACTGGATTTTAGAGAGAGAGAGAGAGAGAGAGAGAGAGAGAGAGAGAGAGAGAGAGAGAGAGAATATGAATGAATCATCAGTTTGTTGTTCCACTTAGTTATGCATTCATTGGTTGATTCTTGTATGTGCCCTGACCCGGGATTGCACCCACAACTTGGCGTATTGGGACGATACTTTAACCAACTGACCTACCCAGCCAAGGTGGCATTTTCATTTTTTGAGGTTTCGGATTTAGGCAAGCTTAGTTTATAGACTGCTTGGAACGTCGATCTCTCAGCATATACGATACATGCAAATGCTGCTGCTCATCCATTTTTCCTTCTTCCCCAGAAGGGATTGCTGCCAATAAAGCTCATCTGCCTGAGTTATGGCCTTTCCCTTCGGATAATCAGTGAGAATTATGCAAAGGCACAGTGCCGCTATCAAACAGAAATAGAGAACAAGCTAATTCCACCTGATCATTTGGCTGGGCACATCGTTTTGTCAGAATCTCTCTCACCACAGATGCTGGCAGATGGTTTCCATAGAAAAGCAGTCCAGTTAAAGGGGGAGTTTCTGGAAAGTCAATTTGAGTGTCCAATGGTGGATGTGCATTTGCGAATGTCAACCAGGTTAATAATGAGCTTGTGCTGGAAGACAAAAGCGGGACTTCTTTCTTAGTGGTGAAGACAGAGGAGAAAATATTGAGAGAACTTTTTTGGTTGTTTTTATTTAAGGAAAGTGACCTACTTGGATGGTTTTTCTTTAGTGCTAACAGAAAATAAAGACAGAAGGTCTAACATCTGACAGTGGATCCTTTAATCTAGGCAGAGAATTCTGCATTTTTGATGACGAATGGTTGAAGGTAGAGAATCTATAGGGAGATTTGCAACCTGGAGTCCAGAGTCAGTTTTTAACGACTTTCCAGGCAATAATGCTATCATCCCAGAGCCACTCACATGAGACTTGGCCACAGCCTCTTCCCTCTGCAGGAGTTACTACTAATTATATAACTTCTTAGCTCAGTGAGAATGTGAGAGTTCACTGTCTTTCAAAAACAGGCATTGCAGGGTAGGAACACACTCACTCAATTTATCCAGAGAGACTCAAATTGGTGATCTATTCTCCAGTATCTCCTTATCTGTACTTACAGAATTTTATTAAGAACTAGAGGCCCGGTGCATGAATTCCTGCATGGGTGTTCTAGCTGGCCACCCCAATAGGAGCCTATCGGGCTGGGCTGGCCAGGGGTGTGGGGAGGGGATGTGGGAGGTTGGCTGGCCGGTCCCGCCCCTATTGGGATGTGGGGTGGGGCCAGCTGAGTGGAGGGGTCATGGGCGGTTGGTGAGCCAGCCCCACCCCCTGGTTGAACTCCTGGTAGAAACTTCTGATCCAGGGGACAATTTGCATGTTAGCCTTTTATTATATAGGATCATTCATGGGAATTTCCTTAGGTCAGAAATGTGAACTCATTCACTAAAGAATCTTAGATATTAGGGTTAATGTGTTGTAGGCAAATTGGCCACATGATCAAGTTAGAAGACCTTTCTTTCTCCACTAAGCCAAACCAGTCAGGGCAAGACGTCCTTTCTTACTTGTCTTCATAGAACTCTATGCTTCCATGAAAAGAAGCAACTGGGGTCTACCAGTTGTCTCTCTGCTCTGAGCATTCCTGATGCCCAACTTGAAGTCAGCTATCGTTGAATGGTAAGTACTAAAATCAGATACTGTGCTAGTATTATTCTCTGATAAGTCCTATGATGTATGTGCTTTATTGATGATAAAACTGATACTTTGAGGGCTTAAATAAAAGGCCCAAAGTTACACAAAGATAGAGCTGGGATTTGCACTCAGAACTGTTAATCTGGGTTTTTTAACCATCACACTAGACTCCAGAAAGGTTCCAACTGCGGGCTTTCCTCCCTACCTGAGGACAAGGAGAAATAAGCCAGCCTCACACATCTCCTAAGAATAAGAACCTTTTGCTCACACTTTTTGAACAAACAGGAACTTATTTTGTTTATTTTGAAGTATTCATGTGACTCATCCCTTTAGTGCCCATATCTCTCTGGGTACTGTCTTAACTCACATTTTGGGTTTGTTCACATAAAATATACTGTATTTCTCTTCTGGGGAATTTTAACAGGCAGCTGACATATTTTGGGTTGTGCTGTGACTGCAAAGATAATGCTTCCCTTCAAAACACAGGATGGTGGAACAGAAGAAGGACTCCTCTATCAGTGGCCTGGAAACACATGGTTCCCTTTTATGTGGGGGCCACCAATCAAGGCCCCTTACAAAAGCTCTGGGAACTGGGCTTGACTGTCTATCCCGGAGAATGATCGGCTTGCCCATTTTTGTTCACTCTGCCTCCAGTGGCCCACAAGACAATGTTTCTTGCTGCACAAGCTTGTGGTTTGGGTGTACTTCGTACTGGGGCTTCTCCAGCTGGAATCGTCCAGGCTCTCACATTTTCCTCGCTACTTGGTATTTTATTGAATATAAAATGCAACGAAAATTTGGGCATTGTCCAATCAATTTATGCTTTTAAACCTTTGCTGAACATTTTCTGACTTGCTGTCCTTCAATCTTTTTTTCAGTTTCATGATTTTTCAAAAATGTTTTTATTATTGATTTTAAAGAGAGAAGAAGGGAGAGGGAGAGAGAGAAACATTGCTGTGAAAGGCGAACATCCATTGGCTGCCTCCTGCACACCCCCTACTGGAGGTTGAGCCCATAAGCTGGGCATGCGCCCTGACCTCTCAGTGCATGGGACTATGCTCAACCAACTGAGACACACTGGCCATGGCTCATGTTGCTTTTTTGCCCTCAGAAACACCCTCCTACCTTGCACTGTGGGATAGCAGGTTAGCCATAATTGGGCCTTAGCTAGCTCAGAGATTTTTGCCCAATGAAGGGACCCAAAGTGGCAACAATAACAAAGATTACTATGGCGATTACACAAGAGAGGGATCTACGACCACACACAGAGCAAGCCTAATACCAAACACTCCCCTTTGGAGTCTGGGAAAGCTTTGGTGGCTGCTATTGTTAGATCAGTGATAAAAGCCCATCAGCAAATGCCAGAGAAACAAATTGCCCCTTCCTGGAGCCAGTGGGCATTTGTCTCTGTCGTTCCTCTGGGCATGGGGCTCTTCTCTCTGCATGGACAGCACCACAAATCCTGCTTTGGAGCCAAGCATGAGCTCTTTACTTATGGCTCTGCACTGCTAACAAACCTCTGTCACTTCTCTCTCTCTGGCCCAATTCTTGCATGGAAAACTGAGGTAATGATTTATATGTTATAAGCAGTTCTGACAGGTGCACTCTGTCTGGGCTTCCTCCAGCCCCAGGACTAATCGGAAGCTTATCTTCTCCTTTGTGTAATAGGGAGCTGTCAGGTTCTATGACCCTTCGAACAATTCAATCATTCATGGGAGGACTCACCTTGGAGGGAGGACGCCTTGATATTGGAGAAGCTCCGAGGAGGCCATGCCCTGACATGTACTAAAACAGTGGCAGGCAAGGGGGGCTGGAGGGCAACATGGCCACACTGACAAACGCCATTTGCTTCCTCAAGTTAAGCTCTTCATATCCACCGGGAAAGTCCTAGGTTGTGCCTGCAGCTTTTCTGTCTTGGCGTATGTCCTGTCTTGGGCGCAGAACATTGGGATGTCTGAGCAAAGAGGGTCTGTTTCAAAGCAACCAGTGTAGAGAAGAAAGGGCTTGCATTGCTCTTGGGAGAAAGAGCAGGCTCCTCGGGAAGGTCTATGATCCCAGCATGGCCTGGCCATAGCTGCCTGCCTTGTCTCCATCATCTCCCTGTGCCCAGCATCCCAGCCACTCCGGCCCTTGTTCCATCCCCTATTCTCCTGTGTGACTTCCCACCTCATGGCCTTTGTCCATGGCAATTCTTCTGCCTGAAATGCTCCTTCTACTCTTTCCCTCACCTGTCATCTGGCTTCAGCTCAGTTATTAATTGCTCCAAAAATTATTCTCTGTTTTCCATGGATGAATCAATCAGATCATGTGTTCTCCTGTGTACCACACACCTCTCTTTGGCAACCAAAAGAGCCTGTAAACTCAGTGAGGGCAGGAACCATGCCATTCATGCTCACTGCTATTATCTTCAGGGACTGTCACAGTGCCTGGCTTGCAGAGGTACGGTACTCACGAAATACTTGTGGAACTAATGAAGAAAGGAATAAGTAACCTACGTGGTGCATATGTTCTTTAAAAAACATTGTTTGGAGAGAGGGAGGGAGAGAGAGAAAGAAACACAGATTGGTTGCCTCCTGTAAGCACCCTGATGGGATTAAACCCATAACTTAGGTATTTGCCCTGACCAGGAATCAAACCTGCAACCTTTTGGTGCATGGGACGACACTCCAGCCAACTGAGCCACACCGGCCAGGGCATTGGTGCCTAAGTTCTTAACTGATCTGACCATTAAGTAGGGCAAGGGCACATTTCAACAGGATTGTGACAGTCATCTGTGAATTCATCTACAGAGATGACTTTACTCTGGGAAGGAATAATGCCGGGGTCCAACCCCAGCAGGTCCAGGGGTTCCCAAAGGCGTAGACGGAGTCGGCGAAGAAGGAAGGACATGGAGACAGTGTTCAGTTGATCAGCAGCCTAGCCAGGATCTGCAGCCAGGATCTCCAGCCAAGTTCTGGTCTGGATCTCCAGAGAGGTTCTGTGTCCATGTTCTCTTGCTAGGTTCTCCAGCCAGGTTCTGTCCAGGTTCTCCAGCCAGGTTCAGTCACCAGGTTCTAGTCAGGTTCTAGTCACGTTCTCTTGCCATGTTCTATCCAGGTTCTGTAGCCAGGTTCTGTCTCTAGGTTCTGTCTCTAGGTTCTTCAGCCAGGTTCTTTCGCTAGGTTCTGTCTCTAGGTTCTGTGGCCAGTTTCTGTCCAGGATCTTTTGCCATGTTCTCTCCAGCGAAGTTCTTCTGTCTCTAGGTTCTGTGTAGGTTCTGTCTTCTAAGTTCTGTCTTGTTATGTCTGTATTTATACCAGTTGATTCCAATCCTATCAATCTCTATTCCAAAGGTTAGGGTGTTTCTTATCTCCATTCCAGGGAGTAAAGATTATGTAGCTTAAGCATGATTGTTCGTAGTTAAAGTGATTAATTACCCACCTGGCACTTAGTTAAGAGGTTTTATTCCCTCCCTAACTTCAGGGGAAAATCCCTACCTGGGGAAACAACCTTTCTCAGAGACCTTGGTTAAAACACATAGTGCCAAGAAGGTGAACAAACATATTAAGAACAGTATGCCATATATGCCAGGTCCCTTGAAACAGCAAGCATGGACCGGCTCCCGGCAGAATAATGGTAACCAAGTGTGGCCTTGTTTTGACACTTCTATCTCATTATGTATCCTTATACCTCCTGTCTTATCTGCATTGATAATCTTATGCTCCCCACCCCCAGAAGGTTTCTCTCTTAGGTGCTCTTTGAATTTGTAGAACAATTTTTTTTTAAAAAAATCAAGCTTTCAGAGTTCTTAAACATCTGCATGTTTGGTACTGAAATAGCAGGATAATTGGATGAAGTTTTCACCTTATGTCTGGATGTTTTGGCATTAAAGAGACAATGTCTTTATTTAATTAAAAGTTGCAGAACTCTCCCTCAAACTAATTATAGAACGTGGAATCACAGAGCAGAGAAGGAAATGTTGAGAAGGCTCTCAGGCAGTGATGAAATACACAGCAGATTGACTGTGATGTCTGGCATGGGTGCACGAAGTTGGTGCAATTGCTAGTTTCAGATAAAAGCTCATAACCAGCTAGTTCCTCACTGGCTTGTAAGCCCCATGAGTATACATATGGAACCTTCCTCTTATAAATGCAGATTAGATAGATGTTAGGCTCCACATTTATAAGCAGTGAAAGCTTTCAGATTGGCTGATGGGGGAGTATATGCTTCTAGAAGTCTCTGATAGTAGGATCAAACCTCCATTGGCTCCAATGGTTGAACTCCATTGCTGTTGAGAAGCCAGGCAGCATGGTGGTTAAGAGGGGAGGTCTGCAGTCAGACAGCCAGGGGTGAATGCTGGTCCTGCCACTTGCTAGCAAACAACCTTGCACAAATTGCCTCCTCCATGTAGAGCACAGTTTCTTTATCTGTGAAATGGTGGGGATGGTTTTAAGCTTACGGGGTTAAGGTGAAAATTGAACGATGAAATATGCAGAGTGTCCGGAACAGTGTCAGGCACTGGTAAGTTCTCAGTGATCGTTAATGAATTGAATGTCAAGAGGGAGGTGCTATGAAGGGTCCTACACCATCATGTGATTCTGTGCCTGGGTGATTCTGTGTCTGGAGGCAGTAAGAGCAGAGTGAAAGTGGTATCAGGCTACCCCTTCCCCCTTCCCAGATCCGATCCTTCAGCCAGCATTTCTTAAAGTGAGGTCCATGGCTGCACTACTCAAAACAACCAACCCACAAATTCTTTGTTAATGGTCCATGACCAGATGAGGAGCCCAAGCCAGATTCAATGCATTGCTTCATTCATTGAGAAAAGACTTGCTATGACAAATACAAGCGTCAGCTGAACTCTACAGTGGCTTAGTGATATGAATGGTTCATATTCTCATACAAACTCATTATCTGGTTGTAAACTGGCACTGAGCCAAGGACCACGTGTTGAGCAGAATGTCATAAAAACCAGTAATCCCATGAGAAAAGGGCTTTCCCCGGTCAAGTACGTTTGGTGGAAAAATACTTCATGCCATCTATCTTCCCTGGAGTTTGCTATCGGATATTAGTATACGAAAGGTCCTGAGAAAGCCTGACGTACATAAATTTGTTTAACTGTGTTTAAGATGGGGTTTCCCATATGTTCCCCAGCAAGAAACATTTGTGAGCGTGTATGTGTGTGTCTGAAAAGAACTGAGCCCAATTGATCATCTGATCGCAACAAATAACAAGAATGTGACCCAGTTTCCGCCTCTTGAATACATACGAATCCAACACCTTTTAGTCAGAAAATTCCTTTCCTTCTGGCTCAACCATTCTGAGGAAATCAGAGAATTAAATACTATTCCCGTTGGTAATAATTTCCTTGAACATAAATATACTCTTATAAAATGTTTTCCTCCAACCAGTTTCTTATTTTTATGGACTACAGAAAAAAGAAGGTATTATCCTATATACTAACCTCTAGGGAAATATCAAAAATGTATTTCTCTGGTAGAGATGGGTCCTGAAAATACGTATATCCATGCATCATTGAAGCCTGTTTTGCAATATACTAGGATCAAAGTGATCGTTTCCTCTACTGAATTTGATTCTAAATCCATTTATGTTAATTATCTTCTACAAAAAAATAGTACGTATAATGAGCAGAGTTCCTCTCGAGGTTTCAAATAGTTATTGGAATAACTTGGTAGCAAAAGGGATCTAGGCATATATTTTTGATTTCCTGTTGTCTAATTATAAACCAAATACAAATCAGTTCTAGGCTTTGCCAACATCCTATGTTTTCTTGAGCCATGCACTACTTGAGAACTGCGTGCCATGTGCATGCCTGCACACGCATATACATACATGCACAGTGTCAGGGGCTGGGACTCGCACCCTCACTCATGCAGCAGGGAGCTCACATTTCAGATCCCAGCCCTGTCGGGGAACAATGTCTCTCCCATTACACTCATGATTCAGACAATTCCATCTGAAAGATTCAGAGAATGGAGGTACTTTTCCCCCTGAATCATCCAATTACGTCTGGATTTTCCACTTACTTTAGAAGTGCACAGACAGCCCTTGAAAGGGAAAATCATACTATTAACTTCTCTTTTGAGAAAAATCCATCTGGGCCAGTATGAATAAGGTCTGACACAGTGACAAGAGTCGCGCCTGCAAAGCCCGAAAAGGGCCGGCCACCTGCCCTGGCCGGGCCCATCTTCCCCATCGGCAAAATTCAGACCATTTAATGACCAAAGAGAAAAGAGAATGGGTTATGGTCTAGAATACTGTCCTCCCTCATGATAATGAATGACACCAAAATAAACGACACCAGAGGCCATGGAAAAAGCGAGATTTCATCCTCTAAAATGATTCTTTTCCTTTCTGACATGGGTGGACTTTTCAGCTTCCCGCTGTCACTGAGTGTGCATATAGGGGGTGTCACCTACTAGTCCCTGTCACAGTTCGGGGCCACAAATCCTCTCAAAGGGGTGGGGAGCAAGAGACAAACAGAACTTGATCTCAAACCAGGTACGGGATTCTGCTTCTATTTCCATTTATGCCGGATCTAATTACTGCATGGTAAATGCAGCACAACAAAGGGCGTGTGGAGATGAATGAAAACATTTTATTGTCAGTGTAGACACTCTGAATCCAACCCAGATTTGGAGAGCCAGGACAAACACACATTCAAACGAAAGAAACACAATGAACTGCTGGTCCCCAAACACAACACTGCTTTGAACCTTTTCAGTATATTCATCAGACCTTCCTGAAACTCCTGGTGTCCAGGTGAAAGACAAGATGGAAAGGGAGAGGAGAACGGTAATAATAGCACATACTGGGCATCTACTATCAGAGTGGGGCTCTGTTTTGTTAGCCTGACCTCTGTGGGAAGAATGTACAGTGGTCATTTCCATCTTACAGGTGATGGCTGAGACGTGGTCAGAGACATGGCCCTTTCCTGGAGCTCTAGGTCACGGTGTTAAGATCGAAGTCTCTGGAGTCAGACAGAATCTGGTTAAAAAAAAAAAAGTGACTCTGCCCCTTAGTGTCTGTAGCCCTTGGGCCAGTCACTTCAGTTTCTGAATCAAATGTCCACATCTGGAAAATGTGGATTAAACAGTACCCACCCCGCAGGGCTGCTGCCAGGCCACAGTGAGATGGTACTTGTAAAGTGCCTAACAGAAGGCCTGACACACAGCATGTGCTTAATTGATGTCTTCAGTGTTGTTAACGTTACAGCACACTGGCCATTGGGTAGGCTGGCCCCGATTTGAGGGAAAAAGAACTTGAGTTGTGAAGGGCGGAACCGCTCACACACACAACCTAAACGTGATTGGCTTGCAGACACTCACTCCAAATCACATCAGTCACTTAGTAGACAGGCAACCATGTTTCGGTAATAAAAGTGCCCTCAGATTATTCTACATAGGATCGTGACCAGGAGGAGGGAAGAGGACAAAGAAAGAGCTTACAAAATCCAATCAGAGAGCCTCTCTTTTGGAGTGAACCTTGCGGTCACTGTTTCAATGGCTCTCAGACCCAGCTGGTCTCCAGGAAGGCCTGCGATACAGCTGAGAAACCTGGGTAGATCCCTTGGCCCTGCTCCTAGAGATTCTGAGTCAGCCAGTCAGCCGGGGACGACTTAAGACGTGCCCAGAGTCTCAAGATCACCCATGACCTAGTACACCATGACCTAGTTTCCACGCGTCCTTCTGGTCTACCTACCCCCACACAAAGTAGAAAACCCACCTGTGCCCAAGGCAAAGGAGCGCCTACCGTTTACTTGGCAGGTTTGTCTCTAGTCCCTGCTCACTCATATTTTGGTTTACACTGAATATTCAGATGAATATACCCGACATGCTCTTCTAATACGAGAGGCAGGATAGTAGTATGGATTTTTAGAAGCACGAAGACATGACTTCAAGTCCACGCATTCCCACTTACTAGCCATCTGACCTCAGCCAGGTTACTTAACCTCCCTGGCTTTAGGGCCCACATCTCTAAAATGAGGTTTATTTCAATCCCTACCTTATAGGTTTACTTTGAATATTAAATTAGCCAATAGGTGCCCTGTGTCCCCGGGACACAGCACATGCTCAATAAATGTTTGCTGCTCTTATTATTTTATTATTCCAACTGACTTAGTTCCTTTGTCTGACACTGAACCAGCTGACACTGTCTTACTGAACATGAGCCAAAGAACAGGATGGGGACATCCACAGCCCTCACCCTCAAGAGGCGACACGTGTCAAACACCGAGGCTCGTCAGTGAGGGTAGTGCCTGAGGTTCCTGTGGAGCGCTTTCTGATCCCATAACTGAAACCCCATGACGCAGACAGATACAATCAGATAATGATGGCAATCAATAACGATAACATAAATTATTATTTATTTTCATAACCACAGAGTCCGCGCGCCCCGCTGAGTTACACACATCACACGCCAGCATTGCCTTTCGGGGCAGTCAATCAATGGGAGATCTCAATATCCACCCGCCGAGGCAGGCGGGGAGGGAGGGAGCGGAGGTTGAGAAATTACCCACACCAGAGTGACACAGTCACAAAGTTAATCTAATCCAGGGGGCCATCCGGGTGCCATTGTGAGCCTGTGAATATGGAACTGGCTTGATTGATTTTTCACTGCAGTAGCTAAACACTTCATTGTTATTTGCAACAAATATAAGATGAAACTGTAAAAGGAGTGGCTATTAAGCCCCCAGAGCAGCCATAAATCACAAAATGAATTCTGGAAAAATTAAAAAATGGTAGGGGTAGGCTGTATTGATATCTTAAGAGGCCTCAGTTATGAAAGCATAAACCCCAAATTAAAGCCTGGGGCAGCCACGGACAAACCTGACTCAGCCAGTAATTTGCCCGGAAACTGGCCTACGGTTACCCATCCTCCAAAGTGAGTATCACCATGTGGTCACCACAGAGGCAGCAAGAAGGATAGAGACAGAAAGCATTTGATTCTCAGTTCTGCCTCTCAGGGCTTCCATTTCCCTTATTGTACTGGGGGTGCCACATTCCTACTACTAGAAAGAGGGAAATAGCAATTCGGGTCCTACTTGCCTCCCAGGATCCTCGTGAGTATCAGATGAGGACCCCAGCATGAAAGACCACCTATCCTTCAAGATGCTTCGTGATAACTCCTTCCTGGCCCTGCATCTCGTCCTTCTCCTCTTCCTCTGAACTGCGCGGTGATTTGTGATTTGCTCTGGACACATGCCCTATCCAGGGTTTCTCAAAGCCTGGCCCAGGGACCACCTGCAGCAGAACCACCGGGGAGTTTTCCAGGAGGGGTTTTGTCAAAGGTGTCACTGGGACAACACAGACCCTCTAAACTGGAATCCGTAGAGATGAAGCTGATGATTATGGTCTAAAAAAGCACTGCAGGTGACCATGGGGGCACACTTGGAGAACCACTGATTAAATTGATTTCATGTTGCAGTCCTTTGCCACTTGCCCCGTCCTTGCCCCTTGAGGACAGGGAGTGTGTGTCACTCATCTTTGTAAGGTACACTTTGTAGTACATACTTAGCACAGTGCCTAGCATGCAGTAGATACTCAATAAATTAGATAAGCAATGCTCTGGAAAGTTCTGCATGTCAGAGAACAGTGTTATCCTCACTGTTGTCTAGGTCAGGGACCACAAAACACATAGGCCTGTATCAGGGTGGCGGGCAGGGGCTATGGGATCAAAGAGACCTGGATTCCATTCTTGGCTCTGCCACTTATCATCTGTGAGGCCTTAGGCCAGTGCTCACCTTCCTGAGCCTCTGTTTACACATCTGTAAAATGGGCATGATGCTGGAGTTACAGGACTGTGATGAAGAAAGAATTAGAAAATGTCCATAAAACTGCTCAACCCAGAGCCTGTCACTAGGGGTGTCTGATTAAACATAGTGGCTATTATTAGTAAACTGAAACCAGTGGTCTGTTTAATCAGTTCTTTAGAAAACAGATCAGGTGGTTAAACTTGTTTTTTCACTAAAAGTATAACTTTTGGGAAAATAGCTAGTCTGTTTTATTTGACCTGCCTAATCCTATGACCCGTTAGCAATGATCCTTAAGAAGTCCCCTCAGAGCTCAGAGTTGGAAGCACTCTGGCCGGTTTGCCATGGTGTCTTAGACTATGGCTGGGGGGTATGTGTGTCTAAATTGCCACCAGTGGGATTTGCAAACATGTTAATTAACATGTGGAAACATGTTAATTTGGGAAAGTCTTGGGAATGTGTGTGTCCTGAGTTGAGAGGAAGACAGAGGTGGTCACCAGCAGAAGGCATGTGTGTAAAAACATGGTGAAATGGAATCTTTTCTCTAAAATCAGTGCATCCATTGTGTGCCCACCCTGGGCAGAAAGGCCCTGGCAGCCCTTCCCCCTTGCATTCTACTCACCTCCAAATCAAGCTCATACATTAAGAAGGCTTTGCCAAACAATTCTGAGAGACACAAGTGATGAAAGTGCCCTACCCTGCGATCATGAATTATTTTCTTAGAAAGTTAAGGCTGTAGGAAGTCATAATGAAAAGCATCAGATTTGGGGTCAGATGGACTGGGTTTGAATCCCAGCTCAGCCATTTCTTAGTCATGAGGAAAATCCCTTGCCTGCTCTAAACCTGTTCTACTCTTATTCATTTGACAAATACTCCTGAGTGCCTACTGTGTGCCATGTGTTCTAGCTGCTGGAGCTATGGGAGAGGACACAGTGTTGTTTCTGCTTTCATGGAGCCGACACTGTCGTGGGGGGCAGGCAGCGGACACATGATGTATCAGGCAAGGACAAAATCTAAGGAGAAGGGGCAGGGTAAGGGCACCGAGAATGAATGAGAAGACTGATGAGAGAGAGAGAGAGAGAGAGAGAGAGAGAGAGAGAGAGAGAGAGAGAGAGGGAGAGAGAGATGTTGTTCCATTTATTTATGCATTCATTGGGACAAGGCTCTAACCAACTGAGCTACCCGGCCAGGGCCAGCAGGCTCTTTTCTCTTGGGCATTCCAGGAGAGTTTCTCTGAGAAGGTGGCACTTGAGCAGAGACTTAAATGAAATGAGGGAATAAAACCTAGGACGATCCAGAAAGAATAACAGACCTACATGGGAGCGGTATTGGTAGAGGAAACGATGTAAGGATAGAAAATCCAGCACCTGGCCTATAGCAAGCACTCCATAAATGTGGCTATTATTATTAGCAGCTGTAAGGAACGTCTGGATAAAATACATGAGAACGTGAGCTCATTACATCCCCTTCATTTGGGGGGAGGTTATGACACATCACAGCTTGGGAGCTCACACCTTCTGGACTCTACACGTATAACTGATTAAAAGCAAATTTCAACCTGGCCTAGGATCCCACGGCACTGGCAGGCAACCATAATGAAGGAAATCATAACTCTAGGCTCAGTGTGCCAAGTGCGATTTCCCACCACCCAGCTCCCTTCCCAGCTGATTCAATTACTTGAACTCCGAGCTTCCTGAACTAGAAAGAGCTCCGAGGGCCTCTTACTTCTGGGAAAGGGAGGCTGAGAAAGAAGAGGATCTTGCTCAGTGCCTCTACATAAGACCTCAAGGCCTTTGTCTGTCCATGCTGCTGTCAGGGATCCGGAAAGTCAAGGCGGGCAGAGGGGAGAGGGAGAGGGAGAGGGAGAAAGGAAGAGACACCCTGGCCTGGAATAATAATGGCACTCATTTTAAGAAAACCATTCCAAATGCCGATGTATGTCCAAGCTGAAGAACCAGAGCTCTTGACTTTTAGTCCCAGCTCTAGAGTAACCAGTTGATGGCTGTTGGGCAAGTCACAGTCTCTCTGATTCTGCACCGTGTTTAAGGGCTCAGATCCCAGAGCCAAGTCAATCAAGGCTTGATTCTTAGCCCTGCATGATCTGGGCATGTGACTTACCTCCTCTGAGCCTCATCTGTGCAATGGGCATTTTAACAGTGAACTACACGTCATGAGGTAGCTAATGCAAACAGTGTGTCTGTCCAGCATGGAGCAGGGAATATAGTAAATGCTCAATAAATACTAGATGTCGGCATTTTCACCTGCCAAATACCTGTCCTGCCCTTCTCAGTGGCTGTTCCAAAGCTGAATTAGGGATGAGGTAAGAAAATACTTTGTGATATCAATGGCACTTTATAGCTGTAAGGTGTAATTTTTCAATTATCATGATTGTTGCTTTGAATATTATGATACTGAGCAGGAGATACTGTTTTCATAGAAGCGCTTCTCAGATTCTCTCTGGGTAATGAGGGATTGGATTTGAAAGGCTACCTTCCAGGAAAAAAAAAAAGGAAAAAAAAAGCCACATTCTTGCTTTGAAAAGCCGAGCCTCCCAGCACTGAAACAGAACAGGTTCATTACTCAGTGAGGATTAATTAGCTGTCGGGTATTATTAAACATTCTCACTCTCAAGATCCACATAGAACTGGAAACTCTGAAAGGGAGCGGGAAGCAATCATAGCACAGGGAAGAAAAAAAGCCACAACTGCTGGCAATGCACATTTCAACGCAGAGCATGTTAGTAAATCATAGTCTGATTAATATCACGTCAGCCCATTCTCTGTTTGGAGTCATTGTTCTGAATCTGGGGTCTGCAGGTAGCCTGGCTGTTTCTTCCTCTACCACTGGGAGCAAGAAGGAAAGGAGGCTCTCCTTGTCAGTACTCGCCTGGAAAGGATGCTGGGGTGTGGACATTTACACGGAGAAATGGGATATTTGAGAGCCTAGGAAGGTTGAGGAGGTGAAATCAGATGCAAGTATTTACAATTTTATAGCAAAGGTGTCTCCCAAGCTGGTACAATATCTG
Source organism: Myotis nattereri (assembly GCF_964212035.1). NCBI lineage: Eukaryota > Metazoa > Chordata > Mammalia > Chiroptera > Vespertilionidae > Myotis > Myotis nattereri. The sequence continues at coordinate 86,644,403 of NC_138080.1, forward strand.
TTGCAATGATTGGAAAGTAACAGAGGCTCATAAAAACAACAGCTGGAAGGAGGCTGAGAGATGAGAGAGCCCAGTGACCACAGCCCCCTTGTTCCCACCCTCAGGGGCTCATATCCATCATGCAGACTCCTAGGGCCTCTCCACTTGCTGAAGAGAACCCCTGGGGCTGGGTCCTGGGAACCTGTGTTTGTAACCAATACTGTAGTGGCAGAAACACTGACTCTGTCCCGTCCTCTGCCACTCAGAAAGTAAGCCTGGAGAGAGCACATGTGATTCATTGGCTCAGGATCACCCAGCTGGTTAATATGGAAGCAAGAACCAGAATTGGGATTTTCTAACTCGGCCCCACCTCGGGGCTGCCTTCCTTGTAGGATACATATAAGTCCACTTTCCGACATCACTGTCTTACTTTGGGGGCAATCTCAGCTCTCGTGGACACTTACAGATAGGCCTTCTCTCCTCTTCATCATGGGATGGCATCTCCAGGGCAAATGACAGCTATAGGAAATCCCACAGGATGCCAGGGACAATGGGCATTCATAGTATGAGAAATCCCCTCCATGTAGCAAACAAGAGCAAGGGAACACATGGGCAGAAGTTCATGTTGTAAATTTCCCAGTGGCACCTAATCCACCTGTTTCCCTACAGGATAGTCAAGTCCTGGGGTCTGAAAGTCTATCTTATATCTTATTCCTTTTGTATCGCTTGCGTAGCGCTTGCCGCTTAGCAGACATCAGTGACCAGTTTGTAAAAACAACAATATAAAAAAATACATGACAAGAAAAATGAGTATGAATTTTTCTCAGATGCAGAGGCCTACTAACAGCAGGGAGTAATAACAGCCATACTAATGATGATAGTAATGCAAACTAGCAGCAGGGAACCGACTTTCTGTGAGATGAGGCATAGGCTAAGCTCTTCATCACACGCCATGCAGCATTGAATCCTCACAACTGGCCCAGGAAGTAGTGACCACCATCATCCCTGTTGCGCAGATGCGACATTAGAGGCACAAGGAGTTTAGGTGTCGTGTCCAAGGTCACTAGACGGACAGCAATGGGACCACAGTTCCAAGCCAGCACAGACGGATCCAACCTTCATATTCCTAGTTGCTCTACCCTCCAATCTCCCAGCCCCGAGCCTTCAGACTGCAGCGGTTCTCAACCTGTGGGTCGCGACCCCTTTGGAGGTTGAATGACCCTTTCACAGGGGTTGCCTAAGACCATTGGAAAACACCTATAGCATATCAGATATTTATATTACGATTCATAACAGCAGCAAAGTTACAGTTATGAAGTAGCAACGAAAATTTTATGGTTGGGGGTCACCACAACATGAGGGACTGGATTAAAGGGTCGCGGCATTAGGAAGGTTGAGAACCACTGCTTTAGAGCAACGGCCTGGTCTGGTGGGGTGGGCTCGCTGGCAGCTCTCCAGGCTGAACGCCCAGGCTGACAAGAGGGGGCGGAGCAGCCAACGCAGAAGGAGCTCAAATGAAGACCAGGTACTCATCAGTAAGTACTAAGTTAACGTGAGACCGCCCAGTACTGCGGCCAGCGAAGAGTCTGTGCTCAAACAGCGCCCGCTCAATAAACAGATGAACAACTGAACGAACAAATAAACGGGCGAGCTAATCAGATACACAGCCATCATTCAATTCCCATCTCTGCTTCTAAACCCGGGGCGACAACCTCTCTTCCCCAGATGTGCTTCACCGTCTCCGTTCTCACTGCTTGGCTGCAGCGGAGCAGCTGCTGGCTGGAAGCGCATATTTCACACGTTTGAAAAGTCCCTTGGGGCTAGGGCTGGTCCTGACATGTGCTCGCTTTCCTGCTCACATTGAACACATCTAAAACTAAGCTCATGACTCAGGCTTGAACCAATTTAACCTAAATCTGGAGAGCCTTCCCTTAAAAGTCCACTTTTAGAAATCTATTTTTAACACCACTTCCCTCGGCGCCCTTTCCCGGTCTCCCGGAACCAACGTAATTTCGCCCTCCTTTGATCAAATGGCAACTCCCTCCGACTCACACTGCATTTATCTCCCTCTATTTAGTGCCATAACCATTTGTGTATTAGCCGATGAATCCTCTTTTCTTACCAGACTGTGCATTTCTGGAGGGCAGGAAGGAAGCCACTCAGACGAATAGTAGGGATCGTTTATGGAGGCCCAGCCATGGAGTCAGGGCTTCCCACCCCCATTGCATTTTATCCTCATAAATCCATGGGCCGTAAAGGTTAGGTTCACTGTCTTGCCGATGGAGAAACTAAAAATCACTTGTGTGACTAAAGCTCAAAACGTTGAGTGACTATGGGAGATTCTGGTAAGTGGCAGAATTGGAACCCAGTCTTGTTAGATTCAGACGTTCATGTGTGTGTTATTTTGTATTTTTAAAATAGGTTTTTATTGCTTTCAGACAAGGGAGAGGGAGAGAGAGAACATCAGTGATGAGAGAGAATCGTGGATTGGCTGCCTCCTGCATGCCCCCTACTGGGGATTGAGCCTTAACTGGGGCATCATTGAACTGTGACCTCCTGGTTCGTGAGTCGATGCTCAATCCCTAAGCCACACAGGCTGGGCTGGAGGTTCATGTTTTGAATCGGGTCTTCAGCTTCCCTTCCGAGTAGTCCCATCCCCTGTATCTTGAGGACAAAAGATGCTCAAGATGTTTAGGTAATGAGGACAGGCAGAGGCTAAGCATACAGTAACACATGGCACTGGCCACGTGGACCAAGGAAATGCACGGACTTGTGGTCAGTGGAGCTTGGCACCTGTCCCGCTCCCCCATCTGCCACCGGAGTCTCGGGTAGATGAGTCTCTGCTGGGTCTCCCGCCCTCTCACGTCACAGTTGCAACATTCACAGCGGCCGGCATGTGGCCGACCTCAGGAGGCACCAAGGCGGTGGCAGAAAAACAGCCTTTGGACTCACCCGCAAGGTTGTGATGGTGGCAGGATCCCGCAGCCGGCCCTCCTCATCTTTCAGGTTGTAACCCTCCGGCCGTTTATCGCGCTCGCTGACTTTCCACAGCTTCACAGTTTTATCTGTGGAGGGCAACCAGAGGACATCAACGTTACAGTGCAGGAACGCTGGGAGAGGAGTTTTCTTCTGGGTCGGGCGGGGGAGGATCGGGAGAGGCGGAGGTACACATGGAAGAAACTGCCACAGAAGCTGGCTCATGTCAAGGGCTTCGGTGCATAAATCTTGTGTCACTTGAAGGCAGAGTTCACGTTTCAAAACAAAACACATCTATCATGTAGAGACAGATGGTCTTCCTGACAATGGGCTGTTAAATCTACAGCTTTAGACATTAATTTTGTTCATTCCATAAAAATATTTATTGAACACAGAATAACAAGAGTAGCTACATATATAAAATTAACGATGCTAGCACTTTGCATGGAGAATTTATTGAATGTTCACAAGTACCTTGAGAGGTAGATACTATTATTATTCCCATTTGTGTGTTGCATTTCACTAAACACTGCCCTTCCCATGGCCCAAGAGGCTCTCCATGACCTGCACCCCTATTTCCTCATCCTTTCTGATCTCACCATCCATCCTACTCCCTGCCACATGGCTTCCTTACAGCTCTTGGTACATGCTAATCTCATTGCTGCCACAGGACATTTGCACAAGCTGTGCCTTCTGCCACGGGAGCCTTTTACCCTCTCTTGCACGTTATTTTTTCTTCACTTTGCTCTCTCCCTATGCCTCAACTCCAGTGGGGCCTTTCCTAACCAACCTACATAAAAAGGTTTTCTTCATTATTCTCTAGCCCAGTGGTTCTCAACCTGTGGGTTGTGACCCCTTTGGCGGTCAAACGACCCTTTCACAGGGGTCGCCTAAGACCACCCTGCATATCAGATATCTACATTACGATTCATAACAGTAGCAACATTACAGTTATGAAGTAGCAACGAAAATAGTTTTATGGTTGGGTCACAACATGAGGAACTCTATCTAAAGGGCCAGAAGGTTGAGAACCACTGCTCTAGCCCCTCTTCCTCCTTTGTCTTTCCTCTTAGGACAGTGGTCGACAAACTGCGGCTCGCGAGCCACATGCGGCTCTTTGACCCCTTGAGTGTGGCTCTTCCACAAAATACCGACTTCTGCACATGGGCCACGAAGTTTCAAACGCACTGTATGTGTGTGCCCACACATGGTATTTTGTGGAAGAGCCACACTCAAGGGGCCAAAGAGCCCCACGTGGCTCGTGAGTTTGCCAACCACTGTCCTAGGACACTTCACTACTGGAAAACTTATTATGTCTCCCTCACTAGAATGCAAAATCAATAGAGAGGCAGGGGTTCTGACTGTGTTGCTCATTACTATGCCTCCACACCGATAACAGTGCCTGGGACAGAGCCGTTGTTCAATGACTACGAGTTGGATGGATGAATGAATCTCACCTGCACACTGCTTGTTGCTAGCAACCCAGGGAAATCAAAGTAAGGAGAGTCATTAAAATGCTCCTCCCCTTGCAGTCTCCTTGGAGTCCCCACCTGGAAACTACCTTTCTCACCTTTGTGCTGTCCCCACACTTTATTCCACTTGCTGACACTTGTCATTTTCTACAGCAATAAATCGTGGTGAGAAGTCCAATGCCTGGAGGGGTGGGGCAGGTCAGGAGATGAGTGACAGGAGCAAGGGGTTTGGGGGAGGTAGAGACTACATGCCCCACCTGCAGAAGCTCAATTCCATTTTATAAAGAAACATGTTCGGGCCAAACAGATCATGCCTGTGGGCTGCGGGCCTTTGGGAGTCTTCCTTATCAGATCCTGCATTCATAATTTGTACTTGTTCTAACTTCTCTTCTGGAAGGCAGGGGCCCGGTGCCTTCTCAAATCTTTCTCTATGCCTGCACAAGGTAAGTGTGGAAGCAGACAACCTCGGCCCCGTCCCCACGCCAACTCCAGCCAGCCACATGGCCCAGCACTGTGATCCCCACCCAGCAGGCGCCTAACTAGTATTTCTTGAGTGACAAACAAATGGGACTACCAGATTGAGCAGAGAAACAACTACAGAACACACAGTTACATCTGAATTTCAGATAACATGTAATTTTTCAGTACAAATATGTCCCGAATACTCTAACCTTATGAATAAAGAGACTTAGCTTCTCTGTGCCTCAGTTTCTTTATCTGTAAATTAGGGAAAGCCAGGCCTTCCTCACTGGGCTTTTATGGGGATTGAATGAAACACTGTGGGTACAGTGTGTACCGAGTTGCGGGCTTCTAACAGTGGTTCACAATGGCAGCTGTTATCAGAATGAGCAAGTTGGGCAACTATTCTGCAATAACAACTTGTTGCGCTGACGGTGTTAGCTTCCCCCAGGATGATGTCAGCACATCCTGCATCCTCTGTGTAAGACTGTCTGGGGAGAGAAGCCGTCCTCTCTCTGCCTTCACTAGAATCCCCCCCCCCGCCCCCCCCCTCCCCCGCTCCGTCTCCCCTCACCAAAGCCTTGTCCTCGGAGGTCTGAAATGCACCCCATGGGGAGGTGGGCTTTCTGCAACAATTTGGACAATTGAGCAAGTAAGTGCCTCTGTTTCCTGAGGTCTGGGGGTCACTCGGGCTGGTCATGCTGCTGGCAGCCTGGCCAGGCTGCTCGTGTGAGATCTGTGCACGCACCCGGCTATCCTGGGGCGAGGGCCAGGAAGGCCTTCCCAGGCGCTATGTGCCAGCACTCCTCTAGTCCTGCCCTCTGTGGATAGCCTGCTACACACTGAACTGTGACAAAAAGGAAACATGGGCCATATTTATACAATCACTTGATTAGGTGCTGATCAGCTGTGACTTAGAAGAATGCAAATCAGTGACTTTTAACACCAAATACTTCCAATTGCTTGCCTTTGGAATGCATCCCATCCCATTTGCAAGGCAATTCTTTCCTTACATTTTTCTTGTGAGTGATAATAGCTCTGTAGAGAAATAGAGAAATCATAGGTAAAGCATAAAGAATAAAAATCACCTATAATCTCTTCAGTCAGGGACAATCATTGTTAACATTTTGCATAGATCCTCTTAGTATCTTTTTTTCTATGTATTTTTTGGGGGGAGAAATAAAAACCAATAATATTACATGTATATGTTTATTTTCTCATTTTAATTCCTTCTTTTTATTATACAAGTGTATAATTATTATATAACTAGAGGCCCAGTGCATGAAAATTCATTCCCTGGGGGGTGGGGGGGAAGGGTCCCTCAGCCCGGCCTGTGCCCTCTCGCATTCTGGGACCCCTTGGGGGATGTCCACCTGCCAACTTATGCCCACTCCCCTGGGGATCAGGCCTAAGCTGGCAGTCAGACATCCCTCTGGCAGCCAGGAGCCCTTGGGGGATATCCGACTAACAGCTTAGACCAGGGGTGGGCAAACTTTTTGACTCGAGGGCCACAATGGGTTCTTAAACTGGACCGGAGGGCCAGAACAAAAGCATGGATGGAGTGTTTGTGTGAACTAATATAAATTCAAAGTAAACATCATTACATAAAAGGGTACGGTCTTTTTTTTTTTTTTAGTTTTATTCATTTCAAACGGGGCGTAGTTTGCCCACGGCTGGCTTAGACCCATTCCTAAGCTGCAGTCGGACATTCTTAGAGCTGCCGAGGAGGTGGGAGAGGCTCCTGCCACCACCGCTGTGCCTGGCTTGTGGCTGAGCAGAGCTCCCCCTGTAGGAGTGCACTGAAAGGGGGTGGGTGGGGTGAGGCAGCTCCTGCATTGAGTTTCTGCCCCCTGGTGGTCAGTATGTGTCATAGTGACTGCTTGTTCCAGGTCGTTCCACCATTAGGGTCAATTTGCATATTACCCTTTTATTATATAGGATAGGATTGTAGAAAATAAAAATGAGCATAAAAGTAAAAAAATGAAAACCTCCCTCAATTCCACTAGACCAGCAGTTCTCAACTTGTGGGTTGTGACCCCTTTGGCAGTTGAACGACCGTTTCACAGGGGTTGCCTAAGACCATCCTGCATATCAGATATTTACATTATGATTCATAACAGTAGCAACATTACAGTTATGAAGTAGCAACAAAAATAATTTTATGGTTGGGTCAAAACACGAGGAACTGTATTTAAAGGGCCAGAAGGTTGAGAACCACTGCACTAGACAGAGATATCTAGTTTGAAAACCTTAGTATGTCCTTTCATTTCTGTGAGCAATCACATAACTGTTTTAAATAGATGCAACATGTTATACATGGTTTATGAGTATGTTTTTTTCTAATCATATCTATCTATTCCAACATTTATTCCTATAAATATATAATTTCTAATAGTGAGAATTTAATAATTAAAGGTCTAATAATGGGAGATATTAGTAAACTATAGAAGAATCATACAGGGGAATGTTATGCAGTCCTTGAAAATGTTATGGAATTTTAGAAGAATATTTAACAGTTAGGAAGATATTCCTGTTATTAAGTATTATATAAAAAAATCTGGTTGCCAAACAGTGTACAGAATATACCACATTTCTGCTAATAAAAGACAGATTTATCCATGCCTCTTTGCTGTTTTCTTTAAAAGACACAGTGGTTCTCTCTGGATGGGAACACATTATTTTCATTTTGCTTCTCTATCTTCTAATGGTTTTGCAATGAACACCTAACTATTTTCATAGCCCATCTATCAAGTAAAATATACCTTCCCTTCTCATCATAGGTACTAAGACAGAAATAGAAAGCTAGGCAAGGCAACATCTTTTCATCTCGCAAATAATTTTAAGGTCTAGATTCACAACCGAATGTTGGTTTATTTTTCATTAGAAATTGTGAAGTTATATTCTAACGGAAAGTAAAAACTGTATCCAATTATAATGAGATAAGCACAGTTGTGTTTCTTTAAAAAAAGATAATTGATGGCGAATTCAATCCAATTCCCCATGGTTGGGTTGCCTGGAGTCATTCTTGACTTTATTATCACACAGTGTTTCTTGACTCCCTATCTGAAAGCTTTGTGGATAAGGATGTCTGAGGAACAAACAGGTGGCTGTTACTATGAGTAATGACTTTTTCTATATTCTGGCTGGCTCTCTGCGTAGTTTATCATTACTTGTGGCAGCTTTTAAACACAATCTTATCATCTATCTTCATTTTCTCTTTTGTACAGTAATTCCAATTGTCTCCCATTAATTTTCGCATGTTAACCTACTTGGCTTAAGGGAAATTTGCAGCCTCAATATTAGTATAAAAAAGAAAATCCCAGGAGAACGTGGGAATTTTTCTTATAAGAATCATTTGGAGATGCTGTTGGCATATGAAATAGCATCCCAAATGGGAAGATAATATCCTTGTTAATCAAAAAACTATTTAAAAACTCAATTAACAGAACATTATGCTATATAATTAATCTTCATTGCATTTCACTGATTTTTTCCCATCCCCCCCCCCCACAAAGGAGTTAATGCATCTTTGAATTTTATTGTAATAATCAATAGGCTAAATTTCATAATATAAAGTAAGCTAGCTAGAGCAGATAATCAGACACTTGCTCTGCCCAAAGTCATTAAGTCAGAATCATCAGAAGTCTTTTTTAATCTAAGTCGTGTTGAATCTGCAGAGCCTTTGAGTGAAATTTCAACGGTAAAACTAAGAGGGAAGACAGTGAAACAAATTCATATGGTTTGGCTTTCAAGAAACACAGTTCACAAAAATTAATAGAACAATAAATACAGTTATGAGAAAGAATTAAATTACTTGGAATCTGGAAAAACAGATGACTGGAAATCTGGACATGTTGAGATAAGCCATGCGTGAATAACTCCAAACTGGCTGTTTCAGAATTGCCATTTTTTTACAGTTGTACACTGGTTTCATATTTGAGGGATTTTTGGTTCATATGCATTAAGAAAACCCCTCCCTCCTTTTAAAATAAAATATAAAACTCATCATCAAAACTTAGAAAATAAAAGTGATAAAAAGAATAAATTTATAAGAAACCCATAATACATAATCAAAAATTAAGCATGATAAGCCTTTAGGTATGTTTCCTTTTAGTGTTTAAAAATGTTAATATACGTCTGATCATACTATATACAGTATTTACATTTTTTCACTTGACATATGCGTACTTCCCTTTTGTAAATGCTGGGGATGGGCAAATAGCGAATTCCTCGCTTTCTGACCCATATTTAAATGTACACTCCTCACAGACTCACACAATGAATCAGGCGCCAGCTTATTTGCTTGGGAGAGGGTGTTTAATTTGTATCCACTAATCCTCTTAATTGCTATGCTATTCAATTAGCACCCTTTAGTATACGCTTTTATTCTAAATCGTTTCAAGCATAGGTGGGCTTCTGTCAGCAGTGGCATTGAGAAACGCTAGGGTAGGTAATTCCACTGAATTAGCATGGAATTTGGCTCTCTAGTCAACCCCCAACCACCTCTCTCCTGGACCTATTTATAGCAACTCTCCCACAATTGCTCTTAGAAGAGCATGGAGGGAGAAAGAGAAAGAAACCACTTCTTTTTTTTTTTTTTTTTTTTTTTTAGAAACCACTTCTTAATCATCCTTTGGTAGGGTCCCTCTCTCTCCTTGACTTGTGCTCAGAGAACTTGATTGTGTCAGAGAGAGAAAAAAACCCCAAACACATTCAGGGATTAATAACTTCTAGTCAGTATGCCAGACTCACAGGAAGGCCTGTCCGGGGTTCCTGAAATTCATTCCCAGAAAAACATTCAATGAATCTTAAAACAGGAAGTCACATTCCAGAAGCACCTGGAAATAATCTGCATTAGTCAAAAACTGCAGATACTGGGGCTCACATAATTGGGTCAGAAATGTGTAATATTTGAAAAGAATCACTACTATTCACTGAGGGCCCACTCTGCGCCAGGCACTAAGGTAAGCGTCTTGCAAAGATTGTTGCTAAGTTTTTTTGACAGCCCACAAGGTTAAGAAGGAAAACGGAGTCTGAGAGAGACTGATACATGATGTGGCTGCTTCTACCTCCGACAACACCAAATAGGAGCAGTCCCTTGTACGCACCGTTAGTAGACAGAAGGAAGTAGGCTGCATTCTGCTGGGGGAGCCATCTTATTTTATTGATTTTTTCTTCTATTTCCAAACTCTTCAGGTAATCGAACTCGGGTTCATGGCTCTGGAACGTGCTGTAAACATTGTATTCACCCCTACGATGAACCTGATTTTTACTCTGTAAAAGAAGGCGGGGGGAGGGGAATACACGAAAGATTAAATTACATAGGCCACCTGTGAATTCACCAATTTCTTCTTCTTCTTTTTTTTTTTTTTTTGAGCAGAATCATTAGGGATGGATAGGCAGGCCATCAGCGTGGGATGAGGGCAGGACCATGAGCGCCACAAGTTTTGCCTTAGCTCACAGGCCTCCAAAGCATCTGATCTTGCAGCTGTTGGTGACTATCAGTACCTCCAATATCCATATAGGCATAAATGATATACAAAATTCTATAAAATATGGTATACATCGTAACATATACATAGAAACAGAAGTTAAACTAGGACATGATTTTAAGATGAATATACATTTAAAAATCAATATAAACAGAAGTTCTAATATTTTCGTTCTGCATTAGTGGATGTCTTGAACACCCTTTGGATCCATGCTGATGTCCATATATACGTCTATCAATCCCTTACAAAGAGTGCAAAGCTATGGCATCTGTACCTTTCATTGGCCTTTTAAAGTCTCCCCAGATTCTCAGAGAATCTTGGAGACGTGGGAAGAGCAAGGAAATGGACAAAGGAGGCTCAGAGATATCCTCCAAGGTCACAGGACTTCTAAGGAGCAGATCTGGGCATCAGATCCCTCCCCACCCCTTTTTTTCTAACATGGGAAACAAAACAGACAGGAGAACAGGGGTGACACCTCACCCCTGGCTGTCTCCTAGCTCTGATTCTGCAACAGGCAAACAGCAGGAGCTAAATAAATGGTGAGAGAATGAAACATCAGGGGAAGGGTCTGCAGAAAGGGGCAACGGAAAGAAGAAAGGCGGAGAAAAGAAAAAGAGGGCGTGAAACAAAGAAAGAGCAGAAAGGAAAAGAGGGAGGGGAGGTTTCGTTTCAGGCATTTTAGAACGTGACTACCAAGAGTTTTAAGGGTCAGGCTTTGGAAAACTGTGTTCAAAAATTCCAATCCAGGTCTTTATAGACATTTGTCACAAAAGCTTGACTCGTAATAAAGACTCAATTAAAAAAAAAACCAACTAGATTTCTGGATAGATACTGAATATCCAAACCAAAATCTTCACTTCCTGATGGGTGCTGACACCCAGGTGTTCCATGTATTTGTGAGGGCACTGAGGTTCCTTCCTACAGCAAGCCCTCCAGGACTGCGGCTCTTGAGAAGTCACTCACGGACACGGAAAACACCCCTGACCTCGGTGTTGTCCCATGGCTCCGTTTCTGAGGCTCTGTCCCCATTTCAACCCCACGCCTCCCCACAGAGCTCAACACTTAACTGCATGCTATTATACTGGACATTTATTTTTTATTGAACCAAATCACTCTTCTTGGGAAAACGTGTCCCCCTTCATTCTACTAATGAATCAGGCTTCCCACGTATTCCAGTAAATTAAAATAGGTGGAACCTATAAATAGCAAAGGGAAAATGTGGTTTGGAATATTACTGGCAACACGCTGCCCTGGGTAATTTATGCTAAATAGCTCCTCCGGTTCCTCTTTATCATCACCATGAACCTAATGGATTTTTTTTTTTTTTAAATTGAAGAAGAAAGTTTGAAAATCAGCTTGAAGAGGACTTGCCACGCTGACTGACAGACATGTCACCAGCCTGCCTACCGCAGAGAGCGCCAGTCCACCTTAACAATAAATTCATCCGAATGTTGATTTGGTACCATCCAAATCAGACTGTCAAGTGTGTGCCGTATGTGCCAGACCAATTAGCACTCGGCAGCTCTGGAAAAGCAGGAAAAATTCCAGGTCACGGAGAGCTATTAGTTCCTACTTGCCAAGCCCATTTCCCTGTTTCCAGGACCAGTGGAACAGGCTGGGTGCCTGACTTCATGCTGAACACTTGAATTTCTACAGAACCCCGAGGGATTAGGATGCCCTTATAGAAATTAATTGCAAATAATGTGCAATTACCAAATACATCACCTCTAAATGAGGCTTTCCTTTTTTGAGGGGAGGTGGAACATAAATGGCTTGGAGGCACAAAGCAGGCACTCAATTGCTAGGGAAGTCTCCGCTGAACCCTTCCTCCTGCACTCGGCCTCCCCACGCTGTGCTGGGTGAGTCTCGGAGGCAGACGTAGCAGATGGGAGCGTTACTAGCACACAGGCTGGCCTGCTGGGAGCCCCAGGACCAGGCCAGGGGAAGCCAAGGCAATCACATCGGGCCATGCTTCCCTTCTGACAAAGCAGAAGCAGACACCCCCAAACGCAATTTATATGAAAAAGAGACACAATTCCTAGTGGAACCCAAGTCCCAGGAAGAAAGGGGCTTTTTGAGATTCAGTGGAAATTAAAACTCCCACTCAGAAAGCACACAGCACTCAGCTCCAGGGACCTTCGAGTCACCCACAGTAAAGTGTGTGCCCTGTGCATCGCTCAGATGTCATTATGTGGGACTGCACTCCCTTCGGTGGGGTGAGCTACCATTTTCTTCTCCACTGACCCAAGTTGTCCCTTTCACAGCTGTGGACAAAGAACCGTTTCTTCCTCCTACATATTCTGTGAGAGCCCTGAAAGGAGTAGAGGCTTCATTTTAATCACTCCAGGATGAATTTCACTCCGAAGGGAGGAGTTATGCTCAAAAAGCACCCGTGGCATTTTGCAGGTCAGATGAGACGTGAGAACCTGAAAAGATAAGGCCGTGCCCAGGAAAGGCTCTATTTTCAGGTGCTTTCATGAGCCGGAAGGTGGAACGGTTGATGTTAATGACTTCTTGGCAGTTTTCAGTTAGCTAGCAAAGCAGCAAGGTGAAGGGGGACACGTGAGGATTAAGGAACAGCAGGGGGCCTCCGCTAAAAAGGGAAGGAAAGGGGCATTTTGCAGTCACTTGCCACTTACCTCCTGCTCTCGTTGAAATATTACAACCCGACCCCCCTTGTCCCCCGTTGCTAGTAATTCTCCCGTGTGGTTGAATTCTACCGTAGAGATAATGTCAGCTGAAAAGAAGACAAAGGCAATTTAAGTAACTGCACACTTGCTTTGAAACGACAGATAATAGACACACTTTTCTGCGCATTTAAGGGCTCAGGGCTTTGTCTCTGCAGTGGAATTTACAAGGGCTTTATGTTCTGTATTTTAAGTGCCGCGAGAAGCGGCTCTTGGGAAAGTACATCTCCTAGATGCCCACACTGCGCTGTGGTCTCCTGGAACATCTGGCGAGAACAAAAGGAAGAAGCACATTCAGACCCTTTTATGTTGGGCAAGAGAAAATGCGTTTCCTTAAGGCTCATGGAAATGGCCATACTCTTTGATAGTTCCTACCAGCCGTGGAGCCTGTACCCACTCCTGGCCTCTTTGCATTTCCCTTTCTTCTATACCGAGGCACTTCCCCACACAGGTTTCTTGCAAACGAGGGCTGGGGATGCCTGAAGCTCAGGCATGGAAAAACATTGGCAACCTTTGCAAGTTGGAAACTCATGGAAGGACCCCCACAAATGCTCCAGCTTGACCCCGTGGTACCTCTTTTTTTTTTTTTGGTGAGCCCAACACTCCTTTCTGGAAGAGCATGCCTTATTCCAACCCCAGGTGAAAGGTGCTGGGGAAACGGGCATGAGTCAAAGGGCAAGTCAGAGGGCAATTTGTCCTCTGTGTTTCCCAACAGAGAAAATACACAGGCGCCAGGAACTCAGATCACCGATAATTGCTGAGCGAACGCCAGCCTGCCAAGTCTTTCTTCGACGCCGGTTACCCCCGGAGGAATACGGACAGGTAAATTACCTATGATGGGATTTATTAGGGCTATTTTTAGAAACATGTCAAAGGTTAATTCTTGTGCAATTATTCCCTTGCAGGGCTTCAACAACTGCTCCCGAGAGTTCAAATAAGTTCTAAAAAAAGGGGTGGAGGTGGTGGTGGTGGTGGTGGGGGAATTATGACCATGGCCTTTGACAGAGGAACATTCGGAGGATTACGTCCATGTGAGAAAAGCAGAGGGGAAACAGTGAGCTGGAAAACGAAGGCAATTGCCCCTGAATAATTCACATCTCAAATCTTACATTAATATCATCGTTTCAGGATTTCCTTGGTATGCCTGATTTATTCAGGTAAGTAGTGTACAATTCTCCACTTTGCACATAACTGTCATGTTCCACATATGACAATGCTCTTAATGGTCATACTTTGTGTAGAAGGAAAAAGAATAAGGCACAAACCATAGTCACTTTCAGGCTGGGCACATTTAAAAGAGCAATTCATGATTGCTTTTTTTTTTAAAAAAAAAAATCCTCACCCGAGGATACGTTTTTTATTGACGAGAGAGAGAGAGAGAGAGAGAGAGAGAGAGAGAGAGAGAGAGAGAGAGAGGAAGGGAGAGAGAGAAACATTGATGGGTTGCTTCCTGTGTGTGACCTGACCTGGGATCGAACCTGCAACCTTTTGGTGTATGGGACACTCCAACTAACTGAACCACCCGGCCTGGGCCAATTCATGATTTGTTTGGGCCTCTTAGGCGACTGACCCCAGGACAGCAAATTCAAAGCTCTACAGGAGCAGTAGGTAAAATGGAGTGAAGAAAACCAGATGCAGTAGGAAGCTTGTGTCCTCTCTTAGGGGACAAGTGGCCGCTCGGCTTAAGCCAACTGTGGCCATCAACTACTGCGAGCATTGGCAGATATTCTGATCTTTTTCAAAGAAGTTGGAAATCAAGATTTTTATGCAAAATTCTCTTCAATTTTATATATGGACAACTAATTCTTTTTTTCAACACCAGGACATTTAAAAAAAGTGTAATCTTGTCTGTGGGCTGAATGTGGTGTGTGAGTCACCAGCTTGTGCTGCCTGGTCTATAGTCTTCCTTCAGAAAAGACCACCCCATTCCTTCCTGATGATCTCAACCAGAGATCTAGTCTGTTCCCTCAGGAAGAGCCCTCCAAATGAATGCGACCTCAAGGAAACATGAAATACGCGAGTGCTTATCCAGTTCCTAATGCAAGCGGAGGAGGCCCATTTCTCAAAGAAGTGCCCACTGAGGAGGAAGGAAGCCCAGCAGGGCTGGGGAGCCAACCACCTCAAGTGAATTATTTGCCCACGTTTCTTTGTCACAGTTGGTGCATCTTAGCAAAGCACGCTCATGTACAGAGGAGGGAAGGCGGCTGCTTAGTGTTTGCACTGCCTCCGCAAAGCACTCGAGTGCTAGGATACATTTCTTAGGGACTGCTACTGGCTTTGCAATGAGTGGTTAGCAATGGGGTTATTCACGGAGATTCCTGACTTGGGTGGAACCTAATGAAGATGAGGCCATTTCTTTTTTCTTTCAGGCTTCTGTGGGGTACTATGGAGTGAGTCAGAGCCCTCAAACTGCTGAAGACACAAACGCGTTCTAGAGAAAAGGGTAGTGGGGAATAATGAGAGGGTGGTGGGGAGACCAGGCCTGGGGGTTAACAGCACCCCACTCCTGTCTTTAGGGCTAAAGGCTACTTAAGTGCAGTTCACGTCCTTCCTCTCCCAGCAATGTTAACACGGAGTTCTGGGTGGGTGGCGGGGTCCACGCATTGAGGACTAAAGGATGGGCTTTTCCTTTTGGGAAGTTGGGTATCAGAAGAGTCAAGCAGCTTTTCCCAAGGTCAGCCTCTGGCTCAGTTTCCAAGAAAATGTCACTCCAAGGAAAACAAAATTCTCTTTCTCAGTTGCCGTATACATTGCCTTTTTGCCCAGACTCTGTGAAAATGTCCTCCTTCTCCCTTTAAGATCCACACAGGTCAAAACAAGGTAGGATATATTTTTTAAATCAATAATTCTCAGGCATGGATCTGTTTATTTATTTAAACTACTCATCACTGCACCGGATGCATAAAGCATTCTTCCAGGCTCCATGGAGGACACAAGCTTCAAGGTCCCTGCCCTCCAAGTCACTTCAACTAAAACGTGCACCACTCCACCCCACTCCATGGTGTTTCTATCACCATCTTCAAAAATAATCATCTGCACTCAAGCCTCTACAAATAAATTCTGCCTGCTGCATCTATTTTTACTCTCTATTCCCTCAGCCTTTAGAAAAGAATACATTGTTTTTGTATTTGCTAAAATGTTCTTTCACATGTGCATGCTATCCATGTTATTTGCAAACTAGAGGCCTGATGCATGAAATTCGAAATTCGTGCAAGGGGCTTGGACCCCACAGCCGTGACAGCTGCCTCTGCCATGACCCCATGGTGCCACAGCTTAGTCCGGAAGGTCGTCCGGTCTAATTAGCATATTACGCTTTTATTATTATAGATTGTTAGGAAAGCCCTAGCTGGTTTGGCTCAGTGGATAGAGTGTCCGCCTGTGGACTGAAGAGTCCCAGGTTTAATTCCGGTCAAGGGCACATGCCCAGATTGTGGTCTTGATCCCAGTGTGGGGCATGCAAGAGGCAGCCAATCAATGATTCTCTCTCATCATTGATGTTTCTGTTTCTCACTCCCTCTCCCTTCCTCTCTGAAAAATATCAGTAAAAATAGATTTTTAAAAAATTGTTAGGAAAGACCACTGGGCCTCAACTACCATGATCCCGACAGCCCCTACCATGAGAGTAATACCTTTAGGTTAAGGCCGTGGTCGGCAAACTGTGGCTCACGAGCCACATGCGGCTCTTTGGCCCCTTGAGTATGGCTCTTCCTAAGCCTTAGGAGTACCCTAATTAAGTTAATAACAATGTACCTACCTATATAGTTTAAGTTTAAAAAAGTTTGGCTCTCAAAAGAAATTTCAATCATTGTACTGTTGATATTTGGCTCTGTTGACTAATGAGTTTGCCGACCACTGGGTTAAGGCATTGTCCCAAGACCCTTCTTAAAGGCAATTATTGCTCGGAAGCTATAGTACTTTTTAAAAATACATATTTTTATTGATTTCTGAGAGGAAAGAGAGATGGAAACCTTAATGATGAGAATCATTGATTGGCTGCCTCCTGCATGCCCCCCATTGGAGATTGAGACTGAAACCTGGGCATGTGCCCTGATCCAGAATGGAACCATGACCTCCTAGTTCATAGGTTAACACTCAACCGCTGAACCACACCGGCTGGCTGGATGCTATAGCACATTTTAAACCATGAGGAACCATAGACATGCACATAGAATATTTATCACATACAAAAATGTGTATCGTGGAAGGAGAAAGATAAAAGGAACAATGCCTACTAGAGAGCATGTGTCCAGGCAACATGGTGCAATGGAGTCTGTGACCCAATCAGAACATAACACTGAGGCCAGGTGTGGGGATTTGGAATAGCCAGGCACAGGGGAAAGAAACACAACACACACACACACACACACACACACACACACACACACACACACACACAGAGATTCAGGCTCAAGTCTAAGCCACATGATCCAAGACAGTATTTATGGAACATCAGGCATGGTTTCAGCTAATAAAAATGTCTCCCTTTTTTCCAAGTGTTATCATTATTGGTGTTATGCTGCCCTCAAGAATCTTTTAAGAAAATGGGTGATTGGTACAGCAGGATTCTGAAATTCCTTAGTCCTCTTGCTAAGTCCTTATCTTTATTTTAATCCTGCCAGTCCTGCTGGTCTATATAGTAGGTTGTTTATATCTAGCAACTGTCTAACTCACTTCAGAGCCTTTGCCATTGCAGCTCGAGTTGATGCCTGTTTTGAACTTCTGGTTTCCTGACTCATTTATCACTGCTAAGCCAGTAGGTGTAACCAGAATACGTTACTGCCCCATCCATCGCTGTGTATCTTCATCTATGACTGTTTAATAATTGATGCAAAACTCATGAATCATCCACATTCCAGTTTCAAGATACTGAAACTTCTGATACAAATTCTCCTGTGTTCGCATCATGTTCTTTGGTAGAGCAGTTAAAACTGGAAAACTTGGGCTGCTCAAGGCAAAATGATTTTATAGAAATAGGATGTGGCGAGAAGAATAAACTAGAGGACTTACACTTCATCTGAAATCATGGTCAACAGAAATCAACTCATCAAATTCAACATGATTTTGGTTTTTAAATGACCAGTTCATATGACACAATTTTATTCAATGCCCAGCCTTTCACACTGTTGAGCAAAAAACTATAAACAAAGCATTCTTCCTCTGTTCTGTAGACATGTAGACCAAGTGCACATTTTTTACTAAAAACAGAGAACAGAAGCCAAAACAGTTACAGAGGTCAAGTGTAGCTGGTGATTTTTAAAGGAAGTATGACATTTGCCCTGTTCTACATCTACTTGTGTTTATTTAATTTCCAGAAAATGGTGGCCTGGTAACCCCATTTCAGGTTCAATGAGCACTGCTAAGATCAACTTTTTCTTTAAAAAATCATTCTCAGGATCCCACAAAGGTCCAAGATTGGTAATTCCATACATATAGTCTCCATGTACCTGAATAATAGAAGTTAACTTGGCAATTATGTTGATGTGATGGGGAGACAGACGGAGGAGGGGATCCATGGCCTAGCTGCCCACAGTACTGTGCTAGGCTGGAGTCTGAGGTGGGCCCGGGATTATGGGGCAATGTACAATTCAAACAGCAGGTTGACTATTTTGACCAAATGCGGACACAGTTTAAAATGAGAGAGGACCTAAACCCAAATCCTCTGATGGGACAAAATCTTACTGACCAGGTCACTAGAACTGGCCTTCTCAGCATCAATCACAGACACAGGAATTGAAATGAGAGGGTAATGCAACGTGGCCTTCAAAACCCATTAAATATTTTACCTTTCATCTAAGAAACATTTGGTAGATAATATTATAGTCTTTGACCCTACTTGTATCAGCCGACTGATTCTACCTACTCACCTTTTGGCTTTCTTCCTGATGGTCAGGTCAACTCTGGGGAGAGTTTTGCAGTCGTTGGCAAATTGCAGCTGGCGAGCCACATGCGGCTCTTTGGCCCCTTGAGTGTGGCTCTTCCACAAAATACCACGTGCGAGCGTGCACGTACAATGCGATTGAAACTTCGTGGCCCATGCGCAGAAGTCGGTATTTTGTGGAAGAGCCACACTCCAGAGGCCAAAGAGCCGCATGTGGCTCGCGAGCCGCAGTTTGCCGACCACTGAGCTAGGGCAATCACATCAGCAAGGATGGAAGACAGGTGTCACAGAGGATGGCAATGGTGAAATAGGGTTAGTTGCCAGAAAGTTTGTGTTGAGAAGGATTTGGAAGGTCCCTTCTAGCCTGAAGGGCCATGATTATTTGGCAACGGGTCCTGCTGTGAGGGGAGGTAGCATGTCTGCCCTTTATCATCCCTACACAGGGGCTTCTAGCTAGATTGGCAATGACTTTGTGGATTAAACAAACAGAGGATTTTTAGGCTTCCCAGGGGGAATTAAAAATACTCTTTTCAGGCACTTAAAACTGTGGACTCCTTTCTGAGTTCTGATTCACAGTCCATTTTCTTAGATAAGGTTTTTGTTTCTGATAAGTTTTCATAACTGAAATAGTGTGCTGGAGCTATTAACTACCAAAATAGAAGGAAAAAAAGTCTGATTATGGCCAAGCAAGATATGCCCAAGTACTGCTACTGGATTGTGACAAAAGGGCCTTGTTGATGTTAATATATTATAAAATTAAAAAAAAGAATCAGCCAGCCCTAACTGGTTTGGCTCAGTGGATAGAGCATCGGCCTGTGGACTGAAGGGTCCCAGGTTTGATTCTGGTTAAGGGCATGTACCTTGGTTGTGGGCACATCCCCAGTAGGGGGTGTGCAGGAAGCAGCTGATCAATGTTTCTCTCTCATCGATGTTTCTAACTCTCTATCCCTCTCCCTTCCTCTCTGTAAAAAAATTCAATAAAATATATTAAAAAAAGAAAAATCAGCCAATAAAAGTGTATGTAATATTCTTACAATTTTGTTAAAGTACTTTCATTTCAAAATATATCTTTTTTTTTAACTGGTAAAGTAATGCATACTTACTAAAACTTCCATCAACACCAAGAAGATGCTTAAAATATAAAATGAAATTTTGCTAACAATCTGACTCTCCTGGACTTAACAGTTAACTCCTGTAAATCCATAAATATTCATAGGAAAAAGATCTGTCAGGGAGAGTTCAAAATGACAATGCTTTGGTGTAGAATGTGGATGGTTGATTTATTTTCTTATAGTCTTTTGTCAAAATTTTCAGTATTTTCTAATTTTTAGCATGATCATAAATCTTTGTGTAATTCTTACTGCAAACAAATTTAATTGGTTTTCAAACTGAATAAGAGATTTTGGCATTTATCTCAGTGACTTTTTAAACTTTTAAAAAATTACCTTTTTAATTCCCATGTGGCAAAATTTGTATGGGTTTGGACAAATGCAGGGATGTGTGTCCACCACCACCACCATCATGATCCAGAGCAGCTTCACCACATCCAAAATGTGCCTCACAGTGCCCCTTTTAGGGAATGATTTTTCAAAAGGGATAAAATTATGAAAATAAAATGAGCTGACAGGTATAGAGAGCTTCCAAAAGTTAAAAATGCTATGCAAATACAGAGCCTTAATACGCCTAGTCTTTACAGATATGACTCAATTCAATTTGGAGCCAATGGTCACTTTCTCACGACTCAAAGATTTTATTATTATTTTTAAAAATGTTTTTTTTTATTGATTTCAGAGAGGAAGAGAGAGAGAAACATCAATGATGAGAGAGAATCATTGATCAGCTGTCTCCTGCATGCCCCCAACTGGGGATGGAGCCCACAACCTGGGCATGTGCCCTGACTGGGAATCAAACCATGACCTTCTGGTTCATAGGTTCATAGACACTCAATTACTGAGCCATGCTGATTGGGCCAAAGATTTTATTTTTTAATCTTATTGCTTAGATATTATCACCCTTCTGGTTTTAGAGTGGTGGGGATCTCAATTAATCAATATACCTTTATCAACTTGCACCACAAGCTTCAGATGTTCTGCCCTTTGATCTTTGCCCTTTATCTTTCAATGGGGCTACGTCTGAGTCCTTGGTTCAGTAGCATTGCCTTTTTAAGTTGACCCTATTTCTCATATTCCTTTAGCTTGATCCTAGTGACAGGAGTGGTAAATATGAAGTTCTGAGTAGTGATAACAAACAGATCTAATCTGGCTTACAAATTTTGATCTACGGGAAGGCGCTGCCTATTGAGAAGAGTTCTGAGGTCAGAGCCAGGCTTGGTGGAAGAGTGTTGTGATCAATTAGTCATGTCTACCAGGGGCATGGACATAGGCAGCACACATGCTACCTGCTTGCTCTCTTGACCTTCTGTGAGTAAGACACTTTCTGATCCAGACTTATTCCTTTGTCACCCAACCAGTGTCTGGTATTTAGATACCGAATCCTCTCTTTTCATTTGAATACAGTTAATTCTTTGCATAGTCGTTTAAACTTGAACCTGGTGCTGGTTCCTCTTGTATGAAAGAAGGCAGGTAGAGGGGTCCAACAGCCCCAGTTCCCTAGATCTTGTCACAACTGCTGCTTCCTATTTAACCACAAACAAGTGCTAGAAAATGGGTACTGTTTACATGTCAGTCTGCTTCTGCCAACCAAGCTCATTACGGGCAGATAGTGTGTTGTGGCAGAAACCCTTGGTGGGCTACTCTAGCCAGTGCCTGTTGTGCTTGCCTGCCTCCTGCCGTAGAAGCTGAAAAATGCAGATACTCCCTTCCCAGCCTCCCCTGTAGCTACGTGTGGCCAAGTGACCCAGATCTGGCCAACGAGACATATAGGAACATCTTCTGGGGGACAAGGAGGCAGAACTTCCAGGAAAAATGTTCCTTCCCTGAATAAAAGGAAGGAAGCAAGTAATGGGACACCTTCTGGTGGCACTGAGTACTTCGTGCTTCCTGCCTTTGTATGTGGCTATCTGTGGACTCGATATGTGAAGCTGTGGCAGCCATCATGTGACCAGGAGGTGATAAGTCTAAAGACTTAAAAAAGCCAAGAGGCTGAGTATGACATGGAAAAATAGGACAATGTCCTTGATGATAGCACTGAACTACAAAATCTACCTCAGAGATGGCCTATGCTTGGACTTGTTAAATGATAACCTGTGGTTTAAGCCACTGCTAAACCACAGAGTTTTTGTTATTTGCATCACATGCAAACTAATAGGCACATATTTCCATCTTAGTTTTCCTCTTAGCTCTTTGCACAAGACCAGATTATTAATGCATGCTGAATTGGAATTTCCACGCACAAACTCGCACATGCACATTTTCATTTCACTCTACCACACAACCAGTTTTTTGGGGATTTTTTTGCACTTGTTTGGTTCCCAGTACAGGTATTGAGGTGGCTTGTTTATCTCCCTATCCTTGAGTGAAAACGGTACATTACTTTTTGATCATTCAAATATGAAAGCAGCTTATTGGGACAGCATACCAACCCCTCCCCCCATTAATCATGGTGCCCATCATACAATTATGACTTCAAAGGGACCCAGTCATGCCCTCCTTAGGAGCCACGTTCTCCCTGCTAATGTGCAGGAAGCCCACCATGCTTGCTGAGCTGTGAAAATCCAGATGGTAGGAAGCAGGTGAGTAATGAATGCCATGCTGTTCCCATTAAAATGCACACAGCTTCCCCACGCTGACCGAATGCCCAGCACTAACCAGGGCTGAGGCAACCCGGGCCATGTGGGTTGATGGGAGATTTCCTTTCATTCAAAACATGTTTCTGCAACATAGAAGCTGAGAAGAGAGAATTTTCCTGTAGTTGGAACAAAACTTGCCTAAAGGGCAAAGTTTTAAAAATTATAAATTGTCTAAGTAGGCAAAAATCCAGTGGGAAATTGGTTGCAGTCCAGACTTGCCTACAAACCCCACGCCTGTGTGGCTTACGGTGGAGTCTGCTGTCGAGGTGTCTACCATCTGTCACCCACTCTTTCAGAAAGCAGAGGAGTAATTAACTGCTCGGGCAATGCAAACCCTGTCAGTCATGCAGGTCTATTATCTACACAACATGGGGCATCTACCGCTGACCCCACAGTCAGCGGGACTCCGGGTCCAAGTGGGCAATCTCATCACATCTGCAGGGGACTAGGTGCTCCAAAGCAGGTAGTCTACCGCCCAGGCACGCTTAACCTGGAGTCTGTTTGGGACGCCTTTGGTCAAAAATTTTGTGGTGTCGCATGCTCTGAAGTCAGTAAGGCATGGCATCTGCGCTAAAATTCCCCACGTCTGTGGGTGGGTTCTAATATCACTTCCTTAGTGAAGCCTTGTGTGTCCTCCCCCTCCAGCGGTTCTCAACCTGTGGGTCGCGAACAATGAAAATACATCCTGCATATCAGATATTTACATTACGATTCATAGCAGTAGCAAAATTACAGTTATGAAGTAGCAACAAAAGTAATTTTATGGTTGGGGGTCACCACAACATGAGGAACTGTATTAAAGGGTCGCGGCGTTAGGAAGGTTGAGAACCACTGCCTCAGACAGTCCCTTTATGATGCAGCCTCACTGCCCGCACATCTCCATCACCACAGCTATCACCACTTACTGTTAGCACTTATCCCAAAGGTAACGGAATCAGTTTACATGCCTATCGCAGTCTTTAAATTCCATATAAAATGTATTCATCATTGAACGTTCAGTGCCTAGCTGAGTGTCTGAATGTGTAACAGATGAGTCTTGATTTTTTTTTCTTTAGAGATGAGAGCCAGAGAGATCCCACACCAAAGTGGACCAACACAGACAGGCTGGTTACCTTAAACAAAGTACCAGAGAACAAAATATTTATGCTGGTTGAATATAAAAAAGATTTTTAGGGGATGTGAGGCAAGGGCAAGTTCTTGTTTGGAAGGGTATTCATGACT
Source organism: Myotis nattereri (assembly GCF_964212035.1). NCBI lineage: Eukaryota > Metazoa > Chordata > Mammalia > Chiroptera > Vespertilionidae > Myotis > Myotis nattereri. Next base: position 86,668,315 of record NC_138080.1, read on the forward strand.
TTAGAACCAGATAGATTGATCCTAAAAAGACTTTATAGCATTGGCAAGGAATTAAGGGTCCTATGAATCATAGGGAAAGAAAAGAGCAGATGGGCTGGTGACGAGAGGGTACTGGAATATAGTGCTATTTGGGAGTGGGCATGGAAGTAGCAAGGAGACAATCCAAAATGTATTTTAAGCAAATAGGCCTGCAATTCCAGGAATCTCTTTAGTGGATACCTATTATGTGCATGTCTTAGGACTGGATGCCAAGGATATGCTAATAAACAAGTGAGGAAGAAAGAGGGTGGAAGTGCTGAATGAATGAAGGAATGAGTGAATGAATATATGAATAAAGAAGCAAATACATGTATGGATAAATAAACCAGTAACCAGGACGGGTCCACCATTAATAGCTGAAATAAAATCTGTACAAATTCAATTCCTACCCTCAGCCAAAAGATAGCTAGGAAGAAAAATGCTATTGAAATCATATTTTCACAGAATTTTCAAATTATCTAGTAAGAGTTTCTCCCATAAGTCACTATTTCAGAGATCCATGTGGTTTTATTTTTCTTCTTCCCTCATCTCTTTCCCCTTTCCCTCTTTTTCCTTCTTCCTTCCCTTTCCCCTCTCTCCCTTTTCACCATCCTTTCCTCCTTCCCTTCTTTTTCTTTTGAAGCTGAGAGCAGCAAGTACTCTATCCCTCTGCCCCCAGGTCAAGGTTCATTACCTCCTATCTGCCTACCAGGCAGAAGGCTGCTCACCTGTTTACATTTTAGAAATGATGAGTAAACTACAAGATTACTTCCCAGTGGGCAGCCTGACCTCTTTATGGCCTTTCTTGGGTAACTTTCACCACCACTCCTATTATTATTATACAAAGAAACAAGTCTGTCAGAGGGGAAAAAGATACCCACACTGTCATCCCACCCGTGGAAGATTTATAGACACTTTGCAAGTGGCCAGACCCAGGTGATGGTGCCAGGAACTTTCCAAGTGATTTGTAGATCTCCCTTCCAAGAAGTCAGTCTTCAACGGAAAAGTCTTCTAGCTGCACATTCCTTTGTTAAAGTGCAGCTACAGGGAGAGGATTGAAATTGTGTTGCAGAAGACTCATGAAATGAACTTGCTATTAATATGGCCTCAAGATATTTCAGTCTCAGAAAAACACCAGGATTGCAGTTTAGAAAAGCACAACTTTCCTTTTTCTTTTGTGTGTGATTTAATCACGACTTTATTCACTTGATATAACTGCACTCAACATAAAGTAATTCTAACCAGAGGATCAAGAGATTTACTCAAAAGAGAAAATATAATGTAATTTTCTTTACAAAATGATTCACAACAGCTTTGAAAAATGACAAGTTCTCCAACTGCCTTTAAAATGGGCAATTTACAAAAACAAATATTTTTCACATATTTCAGGAACATTTCTGTAATGGAAGTCTCCTGGCTTTAGGTACCATCAATATGCTAGTAACTACTAAGTTCAAATCTCTGGCTCAGATGACTCCCCTTAACAGGACACTTGTATATCTATTCCTGGGCAAATATTTTTGAGCTCCACTAACACTATGCTGGATCTTGGATCAACAGAAAAACACAAATTTTCTTTGAGACTATTAGTCATTGAGTTGGCCTATGCATGCCAAGTATAGTACTCGCTCTTTACATATACTCTCTTCCTAAATCTACATTATCATCTTCATTCACTGAACTCCTACTTTGGCCAGGATCTGTGCTTTGTCATTTAATTTTCCAAATCCATGATTTCAGTATCTTCCCGTTTTTTTTTCAGATGAAGAAATGGTGGCTCCGAGAAGTTAAAGAACTTGCCCAAATTTGGGAGGCTAATCGTGCAGCTGGGACTGGAACCCAACTCTAATTTTAAAGCCCAAGTTTCTTGACCTGCCTCTGTTAAGTCTCATTTCTTTTTCCTCTGCCTCCTATTATTTCTTGTTCCCACTCTCTTTTGTCTGTCACTCCCCCCCCCCCCACCCCCGCCATCCTTTCTAAATCTTTCACACGTAGATACAAGCTTTATTTCTTAGCACAGCAGAGGGGATCTGGGCTCAATGGTAACTTTCCATCCTATCTTCTGTTCGTCTTACCACACACCTGACACTTTAGCCCGGTTGAACTCTTTGGATTTCCTAAGCAGACACGGTCTTTGCTGACCTCTGTCCATGCCATTTCACTTCCCTAAGACTTTCTGTCCATTACCTATGTGTGTGGACCTCTTCTCCTCCTAGAGAGCATGCTCCTTGGGGGCAAAGTCTTTACTATTTTAGTCTGGGGACCTCGCATAGGAATGGGCACTTAAGAGGTTTGCACAAATTCCTACATTCCTGTTGGATGGCTGAATGAAAAAAAGGAATGCATGAAAACTTCAAGGCCAGGACCAAGCTTTCCACGAGCTTCCCTAGTTGAAAAACATCCTCCCTCCTTACAACTCCTACACTTTATACTTTTCATCACCTGCTACCTGTGACATTTTCAATGAAATGTATTTCCTTAAGGGCAGAGTTCCTATTCTACTCATCTTTGACTCTACCAATAAACTCTTCACCCTGGAATTTGTTCTCACAGTATTTATCCCCCTTCCCCTCCCTTCCAAGGGGAAATTTAGTTGGAAATTAATATCTTTTAGAAACCAAGTAAGGACAGTTTCCATGTGAAACTTCACTCACCGAGTTGGCATCTTTTTATGGAGAATGACTCATTTATATTGGATTATGGTGCAAATATTGATAGACAGCTTGAATATAGTGTATGCGTATTGTCTCCTTAACTAGATTATAAATTCCCTGAAGACAGAATCATATTTATTTCTTTAATAGACCGCATGTTTATCTGTATCTAGGATCTCATTCTGTGCAGAGCAAACATGACATAAATGGTCCACACTTGGAGATTTAGGATTTTCATGGGACAGCTGAGTGTTGGTCTATGTAATACATGACAGCTTTCTTCTAAACTTAAAGTTATAAATGCTCCATTTTTGCCTCCAGCTTATTTTTTAAAGTAGTTCATTACTACATAGGCTCACAGCCTGGGACATCTCTGAAATAAAACCAGTATTTGAGGAATCAAGTACCAAGGCCAATTTCAGAAGCATTTCTTCTGCACTAAGCACATGGGTGAGGAGTGGGAACAGGGTCATATTCCTGCGTCTCTAAGGACTCTACTTTTGGGGACATTTTAAGTACTGATTCCAACAACCTAAGTTACTGCCTATGAAGAGTATACAAAAGCTTAGGGTGTGCCAATGACTACAAAAGCCAATGACTACAAAAGCAGGTTTTTAGTTGTGAGGACCTGAAACACAGAGTTTATACTTGTTTTATTATCTATTAACTAGAGGCCCGGTGCACGAATTCATGCATGGGTGGGGTCCCTCAGCCTGGCTGGCGATCAGGGCTGAACAGGGCGTCTCGCCCAGTCCTGATTGGGGCTGATTGGGGTCAGCCGGCTGGTGGGAGGGACCACAGGAGGTTGGCTGGCTGCAGGAGGTTGGCTGAGGGAGTGCACTGACCACCAGGGGGCAGTTCCTGCATTAAGCATCTGCCCCCTGGTGGTCAATGCGCGTCATAGTGACTGGTTGACCAGTCCTTCCAGTCGTTCAGTTGTAATGGTTGCTTAGGCATATTTATATTTATATATTTTCTATACAAACAATTGTAAACCCACTTCTGCCCCACCCTGAATTAACTGCAGTAGGAAAATTCCTCTCTCTCCAACCCACAGTGTAGCAGGCTCTTAGCTTTGATTGTAATCCACTGATTATTTCCTGCAAAGTTCCCGGGAAGAATGAAATGTCAACATATTATCAGGCAACAGAAGGAATAAAACCTTTAAACACTAACAGTACAGACACAACCCTGCCCATAATCTTGCATACACAAACTCTTCTTCACAGTAACATGTACCAGTAGCTGTTTTGAGGAAGTTTTGGGCTAATACAACCTTTCAGTAATTTATTACTAAGGAAATGCTGTGAACTGGCCTTTTCCTACCTCTCAAACCTCATCTTAAATCATGTCCCTGACCCCCTTCCCTATGTTCTCACCCACCAGCTGCCTTAAAGATCTCATACATGCCAGGCCTCTTCTGACTTTGGAGTCTAAAAAACGAACATGCTGCTTGCTCTTTGCCTAAACGACTCTCCTTCCCCCCGCTCCCCTTCCCTTGGCTAACAGCTATTCATTTTCACATTTCAGCTTAAACAGCACTTCCTGAGGGAGGCCTTCCTGGAGTCATTCTGCATTGCTCCCCACAGTACCTATTCTTTTCCTCCTTTAAAGCATCTATCAAAATCCATCATTACATGTTTGTGTGTGTGTGTGTTTATTGTTAATTTCTACTTCCCTATAAGACTGTAAATTTCACCAGGGCAGGGATCATAGCTGATTTTTTCACTGTAGTATTCCTGGCTCACAGCAAAAGGTTTGACACATAGTAGACACACAATCAATGTTCAATGAAGTCTAGTTTTTGAGAATTTTGTTAATAGTTGTTGCCTCGTCACTTGGGTTGATATCCTCTTTCTAATATTGTTCACACACACACACACACACACACACACACACACTTGGTTTTTCAGTCAACTGGGTGGAGCAGCTGTATGAGATAATGAAAAATTTAAAAACCAATGAAATCTGCCTTATTCTTTTAATTGTCCTGAGCTAATCCTATACATGAGTGCACATGCATTGTAAAATGTACACACGCCCTTCAAATTCAAGCCCCTGTCTCAGCCAGTCTCCACCCTTTCAATTCTCAGGAAGAAAGAATTCTCAGCCTGGGTGGGAAGATCTTTCTACGCCAAGAGGTCTGACCCAGTGAACTATTTCCGTCAAACGCACGGTTTGCATTGGATTGCCGGGTCGCTGGAAAGGGATTTCTGGATTAGACAGTTCATTAGTGGTGGAGCCAGCATCCAGGGCCTGTCGGTCGCTGCTCTCCATGCCTGGAATTAGCAAAGTGACATGGCGGAAGCTGCTTGAGTGACTGGAGCCAGTGAGTCACACGGAATAATGGCTGAAATAGCAGCTACCCAGAGGCACCAACCACACCCTGAAGGCTCAGGATCCCCAGAGTGTACACAGCTGAAAACGAGGTTCGGTGTTGGCTGAAAATGACTCGTGAGCACCGTCTATGTGCCTAACCTAGGGTGTGGTTTTGAGAAGTAACTTTAGGAGGTAGTCAATAGCAGTCTCCCAACAATCAGTTTAAATTCCAGCATCGCCACTCACTAGCTGGCTCATCTGGGGTATATTTCTTAACCTTTTCCTCCCTGTCACTTATCTAATCTGTACATGGGGAGGATATTACAGCAAGGATTAAATAAGGAAATGTGTTTAGTGCTTATGTGTGTCAGGCACCATTCTGAGTGTTTTGCATAAGTGTTAGAATAATGCTTTCCCTGGAAGTAAGATAGTGAATGGTTAGCAACATCCCTTTAGATGTCAGAGAGGCACCATTCAGCTCTGTCATTTATAACGGATGTGCCTTTGGACAAGTGAGTTGAATTCTCTGAACTTCAGTTTTCTTCTCTGTAAAGTAAGAACACTGGTCCCACTTTGGAGGGGAGTTATGAAGATTAAATGATAAGGGAGGTAAGGAGCTTCCTGGCACATTGGAGACTCAGTAACTACGGTCAATTGTTATTTTACAAGTGCATTACTCCTTTGGATCCCAGAGGACACAGAGCAAGTCTTCACAACGCCACTGTGTCGGACCGAACAGCCCAGGGGACACCGTTACGGTGGCTGGTCACATCTGACCCCAGAGTTGGTTTACTTAGCACTGCATAGTCAGCCCACGCAATTTTTCCAATTTTTTTGAATAACTTGCCAACATTGAAAAGTTGTGAGTTTCACATAAAAATATCCAGATTTCCAGTTTCTTTAGAAAAATAACAAGATGGGCACCATGGGACCGGCACTCCCACTCCTGGCTTGAGCGGGACTGCCCCTTTAGAAGGGAACACGATCTTGAATGTACCTCCACTCTCCCACTTCCTAGTGCACTCCAACCTTGAGGCTGAATGTCAACTCCATTCATCCTCAGGAGGCTTCCCTCTATCCCCTGCTTCATCGTAGGTGTTACTTGGTCTCTGGGGGCATTGAGTTAGCAGCTGCTGGTCTTGACTATTGTCAAGAAACTGCTGCCTCTAGAAACTGCTGCCTCTACATGGCAGCATGCAAGGAAACAACCCTTTATCCACACAGCCTCAGGCTACTGGACTGCACTGACAAATGAAAGTGTAAAATGAGTCCATTCCACAGCCAGAGGCCGGCCTCTCCACGGAGCTTAGCACGGGCTTGGCGAATAGCCTCTCACCCGAAAGTTGAACCCATAAATTCACGACTTACCCTGAATCCTCCAGTTCCATTTAGACCAAGGGTGGAGGATACGGGACAAAGGATAGAGGATCTATACAACAACGCATTAGAGCTGAGTTCTCTAAATATAATCTATGGATTGCTGTTCCTTAGGTAAAAAAAAAAAATCACTTTTTGGAAATAGCTAGTACATGATCTCCCATCTTGGGGACTCATCTGGGCAAATTAAAGTCTCAAAAAACCTGAAAAAAAGAAGTTCACTCACAATTCATTCATTTAACAGATGTTTATTAAACACCAACTATATGCCAGGCACAGTTCTAGGTGCTAGGATTTCAGCATTGATAGACAAGAACCCTGAACTCAGGTAACATTTTAGCTTGGAGTAAAGAAGAGTGCTTCACTTTGTTTCCAAATTTCTGCCTACATAATGCCACTGAGAAACACTGCTGTATGCTTAGTGAGTAGCCCTTTGCAGAAACTATGGCCAGAGGCTGTTCATGATAAAGAACTGAGAGAGATCACCCCCACTAGTGTCTAACAAAATAAGACCACTCCAGAACCCTTTGTAGAAAAACACATAATTTACTTCTTCAAAAGTCAGTGAGCGCACTAGGCCAGCCTTAGCTTGGGAAAAAGACCACGGCCTCACCTGGGACCTCAGATGCAGTGAAGGTTTTGAGACTATCAGAGGTTAGCTTGACTTTCACCTCCAATGTGGAGCTGTTTTTCTCTGCATCTATGCTGACCCAGTTGGAAATGTATTTGTTTTTCACTGTTTAATCTTCTGCATCACCCACTGTTGATTAGATTGAATTAATTTATGTTTTTAATGAATTTAGAAACTCACAGTGCTGCAGCAGAAAAGACTTCAGACAGCATCTGGCCACCAAATGGATTGATTACCTTGTCTGCAAAAGTCTTTCAAACATCTGGGGCCTGAGTTGGTGAAACGTCCAGAAGCTCTTTCAGAGGCAAGAAGTGCCCACCGAAGGGAAAGACAGGGTGCTGGAAATAGGTAGGGTTTGCTTTGATTTCTAAATCGGGATCCTGGCACGACCCCAACATGCAAGCACATTTTGCTGCTCATTGGCACAGTTTCAATGGCGCTGAATAGATTGATCCGAATCTGTTTTGTTCAACATAATCAGAAGCCACCGGGCCTGAGCCCTGGCTGCCGCCCCGTGAACTTCCTTGGCAATTCCTTCCCTGTGGAAGCTCCCACTGATCGTTAAGATGAAACATTTATAGGAAACATTTAGAGAGAAGCACTTGGCTCTCATTCACTCAACAAACAATATTGGGGGCCCACTGTGTGCCTGGCACTAAGCCACGTGCACCTCTTCATTAGCTACTCTTGGCAACAACCCTACAAAGTAGGCAAGCACTGCTCCTCCACTCTCAGAGATATGGTTGAGGACTACACAAAATAATAATTATTAATGTTAGTATAAACATGACTAATAAAGGATATAGACAGACACACAGGCACACACATGTGCACACATAAACATGCATGCACAAACACACTTGTGCATGCACTCAAACACACACACACACACACACACACACACACACACACACACACACACCTGACTCTCTATATGACGTTTACATGCATTAAGTCATTTAACTCTCATAGTAAAACTATGAGGTAGATGTCACTATCACCACCCCCACTTTACCGATGCCAGCATTGAGGTACTGGGAAGTTATGTGACTTGCCCACAATAACCCAACTAGCCCCTTTGGCAGAGCCTTCTAACATGGGCAGCCTGCCTTGAGAGCCTTTGCTCTTGACCACTCTGCTTTCCTACCTCTGGATAACATTTAGGGAAGACATACTATATGTCAGTCACTATCCGAGGGGATTAGCTTCATTGGACTTTAATCATTCACACCTTATACCATGGGTATTATTATTCCCCGACGTGGAAGCTGAGGTCTAGAAACATTAACCTATTGAGGTCACAAGGAGAGTTAGTAACAGCGCTGGGCCTCACTCAGGTCTGCAGGGTTACAAAGGCCACTTTCTTCTTACTGAGTTACCTGCTGACAGGTGAGAGAAAAATGGGTGGTGTGAACGCAATAGCTTTCTCAAAGCTGCACCAGGAAACCTGTTGGACTGGTCAAAAGAGAGGGTGCTCTGGCTGCTATCTACGCACAGCCAGGAACACCCAGAAAAAGAGGAGAATGTACAAAAAACAAGAAAATAGCTTCATCTTAAAGAGGGAGGGGAAAGATATTAGAAATCTCATTGCCTGACTGGTTTTTCTGGTTCAAGTTCAGAGAGGAATGACTGACAACCAGGTGGGCTGCTTACATTAAAACGACAGTGCAAAAGCCTGTCTCACGGAACAGCTGTAATTTTCTGAACAATGGATGCTGACTGTTGCACAACCAGGTTGCCACAGGTGCACACTGGCATTGAAAAACCCACGTTGATATGGCTCCTGTGGCACATCATCATGTTCTCAGTCTTGCTACTTCTCGCATTTGAAAAACCCCTTATTTCCTTCCATTCTTCCCTTGCCCAAGCCTCTACTTAACGCAGCCATGCCATCTGCCTTCTTTGGACCTTTGGACCTGTTGCCTCCCTGCTTGGAAGCTTTTTCATCTAAATGGTCTGGCTAACCTCTCTTTGTCCTTAAGCCTCAGGTTCGACATTCCTTCCTCCAGGAAGCCTTGCTTGATTTCCCTGTTCTGGGTTTGGGGGCCATTTTAAGTGAAACCTTTTTCAGCACTTCTTACAATGGATCCACGTTTTAGAACTCTCTGGGTCCACGATACAGTGCAATCCTATTTTTTGGTCTCCTCACTGAGAAAGCATATCTTGGTTACTACTGTATGCATTGCCAATGTATAGCCTGGTACATAACATGTGTCCAATGCATACTTCATTGAATGAATGGATGGAGGGACTGTGAACATTATAACATCTTCTTGACTGGTCTCTCTACTTCAAATCTCTTACCTCCACACTATATGCTACAGCCTAGAAGTCACTAAACTTCTCTTTAAGCTTTCATCATGTCATTTGGTTCTTATCACTTCCCCTTGAACATGCACATGGAAATCAGTGTGTGAGGAGCAATTAAGTGACAGGGGGCATGGAGTCCTAGTAGTGTCCTATATCTTGATCTTGGTAATGGTGACCTAGGTATATACATATGTAAAAATCATTAAGCTAAGCATGTAAAAAAAATGCACCTTACTCTAAGTAATTAATACTTCTGTCTGAATAAATAGATCCTTTGCAAGCTCATTGTGTTGATAGCATAAAATCTGCACTTCCTTGTGCCAGAGTTCAAGGTTCTTCAGTCACTGGCCCACTGGCCAACTTACTTGTTCAAACTCACTTTTCTAATACACACACCCTGATCATCTCCTAGGTCCTCAGTCTCTTCTCACTGGCTCCCATCTCTATGCCCCAACTCATACTGTCTTACCCTAAGTTTCTATTCCTTTCTTTTTTACGGGTTGGGAGTTCCTCCCATTTTTGAAGGACCACAGATCTCATTAACTTCTCTTTTTGAACCCTATTTTGTCTGGTTCATTCACTCATGTCAACATTTCTTGATAACTGTTAAGTGCATTGAAAAGCAAAGACTTTATCTCATTTTCAATGTTTATATTTAGCACAGTACCCAGTACAATGGTGGACTCTAAATATATATTTGTTATGGATATAATGAGAGCCAACCTATGTGCCCAGACCCCGGCAGCCAAGGGCTTGTACAGAGATTAAACAGCCAGGTTGTCTGTGTCCTCTAGGAGGAAAACCCAGTGTCAATGTTAAGACCACAGACTTAGGATTCCTATGTGGTTTCATATCCAGGTCTTAGGACTCTCTGGCTCCACAATCCAGTGCAACTTGGGTTGCCTCATCTGTAAAATGCAGACTTCCCCTAGGGCTGTTGTAAGGATTACATAAGAACTTAATTTTTAATTTTACTAGTGAATACTTGTTGCATTTGCCATTTTTCTTAAATAAAACACAGTCACATCCAAATAAAAGTCCATGTTCTTAATATTATGCAAAGGATTCAGCATAGTGGCTGACTCACAGGAAACACATAAAACATGGTGGATATTATCATCAGAGCTATTAAATATAGATAAATAGTTTCAGAGAAAAGCCTATGAATTGATAAAATTGTAGAAAGCCAGAAGAGTGGGCATCTTGAGAGAGATACATGTGCACTTAAACACTGAATGATTTCATTCACAAGAAACTCCTTAGGGAAATTTCATCACATGCCATTAACATGGTCCCACAGGCAAGAGCTGGCCTCTCCTCTTTACATATTTAATATCTTTGCAAAAATCCTGAAACCATCACCATCTTGAAATATATGAAGGCAAGCGTATCTGGGGGGTACATGCAAACACATTCTACTTTCGTTCTAGCTGACATACTTCTTTAATCATCGTAATTCCTGGCGCTTCTCTGAAAACTTTTGACCTTAGGATAGCTCTTTGATTGCTCAATAAGCTTCTGACAGCGAGCGAAGGAGAACACGGAGGAACAAGTCGCGGTGTGTTCTTACACCCTCATTTAAAAGACAACAGTTTAATAATTCTAATTCATACACACTTCTATTCATGCAATCAATAATTCACGGCAGGTCCTCTGCGGCATTTTAGCGACAACAGAAAGGGCAGGGTATGTCTTCTCTCCCCTTCGCCTTCCTTTCTTCACGTCGTCATGCCTGGAGCCTGCAGAGTACGGGATCTCAAGGAAACAGTTTCCATGGTGATTCTTCCTTTGAGTACCCGACTGCATCTCACTCTTTCTGGAGTGAATGAATGCTTTTTATTGCTTTCATGCTAAATATATGGAAGATTAGATTTGATTTCCTCAGCAGTGATAGTTTTATCAGGAAAATGGAAAGGAAAAACACAGCATGAAGAAACTGCCTCTCTTTTGCCACTGCACTATCAGAAAGAAAAGCAAAGCATTTCAGAGGAAAAAAATAACCAGCCACGGGGAGATGGATGCAGGTGTCTGGAAGCGAGGATGTGCAAGCATGCATCTCAATGTTAGAAAGCCTGCCTTGGGAGGAAATGGCTTTAATCCTCCAGATGTTGAATGTAAGTTAACCATAAAACACCGAGTTACAAGAAATAACCCGACTTTTAATGGACTGCCCTCTTCTCAGCACAGAAAATATGAGATCATACAGAAGAAAATCTTCAAACACACAGTACCATCCCTACTTTATATTTTATTAAGGAGAGTTTTGCTTTCTTTCTACTAACACTAAATACTTAATTTTCAAAATAGTTAGGTGATGCCCATTGGACTCCCACAGGACTCTGGCTTTCTGGACACAGACCTCATCATACTAATATCACCCACTTGTTCACCTTCCCCACTAGGACCCTAAAAGGGAAGAGCCTATGTCTTTCCCATTCACTGTTACACCCTTGCTCCTGGCACAGCACATAGAGGAAATGGACATTATGACCAGGAAACTATGAAAGGGTCACTTTGACTCATTCAGGTCTCCCATGTAAAGCACCAATAGACTGTTGCATGGAGAGGGATTCATGTAAGTAAAAATCTCAGCAACAGGGACTGTTTTCAACGGTCTCTCTTGCCCTGAGCCCTGCTCTCTCCCTATCTTGGAGGCAGTTGGGTTAAAGGGAAGAACTGGTGGTGGGAGGAGAGGGCAAAGATTGTATCACCCAGTAAAGCCTCCTCCATATTACACACCCATTCCACAATGCCCAGAGTCAAGTCAGCACTAGGCACCAAATAAACAGAAGAAAACTGGGATCTAAAACCAGTATGAACCAAGGAGTAAGCATTCAGCATCTTTGCCAAACCAGGTACTGTCCCAGGTGCTGATGGAGACAGAGCTGAGCACAAGAATGTTTGCCCCCAGGAGGTTTAGAGTCCAGCAGGTTTGGGGAACATGTGGAAGAGGGTGGGGCCGAGCACAAACACAGACATTCTGATTATTAACAACAGCTCCAACAACTGATATTTACTGAACAATGTGTTAGGAACTCTTTTAAGCACCACATATGCATGAACTCACTTGATCCTCATAACATATCTATGGTCGGTACTATTATTTTTATTTGACATATAAAGACTCAGAGGCTTCAACAGACTAGGTTACTCACCTAACATCCTAAAGCCAGTTAGTGGTAGAGCCAAGATTCAAACCCATGTAGTTGGTCCTTAAGTTGACTGACGCAATTCTGAATCTCAAGCTCATGGGATCTCATCTGAGAGAACCACTCTACAAAGGCTTTCCCACGGTCTCCTCTGCTGTGTGAATTACTCAAAGCCCATTAAGTTCATAAATGCCTCTGGCCAATCCTCAGGATGCAGAGAGGGCCCGATAAATTCCAGATTCCAAAAGGCAGAGCAGTTCTGTGGGTAAGTAGATGTTTGAACAGAGCGTCTTACATGTCCCTCTAACTGTGACATATACTATGGCAGGACTGCCTCTGGTTCATACAGACATCTCCAAGGGACTCTCAGAAGACGGTGTTAGCTTTCACTGTATAGAACTGTCACACTCCAGTGTTTTGAATGGAGGGGCTCTTTTGGAACTCAAAACGAAACCACCTTGCAAGAAATGCAAAATTCATCAACTGTATCCTGAATGCCATGTCCATGGAGAACAGTGGCAAGAATAAGATCTCAGAGCCCTAACCGGTTTGGCTCAATGGATAGAGCATCGGCCTATGGACTGAAGGGTCCCAGGTTCGATTCCGGTCAAGGGCATGTACCTTGGTTGCGGGCACATCCCCAGTAGGGGTGTGCAGGAGGCAGCTGATCGATGTTTCTAAACTCTCTATCCCTCTCTCTCCCTCCCTCTCTGTAAAAAAATCAATAAAATATATTTTTTTAAAAAGATCTCAGTGTATGAGCTCACAGACACTTCCCTTTATCTAAAAAAGCATGGATCCCCTTAACTATGTCAACACACGCATTAAAAAAAATAGGATAGGAAAGAAGTGTATTAAGGCTTATGGGCAGGATGATGAGGCTTTAAATTTTACTATTGTTTCATTGAGACACTTCTATCTCTCAGTTTTCTGTAAGGAGCAGCTATAATTTTAAATTCTACAAAATAGCTCACTTTAAAAAAATACTATGACTCTTCAAAAGGAGAGCAAAGACAGGAACAAGAGAGACACTGATTTAGTAAGTGCTACCTATCAGAGCTCAGAATCAGAAATGAAAAAAGAAAGGTTTACTCTGTAGCATTACCTACCCTACTGTGTGACTCCTATTAATGGGATATTTTAACAGAAGACTCTTCGTCCATATTTAGGAATAAGAATTTACTTATTGTTATGGAAAACAGTATGGAGCTTCCTCAAAAAGTTAAAAATGGAACTCTCATTTGACCCAGTGATCCCAGTTCTAGGAATATATCCCAAGAAACCAGAAACACCAATCAGAAAGGACATATGCATCCCTATGTTCATAGCAGCACAATTTACCATAGCTAAGATTTGGAAACAGCCTAAGTGCCCATCAGCAGATGAATGGATTAGAAAATTGTGGTACATATACACAATGGAATACTATGCTGCTGTAAAAAAGAAGGAATTCTTACCATTTGCAACAGCATGGATGGAACTGGAGAGCATTATGCTAAGTGAAATAAGCCAGTCAATGAAAGAAAAATACCACATGATCTCACTCATTTATGGATAATAAAGACTATTATAAACTGATGAACAAAAATAGATACAGAGGCAGAGCAGCATCAAACAGACTGTCAAACTGCAGCAGGAAGGCCGGGGAGGGTTGGGGCGGGGGAGTTAAGAGATCAATTAAAGGACTTGTATGCATGCATATAAGCATAACCAATGGGCATAAGACACTGGGGGGTAGGGGAGGCTGGGGGAAGGTCAAGGGGGAAAAAAAAGAAGACATATGTAATATTCTTTATAATACCTTAAGCAACAAAACAAAATTTAAAAAACAGAGAATTTACTTATTGAGCAGGGAAAACCTGAAGTATGTTTGTTTCTCCAAGGGATCGTGTTCTTGTCACACCCAGGATCACAGAGGTAAGCGATCCCTGAGGGTCTCTGGGACTCCTAGCCTGCTGCTTAACACTGCTCTCCTGTCCGTTCCACCCGGACAAAGTAATGCTCCCACACCTGGGTAAGATCACACACATATCATTAGAAAGCCTGAACAGTCACAGGGAGTCTGATCAGGACGCACAGACAGAGATATTTTTGCATTTTCAGAAGAAACTGATGAGGTCTTTGAGGCACTTAGTGGAAAAGAGGAAGGGGAAGGCTCTAGGCGCCGACGAGGTGTGAGTTTGGAGAGAAAAACACAGATTAGATGTATCTTCCTGCCGGAGGTACATGTGGCATGCCAGCTGGCTCCTCTTCCCATCGCCTCTTTATTAGCAAATCCAACATTCATATTTTGCTAATCTTCTCATAAATAAATCATTATACACATCACGAAGACATTCCTGATGGCAGACTGCACTCCAAGTAAGCTAGAATGGATGAAGCTGAAAATGGGGCATTTTTCAGTATGTACAATTATTGCAATTACTGGCGTTTAAAATCTGCAGTACTGCTGGGTCCCTGATGTTAGGCGCATCGGCAGGAACCCATCAGCTGCTGGGACTTTTTTAGGGTCTTCAGATATCTGTTTAGGAGCTTTCTGTTTATAGTACTGGGCAGAAATTAAATTACTTTGTCAGAGACGGTGACCATACTGTTCCATATCTGTTGTTAAATAATCAGCATCTCTGTAGCAGAGAGAAGGCCAACTTGCATTTCTGTATATTCATATTGCCCTGGCCTCCCATAGAGTACACACCACGTAGTAATTAAGAGCTCAGGCTTTGAAGTCAGGCAGATCTGGGCTCAAAGCACAGTTCTGCCACCTATTATGTAGAAGATCTTGAGAGAACCAGTCACTCCCATTCCCAGTTCCCTCTCCTGTAAAATAGCAAAGAAAATCTTTCTCTCTTCATAGACTAGTTGTGAGGATGCGAGGAGATAGTGCAAGCCAAGGAGCTAGCACAGGCCTGGCATCTGAAAGATCCTTTACAGAGGCTAGAAAGCTGGGGAAATGGGACATGACTGCAAGCATTTGGGGCACAGGAGGCACGGACACTGAAATGTTGTTGCCTTTCCTCTATGGGAAGTGTATCATTTCACAATGAGGTCCAGCCAACTTCTCTTATCTATATTGTGGGCTAGGCTTTTCTTTTCAACCCCAAAGTCAGAACCATAAATATCTCCCATGGACTTGATGATTAAGATAAGGTCCAAGGACTCTTTCCTCATTTACTGCTTAAAAACAACCTTTTGTGGGGATTCTTGATGGATGGCAGCTATATTTATGACTCAGGCCTCTTGGCAAAGTCCCTGATGCTGACTCATCGGTTACCCCAGGAGGAAAAAAGGCAGCTGAAATCATCATTAATTTATTCTGCTTCTCAGTTGTGGAGAAAGGTCAGAGGTAAGGGCTGAGTAGGAGAAGCAGAATTTCAATTACACCTTCTTAACCACAAAGAAAAGACAATTTCTACCCAGCGGACACGCTTAAAAATGTTTGCAAAGTTCTCCCTTAATACACATGCTGCTGCACTGCTGACTGATAATATTCTGCCTGATGCCTCGGGCTCTCAGCTCCAAACCCGCAGTAACTCCAGGTCCTGCGCAGAGCAAGTGAAAACCTAGTGACAGTTGATGGAAGGGGAGTTCGGACAGAAATAGAAAGGAGGCATGATTTGGAATTTCCACTGTGACTATGGCCTTGGAATTAGGAATAGAGGGCAACCTTGCAGAAGCGTAAGAGGAAATATAAAAGGTTTCATAAAGTAATAAAGATAAAATGTCTGATTATTACCATGGACCATCATAAGACCACAATGTTAATAAAATTTACTGACTCTAAGAAGTTTAGGAATATGCAAACCAGTAAAGAGAAAATAATAAGAGCAAACACTTGAGTATGTGTGTCAGGCACAGAGCTACAAAGTCTAAACATATTTTTTGCTTCAATCTTCAAATGGTCAAACTATGAAATTGGTTCTACTTCTACTCACATTTACAGCTGCAGAACTGGAGGCTGTGAGAAGTAAACAACTAGCTCAGGACCACCCAGTTAGCTAAGAGGAGGGATTCTGAGGCCCATTTTCGGCTATGGGTGCTTCAGCAAAGGAGAGTAGTGTTGAAAGCAATGCTATCCATTGCCTATAAATCACTGACAGACACACTGCAAAATGTATTTGAAATACGCAACTTTACTCTTGGCTCTAAGTATAGGTTATGGGAGAACATCTGGGCCAGATTTGAGCTTCTAGGCCAGGGTGAGCTCTGGGCATCACTTCCTTTCCAAATGTAAATCAGTGGGAGTGCTTTATGGAGGCTCTTACATTAAACTATAAACATTCAAGTAGTACGTTCAGCGCAACTTATATGGGAACAGGAGATAAAAATTTATCGTATTTCCAAAGCACAGGGCTGGGTGGCTTAAAATAAAAAAGGCATTTATGGGATTGCTAAAGGTTACTTGAGGTTAATGTCACAGAAAAATTTTTGCAAGATAGAAAGTTGTGTGTGTAGGGAGGGACTGCTGTCTAGTTTCAAGGCAGCAGATGCTCCCAACAGAGCTACCCGTCCCCATATTTTAAATCGATGAATATGATCTCTAAAGCCCACCCATCAACATTTGGTTTTCAGCAAGAAACATATGGCCTCATAAAGTAAACTTCCTAAGGTTTGAGATTAGAGAGAGAAGACGACAGGATGTCGAGTTCCCGAAGGATGTTCTTTCTAAGCTTGGGCTAGAGCTTCAGACCAAACCTCCCTCAGGCAGGCCTGGAGTTGGCATCCGGTTTGAGAAGGGTATATAGATGTGAGGCAGGGGACGTGAAACAGATGTCATTTTTCTCACAGTGGTATAAGCTATAATCACTATCCTGGGTGATTCCTGCTTGCCAGGGCCCTGCCTTGCGTTCTTTGCAACCTACTGGTTGGATAGTACCTATCCCCTGTGCTGAATTTTAGTTTGCATCATGACAACAGTAATGGTAGTAACAGTAGTAGTAACAACAGCTAACGTTTATGAGCATTTCCAGGCACTATTTGAAGTGCTTTATCCATATGGTTGTTGTGAAGGTAAAATTATTATTATTGTTATTATTATTATCGCCTTTTTACAAACGGAGAAATGTATGGAGTACCCACGTATGCTGTTTCATTCAGTACTCAATTACCTAGGTAGGTACTTTATCATTCCCACTTCACAGACGAGGAAACTGAGGCACAGAATGGTTAGATACTCACATTCCCTAGTTAACAGGTGAAAACTCGCATCACCTCCAGGGTTGCTTGCTTTCAGAGATCACGTTCTTATCTGCTGCATCACAGGTTTTGATACCAGCCTTTCCTCTGGTGATACGGTGTCCATATCCCACCCCTTCCCTAAGTCCCGATCCTTCCTTCTCCCCCGCTGACTGTTCTAGTGAGACTGAGACACAGCCTGCCTCAGTTTCCTCAGCTATCAAATGGGATGAAATCAATGTCTACTTCGAAGGGCTGGTGTGACCACAGAAATCCTGTAATGAATGAAAAAGGTTTCTAGGGTGCCTCCCATATATAAAGGCCTGATACACACATGGGAATTAGACCATGGCTCTCATTACCCTCACCTCTCCTTGCCAATGACATTTCCTTCCTGGACCCAGAAAGAAGCTGAGGATGAGTTTCCTAGGAGAAGAGGTAAATGGGCTAAGGGTTAATGTGTAGGAGATGAACTGAGCCAGATGAGAGGAAAAGGAAAGGGGGAATTGCTTTGGATCTCCTCGCTGGGAGCCCCCATCTTTTTCATTATTTGTATCAATCACCTGACTGAAGGCACCACAGGCCAAGCCTTTGAATGTGCCAATGATAATAAATTGGCTAGCATAATAAATGATGGGGAAAACCAGACTGCCAAATGAAGAAGGATTTAGATCATTTAAATCCTAGGCTATGAGTTGTCAAATCCAGTTTAATACTGATAAGTGTGGGATAATAACTCATAGCAAACATTCCTCCCCTCCTCCTCCTAAAACCTCAACCACAGCGCTTCTAACCCCTTCTCTCATACCCTGAAAACAGAAAGAGAACCCCGAGGGGATTTGCAGAATGAAAGGGATGGTATATACTGACCAGAAATGAGCCCAAGTTATTACATAATAATCCCAGATGCCTCAGGATGGGCTTAGAGCAAATACAGAGAGCTAACAGAATGCCGCGAGGTTCGATTAGCTGCAAAAGTGATTCTAAACCAGAGCAGGCTTTATTCTATTAAATTGGATGGGGAAAAAGAGTCTCACAATTGGGCATGATGGAAAAATGCAAAGGATCAGGGAAGCATAAAACCATGGGCATTGCTGGGTGGCTAAGAAGTGGCCTGAGGGTGGAGTTAACTCTGAGGGACACTAATGTCAAAAAACAAGAGCTAATTTAGTCATCAGAATGGCCAACTCTTAGAAGCTGAGGCTGTCCTTACAGGACACATCCATACTCAGAGGCATGGCCTAGAGCAGTGGTTCTCCACCTTCTGGCCCTTTAAATACAGTTCCTCATGTTGTGACCCAACCATAAAGTTATTTTCATTGCTACTTCATAACTGTAATATTGCTACTGTGATGAATCGTCATGTAAATATCTGATATGCAGGATGGTCTTAGGCGACCCCTGTGGAAGGGTCGTTCGACCGCCACGGGGGTCGCGACCCACAGGTTGAGAACCGCTGGCCTAGAGGATGACAGAAGCAGGGTCTTTCAGAAATTGGAATTATGTGTCATTGCTTGATTTTTTTTTTTTTTAAATATATTTTTATTAATTTCAGGGAGGAAGGAAGAGGGAGAGAGAGATAGAAACATCAATGATGAGAGAGAATCATTGATTGGCTGCCTCCTGCATGTTCCCCACTGGGAACTGAGCCCGCAACCTGGGCATGTGCCCTTGACCGGAATTGAACCTGGGACCCTTGAGTCCGCAGGTCGACACTCTATCCACTGAGCCAAACCGGCTAGGGCGTCATTGCTTGATTTAATGAGGAAGTATTTCAAGAAGTATATGCCAGGCATTGTTCTAGAGCTGAGGGGACATCATTACACAAAACAGATGTGATGGTGACAACTACTAGTTAAGTGTTTACACTGTGTCATATTCTTTGCTTGCTTTAGCTCCTTCAGTCCTCACAATAATCTAACAATGTAGTTTCTATTACGGACTGAATGCTGTGTCCCGCCCCTACCCTCCAGTTCATATGTTGAAATCCTACCCCACAATATGATGGTATTTGGAGATGGGGCTTTTGGGAGGTAATGAGGGTTAAAGGAAGTCATGAGGGTGGGGCCCTCATGATGGGATTAGTGCCCTTATAACAGCGGTTCTCAACCTGTGGGTCGTGACCCCTTTGGCAGTCGAAAGACCCTTTCACAGGGGTCGCCTAAGACCATCCTGCATATCAGATATTTACATTACTATTCATAACAGTAGCAACATTACAGTTATGAAGTAGCAACAAAAATAACTTTATGTTTGGGCCACAACATGAGGAACTGTATTTAAAGGGCCAGAAGGTTGAGAACCACTGCCTTATAAGAAGAAACACCAGAGGGTTTGCTTTCTCTCTGCCATGTGAGGACCCAGTGAGAAGGTGACTGTCTGCAGGCCAGAGGAGGCCTTTCACTAGAGAACTAAATTAGCTAGAACCTTGATCTCGGACTTCAGGTCCATGAGAAATAAATTCCTGTATTTAAGCCACTCAGCTTCTGGTATTTTGTTATGGCAGCCACAGTAGACTGAAGTGGTTACTATTATCACCATCATTTTATACGTGAGTAAACTGAGGCTCAGAAAGATTAAGTAACTTGGTCAAGATCATGCTGATCTTTAAACCCCATCTATTTAAAGCCCAGATAATTTACATGGCTTCTAGATGAAGAAGTACATCTAGGGGGTATGAGACGTGAGGACATCTCTGCTAGTTTGCCTCACCCCAACTTCAACCCTTTTCCTAGAAACACACATAAAGGTACAATTCACAAGTGGTATATGAAGTTAAGTGAATTAGTGTTATCTGGTGACTATCAATGTCATTTTATAGTCTCTATACATAATTTGAAAGTAAATTACAGAGTAGTATCTACATTCTACATGGGAAACTCTCGTGTTCCCAACAATAGGTTCTTGAAGGAAGAAATTCACATATCTTTACTCCCCAAAGTATTTTGCAAAGTGCTAAGCAAATGGCAGGAGAACATCTCTTAATTAGCTGGTCTGACTCTGTCCCTGCTTCTGTGTGTACCAAGTAACCAAGAATCAGACTCACTGTGGGCAAAGAGCAGCTTGGTCACATGTTGTCAAGGTTCTAATTATAGACAGTTCTACTCAGAGAATATAGAAGTGGAAAAGCTTTTCATTTTGACTTATACTTGAAAGTCTTAAAACGAATTCTGTTGAGAGTTTTTTTTATTAAATTAGTAAATTAATTAATTCAAAGATCTATTAACTATTATGCATTAGCTAGTATGACTAGAACTGTGAACATGATAGTCCCTGAAGAGGCGATTGTGCTATAGTCTGATAGGAACTAAGACAGGGGTAAGTACCAAGTGCTATGGTAACTTTAAAGAGGAGCATCTATCTTGAACTTGGGGAAATTAAACGAAGTTCCCTCGAGAAAGCATCCTAGGTCTGTTGTTAAAGGGCAAATGAAAGTCAGCCTGACCGAAGTGTGAAGAATGGGAGAGGGAAGTATACCAGGCAGAGGGGACAGCTTATAGAACATGTCACAGTTGGGGACCAAAAGAGACTCAACATGGTAGGAGCATGAAGTGAGAGAACTGGGCAAAAGAAAGAGGCATGTCCAGATGATAGTGGAGAATAAGCTTGAGGTTCACGATGAAGGTCTTCATGGTTGACAGGAAGAGGAGACATCAATGGTTTAAAGAGAGAAGTGAGAATTATGTTTTAAGAACAGTTTGTTGTAGCCCTGGCTGTTTCCTTATGGTGCTTATCACACTCTATGATCCTGTTTCTCTATCTTCCTCTATCACTATACTGAGATCCTTAAGACATACATGGCTTCTGCCTTCTCTGTAACTCCAGTGCCCTGGTGCAGTATCTGCTGGATAATTGACACTCAATACTTATTTTCATGAATGATATCTGTGGGAATCATTGGTAGATTTGAGGAAATTTAGTCTCATGAGGATATATTACCAAAGTTGTCCTTAATTTAGATTCCTTGGTCCTCCTGAAATTACATGCAAACATTGGGGTGTAAATATGTGCATTTTTCAGGATTAAGGGATCACCACTTTCATTAGATTTTCAAAGGATCTAAGTTAAGACCTCACAATGATTAAGAAGCACTGAATAAATGGGGATCCTTGGGAAATATAGTTTTGAAATCCTCTCTTAGCTAGGGAGGACCTCTCAGTGGTAAAAATCTAAAGGACAGTCCAGACCAAAGGTAGCAAAATGAATTGTCAAATGTGGGTGTGACCTAAATGTTTCCAAGTGAAGGAGATGGAGAGGTGGTGAAAGAGAACAGCCCTCTGATGGGGAGGACAAGGTTGGCAAAAAAAGGGGAGAAAACCTTAGAGATGGTGCAGCAATTTCACTCGTGTCTCCTGCATTGGAAACTAATTAATAGCTGCCCAGTCCTTAAAGAAACATGTCCTAGGTAGAGCTATAGGAGCTTGGACATCACCACTGGAAAAAGCCTTGGTAAATGAAGTGGCCTGAGAGTCACAGAACCCAAGGAAGGAAAGGCTGATACTGGCTATTGTCACTGGCAAAAAAGAAGATCTTGTGAATTTGGGTCTGCAAACTGAAAATAATATTTTTTAAGTGACAGAGATTATACATACACAGAAAGAAAAAAATGTTCTTGATGGATAGCCATTAAAATATTTATAATTCTGTCTCAATAGTAGAAAAGTGATGGTTGTTTACTTATATTGTCTTAATTAAAAAAACAACAACAATGAGCATGCTTTGCTGTTATAGGCACCACACATTTAAAAAAATTCATTTTGAAGAAGTGATGGTCGGGAAAAATGCAAAAATTAGTGTTAATTCGTGTTCCAAAAGGAAGCGGACCACAGGGGAGTGCAGTGCTTCTCACGCTGTGTCCCCTGGGCCATGAAGCTCATGATCTCTGGGGACACATAAAAAGTACAGGTTCCTGAGCCCCACCTTTGTTCTACTAAGTCAGCCTCTTTAGGAAGGAGACCTGGGGCTCTCAAATTTGAAAAACTCTGAAGCTCACCACAGGGGTTTTGAAAATACCTGCTTGGTAAGGAGGAGGCACGCTCAGGAAGGAAGATTCAAAACTAGCAGGCCACCTTTCGGCTCCCTTTACGTGGGGGCTATAGACTTAAGAGCGTGTGAGACAGAGATGGACTAAATACCCCTTCTTAACTTGCATTTAGTGAAAGTAAATTTTTTCACCTTCAAAACATTTTCATGTACACTTTAAAAAAATGTGTTTATAATCTGAAATTAGAGAAGGGGCCGGGAAGGGGGCTGGTCTAAACTGTGAGCTGACAGTGTTGCATAGCCACCTAAACCCCAGTCAGCATCCTTCCTTTTGGACACCTGAGACTACTCTGACTCTCTTACCTGTCTAGAGGCCAGGCTGGAATCAATAGCCAGGGCTAATAGCAGCCATGCCAGGGGCAGCCTCTCTCCGCAGGAGCTGAGCAACCCCCAAGGCCCCGAGGATCACGTTAGATCAGGAAGAACTGGGTTGCCATGTATCAGGATTTCCAGAGATGCCAGTCCTGCCTGTGCTGAAAGGCAGCTTCCAATATTGAGAGACCATGATTTTAGGTCACCTGATTTTTAATTTATTCTATCATGTCATATCTGATACACCCTTGTATGTCAGCCTAAGCGCTTTTGAAATAGAGTGGAGTAAAAATATTCCACTTCAACAACCCTGTTTGGACAGATCAATATCAGCCTAGTTTCCAAATATAAACAGGTGGACCGAATACTGTTTCCTTCCATGCTTCCAGATAAAAAATTGTATTTTTTTTTTGTAGGGGGCGACTTGTCTGGCTTTGCATCTCATGTTGATTCTTCATGGAGGGAATGGGATTCCCTTAATCGAGCCCATTAGACTATCTTCTTGTAATTATCTCAGGGGCCAATCTGTCTATGTAATGGGCTCTGGAGGAATCAAACCTTCACGTTCTTACAAAGGAAAATGTTGTGTACGTGTCAGAAGAAAACCGTTTTGAAGAATTACTGGCTAACCATTTCAACAACAGCCGGGGGGACTTTGCTGTGATGCTGCAGAAAATTGCTGGATTTGGGACTTTATTGCTCCAAAGGGTATTTCTTTTTTTTATGGGCGTTTTCATAAATCTAAAACGCGCATGACGCCAGTGGCACAGGGGACTCCACGCCATCTGCTGAGGCTGGGCAGGCTGCTGCCTGCCTGCTCACTGTGGGAGGATCCGAGCATCTTAGGGTTGGAGAGATTGCCAGAACTCTGATGGCTCTGGGTGTAACTAATGATGAGCCCTGCTGCCTGGCTGATGGGGCTGGCCAACTGTCCTGGTCCTTTGACCAGGACCACGAATGTCCTGATATAGTGGGGGTAGCACTGTAATTATTCAGCCAGTGTGCTCCTTGAAGATATTCACACTATGCAACACATTCTCATTTCATTCCCTTTGTTGCAAATTTAAAAATAGACATATTTTTATTGATTTCAGAGAGGAAGGGAGAGGGGGGAGAGAGAGAAACATCAATGATGAGAGAGAATCATTGATCGGCTGCCTCCTGCATGCCCCCCACTAGGGATCACCCTGCAACCCGGGCATGTGCCCTGACTGGGAATCGAACCATGACCTCCTGGTTCATAGGTTGATGCTCAGCCGCTGAGCCACAACAGCCAGGACCCTTTTTTGCAGTGTAAAGAAGATAGAGCCACAGTGAAGAGGAAATCATGAAAAACTAAGGATTGCATCATATCTATAACCAAAATAAACAGTAGTAATTGTTATGGGTTGAACTGTGTGCCCCTAAAATTCCTATGTTGAAGTTCTGACCCCCAACACCTCAGAATGTGATTTTATTTGGAAACAGGATCATTGCAGATGTAATTAGTTAAGATGAGGGTGGTCTTTGGGATCCAAGAGGACTGATGTCCATATAGAAAGGAGAAATGGGGACAGAGACATGCACACAGGGAGGACACTATGGGAACATGATGACAGAGGACAGGGTGATGCACCTACAAGTCAAGGAAAGCCCGAGACTGCCAGCAAAGCGCAGAAGCTGGGAGAGAGGCGTGAACAGTCCCTGCCCCCAGAAGGAACTCGCCCTGCCGACACCTGGATCTCAGAAGTCCAGCCTCCAGAACATCAAGACAGTAACTTGCTGTTGTCTATGCCACTTGTTTCATAGGCCTTTGTCACAGCAGTTCTAGTAAACTAATGCCGTAGTACATGAGCCAGGTTCTATGCTAGGCATTTCGTTTATATGTTTAACCCTCCTTACCAATAGTCTAATGGGGTGCAGACTGGTAGGAAATGAATGGGTGGGTGGGAAAAGAATTACTTTTCTTCCCGTTTTGCCACCGGAAGGACATTCTAATAGGGTTTTCAATGTATGCTGGTCTGAAAGGACTTGGGGAAGGATGTAGGATTCACAGGTTCCCTACATATGTGACTTTGCCAAAAATTTATAAACTATCTAATAAGACTCTCAGAAGGCATCGTGTATGGGACTCTACCCAGCTGTGACACATGTGTGAGGCCCTTTTCAAGAGAAAGAAAGGGTGACATAGCTCCTGTATGCTGATGAGAAGGAATTGTTATTAATTTTAGTCCAGTGTCTCTGATGGCATTTATACATCTTAAATGCCTCCCCCCCCCCCCCCCCCCCGCCGCCCCCCGTCTAATCCAATTCAAATCTCTCAAACACCTTAGTGCTTTATTTTTTATTTCTTTTTCTAATTCTATTTAAAACTTATTTTCAATTCTCTTCCCTGGCACATTAATTTCCCCCAAGTTTCCTCCCAATAGGCCCTTTGCAGTGCAAGGAAAGAAAAAGGCACCCAACTATGAAGCTCAAAGGAGAAGAAACTGAACACCAAGTCGTAAGTTAAAATGCAGCCCCCACCCCTGCCCCCAAATACGGTCTCAAATCATCGAGCAAATACTGCTGCCAAGCATTCTGCCTCTGTACTGAGTGGTGTGTAACCAGGATTACCAAGATTAAACCAGGACCGACCGAAGACGTTCAGAAGTGGGCCTGACTGATCTTATTGATCCTTCCCCCGAGAGGGAATCACAGGTTAGCAGGCAGAAATCAATTCAACTGCATTAAGCTAAGCCAAGTGTAGATTTATTCACACCATGCTCCGAGTGATCTTTGTAAAAATGGCAACAATTTTAAAAATCTATATACAGATACATACTCGCTTATAAATAAATGCTTATCCGTTTCCATAAATAGATACCTGCTCCTTCTTCCTTTTGATCATATTTAAAAATATGAAACAAAATAGTACAGAACATGAAACTGTTCCTACAGTTCCTCCCACCTCCAGTTTTGGTTCCCTTTTTAAAAATAAAAGAAGTTATTTGTGTTGAGATGTTGTCAACGTGGCTACTTTAGCCGCACCCCCCCCTCCCTCCTACTCTCCCCCCCCTTCCCCCCTGCTCCCCAACCCCAATTTCAGGATGGAACAGCAGAGTAGATACAGAGATTCTGCAGCCCAAGAGGCCACGGAAGCCATTTGCTCTTAAGGAAATCGTGATTCTTGGCTCCGCGGATGGAAGGAGCCTGGCCCTCGGGCTGCCATGCACCACAGGAACACGGAATCCATTCTCTTCCCTCCTCCAGCGACTCCGGGGCTGGGGCTGGGGCCGAGGAAGGCTTTCAGAATGAAC
Organism: Myotis nattereri; assembly: GCF_964212035.1. Taxonomy (NCBI): domain Eukaryota; kingdom Metazoa; phylum Chordata; class Mammalia; order Chiroptera; family Vespertilionidae; genus Myotis; species Myotis nattereri. The sequence goes on from NC_138080.1 coordinate 86,694,578, forward strand.
AATGGGTGGAAAACACTGGCCTCCCAGCAGTGAGAACTGTGACATTCCACTCCTACCCTCACGCGTGTCGCCAGGGAACCGGCCTGTGTGCCCCCTCAGTGCTGGGACACCAGCCAGGCAGATTGTTTATACTCGGGGCTCAGCCTTCATCTACAAAAAATCGTCAGAAGAGCCAAAGAGGGTCCCTCCTCATTCCTCATCTCTAAGAAACAAAGAACAACACATTTTCCTGCAAGAGATTGTTTATGGCTCTGATGGCGAATAGTTCAGAGCTGTTCCTCCTTTAGGCCGGCTGTCTATCAACTTCTGAGCCTGCCTGGCCCGCTGAGGCATGCATCCTCTGCCTTCGTGGCCATCCACAGCCACGCGGGCCCTCTCAGCGCAGTGCGGGCCTCTGGTGGGTGACCTGTAAACCAGCAGAAGCACCTTCATCAAACACACATGGCCAGCACCACGGAGATGGGGCAGTGGAGAGACCAGGGGTCAAGTTTATATTCAGCTTAGAATATAAACTGCCCATTTCCCCAATTCAGTAAGAAAATAAATTACAGGTCACCCACCAGAGGCCCGCACTGCACTGAGAAGGCCCGAGTGGCTGTGGATGGCCACGAAGGCAGAGGATGCATGCCTCAGCGGGCCAGGCAGGCTCAGAAGTTGATAGACAGCCGGCCTAAAGGAGGAACAGCTCTGAACTATTCGCCATCAGAGCCATAAACAATCTCTTGCAGGAAAATGTGTTGTTCTTTGTTCAAAGCTGGGCACTGTGGCGATAGGAGACATCTGTGTCATTGCCACACCGAGGGCTGCACTGCCTTATTTCCCCACAACTCTAAAATACACCTTGCACTAGAGCAGTGATGGCGAACCTTTTGAGCAGGGGTGTCAGCATTTTGAAAAAACCCTAACTTAACTCTGGTGCCGTGTGACATAGAAATTTTTTGATATTTGCAGCCATAGTAAAACAAAGACTTATATTTTTGATATTTATTTTGTATATTTAAATGCCATTTAACAAAGAAAAATCAACCAAAAAAAAATGAGTTCACGTGTCACCTCTGACACACATGTCATAGGTTCGCCATCACTGCACTAGAGACATGACAGAGCATGGCATGGTGGGTAAAGAATGCTGGGTCAGAGGCAGCCGGCCCGGGTTCCTATCCTTCCTAATTCTACCACGTGGTAACCACAGGCCCTTGATGAAGTGATATAACCACCAAAACCACAGTTCCCTCAACCCTAAAATGAGATGCAGGATTTCTACTAATATTCCATGGTTTTGAGGGTTTTGTATGCATAAAAATGGGACAATAAAGAGCTGATTCACAAAGTTACCAGGAAAGATAAATAAGAAAATGAATATAATAGCATTCTGTAAACTTATAAGTGATTAATACATGTTAGCTACCGCCATATGGACAGCAGACATTTCTTTAAGTGCTTATCTTTATCATGAGCAGTTGGCACCATTACTGGGGTCCTATCATTTGGGATGTCACTGAATCTCTCTGAACTTCGGTTCCCACAGCTGAACTGCTAGCCTTCCACAGGAGGAAAAAAATGAGATGAAGGAAAGGCAGATGTGCTTTAGAACCAGAAATTGTCCTAGAAATGCAATTCTTATTTAGAGAACTCGTTTTGACTTTTGGCATCCTGAAGCACGCACTGTTAGTTCTTGGCTCAATGACAGATTTTAATTGGCCTGGCTATGAAAACCTTATAGAGCTATTATGTGTTACACCTGTGATGGCCGTGCAGCGTGCTAATCAAGACAATTAGGCTGGGGACCCTGAGAACGGCTTTCCACCACTGTGCATAATCCTCCTCACTTGGAGAGGGAAATTAACAGCTGTTTTATGGTCTCTCCCATCATCTCACTTTCTTGGAGAGAGATCCCAGTCAGACCCACCTCGACTAAGCAACATTTATCACTGGTGCCTGGAACGACACAACATCTGTGAAGAAACACTAACTTTGACTTTGAAATGGCATTTGGGCTGGGAGTAAAAAAATAAAATGTCACAGGTGGCACTGGCTGAATTAAACAGTCGCTGGGTGATGGCCATAATGTGGGGGCACAAGTGATATACTTGAGAGAAAAAAGGAACAGAGGGGACGAGCAGGTCAATTTAACTCTCAAAGCATTTATTCTCTTAGTCTGCAAAAGGAAAGGGAGAAGGAGGCAAAAGGGAGAGAGAGGGGGAGATTTGTTGTTCCACATTTATGCATTCATTCACTGGTTGACTCTTATATGTGCCCTGACCAGGGGTTGAACTTGCAACCTTGGTATATGGGGGTGATGCTTTAACCAACTGAGCTACCCGGCCATGACTAAAGATTTGTAATTTCAAATCACTAAGTTTTGTGACAGCAATTGACAACTGGCATACATTTACATATACATAAATATTAAAAAATTAATATGTACACAGAGACAAATACGCAGAGAAAGGTCTGGAAGGAGATATAACCAAGTGACTGTAATGGTTACCTCTGAGGAGTGGGATGGGGCCAGTGAAGGTGAAATTAGCTTCATCTGCTCTGTCTCTATTTTTGTTGCATGGGACTTTATAAATGCATTACTGGCATAATTAAAAAAAAAAAAACAAACACTGAAAGGGAGGAAAGATGATTTTAAATTCCACTACTCTGAAATTTCATGGTAAGTCAGATAAGGCTGAGGCTCGCCTTTGATCATCTCCAAGAAAAAAGGTTGCTTAGCAAACCTGTTTAATAATAAACAAGGTGATCAGTGGCGCTCTCCAACTTATTAAGGAAGTCAACTCCTGTCAGTTTTCCTTAAAAATAACCTCAGCGCAAGTCATATACAATAAGCGATTATTTTTATGCATGTTTCTTATCTATTGAGAAGGCAGGTCAAAGAGACCTTTATTTGCACAACACTGCTTAGCAATATTGTTAGTTTCAAAGGAGTAGCAAAATTCTTTTGAAAGTGACAAAGGTGCCTCCTTTGAAAAAGCCAGGTTATATATTAATTCACGCTGGTTTTATCAAGTAGTTTAAAATCAAAGGGTTTTTGTTGTCGGGAAAAGGAATTTTTTACAGTAACTTGGCATTGGATTTCAGGCTTGTGCTAATTCCTGTTTCAACTTTGAGCCTGGGGGGCTGCATCATTTACTGGGAGTTGTGTGGCAAGGACCTTGATCCCTGGCTGTGGCAGGCTGGCTGCAGGCACCAGCGCTTCATGCATTTTCAGTGGAATTGGGTCCAGAGCTTAGCGCAAAATGCCTTCTGGGTGACTGACCAGAAATTCAATCACAGCACATTCATTTCAAAAATCCCTTTCATGTATCATTTAAAAGCAGCCTGCATATTTAGATTTGCGTATCTCTGACCCTGGATTTTTGGAAACTCAGGGGAAGAAGGGATTTCTGCTTAGTTTTCAGGATGATGGGAGGGAATAAACTGGAGGCATTTCCTTTCCTTGACTCCTGGGTGCATGTGCTTCTGAAAGACTGAAGCAGCAGTTCTGCAACATGAACCACTGTCCCATGCAGCTCAAAAAATAAGAATAACTAACAATCTTAGAGCATTTTACACTCTACAAAGCGTGTTAGCATTCACGGCCTCATTTAATGGGCAGAGAAACTCCCAATTACGCTTTCTGAGGAGGGGACAATGATTCTTTCAATCCCAGCATCTGCAGAGATGACTCTGGTTTCCCTTTCAGATGGATACACTAAAGAAATAATGATGCCTGCTCTAGCCTCCCAGGCGGGGAAGGAGTACACTGTGGCAGGTGTGAGACTGGTTAATTTCCCCATGCTGCCGCAGGTCCAACTTTCTATCCATGAATTCAAAAGACTCTTGGCTCCAGGCAGACAGTAAGGTTAGAAGTGACTGCAGGGGCGCCAGACCCTGGATGCCTGCCTCTGCATCTGGCTCTGTCATTTTCTAGCTGCATAGTCTTGAGCAAATTATTTATCTGTTACAGATTTAAAATTCTTTAACTTGTCTGTTTTCTCATCTGAAAAATGAGGCTGGTCACAATCGTACAAACTTCATGGGTTTTCATGAGAATTAGGTGGGTGAGTTCATGTAACATGCTTAGAAGTGCGCCTGGTGCCTGGTGTACAGTCAGCACTTACTAACCGTTGCTCTGGTTATTGTGTAGGTTGGATGGATAACAAGACACATCCATCACTTATTCATTCAATGTACTATTGAGTGGCTCTCTGCTGGGCACAGTACATAGTATCTAAGGGTCTATCAGGGGTGTCCCTCTCCTCAGGAGGCTTACAGGAACAAAATTAAATAAAGGCTAAGGAAGGGGTAAAGGGGTTAAATACTAGTATAGGGAGTCAAGCTAGAAAATGAAGGGCTGAGTGGGAGGGAGCAGGGTATTCTTGATTTTAGGATGAAAAAGCCAGTCTTTGAAACATACGGGAAGAGCTGCCCCAGTGGAGGGAATAGATGAGTGAGGGCCACGAAGAAGGAAGGAACTTGAGGGGTTTGAGAGATTAATGGGCAATGGGGGAGAGAGGTAGGCTGGGTACACAGGCCACGGTCAAGAGTTATGGTTTTATCCTATGTGCAAAGGGAAGCCATAGAAGGGTTTGAGGCAGCGAAGTAAACATGGTTTTATAGCAATGTATGGCCTTTAGTATGAACTGAATATACAGTGAGGCCTTGACTTACGAGTTTAATTCGTTCTGAGACCGAGCTCGTTAAGGAGCTCATTAAGGAGCTCATTAACTCAAATTACTCTATCAACTCAATGCAAAAAATCAGCCGAGAGATAGCTGGTATCTCAAAAAACTCGTTCGTCGGGACACTCGTAAGTCAAGGCCCCACTGTATATAGTTATATCATATATTACATAGGCATATACACTTAAAGACTAGAGGTCCGGTGCATGAAATTCACGCACTTGGGCGGGGGGGGGGGGGGCGGTCCTTAAGCCTGGCTTGCGCCCTCTCACATTTCGGGAGCCCGGCGATTGATTGCCTTGCAGGGGGAGGCCCTGCCCATCGCCGCCAGCTGGGTAGCTCTTTGGGGCAATTGCAGAGCCCCTGGCTGGTGGCCTGGGCCTCCCTCTGCAGGGAGATCGTGGGGCAATGGCGGGGCCCCCCGACCAATCACATTGCACCCGCCTTGGCAGCAGCAGTCAATGCTAGGTCGCTGCAGTGCCCATGACCCAGGAGGGACCAAGAGGTCAGCAGTTCAGCCTGCTCACCAGTCCCCACCCACCCAAGCCTGCTGCGTGCACAACCTGGCGTTTGGTTGTCCGTTCATTCATTTTGGATGTTACGGACCCTGGCTCTTTATATATTAGGATAGTAGTGGTGTAATGTGGGGTGAGGATTGTGGAACAGAGTGTTTAGAGTAGGAACATAATAATAGAAGAGACATGTACCAGCAGAAAAGAACAAAGTGCCATTGAAGTTCCCAGGGAAGATGAGGAGAAGCAGAGCATCATTTGAGGTGACCTTGGGGAGAGTATTACTTGCGGACATTCAGGGTGTCTGGAAAACATAGGTGGTTCCACTAATGATTGTACATCTTACAAAGGGGCCATTATGAATGTTCCCTTGAGTGTCCAAGATTTAATGTATCAACATCTGAAATCTGTATATATGTGTGATATGGGGGAGGGAATGTTGGAATATCTCCTGTATCCCAAATTACAGTGGCCCTTAGATTACCCTGTGGAATCAAGTAGCAAGCAAGTTCCTCAAATAACCATGACTCGATCGGTACCCAAGTGGAACCCTTTGCCCAGACCTCAGCGTGGCTTCTGAAGGCCAAGGGAACCCATGGAGCCCAACTTCCATTTTTCACACGGTAAACAGAACCCTCCCATGTACTGAACTGAAGCTGAGTAAACGCAGGCAGACTGATGTCCAAATGAAAAGGACCAAGGGAGGACAGGGCACTCCCAGCAATAGCTGCACAGACAGGTCCTCACAAAGGGCTGGCATCATGACACTATTCCAGCTTGTTCTGCCCACATCGTAGTTCTGTTTATGCAATAGTTCTACCCTGTAGATTGCCCCCACCTCTCCATAGTAGTGTCAGTGATGTCAGCATTTTCTGAAATTGCTCATACTGGGATTCTCTTTGGAATAGAGCTTTACAACGATCAGATGACTGCAATGCCAAACAACTACCCAAAAGCTTCAACCTGCTGCAGCAAAGGCACATGCAAACTAGCCTGAGAGGAGCGGGATTCAAGTCCGGGCTCTGCCATGAAACGGCTTTGTGACTCTGGGCAAGCACCCTTATCCTTTAAAATTTCAGTTTTGTCTTGGTGAAAAGTTACCAACATCTGCCTCAAAGATTTGCCATGAAGATTAACTATACTGTATGTCAAAGATTTTATCAAATTAATAAAATACAAATACATTATCATCATCACCATCCTATCTAATAAAGATGGAATATGCAAATTAACCATCACTTTGCAACAAAGATGGCGGCACCCACAGCCAATAAGGAGGGAATATGCAAATTAACGTGACAAAGATGGCGGTGGCCGGCCCGGAGTGAAGGCGGGAGGTGGCTCCTAGCCCTGGAGCAAAGGCGGGAAGTGGCAGCCAGAGCAAAGGCCTGGGTCCTGGGTGCTGGAGGGAAACCCATGCTGGCAGCCAGGGGAAGGAAGGCCTATTCTTTGACGAACCTTCATGCATCGGGCCTCTAGTCATCAAATAACACCAAATGTTTACTCAGCATTGAAAAATATTTAAATATTTTCATTTGCTGTATTTAATTAGCCAATTACCTAATAATGAGTTCTGCACTAAGTTGGCTCCATGAGAGGCAAAACCCCTGGTCTGATTTTTGCTCACCCCGACTCCCCAGATCCCAGCAAAGTACCAGTACTTAGTAGGTGCTCAATACACGCATGCTGAATGGAAGAAAGAAGGAAGGACATCAACACACCGCTCTAGGGAAACAGATGAACACCTGTGCCTGGAAGCAGACCGTCACTCCCATCTCACAGGTGTGAATTCTGAGCAGCAGACAGGTTTAGTTGGGCCGCAAACTAAAATTTCACAGCGAAATTTATGGTGAAACAGGACCTAACCCTGCCTCTCCAGCCTTCAAATTTGTCCACTTCCAATCCCTGCTTTCTCCTACATCAAATGTTTGTTGTTTTTTTTTCTTAAAAGCCCAACGCTTTCCTAATGCAGCCTTTCACTTCTCTTCCTTAAGCCATCTGCTCTTTTATCTGTCAAATGTATTGATTTTATTTGAAACATTTAATTAGAAGCGTCCAGGCAGTCGCAGAGTTAAGTTTAGAAGCTCCCAGCTTGTCTCATCCTCAGCAGCTGCAGTAAGGCAATGAGGCTTATGATTTAAATTCATTATCATCTCCACGTTGATGTCATTTTCTTTTCCCTGGCTGCTGCATTGTTCCAGGAAGTTACATAAGGCTTAAGAACCACCAGGCTAATACTTCTTCTTAGAAATGACCTTTCAGGGAATTTTCCTTCAGTGATCAGATGCTCGTAAAGCTATGATCATAAGTAATATAATTCCCTTCTACCTCACCTCTTACACAAACATTACTGAAAGCTTTACAAACATTAATTAAGCTAACTTCATTACACTAAAAAAAGAAAAGGAATTTATCCACTGTACAAAACTGAAACTGAGTTGAAAGGCACCTTAGTGACACATTTAGAGTTAGCTAATGAGCAACGGAATTATATCAGTTTTATTCTATCACTGATGAACACCTTCACTCCACATCCTCATGGGCCTGGAAAACTCCTACTCACACTACAAGACCCTGCTCAGGCATCACCTCCTCTAGAAAGCCTCCCTTACCTCTACCTTCCAGGTCCAATTAGGTATATCCCTTTCCTTTCTACCTCCAACATCCTCTCTATGTCTCTTCATACGACCTTTATTAAAATGTTTGCAGTTTGTATTGTTGCTTACATTTTTTTCTTAGACTTCAGTTCACATAGGATATGCACTGGTTTTTCTCACAGAGGACATGCATAAATTATTTTGGTGTCGCCTGAATCTATTCTAATATCTGGCATATAGCAGATATCCAATACATATTTGTTTAGCTGGGCAGGATTCCTATCTTTTTATTAATAGGCTTTATTTTTTTGGGCAGTATTAGGTTCATAGGAAAATTGACCAGAAGGTAGGGAGATTTCCTATATATTCCCTAACCCCATTCATGTGTAGCTTACCCAATTATTAACATTCCTCACCAGCGGGATACATGTTACAATTAGTCAACCCCCCACACACATCACTATCACCCAAAGTCCACAGTTTACATTAGGGTTCACTCTTGGTGGAGTATTTTCTATGGGTGTAGACAAACGCATAACAACATGTACCCACTGTTGTAGGGTCACAGAGAGTAGTTTTACTGCCCTACAGATCCTCTGTGCTCTGCAAGATCCCTTTCTCATTCATCAAAGCACATTTTTTTTTATAGCACAGGCAGAAAACTCTTAACTTACAATTTAGCACCAAATTGGTAAAAATAAAAAATTTATAGGGCAAGGCTTTCACAACCCAACCTGCTGTAATTTCTCTGTAAAGTACACAGACTGGTAACACTGAATAACTTATGCTTTGTCCTGGTCCAGATCACGATGAGTAAAACAGCTTTGCAAGGGTCTCAGGGTCCTTCAGGAGTTAGTGCTACACATGGTGCCCGGACCACTCTCACCCTGTTTTGTACAGCAACGTGCGTTAATGATGTGGGATGCTCCGACTGGCAAACCCATTTCTCCCGACTTTCCTCTTTCACCTGACAGAGGGCACAGGGATGGAATTGAGAGGGACTGACAGTATCATAATTATCTTGAATCCACTTAAATTTGTATTACAAAAAAAAAAAAACCCAAACATTTGTCAACTCCAGCCAGTTAGCTGTTGTTAGTAGTTAATTATTGTGCTAGTCCTAACCTTTACCTTGGCACACTCAGCTTGTGTCACAATACCGTATTTGTGCCTGGCTGACCTGCCACGTGACCCCAGAGACAGTGAGCAAACCCAGTGTTCTTAAATAACTTTGGGGTAGAAAGGGGAAAGGCATGTGTTTTGCAGCTGACAAATCTTTTCTATATTGTGTGAAAATTAAATGAGATAATTGCACACAAAGCATTTAGCACAGCACAGCATGGAACACAGCAAACACCCAATGAATTCAGCTGTTCTGTAGAAACAATAACATTAATAATTACTATTTATTGAGTGCTTATTACGTGCCAGGAACTATGCCAAGTGCTTTATATGTATCCTCTTTATAGTCCCAACAACCCTATAAGGTATTGTTTTATCTCTCTTTTGCAGATGAAGTGTGTGGAATTTATTTTCACTGGGTTGCACAGCTAATAAGTAGAAAATGGAGTCTGTCTGCCTCCAGACTCCAATAAGCAACCCTGTCACTCTGTAAGCAAACAAGTGGCATTTATTGAGCGTCCATGTGCCCCACAATGGGGTAGGCAGCTGCTATTTGGGATGAACGAACTCTCTGCAGTCTAGTTAGAAAGGACAGGCAAGATACCAAGTGTAAGATGAGAGGCGAGAAGACATGATGAACTGTCAACTAAGTATTTAAGCGACATATGCCCTGAGTTTAAAGAAGGAAAAGATGGAGGGTGGGAGGGGTCAGGAGAGACCTCAGAACTTCAGCTGCACGGCAAACTGTCCGTAGGGTCTGCAGACTCTGCTGTCAGTTGGTGGGTGAGCGATGGACTGGACACGCCTTGCCGTGGGGACTTTCTAAACTTCACTCCTCCCACCCATACCACACAGACCTAAAGAACTGCTGTTGACGCCTGCTGTGGGGAGTGAAGAAGATATTTGGAGGACAGTAATAAGAGTCTGGACTCTGCAGTCAGACTGCCTGGGTTCAGATTTTGGCCCTGTCCAGTCTCTCTTTGAACCTGTTTTCCCATCCATAAAATGGGAAATAATAATTACAGGAATGAGAAAAATGCTTGGTGCCCAGTGTGTAGTGAATGTTAAAGGCATGATAGTTAATGTTAGTTGTGTTTCCTTGGCTTGATGAGGGAGAAGAAAGTGGGAATGAATCACTGATCTAAGATATATGTCAGATAGTAAACTGCTCTGAGCTTTCGGCAAAGAGCTGGTGTTGGACCTATGGCAGGGAAGGGATGGAGGAGGGGCTGACAAGCATTACGTGTTCAATTTATCTTGGGACCAAAACCTTCCAACCTAAAGTCATCTTAAACAGCTCTCCCTCCAAATGGGCACTTAAATGTAATGGAATAGTGTGATTTCACACAAGATGCTCTAGAGCAGCCGTGGGCAAACTACGGCCCGCGGGCCGGATCCGGCCCTTTTGAAATGAATAAAACTAAAAAAAAAAAAGACCGTACCCTTTTATGTAATGATGTTTACTTTGAATTTATATTAGTTCACACAAACACTCCATCCATGCTTTTGTTCCGGCCCTCCGGTCCAGTTTAAGAACCCATTGTGGCCCTCGAGTCAAAAAGTTTGCCCACCCCTGCTCTAGAGACTGGTAGAATTCCTTAAACGGATAAACTGTTAAAGACAAAAATGTTCATGATGTTGGCTAAGACACAAGAACAGTGTACTGCAGGATATTGAATAATCTATCCTGTGGGAGATTTTAAGAGACAATAAGAAGTTCTGAACTGTGTGGGCTCACTGGCTCCTTCTGAATTCACTCAGTCAAACATTTCCTGGAGGACTCAGTTTCCCCATCTATTAAATGGGAATAATAATAGTACTAATATCTCCATATAAAGCGGTTGTGAGGATTAAATAAGATATGAATCTAAAACATTGAGCATAGTTCCAGGCAAGAAGTGCTTAGAGTTCTTATTATTTCTCGGAATAATTCATCATTCTAAGATTTTGGGCATCAGAGATGAATAAACTACCTAAGAGTTCTTATAATCATTTATTAGTTGTTTCTTAAATGTCTGCAAACTCTCTGGGAACAGAATTCTGGTCTAATCCATTCTATTCATCTCCATCTATCTGGAGTCAGGCACAAAACTTGAAGCTCAATATGAGCTTAATAATTGTGACTTGAATGAATAAATGGATACATGAGACCCAGACCCTTGTGTGTAAGAAATTCATCAGAGAGAAGAGAGATGTAAACAAGAAACTCCCATGCAGTGTAATTGTTGTGGTCAAGGTGCTCTGGGCTCACCGAAGGCCTGGGCGACTAGTGTCATTGTCCTGGAGTCAAACCAGACCCAGTGCAGGCTGGCAGGTGATCAGTAAATGTGCGGAATAGCACCAACGTCTGACTGAAGTCACTTAGAGTTCTCTAGTTGGGCCTCTGTCATTTGGCAAATGCTCCCCACACATCAATGCGGTGACCTGTGACCCTCCTGGCCCCAAGGAGCAGCTCTGTGAGCCTGTTTTGTTACATTTCTGCCCGGAGGACTTGGCCGGAACAAAGTGGAGAGGGGAGAAATCAATACAACCTGAACACACACTTAAAACATCAGCCTTCAAGTCTGGAATCACGCCCTCGTCACTAACATCCACAGTGATTTGGCTCCATGATCTGCCCAGAGTCTGGTAAGCAAACAGGAAGGAGGAAATGGAAATGGCTCCTGGGCATAGGCCGGGAACCGCGGTAGATTATAAACGGGAACGCGCGCAGCGAGGCCTTCCCGGTGGGGTGGTGGAGTAGAAAGAACACAGCCTGCTGAAACGCCAGCTGAGGGTCCCTGGGTATGCTCCTCAACCTTTCTGAGCCTTAACTTTTCTTACTTGTAAAGCATAGTGACTAAGAGTGGTAAGACTGTTTTGGCGATTCAGTGAGCATTAATGCAGGTAAAGCGCCCAGCACAGGACCTGGCTCTTGGCTGATGCTCAATAAATGGTCGTTTATGGGAACAGCTTTTCTGCTGTTCATAAGCGGGGAGCAAGGCCAAATGCAATGAAAATCATTTACTAACCATGCAAATAAGTGCTGCAAGGATGCAGGTTTCCATAGTTCTGTGCAAAGAATCCTTACTGAACGCCTATCATGTGCCACATACTGTGTTAAGGGCTGGAGACCAAAATTGAATAAGAAAAGGACCTTCCATACAAGAATATAAACCACTTAAATATAATTCTTAAGAGAGTCTTTATGGAAAAGAGACTACCCAAGGCAGGAAGATGCGCAGAGTAGGGCAACCAGCTCAGCATGGAGAAGACAGAGCCGGTTTGAAGGATAAGCACAGAGTCAGCCTCTGAGAAAAGGTAGGAAGGGCATCCGAAGCTAAACGAACCACATTGAAGAAAGACATACATACAGACAGACAGACAGACTAGAAATAACATGGAGGGAGCCTGTGGGGTGCAGGGACCTGAGACTAGCGCTGTGGGCAGGCGCCAGGTGACAAAAGCCTCATGGTTCTACTTTTGAGGCAATGTCCCCTGGGAAGAGGTGAGCCACCAAAGGTGTTTAAGTAGGAACTTTGGCTTCAGGATGGACTAGAAAAAGCTACTGTTCCATAAAAGTATGTAGGGTATTATTTGCTCATTCCTTTCCAAGCAAATACAACAGCCTCTCCTGGGTGGCCAAATCAGTGATTATACAACCAAGGATAACTTCAGGACACTTAATCATTCCCTAATGGATAAACTGTTTCAAGCAGGCATCTCTGGGCTCTCATTTTCCCTGATCCCCCAGAGTTCCTATTCCTTGATCACATATTTGTCCACTTCTGCTACGTCTGCAAGATGGAGTTCATTATTCTCCATTATGCATCTCTACTCAGTAAGTGACCTTAACGCAGAGGTCATAGGTTCTAGCCCTTTTGGTGTCTGCTAAGGTTAAGATAACGAAAGACCCTCTAATCTCAAGAGATGATCAACCATGCCAGTAAAAAGATGTCTGTCTGCCTGGATCATCTCCAACCCGCTAAAGCAGCGGTTCTCAACCTGTGGGCCGCGACCCCTTTGGGGGTCGAACAACCCTTTCACAGGGGTTGCCTAAGACCATCAGAAAACACATATAGAATTACATATTGTTTTTGTGATTAATCACTATGCTTTAATTATGTTCAATTTGTAAGAATGAAAATACACCCTGCATATCAGATATTTACATTACGATTCATAACAGTAGCAAAATTACAGTTATGAAGAAGCAATGAAAATAAATTTATGGTTGGGGGTCACCAAAACATGAGGAACTGTATTAAAAGGTCACAGCATTAGGAAGGTTGAGAACCACTGCTCTAAAGAAAGGGACAAAAACAAAACAACAACATATGTACACACACACACACACACACACACACATATATAAATATACACATATGCATATGTTTGTACTCTGCCCTAACTAAACCTAATAAAGATCTTCATAGCTATTAATAAAATATTAAGCTACATTAAGCTACTTTATTTCATTGCAAACTTCATTGCAACACAGTGAAGAATTCTATTCTTCTCGATGTAAGAAGAGCTAATGAGGCCACTGATTAAACACTTGGTAGAAAACACATAGTTGTAAATACAAGTTTGAGAAGGACCAAGTAGATTTTGTCCAAAATGTGTGACCCATACTATTTTATAACAAATGGCCTTTATAAAATTCCAAATAGATACTGAGGATTTTTAATATGTTGTAAAAAACCTAATATTAATTTTTAAAAGGTTGCTCAGACACACAGATGTAAATAGTAACTATATGTCATCTGCCAATGTCCATACTTATAAATTAAAATACATTGTTTTCATGTGGTATGTGAATGCTTTCACATTCCTTAGCTAGAGTGAGCACAGGAAATCCATGTTTGACACAGTACTAGGATAATTTTCAGAATTACTACCATTCTGGTAAGAAAAGCTTCATAAGGAAGTCAAACATCATAAAAGAAATAAAGTAAATGTATTCTCATTTATTCTGAGCCTTAAGGTCAGGCTTGAATTTGAAGGACTGTACCCAGAACATGGAGAGAAAAATATACTCTGCAAGAAGTGATCAAACCCCTTTTGTTGGCATCTGACTTATTACTGATGCCAGTGGTACTACTCTAAATTGTAAAAAGTAGTTAAATTGTGCCCAGCCCAGTTGGTTGTGCATCATCATGCACTGAGAGGTCGCTGGTTCGATTCCCGGTCAGCATGTGCCCAGATTGCAGGCTTGATCCCCAGGAGGCAGCCGATGGATGTTTCTCTCTCAGGGTTTTTTTTTTTTTTTTTGTCTCTCTCCTTCTCCTCTCTCTCTAAAAGAAAAACAACCCAAAAAAACCAAATCAATAAATTGTGCCCAACTTGAAAACATCAAGACCACACATTCTTTCTTTACATCCCATGTGCCGGCCTCTATGCTGTCATCCAGATTCTTCCAGCCCTGGATCCATTCATTTTAGAACTTGGTTTCCTCAGATTTATGGAGAAGATAGTTCATTCAGGTATTGCACCACAGGAAGTGCTGGGAATTAACCTGATGTGAGAAGACTCATTAGTTCTCCCACACGGCCACCAGGAAGACTTTCATTAAGTCACCCTGACACACAGAATGGCCTCAACTGGGTCGCCATTTCTCACATGGCAACTTCCAAGTCCAGCAGGCACCTTGGGAAAGTGCCTAGACCAGCTGTTTTGGACAGATCTTTTTTTTTTTTTTTTTGATTCTCCATTTGTCATAATCTGGTGATTAAAGAATTAAGATGGTAGGCCCTAAACATGCCTTTAAAAAAACATGGAGTCAGTAATAATGAAATGAAGAAATAAGAACCAAGGAGTCTCCTGAAAAGCCTCCACTATGCTTCCGGAGACGGGCGCCTTGCTTAAAGGCAGAAGGATGTCTTTGCTAACTATCTGCTCATGAAAAGTTGCTCTGCCTCACTCCAGTAGTCTTGGATGTAGTCTTGAATGTATTTCGCTGATGATCAAAAAACAATCAAATTCCACTATCCCCCTCCGCCCCCAAATTTCATTCTAGTATTTTTAGATTTAAACAAGATGTCTGGGGGAAAATATAAGAGAAAATTTCTCTCAATTAGTATGTGGTTAGCAGGGGTGGGCCAACTTTTTGACGCAAGGGCCACAATGGGTTCTTAAACTGGACGGGAGGGCCGGAACAAAAGCATGGATGGAGTGTTTGTGTGAACTAATATAAATTCAAAGTAAACATCATTACATAAAAGGGTACGGTCTTTTGTTTTTAGTTTTATTCATTTCAAACGGGCCGGATCCGGCCCGCAGGCCGTAGTTTGCTCACGGCTGGGTTAGAGAAAGGACCATTTATTTTTTCCAAAGAAAACACTCCCTGCAAAATTGCACCCCAAGAAGAAAGAACTGAGTATATAAACCCCCCAACAAGCAGCAGGTGGGGAGGGGCCGAGGGGTCTGGGGTTTCCAGCAGCTGAAAGAGCCAAGTAACCATCTGACCAAAACCGAGGTGGAAAGCACATCACTGCTTCTAATAACGACAGCAAGATGTAACAGTCGCTCACGTTGTGCTACATTCTTTACCTGAAGGACTTCATTAATCCTCATGTGCACTTCCTGAGGTGAGTGCTGGTGTTTCCATTTTTTTTTTTTTTTTTTTTTTTTACAGAGAGGAAGGGAGAGAGATAGAGAATTAAAAACATCGATGAGAGAGAAACACCGATCAGCTGCCTCCCGCACACTCCCCACTGGGGATGTGCCTGCAACCCAGGTACATGCCCTTGACCGGAATCGAACCTAGGACCTCCCAGTCCGCAGGCTGATGCTCTATCCACTGAGCCAAACCGGTTTCGGCATGTTTCCATTTGTGAGTGACAAGACTGAGGCTCAGTGAGATTCAGTCCTGAAAGTCTCACACACAGTAGGTTGTGGAGCAACGAGGTAGAAGCTACCGCACGCACCTCCCCTCTGCCCTGTGGCACCCACACGAACTCAGCAGAAACGGCGACAGCACAGATGGTCGTAGGTAGGTAGTGTTCCTGAGGTTCCTCTTTCATATGTCAACCATCACTAAGCATTTAGGTTGAGGTGGTAATCACAGAACAGGCATATTACATAGTGCGGACGTGTCTCATATCCTCAAGGTCTGAACCTCACGCGTACTCCCCTGGTCTTACCTGTTGGAGGAATCTAAAGAACTCAGGCTCTTCAGTCATCTAGTCATTCATGTAATTCACAAGTTGCCTGGGGCTAGCAGGCCATGTTACAGGTGCTTCGGGCATCAGGCTCCTAAGATGGGCTCGACATTAGCTGGGAAAGTGATGGCTGCCCTGCTCTGCAGCTCATTCTTGAAGGGTCAGAGCGAACCTTCCTTGGATGACTGCGCCACTGAGGCCAATAGAGGGCCAGAGCCTTCAAAATGGGGGGGGCAGAGGAATGCTTCAACCATTATTAACAACCAATGAAATAGTCATCACTGGAGGTGCTCTGGGAGAAAATATCTTAGAGATTTACAGGGAACATTTCCATTTTAAAGGCTCTGAAAAGTCCAGCAGTTGAGAACTGGTTCTAAATTTGTGACAGTCTGTGCTTTACAAACATTTTTGGGGTGGTGGTGAAACAGTTAGAGCTGCTCTCCCTCCCCTTCTCCACTCCCACTGTCATGCTCTAGCTCATGACAACCTCATCTCTCACTCAAGTTCACGGTCGTGACCTCCAAATCTGGTCTTTCCACCACTCCTGCTATCAACTTTCTATTGTTTCTCCTCTCAACAGACAGAGTGATGTCTTTAAAATATGAACTGCATTTCATTCCTTCTCTGCTCATAATTCGTGTTGGCATCTCGCTTCCTTAAGGTACAATCCAAACTCCTTCTCACGGCCTAAAAGGCCAGACACTGGCTGAGGCTGAGCCCACTCCATGATTTCACTTTTTCTCATTCTCTCCCTCGGTACCTTCCAGCCTCACTGGCCTCCTCCCAGCAACTAAACAAGCCAAGCCTTTCCTGTTTCTGGACATCTGCTCTTGCCTCAGCCTGAAATACTGTGTCCGAAATATTTCATCCCACCCCTCAGGTCTCAGCCTAGCTATCCTCTCTCAGACAAAGCATCAGCAAGACCAAGGGAACTTGTTAAAAATGCAAGATCTCAGTCGCGCCCCCCACCTCCTGCCTCCACCCCTGGACCTGTAAAATCGGAAACTCTAGGGATGGGGGCCAGCCATCTGTATCAATAAGCCTTCCAGGTGATTCTGATACACCCTAAAATTTGCACTGTCCTATAACAGTATCCTATTTATTTCCTGCATGGTTATCACAAACTATAATGATTTCTTCTTTGTGTAATGTTTTGTCCAACTCCCTCAGCAGGACATTTTGTCAGCAATCACTGTTGTAGTTCAAGACCATAGCTGAGTCTAATTAGTATTTACTGAATGAATGAATGAATGAATGAATGAATGACATAGAACACACCTTGGGAAATACTACCTTAAATAGGATCTACATTAGCTTATTAACTTCAAGTGTCATGAGCCACACGCCAATTTTCCCCTCTATTCATTGATTCAATAATGGCATCTGTTATAGGTCAGGCACCGTTTCAGACAATATAAACTCAAATACAAGCAAGTCCTTGTTCTGAAAGAATTTATAGCTAAGCAGGATAGACAACAAGTAAACACAACTATTTCATTCTGATAAGTGTTATAATAAAAACCTGGCAAAAATCATCAAAAGCATTAGAAATACATATATATGTACTTGTGTTTGACTTAGTTACTCCAGTTCTAAGTTAATTCTAAGAAAATAACCAAGAATGTGTCTGACTTATCAAAAAGGATGTTTTTCACAGCAGTATTTATACTAGCAAAAAAAACCCCCACAAAAACAAAAATCAGAAACAACCTAGATGTAAAAGTATGGAGAGTAATTAAAAAATTATCCTAGGCATAAGATAAGAATACTAAAAAACTCAATTATAATTTAGAAGAATTCTTAGTGACATGTGAAATTGTTCAAAATATACTGTTAAATAAAAAAACTGTATAAAGTAGTTTTATACAGTATATATATATAGTGTATATATGTATACATGTGTGTACATATGTATAAACATGCTGTAAATATAGTGAACATAGAAACATACTGAAATATATTGGAAAGGTGTATACCTACCAGAAGTTACTAGGTAGTCTGATAAGTCATTTAATTTTTCTCCTTTTATACTTTTCTGTATTTCCAAATTTTCTAACACTATGATAGTCAGAGGAAAATGCAAGGGCAACAGGTCAGAGTAGGGGAAGCAAGTATGTGGAGGAGAAGGTCTCCACACGGAGGAGGTGTCATTTGAGCTGGGGCTTGAGAACACATGGGAGCTGGTGTCAGAAAAAGGTGCCGACGCAAGCAGGAGTCAGGAAAGCGCCGGAGTGTTTGGGGGACAAGGAGCAGCTCAGAGAGGCTGAAGCAGTGGTAGGGGGGTGTGCAGAGAGTAATCTGTTTGTTTACCTTCTCAAAAGAAAACAAGGCCCCATATGGACAGTGGCATTCTTTATTAATCAAAATCAGAGTTTACTTATGCATGAGGGGCCATCCATGCTCCACAGGGCTCTCTTCTCAGCATTTTGAAAATCCACAGATGGCTTTCCCGTCGAGTAAAGGATAATACAAATAAATAGAAACCATACCAGGGTTTCACTCTGGCTGGGTTATTATGAGATAACATCAGATGGAAGAGGAAGGAGGAGGACATTCAAAGACATCCTCATATCTTAGGCCTAAAGCTCCCAGTGCCAGAATTCTACAGGCAGGCTTAATCCCATGGTCTGGCCATCGTCAATGGCCAAGATTACTGAATGAGCAGTAAAATACCTCTTTGATGCTCATTCATCGCTCAGCACCAATACAGAAATTTCAAAGGCCTTGATAAGTGACTTGACAACCTGGAGACAGATGATAAGGTCCCAGCTTCTGATCACTAAACACAATAAATCCCTTGTGAACAGGTGCTACTAATTTTTTTTTTTAAAGATCCATCTTGTGCTGCCAATCATTTTCAAGTCAATTACACGAGAACCTGTTGACCCGAAGCATACTCAGATTTAGCTAAAATTCAGTCAAATGCAAATTTTGGGAAAGTTCCATGTTTAGATAGAGAGGATTGCCCTGAAGATGATTTATATCAGAGGATACAAACTCAAATGTCAATAGACCAGTGGCAGATGAGTTGTTTACTGAAATCACACCTTCCGTTCAATTGGAATCAAATTTTAGTTGGGCACAGAGGAGGTACAAACAACCTTTTCCAGCGCCCCTTCCTGTGACAGACAGGCTAGAAGCTCACCAAACTATCTCTCCATTTTTCTTGGGCACATAGCTAAACATTTCCCAGTTTCTCTTACAGTTAAGAGGCCATGTGACTGAGTTCTTGCCAATGGAATGTGGGTGGAGATGATACACCTCAGATCCTGGCTCATAAAAAACCCCCAAGCTGAATTCTATCTCTGTTCTCATTTGCCAGGAGAAAAGAAAGGATTCCAAGAACCTATCCACACGAAGTCAGAATGTGCATTCCCTCTGACCCAGAAGTTCCACTTGAAGAAGGCCACCCTGCAGAAGCTGTGGCACGCGTACACAAACAGTCGTTTATATGAACATTCACTGCAGCATTGCTTATCGTAGTAGAAAACTGGAAACAACTAGAATTACATCCACGGGGGCGGGGGGGGGGGGTGGTGGTGGTGGTGGTGATTAATTCTGGAACATCCATACTATAAAATACAATTTGATCTTTAAAAAGATTGACATGGAAATATCTCCAAAACCTACTGCTAAACACCAAAGAGCAAGTTGCAGGCTAATTCAGTCTCGAGTCCAACGAACATTTATTGATGGTTTATCTGCCAGGCACTGTTTTGAACACTGCGGATAAATATTCAATGACACAGACAAAGGCCTTTGGCCTATGAAACTTAAATGAATAGAATGTATATTTCAATCCCCCCCCCCAACTACATATTTAATTATATACATATATTTATTGCTAAACATAAGGCAAAGATCCATACTGAGACCACCAAATTGTTCATGGCAGTGAGCTCTGGAGGAGAGGAGGTAAAGGGGGAGAGTCGCTTTTTGGTCTGTAGTCTTCCATGTTGTCTGAATTCTCTTTATGGAAATGCATTTGTGCATTTGATTCTTTTTCGTGAAATGCATTCCAATAATGGAACCAGAAAACTGCTCTTCTGAGGCCTAGTCCTGAAGCCCTCAAGGGCCACTGGTAGAGAAGAATGAGGCCTCCTCCCCCTCCCCCAGCCAGCGCCTTCCTCTGTTTTATTTATTTATACCCACAAGTGAGCGTCTTTTGATCAAAGGCTTCTGTGGCAACCAAAGTTTAGGAACAACCAACTTTGCTCATTATCGAAAGATCAAAATACACAAAAGAACAAGGATGGGAACCTCACTTAGGAATAACATTAGACCAAGCATGTCAAACTCGCGGCCGGTGGGCCACAAGCTTGACATACCTGCACTAGACTGATCCCAGGTCATTTAAAGGTTTGGATGGTCCAGTTCTTTTACTGCCAAGGCTCTTCAGCTTGTAAAGAACAGGATTTCAGCTTTTCAGATGTCAGATAGCCCTCAGTAAACATCACACGTGAGTTCTGGTGTGAAAAACACATTTTCAAACAGATTCTTGTTTTATTTTATTTTTAAATCATCTTAGCACCTAAAAGGCCCCTGAAATTGTGAAGATAAAGTTAATCCAGTAATGCATTTGCCATAGTAAACCTCCAGAATAGAAATGCATTACTTCCCTCTGATGGAATTTTAAATCAGCATCAGAGATTAAAGAGTATTATCCAGCTGATGGAGAGAGACCTGGAAAACACGATGGATTATGGGAAATGACCATCATGTGCCCCATCATTTGTGTTTCGGGAACTCCTCAGCACCTTCCATGATAATATGTCTGATATAATTCTGAGGAGGTGGTGTCCTTTCTTCTTCAACTGTTCATTTCATCTTTTCAAAAGGTCCACAGAAAGCAGAGCCAGGCTTTAGGCTCTTCTCTGTCTGTGGTTTCCACGATCTGGATTTGAATTAAAGCTGTGGAAATGGTCTCCTCTTTTAGTGTGTGGTTGATGAGGGAAACCTGGTCACATTCTCCCTTGTATTAGCACACTCACCAAAATCATGAATTGCAGCCAAACTATAAAAATAAATGTCTGAAAAAATAGAGTGGACTGAATGACACACAACTCAGAAATAATCAAAGTTCATTTCTTCTTCTTTTTTTTATCTTCCCTTCAGCTTGTTACTACATTTGGGTAGTCTCTTTTAAGTTTTGCTTTATATATATATATAAATTAAATGAAGCAACTAAACATGTGTTTTAGGAAATATTGTCTCCCCATTGATCCAGCTTTGCCTGATATATCTTAACCATAGAGACCAACTTCAATTGCTATGATATTTTTTTAAAATGTGAGTTATCCAAATAATGTTTCTCTCACACCCAGTGACAACCTGCCTGCACAGACTATCTCCTCCCCCAAATACCTCATCCTTCCACATTCGCCTGGCCCTCCCCAATACAATACTGTAGTAGTAGCCTGTGGGAAGGGCAAAGCCAGCCATAAAAGGAACATTATAGGAAACTACAGATCAGTATTCTTATGAATACTGATACAAAATCCTCAACAATTATTAGGAAACTAAATTCAACAGCATATTACAAAGATTATACACCCTGACCAAGTGAGCTTCATTATACTATTTCAAGGTTGATTCAATGTCTGGAAACCAATCAATATACTACACCACACAATAGAATGAGGGGAAAAACACATGATTAGCTCAGGTGACAGAAAAAAACATTTGACAAAATCTAACACCCTTTCACGCAAAAAATACTCAATATATTAGAAACAGAAGTTACAAAAACTTCTTCAACATGATAAAGGCCATGTTAAAAGATAAAGTCCATGTTAAAATGCATACATAAGATCATCCTGAGTGGTGAAAGACTGAAAGCTGACCCTAAGATCAGGAACAAGACAAAGATGTCTGTGTCATCATTTCTATTTGACAAAGTATTAAAAGTTTGAGCCAGTGCAATTAGGCAAGAAGAAGAAAGAAAAGGCATTCAAAGTGGAAAGGAAGAAGCAAAACTATATCTACAGATGACATGATCTTATACCTAAAAACACCTAAAAAATCCACAAAAAATGTGTTACAGCTACTAAACGAAGTTGCAAGATACAAAATCAACACACACACACAAAAATCAGTTGTCTTTCTATACACTAGCAATGAGCAATCCCAAAAGGAAATGAAAAAAACAAAAAAAACAAACCCAGTCCCTTTTATAATAGCATAATAAAGAACAAAGTACTTAGAAATAAACTTGCCCAAAAAGGCTAAAGACTAGTACAATGGAATATTATTCAGCCATAAAAAGGAATGAAGTTCTAATACAAGCTACAACATGGAGGTACCTTGAAAACATTATACTAAGTGAATACGGTCAGACACAAAAGAGCAATTATTATATGATTCCACTTATATGAAATATCCAGAACAGGCAAATTTACAGAAACAGAAAATAGATTAGAGTCTACCAGGGACTACGGGGAGGGACATGAGAGGAATTACTACTTAATTGGTACAGAGTCTCTGGGCAATGAAAATTTTTGGAAATAGTGGTTACAGTTGCAACTGTGAATGTCACTAATGCCACTAAATTGTACACTTAAAAATGGCAGATTTTGTGTTACATATATTTCATTAAAATAGAAAAGGTAAATAAAACTTACAAGTATCATTGTTGAAATTAGTAATAGCATCATGCTATTAAACTCACAAAACCACTCAAATTTTTTCTATGCATAATTTTGAAAAGAAAAGGTACCCTTTACATGTTGAAATTTAGGTGTCTTTTTGACTAATATAGCTAGAACATGTAAAACTTAATTGGTTAAATTACTTTCACCAGTTCTGTCTAATCTATAATAATAAAAGCATAATATGCTAATTAGACCGGACAGCCGAATGACCTCCCGGATGTCTTCGGAAGACCTTCCAGACGAAGCCAGGGCTGCGAGGGCCAAGGCAAACTGCCACAGCTGTGAGGGCCGAACCCCTTGCACGAATTTTGTGCATCGGGCCTCTAGTATATTAATAAAAACATATACCTGTTGAAAAAATATATATGCACTGCTTTGAGGAATTGAACTTTCCAGCATTGAGGATTTTTATGAAAAATTGGATGATCACTCAGCAGAGAGATCCTAGACCAGCCGTGGGCAAACTAAAATGAATAAAACTAAAAAAAAAAAAAAGACCGTACCCTTTTATGCAATGATGTTTACTTTGAATTTATATTAGTTCACACAAACACTCCATCCATGCTTTTGTTCTGGCCCTCCGGTCCAGTTTAAGAACCCATGTGGCCCTCGAGTCAAAAAGTTTGCCCACCCCTGTCCTAGAAGGAGTTTATACAAATGGCAGGATGCTGGACAAGTTGCGGGTCCAAACTCTTTGCGCTTTTAAGAGTCTAATATTCTAATAGAATTGCACACAACCAGAAACATTCCCAAAGTGAAGCCATTTCTTTCCTTCCTCGGGCAATCGCAAGCCTTTGGGTTCTAGCATTTCAATAACAATTTACTTTTCTGGTCTGATGATGTCTCCACTGAAGATATTCTTGGCATCAATTTCCAGCCTGACAAGTCCACAGAGCTTATCAGGTTTTATAAAGCAGATCACCTTAAAATAGTTTTCAAATTCCAGAGTGAACCCGATTTCTCTCTGAAAGTGCAGTGTCGAAAATAAAGTTCTTCTAACCCTAAATGTCTGCATTAGCATGTTTAAATGAGAATACCCAGGGACATGACGTGATTAGGAAGGCCATAATAAAGATGCCAGTGTAATTCCCCATGTGCTGCCAACCTCAAACACGCAGCCTACTCTGAGGCAATTTGAGTAAAAATTGTCATGACTATTGTCAGTGTTGTCACTTCTTGGTTTTCTTTCTCCCGGGACTGTACCTTATTCATTCTTGGTCTCACTGATGGCGCACGGCACCACCTCTTCAGGCGTTCAGTCAAGATCTCTCCAGTTCAATTTTCACTTCTTCTAGACTTTCCCCACCCTGAGAGTCCTACAACAAACAGGACTGCGAGGCCAGGAGATGGGTCTAGTGGTTCCAATGAAGAAAGCAGGGGCAAATGGCCCAGTCGCCAAGATCCGGAGCTGGGCCACAGAAGGCGTGTTTAAGTAACGATTTGGAAAACTCAGAATCTAATCAAACACATCTGTGCCTTACATTCTCTACCTGCTGTCTCCCCCGAAACGACGATGCTTAAATCTCCATTAGTGGGGCAGGGCCACTCATCTATGGAAATCCAGGGCTGGACTGCAATCTGCTGCGTGGGTCGTCAGAATGGGGGCCAGCTGATCGGAAAACAGCCCGAGTGGGAGGTTCAGTGCGGGGCAGGGCGAGCACAGCTGGCTGACACAGCAAGCCGGTACAAGCAACAGAAATGCCATTTGATTCCTGGGCTGAGCCAACCCATCTGGGAAATCGCGCAAAGAAAGTAGCTGGGAATGACATTTCAGTTCCGAGTTTCCTAGTCAAGCCTGCACTTGAAGCCGGAGACTCAAAAAATAGCAGTCCCTTCTGGATGGTGTCAGCGCAGAGCCACTCGGATCGCTTTTCCTTCGGTCTTTTGAGAGTGATTTTAGCTCATTGGGGATAACCCGGACCACGGAAGGGGCTGGAAAGGGGGCTGTGCCCACCTCTCGTTTCCAGAAAATCGATTCTTCTGCTCGCTGCTGACGCTTGGCTTTCCTATCATGAGATCTGAACCCGGGCATCTGCAGAAGCCTTTACTCCCACCTGCGTTTCGCGCGTGGTGTCAGACAAAGGAGCGCAGTGAATGGCTGCCGGCCTGGTGAGAAGGCCGGTTATTATCGGGTGTAGTTTCCCCAGCTCTAAAGGCTCATAGTGGTGGCACTGAGGCGTGCCGGGGAGCAGATAAAATGTAATTAATAATTTCCGTAGAGGCCAACAGTCTATTACTACTATGTTCCTTGCTGTTTTCTGCAATGACCTTAGAGCTCATAAACATCATGGACGTGCACTTGGTCATAGTCTCAGCCTCAGGTTCAGTTGATGGCTCAGGTTGCACCGCATAATTAGCTAGACCAAAGGAAGATCTCCAGCATAAGGCCGGGGGTGCCTCCCGCCCTGTTCAGTCCAACGCCTGGAATAGACAGTAAATTTCCTGGATTATTAAGATGCAAACTGGACACAGCTGAGGATAAAGGTGAAGTCTGCTTCTGAGTTACAGTGGACACATGTTGGTTTCTGATAGAATCCAAGAGTCTGGACACTAAATCAGGTAGCTTTTTTGTATTGCACCGAGTGGCTCCATCTAATTGTTCTTAGAAACCCAACATTGCAAAGAATGATGTAACTGAGGGTAGACTTTCTCTCCTGCAGTAAAACACTGGCTCCTTTAATATGGAACTACAATTTATTTTGGACCTATTATGTGCCAAATACTTTGTAGAGCTTTGGAAGAAACAAATAAAAATAGTTTTATTTTTTCCCCCAAATCTTAATTTTCTTGGGTACCAGTGCCTAGCACGAAATCTGAGAAACAGTACATGTTTAAGAAATATCTGCTGAATGAATGAATCAATGAGAACCAGTGTTTGCTGACTGACTTCTGCCAAACCCAAGGGTACAGGGGTGAGGGGGTGTACAAAGGATGCCGCAGGGGTCAGACTTTAAAGGCCAGCTGCCCTTAGCAAAAGTGACTCCCCCAACTTGCCAGGATGAAACCCACACTCAAACCCCCCAAAAACAGCATTTTCTGTCTTTATATTTGGCATATTCCTCTCCCCATTCTATGCTACAGCCGAATTAGATTACTCTTCATTTCCTCCCAACATCCCAAACTTTGCTCTATGCCTGGCCTGAACAGAATCTCACATGCTTGCTGAATGCATGAAATAAAAAGAGAATTAATTACTGGTTCTCAATTTTAGGAAGGTAAAGACTACAAATTTTAATCGATTTCACTGTTATTTTCCTGACTATATAAATATTGTCCATGATTTTAAGAATTCAAAAGGTAAAATATCCAATTGATTCATTTATTCAGCAGATATTTATTAAACATGTGCTGTTTCTCAGATTTTATGCTAGGCACTGATCCCAGAGAAAAAGATTTTTGTTTTTTCCAAAGCTCTACAAAGTGTTTGGCAAATAATAGGTCGAAAATAAATTGTAGTTTCACATTAAAGGAATAAGTGCTTTACTGCAGGAGAGAAAATCTATCCCAAGTTACATCATTCTTTACAATTTGGGGTTTCTAAAAACAATTAGATTGAACTACCCTGTGGAGACAAAAAAAAAAAAAGCCTTTTGCTGTGGGCATTCTCTTCAGTTAGGTGTTCTTTCCCAATTGCTGGTCCATTAAAACTTTTTCTCTACCTGTTCTTCAGAGTCTACCTCAAACACCATCTGGAACACAGCAGTGCATTGTTGGTGCCCATATCTCATTCAGTCATTCAGTCAGTCAGTCAGTCAGTCAGGTATATCTCATCTCATTTAAAATAGTTAAGGCATCACATGTGTTGGTTGAACTGCATGGAAGAGGAATATTTATGGTTTTGTGAGGGTCTAGTCTTTAGTGTCAAAGAGAGCAGTTAACACTATTGACTTTTTAAATTATTTGCTCTGGACTGTATTAACCTCCTCATGTACAGTTACCTCACACACCATCACCAGGATATAGGCGTTATTGTCCTCATGTTGCAAGCGAAGAAAGAAGGGAGGGAAGGGAGAACACTAGCCAGCATAAATGCTAGAGAGGGGAAGAAGGAGGAGAGAAGAGGAGGCAGAAAGAGAGAGAGAAAAGGTGGGGGGATGTGGAGATAAAGTGTCAAGGATAATTTATCAATTGCTTAAAACTGCCATCACATATTCTGACTCAAATGTGTCTTTTAGGAAATTTCCCCCCAATATGCAAAATTATGCATAGCAAAGGTTATTAAGATAAGGAAAAAGTGGAAACAACTAAGTGTCTGAGCATGGAAACGAGGGTAAATTAAGGTGCATTCATATGGTAGATTACACAGCCACTGGAAGTCGTGTGACAGAAGAATACTTAATGACATGTGTGTGATCTCTTCCCATTACAGATACACATATGGCCACAACCTCATCCCCAGGTTTAATTTTAATGGCTCAGGTTGCACTATATAACCAGCCTGACATGAAGAGTTTCAGTTGCTACTGCTGGAAATGTGACAGGCTCCATACCAGGTGTTTTATATTATAGCATAAGCCCTGATTTTGTTAAACTATATATGCACAGAATAAAGAGTGAAAAGTTACCCCCCCAAATGCTTACAGAGCATATCTTCAGTGCCTTAAGGATCCTTGTTTCTGACCTATCGTTTTCTCATCAGTTATTGATTAGATAGCATAAGCAATTAAACATTTTTCCATGTACGCTTTCCTGCATTTTTCCTATTTTCTACAGTCTAATTACAAAAATTATGTGAACACCATGCATTTTTAAAGCAATTAATGTCAGGAAATGAAAACGTCTTCCTTATCAGGATGGGGGATAAGCAGGAAGGTGCCAACTGCATAACTGGTACGTGGTTGACCAATTCTGAGGGGTAAATGGGTTTCAAAGACATTTCTCTAACACAAAAGGATTTCTTGCAGGAGGCGGTCTTTCTTTGCAACTCAAAAGACAGGACTGCAGACAACTCATATACAAGTCCAAAACAGTGGTATGATGGTTTTCCAGGGATAGGAAAGCAAGCCTCAGAACCAAGTCACTAAACAGTAATTCCATGCCAGGGCTTTGTAGAATTTTTTTCATTATCTGGTTGGGAGATAGGGATAGCAAGAAGCCGAGTTTCTCTCTTGCTGAACCACATCAGTAACTTATCAAATTACATCAAGAGGATATCAGGCAGAAAGAAGATTGAAGTGTGTCTCTGTGTGTGTGTGTGTGTGTGTGTGTGTGTGTGTTTAGCAGGTAATTCCTGGATATATAGAATTTGACTCACAAAGAAAGAAGATATTCTGCAATGGTAATTAGAATACCTCAAAACTTCATACATCGAGGAGAACAATAGGCTGGTTAACAATTTATCCTTCTTTAAATGAAAATAAGGCCCAACTTCTAGTTTTGTCTGTATTATGGAACTACATGCAAAAAGGTTCTCTCACTGATTGGTCAATCAATCAATCACACATCCATCCATCTGGAATTCCACATGAATTCTCAGTAATTAAAACTAAAAATGTGAGAAGAGTACAACCTCAATCCCTAAAAGAATGCATTTTGCTGCATCTGTATTAGAAATATGGTCATTACTTTTATGTCAAGGATATTCCCATATCACCCAGAAAAATTTGTTGTGAATGAAAATTCTTCCAGACCTATTTTAATTAAGTAAGAATCACATCAGCACTAGTAACCCTGTTGGAAAGCTGATTCCAGACAGCTCTCCTTAGGAGTATTGAACATTCCCCAAATTACCTAATGCTAAGACTGTAGGTTTCTCTACCCAAACTCAATCCACGAATGCAAAGAGAGAAGCAAATAGAAAACAAAAATCATGTAAGAGTGTGTAGAATACTTTTGAGAACAACTGTCCCCGCTTCCCTGCCCCCCCAACCACCACCACAAGGGTTACTTCTGAGCTTCAGGGTGACTCTAGAACCACCCCCACCTCTCTCCACTTTTCTGAGGCACACGCTTCAGTAAACACTACTTTAAATGCAAGACTGAGGGTCACCCAGGTTGTCAAGTTAAGTGCTCCCAAGACAGTCAACCAGATACCAATTATGAAGTTGGCAGCTTCTTGTTTATCCCACATCCTGATAAGGAAGACGCTGCCTGTTTCCTGAAACTCCTGGCTGCCACAGCCCTCTGTCCACCTAGGAGCTATGGCTAACCATGCCACAGCGCAGTTCTGGGTGGGTTACTGGCAGGCAATTGAAGATAGTTATATTGCCCTCTGCTTTCTCTGAGCTCTTAGTTTATAGCTCTTCACTGTCTTTTTTAACCATCTGTTTTATTCCTTTACCTATGTTAATGCTTCTCGGTAACAGCCAAAGGGGTGATTCCAGCTGATTGTCCCTGCCTCTCCCTGCAGCCCCCCAAAACTGGCAGAGGGAAAAATGAAGACCCCTTTTAGTATGACACAACCTAGCAAGTTCCTGCTTATTACAAAGCCATCTTCAGAGAAAGAGAAAAGGCTCCTAAAAACAAGAAAGGGGGAGAAACCTCTAAAATTTTCTGTAACTTTTCTTTCTGACCAAGCTAACCACAACAATACTTGTTATTGACTTTATGCTTGTTATTATTCCAGTCTAATGTGTATTCGTCACAGCGTTTGTCATGTGAACACAACTCTACAAAGTAGTTACCATACAAACACCCATTTTTCAGATGAAGAGACTGAAGCACAGGAAAAGGGGCCACATACTAGACCTGACAGGCTCAGGGGAGACCTGCATGGAGGCCTTACAAACTCAGAGACCTAAAGTAACCACACAGGATGGTCTGAAATGAAAACTTCCTAATAAAAGCGAGTCATAGCAGGTAGTCATGTCCTAGGCTGGTATCCTCCCTGACAACGGGTCAATCTTAATCTTAACTGAGCCTGTCTATTGTCTTTTTGCATCTATGATAACATACCTTTGGAATGTCAGGGTAATTTCCTTTTTCTGGACCCCTCACAGGGCCAAAGCAGACACCACAGAACCCCTCACTGTTACTGTTATTGTCTTGTTAACTGCTAACTATCCTATACCCACAAATGTAAAAAAAGTATGTGTCTACTCCATTTCCATTTTATCCAATCCCAGAGACTTCCCTCCTTTGCTTTCTCTCACCTCCCTAATCTACCACCAATGGGTTTCATGTAACCCCTTTACACCTCCTCCTTTGATTGTAATGTATAAAATAAGGTGCAGAACTGCCATTCTCTGGAGCATTTTCTCAATCCAGTGAGATTTTGCTTCCCAGCAATAGTCATCAGTCTAGCTCAAATAAACCCATAAAAATTCTCTACAGGTTTAAAAGCTTCTTAGTTTGAAGGCCAAAGCCACTTGGCTCTTTAGTAGCAGATTTAGGATTTGACTTTAAGGGATGTTAAAAATCAAACAAACAAAACCAATGCTTAGAACCACTCAGTTATTTTCCTTCCCGTGGTCTATGTTGGAGATGTAAACTCAGATGGCAGCCATGTCATTTCTAAGAGTGGAGCGGGCTGGGCAGGGACTCCAGAAGCCCTGGGATTCTCAGACATCATCTCCTAAGGGTTTTGCTGCCCCTCTCAAGTGAGCCATGACCATAAAGGACTTATGCGCTCACTGTAGCCAGATTTTTCAAGACAAGATGGGAATGTGAATTGGCAACTCATTAATAATCTTTAAACATTAGCCAACTCTTTGCTGGCCAAACAAGTCATCTTGAGGCAGAGTTCAATTTAGGGGCTACTGGTTTCCAACCTGTGTATTTGTCTTTAAGCTCAAACCTGGGCAGATATAATTGTTATTGTCAAAATTAGCTACTTTATTAATATTAATAATAGGGAGAGAGCGAAAGGGAGGCCAGACATTATAAGCATGGTCATCAGGGCAGCTTCACCAGGAAGCTGCAGCTTCACGCTCCGCAGGGAACACCAGTCCATTCCCTGCAGATCACTGGGGAAGAGATCAAACAAAGAGGGAGATGGGTACCTGCGCAGTGAAGTCGGGGTGGCGTGGAGAAGGTGCTTGCCTGTCAGTCTAGCCTGGGGAACCATGGGTTGGCTAGGGGGTGAACCCCATCAGAAGCATGCAAAATCTTGGAAAGTTAAAACCCGCAAAGAGTTCCCTCCCTCTTGTTTCCTTCACTTGTTCTCTCTTGCTCCGTGACCCACACTCACCCATGTGCTCAGCTGTTCTCTCTCCATAGTAATGTGGCCTTAAGCAGTGGCATGGCAGTGGCTGTGTGGACCCCACATGCAATGTGCAGCAGCTGGGAACCCAAGCTAAGCCAGCCAGATGCTGGACTGGACTTCAAAAACTCTGAGCAGCGGCCTTCATTCTGGCCCTGCTGAAGACAAGATTGGACTTTTTTCACGGTGGGACAGGTAGAGATAGAACCTTGGAGGGGGAACTCCTTAATTTTACATCATCCATAAGCTTCCCACAAAACCCCATCCTCCAATGCGGGGCTCGGGGAATTCTTTTCCTCAAGGTGCCCACTTCCACTGATAACACAAGAACACCCTGCTTCAATAACACAAAACTCCTCTGGTCCAACCACTAAATGTCTTCTTACTCTATCCGCTGTGGCAAGGAGCTGAGTAGCAAACTCTTTTCTCATCTCATCTCTAGGAGGCAAAGTGAAAATGGAGCAGGCGTGACAGAGCCTGATCTTCCAGCTGGCAATGGGAATCTGTCTTCTCCCCGCTCCAGGCTGTTGTGTTAGCAACTCTGGAGCTGCCTGCGGCTTTCTCATGTGGTTCAGCTACAAACTGGCTTCCACTGAATTGGGCTATATTTAGTGCCCTGGAGGAGAAAGAAAAAAATCCCTCCAAAGCTTAGAGAAAAAAAAGTAGTTCAGCTTCCACTTTCTCTATCCAAATTTTAGAAATGAAGGTAAATTCCACAACCACATTTTTCTCTTTAGCTTACCCTGCTTTGGGGGGGAGGGGGGGAGTAATTGCTCTCCAAAGTAAGGAGGTTGAGTTTGGCAGGTAAACCTGCCATCTTAGCATTAGGTAATTTGGAAAAGCACTTTAAAATCTGCGGTGCAGGCTACTCTTTAAATACAGTCCTTGGGTTTACAGTTAGACCCCCTGCAACAACTGAAGCACACCTCTGCTTTGGGGATTGGACTCACACAAACCTCTCCATTCATTCACCCCCTGAGTTCCTCCCAGAGACCTTTGCATCAGCAAATCAATCTTGCTTACTGTGTAGCCCCAGCACCTGGCACAAACATTAATAAGTATTTGTTGAATAAATGAATAAAATGAAAGAAGGGCTTGGATCAGTTGGGACCAAGATAACATCTATGTTGTGATTTATTCATTCAAATATGTTGGAATGAACTCAGATCCCTAAGGAGTGTGTGTGCTTGAGGAACAAAAGGTGGCCGCTGTTTCAGATGACTGTGAGACTTCTGTGTGGCTGTGCAGGGTGGAATCTGAGGGCAACAGCTGATTTTCTCTGAATAAAGGAGGGGAAAGAGGATTTCTGAGTGGATGTATGGGTAAAAAGGAGGGAAGGAATACCTGAAACTTGGTGGGGAGGGGAGCGGGGAATGGGGAAGTCACCGGGGCAAGAAAAAAACCGTGGAGTGTGTGGTATACCCCCAGCCTCCCCATAAAACGTTCAGTAAAATATTCACCATCGTCAATGATTTGGGAGTGAAGTTACACAGTCAGTATTAACAGTCTACCTAGACTGCCTGTTCAACATGGAAAACAAATGTGAATGCAACACATTCCTTCCTGGGAGAAGCAAACAATAACACAGCCAGAGAAACAAAACCTTACACTGCAACATGAGAAACTACTCTAAGATACTTGCAAAACACCACTGACTTATGCAAAGACATGTATTGCATTTACTGTGTGCCAGGCATGTGCTAGGTAGGCCCTGGTGATCTGTGTGCCAGGCATGTGCTAGCCAGCCATGGGCAAACTACGGCCCGCGGGCCGGATCCGGTCCATTTGAAATGAATAAAACTAAAAAAAAAAAAAAGACCGTACCCTTTTATGTAATGATGTTTACTTTAAATTTATATTAGTTCACACAAACACTCCATCCATGCTTTTGTTCCGGCCCTCCGGTCCAGTTTAAGAACCCATTGTGGCCCTCGAGTCAAAAAGTTTGCCCACCCCTGTGCTAGGCCCTGGTGATCTGTGTGCCAGGCATGTGCTAGGCCCTGGTGATCTGTGTGCCAGGCATGTGCTAGGCCCTGGTGATCTGTGTGCCAGGCATGTGCTAGGCCCTGGTGATGTGGCGGCAAAGAAGACAGGCAAGGTCCCCTACCCTCAAGGAGAGAGAAAGACAATAAACTTAAGGAACAGGATGGTATCAGTGACGGGAGCTTTGAAGAGAATAAAGCTGGGGTGATATATGATAAGGATGGATGGGATTTAACATTAACTAGGTAGCCAGGGTTGGCCTCCCTGAGGAGGATAGTTGAGCTGAGATCTGAAGGGGTGGCGAAGAGGCCAGCTATATGAAGATCTGTGGATAAAGCTTTCCAAAAATTTAAATGGCCCACGGTGGTAGAAGGCAAGTGATGGGGAGGAAGGTGTAGAAGAGGGTCAGAGAGGCAGGCAGGGGACGGATCAGGGAGCTAGAACATGACTAGGTCTGCAAGGATAACGGGTAGACTCGCAAAGTCTCAGAGAGGATGAGTGAAATGCCAAGGCAAAATGTAATCACAACACAAGGGCCTTGCAAGCACCATCTCTGGGGGGCCCTTCTCAAACACTGGCCCTCCAGGGGGCAGGAAATAATGTAGTCTGGCTAATTGCCCTTCGGGACTGCTCTGTGTATGAATGTAAAACTAGGGATTATCCAGCCCAGATGCAAATGAAAAGGGCACAGTGGGTCACTGGTTTTCCAGAAGACTCTTCTCACTGGAGGTAGGATGCCAATTACCCTATTTCTATGCAAGGGGCCTGGGAGAGGAGAAACACCCAGAGAACTGTGCTTCCGATTGGCTTGCAAATCATAACAATCACCCCAAAATTAAGAGAACAGAGAAAAAAGCCCCTTTGCTCTTGGGACCTTCAGTGATTAGAAAGAGTTGTTATTTGGCTGATTTTCACACTTCATTAGCATATGCATAATTTAACAAGGGAACATGCTGGGGGCTGGCAGGGTGAGGGCAGCTCTCCACACCCACGGACTAGAAACTGGAGCAGGAGCATTGGGAGTGCTTAATTACGCCATCAAGGCAACAGAGATCAGCGTGTGAAGGGGGATGAGCACATGCCGGAGCCTGGGAAACAGCATAGAGAGATTCCCCCCACATCTACTTTCACCCAGGAGCACACTGGGAGCTGTGAGGCAGCCCTGCCTGAATATTCCTCCCAAGGACTAAGTCACCATGTTCATCCTCATGCTCCCCACTTCTCTTGCCATCAACACTTCCCATCAGACAGCCTCATTTTCTTCTCCAAAAGTCTGGTGATGCCAAGAAGAATGAAGTATTATATTATGGCTGTCCATATCACAATCTACTTGGCATTGAAGAGAAGGAAATGAAGTGATGTTTGGGGGGGCTGAATAAAATGCACTCATGCCTTGGCTGGTGTAGCTCAGCTGGTTGAGCATCGGCCCATGCACCAAAAGATTGCCGGTTGGGCCCTAACCAGTTTGGCTCAGTGGATAGAGCATCTGCCTGTGGACTGAAGGGTCCCAGGTTCGATTCCGATCAATGTCATGTACCTTGGTTGTAGGCACATCCCCAGTAGGGAGTGTGCAGGAGGCGGCTGAATCGATGGTTCTCTCTCATCGATGTTTCTAACTCTCTATCCCTCTCTCTTCCTCTCTGTAAAAAAAAAATCAATAAAATATATTAAAAAAATAAAAAAGATTGCCGGTTGGATTCCCAGTCAGGGCACATGCCAGGGTTGCGGGCCTGATCCCCAGTAGGGGGCGTGCAGGAGGCAGCCGATGGATGTATCTCTCTCACATCAATGGTTGTCTCTCCCTTCGTCTCTCTTTAAAATCAATAAAAACATTTAGAAGTAAATAAATAAATAAAAACGTCGTTTTAAAAAATGAACTCTAGGACAAGGGTCAGGCTTTCAAATTTTAATTTTGAATTCACTGAGACTCACCCACACGCAGAGCAGCAGAGACAAAAGGCTCAATCATTGCTTTAAATTAGATAACTTTTCGGCTTTCTTTCTTCCACTCAAAACAATATCCTTTAAACCCCAAAAGAAAGACGAACAAAAGAATAAAAGGCCACCTGCACTAGGAAGACTCAACTATGCCTGGTCACCCGTCTTTCTGGACTCGTTTCTCTGCCCACTGGAGGGACACAGGTATAACTCAGAAATCAATGAGAGGAACGGTATGGGTGTTCCTGAAAAGATGTGGCAGGGAATTTTACAATTCTCACACCATATCTCACCTTATCACCACATTCAATGTCATGTAACTTTAAAATTTTATTAATATCTATCGGTCTGTCCTGAGATGATTGGTAGATCTTTTTCTGCTCCTCAGCATCAATTCTCCCTTCTTCTGTTAATAAAATCCTAATTTCCCCTTTTCTCAGTCTAATCTGGTATGTGTATGTGTCTTTAAGGCCTGAGCTGTTTGGCATACTCCATCCCCCTAGCAAGAGCGATTGGTTCAGGCATAAAAAAATAATACAATTTGGACCAATGAGAGATCCAGACTTTTGTTGCTCCATTAAGAAGACTCAAATATATTACTCTTTCGCTCACTCCCTTCACACCAACTCCTTGCAACTCTCCAAACATGTCAAACATTTTCATACCTCTGTGCTTTTGCAGATGCTATTCTACTTCGTGAATGAATGAAGAAATCCATCAGTTCTTCCATATGTTATTTTGGCTTGAATTCCCAAACCGTATGCTGTCATATTCAACTTAATAAGCATATACTCACTTCTGTTATACCAGCAACAGTCTCAATGGCTGTCTTATCAGCAACCATTCTTCCCTTCCTCTGCCAACAGTCCCCTGACTTTCCCTTTGTCATCCTCAAGTAAAATTTGGGTAGCACTGATTCCCCCTTCAGCATGAGGGTTAGGACCTAATTGGCTTAAGTTCATCAGGTATTCCATCTCACCAAATATAGAAAATAGGTTTTGGAGTGGGCACAGAACCCACACAGACCTCATGAGATGTTAGGAGATATTTCCTAAGGATTTCAGGAGCTGGGAAGCTCTGCACCAGGGAGCTAATTTTCCTCTTCAAATAGAGAGTCTAGAACAGCGGCTGGGTCTACATAAAAAGCAAAAACAGAGAGACTATCAACATAGCTGGGCTCTGGATCAAGCCGTACCTGAAGCTAGTATTCTTTTGAACTTTTATGTTGTGTGTGTCAAATTTTTTATTAAGCAAGTTTTTAGCAGAATGTGTCAGCCCTTCTAATGAAAGATTACTGACTAATACGGTGACAAAAAACGTG
Organism: Myotis nattereri; assembly: GCF_964212035.1. Classification (NCBI taxonomy): domain Eukaryota; kingdom Metazoa; phylum Chordata; class Mammalia; order Chiroptera; family Vespertilionidae; genus Myotis; species Myotis nattereri. The sequence continues at coordinate 86,730,653 of NC_138080.1, forward strand.
AAACAGCTTGAGCCAAGACAGAAACCTGTGGGAAATTATAAACTAGGTTCTAAGTCAGTTCCAAATTGTTTATGCATTCATCCATTCAACAAATACTCAAATACTTATTATATGCCAGGTACTGTTCTAGGAATTTGGGGGGTATAGCAAGGAACAAAACAAATATCTTTTCAGAGTATAGATTCTAGTGGAGGGAGATATATAATAAATGGCAACATTGATAAAGTATATAGTATGTTATAAGATGACTATGAGAAAACAATAAGATCAGTTAAGGCAGATCAGAAGATTTGAAGGTGGATGGGAATTGCACTTTAAAATAGGTAGCCAATGTAGGCTTTATTGAAAACATGACACTTGAACAAAGACTTGAAGGAAGTAAGGAAATTGCCTATGCAGGGAGAAGAGCAGTCTGGGCAGAAGAAAGAGAAGGTGCTAAAGCTTTGAGGACTAGTGAGTTTAAGCACCAGCAAGAAGGCTGTTAGCAGTGAGAAAACGTAGGAATAAGGTCAGAGAGGAAACCGAAGGGCCGATGGTACAGGGCCTTACAGGCCACCATAATGACCTCTTTGCACTGAGTGAGATGGGGAGTTGTTGAACATTCTAAACAGAGTGACATGATCTGACTGAAATTCTTACAAAAATTAGTCTGGCTACTGTATGAAGGGGGTCAGAGGCAAGGGTAGAAGCAGGAGGCGGTTACAACAATGCATGTTATGGGTGGCCCAGAAGGGTGTGGTAGCAGTGGAAGTGGCAAAAAAGAGACTGGGTTCTGGAGAGATTTTAAAAATGGAGCTGACAGAATTTCCTGGTGCATTGCATGGAGTGTGAGGCAAGAGCAACTCCCAGGTTTTCAGCCTGAGGACTAGGAAGAGCAAGTTGCCGGGAGAAGAGCTTTGTTCAGGAGGTGATCAGTTCAGTTTGTAAATACTAAGTCTGAGATGTTTTATTGAACACCCGCGTGGAGCTTCTGAAGAAGCAGTTGGATAAATAATTCTGGAGTTCACGAGAGAGGACTGCATTAAAGATATGAATTTGAGATTTGTCAGCACAGAACAGTGTTTCAAGCCACAAAACTGGATGGTATAATGAAGGGAGTGATTGTAGATAAGATGAGTGGATCCAAGGACTCATTCATTTAATCAACTAATTTAATACCCATAACAACCTTATGAAGTCAGTTATTATTGCTATCCTCATTTTACGGTTGAGGAAATCAAAGCTTAAGGGTTGTTAAGATCACACAGCAACTGTCTAAGAGCACATGTGCTCAGCTGTGTGTAAACACATAAGTAGCTGAGCTGGGACTGAAACCCAGGCAGCCTGGCTTGAGAGCCTGTGCTCTTAAGTATCACTCAATACTGCCACCTGTTCCCAAGTTTAATCAAATGATGGATATTTAGGATTAGCGATAAGGAGAGTGTACAGGACATAAGAGTGGCCACCTGAGCTAAAATAATTCAGTTTCCTGCCTCCAGAGCTAGCCTGGGCTGCAAATACAATGCCCAGATAAAGGTAAGAGCTAAAGTCATTGTATTCAAACACAGGAGATCAGTTTGCTCAGGGGTCCTCATACTTCGTCAGATTCACTTGGGGGTCCTGTTAAAAGATGCAGGTACTTAGGAGACCTTACTAGACATTGATTCAGTAGATACTGAATGGAGCTTGAGAATTTCATTTTGACAGGTGTCTCAGGAAATTCCGAACACCCTTCTGTGCAATACTGCCACAGGAAATCTATTTTGGCTTATCTCTGTCCAATAGCTCTCCACCCCAAAAGACTAATGAAATTGGACTTTAATTCACCTTAACTTCACCGATAGGACTGGGACAAAAGGATGATCTCTGTACATGGATAATGACTGCAACCCACCTTGAAAAATAGTTTGATATTCTCAAAGATCTTTATTTTTTCCTTTTAAAAATTTCATTTGGGTGACACTGGCTTACAAAATAAAATAGGTTTCAGGTGCACAATTCTACAACCCATCATCTGCACACTGTCTTATGTGTTCACCTCACCAAGTCAAGTCTTTGTCCATCACAATTTGTCCCCACTATACCTTCTTCTACCTCCTTCCCCCTCCCCCCAGCAATCACCAATGAGTTCTTTCTGTGCCAATGAGTTCTTTCTCTTTTTCATCTTTTTTTGCTCAATCCTTCCACCTTCTCTCAGCCCCCCTCCCCTTTAGCTGTCAGCCTGTTCTGAGTCTGTCTCCATTTTGCTTGTTAGTTCATTTTCTTCATAGAGATCTTTAGTCTTCTTTTGTTAACCGGTAATCAATTTCCTACTTAAAATAAATTGATCTTCTTTACTTATTCATATTAGTAAATAAAACAGAGCTGGAACTGTGCACAGAAAATAGTGGGCCTTTTCAAAATACTCATTAAAATGAGATATGTGAGAAATTTATATCTTGCATTTGTCAGTGGAGACCCACGCTTTGTCAGATATTTTCACCCAATGACAGTTGCAGACAAAGTGTAATAGCATTTAACTTAAGCTAACAAGTGAGTAGTCATTATAAAAACCTGCCAAAGCAGAGCTATAAATAAAGTGGGCTGGTGTGAATGCCCACTTCCTTTCTAGCTCTAATCAGATAGACAAGTACAGAGCTTCCCAGAAATGTACATAACTCATGTATTTCAGCAGTTGAGTAAGCCCAGAAAAATATGAAGAAAATAGCTAATATTTGCTCCCAATTTGGTTAAAATCAAAAGGTAGTTGCATAAATGATTCCCTCCAATACCAAATGCCATTGCCAAATGTTTGCACACAGCCTATTGCTTTCTGTTTCTACTTAGGTTTTTGAAAACAGTCCTTAAAAATTGTCTCTTTTTAGTGATGTGACTAATCACCACATTAATATGGTGTAGTTTCATTTTAATTTTAGAATTTTTTCAGAATCAATGACTCATCCAATTTATTGGTTTCACGGGGAAGCCACCAAATGAAAGCGAGTGAATTTCTAAAGCAGGAACACTGAGAAAACAAACAGTGATTTCTATCTCTCCCTCCCCTACACATTTTTGTGTGAACGAAAATAAGGGGAACAAGAAGGAATGATTTCTCATTTCCATCCAATCAACTGTCCACTGACATCCATTCTTCTAACCAGTTGTGTTAAATATACGTCACAATCTAGTGTTAGTGATGAGGATCATGGACTCTTAGCGGCATGGTCATGAGCATATTTTCCGTTTCTTCATCTGTAAATGGGGCCGTGAAAGTACCCCCTTCATAAGGACTGTTAAGAAGAGTAGATGAGATAACACACAAAGTTACTCGCACAGTATCTGGTACCCCATAAATGCTCTGCCCGTGGTAGTGATTGTTATTTGAATCTATGCGCATGCTCATCTGGGTATAAACATGCACACAGGCTCACCCTACTTCCTACCACTCCGCATTTCACTATGACACTCAGCTGCCTCGTTATTGCCTAATAAGCATCTCTATTTCACCTCTTACACTGCAGCCATTCATTCAGTGGTTTTTGCTGCTGACTAAAATGATGGTACACCAATGGGTGACAAAACCCCATAGGAATGGCATTGCAATGATCTGACATCTGAAGAGGATTTCAGAAATACAGTGGCATCATCATCTTATTAATTGGAGAAATGAAAAAAAAAAAAACCACCACCAAAGGTCACCCTTTGGGTCCATATGTGCTGGTGAAGTGGGTGCACTCAAGTGGTCTGCTTCCATGCTCCCAAGTCTAAACATAACCGTCCCTCAGCCAAGTCACTTTAAAAGACAGTCATCATAAAGAATGGAGTGAGCAGAACTGAACTTACCCACCTGGTCTCACTAGGTGCAATGCAATTGTTATTAAAGGCTTGGTTTTTAAGTTATTAGGAGATAAAATGCCAATTTACTGGCACTTGACTACTCTGGTGGCTGTAAATAGCAGAGTGCTCCCCCGACCCCCACTTTACATTCATAGAATGCCCCGTATGTGCCATACATTGTGCCAAGTGCCTCCGGGGAAAACAGGCAAATAAGACAAGATCCCTGAGGTCAAAGTAATGATAACCCATGGAACACACTATTTCTCCAACAAATGCTTAGCAGAGGACCTGGCCTATAACTGATACTTAATAAAGATTTGCTGAATGAATGAACAGATGTACAATTTGGACAGTCCCAGCAACAAGCCCAGAGCAAAAATGAAACTAATCAGGCCACAATTAGGAAGCCTCTGGTGGTAGCTACTATTGCCAAAGGGCATCTTTCTCTTACAGTTTCTAAGCCTGGACAGGAAGGAAGCACAAGCGTTTTTACTTGGTTAGGTCATTGATTCCTGGTGAGTACACTCACCTTGTGCTTACTGCCATTACCCAAGATGCACTCTGGCCTTTTGTAGTAGAGATAGTGACTTGATATAAAACCACTGGCAATTGGGACAATCCATTTGACTTTACCAGCCCATGCCCCCATCCCATAGGCAGAAGTATGAAATCAGCTAAAATCTTCAGAAAATTTTGAGTTTTTGGAGTTAGCTCTTCATTAACTCAACATCCCTGCTGTGTGTGTGTGTGTGTGTGTGTGTGTGTTTTAATTGATTTCAGAGAGGAAAGGAAAGGGAGAGATAGAAACATCAATGATGAGTGAGAATCATTGATCAGCTGCTTCCTGCACACTCCCTACTGGGGATTGAGCCCACAACCTGGGCATGTGCCCTGACTGGAAATCGAACCGTGAACCTCTTGGTTCATAGGTTGATGCTCAACCACTGAGCTACACTGGCCGAGTCCTGCTGTGCTTTCACAGCATGGACACAATCCACTAAGATCCCTAGGATAACAGGCACTGTTCCAATGCAATCGATAGAATAAAGTGCTCCCACACACATCCTTGCCGGCTATTATTTGTAGTGTGAATATGATCCTGCTTTAAAGGTTTTCCAGACACTCAGGAACTTGAGGCTGCACCATCTGTGGATTCTTGTCATTACATAAAGCAAATAATTGCCTTTTAAAAAATCCATGCCACTATCGCTAATTTTTTCATTTCCACAAGCTCCTCCACTAACAGCCTCTGGGTATTTACACAGTTTATTTAATTATGCCGTGGTGTTGGTTGTGTGTACTGAGCATTAGACAGTGGGTCTGTGTAGATGGAACTCACCATCCGGATTTTTAAAGCTTTGTTTCTTTTCTCTATTTTTAGCAGGAGGACAATCACACCCGGCTTTCTGGCCTCGGGAGGGATTACTGTTTATAAGAGCTGTAAAGCCGAAAGACGCTGCCTGCGTGCTGAGTATAACAGGATGTGTTTGTGAGCGCGTGCTTAGAGAGACCTATCTGCTGGGCACCTCCTGCCACCAGCCATTACTGTCACCAGGCAGTAGCCTTGTATGCTCCAAATTAATGGGGGACTCCCGAGAACCTAATTTCAAAACATTATCCCCCTCTTTGTTATCTGTATTTGTTTGTTTCAAAGCCTGACACTTTAATTGGACTCCAACGCACAATGGCAATTTTCCATTTGAAAGCTTAGAAAGCTGTTGCCGGAAGATGCGCGGGTTTAGCTCCTGGAGTTCAGACGTTGGCAGGACCTATGCAGCCACAAGTGCCAGTAAATGCCAGGAATATGGAAGAACACCAGAGCTTGTCTCAGGTGCAGGCGAGGAAACAAACAAGCCATTAACCTGCCCTCGGAGTCACCCTTCCTGTAACTACTCCATCCTAGAGCACGAAAGTGTCTTATTTTTAGTCGCCTTCTATTTTTACCTCCCCCCCCCCAGTTTCTTCAGGGGCTTGGTGAGTTTGGCCTTGATCCTCTAATTGGTTTTTACCCTCCAATCCTTCTTGATCCCCCCAGAAGGCAAATTGGCCAATTCCTTGCCCACGTTATCCTGACTTTTTCTACTCTGTTGCCTTCATGTGGCTTCTGTATTTCATCTTCCAATGCAATTTAACCTTGTTAAGCCTCTTGTATAACCCCGGCTTCTCCTACCATCCCCCCAAAAAGCCTTCCCCAGTGGTCACTTATTTCTCTTACCCACAACTTCCAGTCTTTGATTTGCATCTTCCCTACAACACGTTCTGTGGTATCTGTGCCCATGTGCTCCTTATTGATGGAGCCGTGTGGGAGGAAAAATCTTCACACTCCATACAACACGCAAAATACTGAACCCGGAGCAGGTGCTTAGGGAATATTCTTGTACAAATGAATGCTTGAATTAAATTATTTAAGTAGTTAGAAAAGTTCCACTGATGTTAAAAATCAACGCCTAACATAATCTAACCATTCCTCGGTACTAAAAACAAAAACAATAACAAATAACAGAACAACAAATATTGAGTTGACATTTAACAATGTGGCCGGTGCATGGCTAGCAGCTCTGCCTGGGTTTTCTCTCTGAGCCTCTCTATACCTTTATGAGGTAGGCACTGATATTATAGATGGGAAACGGCAGCTTTGAGAGTGAACTTTTTCAAGGGCATCCAGCTATCACCGGGCAGATCTGGGATTCAGGTCCATGTCCGTCTTACCCCTGAGTTTGCTCTCTTGGGAACTGTATTGCACTGTCTTCTTTTTTCCTGGTGGGCTCATTTAGAAAGATCTATTCAGGCTCAACCAGAGTGACATTGTCGGAGACTTTATAAAACCTTATCTATAAGGATGGGTGATGGACACACTGAACACTCAGAGGTGACTTTCCCATTTCTGCAGGGAATGTCTGCGGACGCCCATTCCATGGCACAAAGAACAAAGCTATGGCTAAATAAAGGTGACCTACTCCCCAGTTTTTAGGTGGAATAATGTTTCTTCACTAGACAGGGAGGTGGCTAGTCTAGATTCTTACATCAAATCTTGTTATCTGGCAATGTCCATATTTCTCCTGGTATTTGTTTTAGAGGTTAATTTTTGCACCAGCTAATTTAAATATGAACACAGTAACATTTTTAACAGAGAGAGAGAGAGAGAGAGAGAGAGAGAGAGAGAGAGAGAGAGATATTTGGGGTGGTGTTGGTGTTCAGCACTATTTACTCTTGGCTAAATGCCAGCCCTGCAAACGCCCAAGGTCCACAAAAGGTGTGAAACCAATTAGGGTTTCTCACCTTCTGGCTGCTTGAGGCTATGCATACTGCATATGGAAATAGATGGTTTTGCAGGGACCATGGCTGAGCTACAGTTACTCTGCTATGCTGCAGAATGGCACAGTGCTAACTTAGCCTGGGACAACATATGTCCACTTGCCAGTTCTGGGTTAAAGTGCGGTAACCCAGAAGAACAGAGGGGAACAAAAGAGATTCAGCAAGAATGGGAGTAAAGCATGGGTCACAGAAAGAGGAGATTACCATCAAAAGCTTTAAAAAAAAATCTGCCAAAGCTATATAGCTCTCTGCTAATGACTGTGACTGTAATTTCTGCATATTTTAACAGATGTTCTGTTTATAAAACTGCAAACGGATTTAGGGGTTATGAATAAAGCCAAGAAACCCTGGAGATGTTTCTTTGTATGATTAACTGACCACAGGCCATTTGTTTTACAACAAAGATGCTCAATGATCCATAGTCCATGATTTATATCAGCCCGTGTATACTAATGGCTGATGTCTCCATGGTACTTCTCATTAGCATCTGAAGGGGGATTGGAAGAAAACAGATTATGGGAATAGCTCCCCATTGCTCGACATGATAGTTCATTAGTGGGTGTGGAATCGATCCGAAGGAAAACTAAGATAATCATAAGCTGAAATTTGAATTATAAATTATAACAAGGAATCCAATTCAATGATATAAGAAAATACATAGCTTTTCATAAGCCTAGCTTCATGCACCTTGGTAAGCTGGCAAAGAGAGATTGTTTTGTATCTTACAAATAAAAGACAAATCACATTAAAATTCTACTAATAATAAACATAATAATAGTGCTGACTTGTATTGATCACTTAACCACACATCAGGCATTCTGATGGGTGATTTACATAAATTATCTCAGTCCACCCTCATAGTTATATAAAGTAAGAATCCCCATGCACTGGAATCAGAAAAGCATCCAGGTTTGAACATCCATGGCTACTGGTTACTGGCTACATTTTTCTTTTCTCATGACCCCTCTGCTTCTCTATTTGTGTACTGAGATGCTCTCTCAACCATATGAATCGCTCTGCTTACTCTTATTCACTGCTGCCCCAGTACTTCATAACCCCAACTTGATCTCATGGTTTCATTTCATCTTAAGCTCTCAAAGTTAAATAGCTTGATGGTATTTATCAGTCTAAATTTCCAAGAGAAGGAATCTGGTAGGCTTAGCTCTCTCTTTTTTCATTCATTCTTTCTTTTGGTGGTGGTGGTGTGGGGTGGTGGTTCTAAGCCATATCAGCAGTCACAAGCCAGCCTTTTGGTTGGCTGTGTTTATATCAGTTGTATTTGGATTGGGTGGGGATGACACAGGGCACAAAATAGGGCCCCTACAGGGACCTTTGAGCAGGGCAGATTCCCTCCCATTGGGAAGTCAATTTCAGCTCTGAGGATGATGGGGGAAGGCATTGATTGTAGAGCCAGGCTGTTTGCCTCTGCCTCTTATTAGGTGTTGGACCTCATGAAGTGATGTTGTAAGACTGAGCTTTATTCACTCCTCCCAAAATGGGAAAATTATGATTTTCTCCTGCATAAGGTTGTTCTGAGAACCAAAGGGATGCACAGGTGCTTAGCACAGGGCCTAGTAGAGAATTCCCATTTAATCAATGTCATACTATTAACACATATTATTAATAACAAATTACAATTACAATAACTTCTCTGTAGATAAGGCCGAATTCGAAGATTAGTTAGTGCTCCAAGCAGCCCCCATAAACCATGCTAGAATGAGGAAGGAGCAGCTGCATGTGTCTGTCATTCAAGCCAACAGGATAATTTTTATTGTGAACAGACAAAAGCTGGGTCCTCAACTGGTTCTAAACTATGAAGTTCTTTGTGTCTAACAGAGGTCGGGGACCTTCCTCAATGACCTTCACAAATGCCTAGTGGTTCTTGGGGCTTAAGGTTTACCATCTGGCTCTGAGGAAATCACAAATTTCAAGCTGCTCCCCCATTCCCCCCCCCCCAATTTCATGCCTCTTTTTTTCCCTTTGAGAGTCCCACCTCTCAAATCTGCTTTCCCTGCTCTCTCTGGGATGCATCGGATCCTTCCATCTGAAATGTCTGGGTCAATACCCAACATCTGGCACAGCTACCCCCAAATTTGTTGGATAATTAAATTCTACCCGAGAACTCAACAGGGGGTGGCAAATGAATACCTGAGGGCACTGCCTGGCTCTGGAAGTTTCATTTGAGTGCAAATGATCACTATGTGTGTGTATTTGTAAGCACAAAAGAATTAGTAAATGCTCCTGGAACATCATCTCATTCCATCTGTTGCCAAAGTTCATATTAAGTACCAAATTCAAGGGAAGATAATGAGTTATGTGAAAATGAACTTGGGGTTGGAATTTCAATATCCCCAGGTGATGCAAATAGGCACATTTGAACTTGCTCTGAAAAAAAAAAAAATCCCAAGCTTTGGGCCCTGAACATATGGTCCCAGTTATTTAGCCAGATAAGACATGGGACTTCTACAAGTAGGGCTCTGTCAGCAGGCTGGTAAACTACTGTCCTTCAGCTTGGACACTCCAAGTCATGGTGGGGGTGGGACAAGTCTGTATCAAGGTCATTCCTCAAAGGACACACACACAAAGAGACCCAGCCTTCTGTTATGCCTCAAGGCTCAGAAGCCAGCATGAGTTATGCAAGTGCTTTGAACCCAAAGGACTTCTGGGAAACTGGAAGGAGTCCAACCTATTACTAGTAGAATTAAGCCTCAGATAAATTTTACTCCTGTCTTCACTATCCCCATCAATAAAACCAGAGCCATAGGAATGCTCATGCAATAGCAGGTAGGATACAGAGAGAGTTGGAATGAACTTAGCTCCATATGACACAAATGCTACCTCGCAGAAACATTTTTACACCATAGACCATGCCTAACACTGTCAATTCTCTAAATGTTTTACAGCTATTATTACTTAGCTTGAATTAGAGCACTTTTAAAGTTTTTATTGGGGGACCAAATCCCCAGGCAATTTGTGATGCAAAAGTTTCCTACTTTGTCTATTTGTCAGGGATGCATAAAACCCACCTTTAAAAGGACGCAAACCCCAGCAAACGCCTTGTGTGAGGGAACGTTCCGGTGCTGAGTACTATCAGCTACACTTGCTAACTTTCGTACAATGGAGACACTTTTAAAGATAAAGGTCATTAATATTTCAACACATCATTAAATTTAAATTCAGAACTGAAAACTGTTATAAGTGAGAATCCAACCAGTTTTAATTAGGCATTTAATAAAAATTCTCTATGTGAGGAGAAGAACTCACTGGATACCAGGAGGAAAAAACTGCAATAGAATGAATGTTTGAAAAATGTTGTATTCCAGCTAAGTCACGTGGCTTAATTTGAGTCATCATTAACAGAAATAGCAAATTTTCTCAATAACCTCGTGATATATGTAGCTTCTGAAAATATAAGGAAAGCTTAGCTCAGTCTGCCTGGGGTAATGGTAAGAAATATTAATGTAATGTTAGGCACTCCTGTGTTTAAGCCTGCCACTTGTAAGCTATGCGACCTTTGGCAAATTATTTTGCCTCCGTTTTCCCATCTGTAAAGTGGGGGGAAATAGAGGACCTGGCTCATACAGTTGTGAGGATTAAACAAGGTGGCAATTATAAGTAACATTTATTGAGCACTTACTATGTGCCAGGCATTGTTATAGACATTTTAAAGTACATCATTTTATTTTATCCGCACAAAACCCAAATGAAATAGGCATTTTTATTTGTATTTTTGAAGATGAGGAAACTGAGGCTTAGTGAAGATCAGTGACTTGCTCAGGTGTCATGACTAGCATTTGTAAAATCGGAACGGGAACCCAAGCCACCTGTGTACAAAGTTCAAGGTCCTGCCGCTGGCCTTCCTCCCACCCCCCACTCCTAACCCTTGCCTTTTAAATGGGCTCTCTTCCCAGTTACACTCGTAAACATCTTGACAGCCAGGGTTGTGACTAATCACTCAATAAATATTTGCCAAGTGAATGAAAGAATCTCCTCATGTTTAGAAAGCCAAAATCAGGTCTGTGGAGAAGCAAACCAAGTCCCTTAGAAAGGCTGAGCTGAAGGTAGGGCAGAGATTGTGGCCTTTCCAAACTGAATTCTTTATGTGATGGACACTAATCTCTTCAAACTGGAACAAAAAGGGGCCAACAGAGCAATTGCAAAGTGTGTGCTAACGGCCTTGACAACACAAGCAGCAGGTTGCTGGAGGAAGAGCATAATGTGCAGCGAGGTTCACACCCCCTGCTGGGCTCCGGAGAAGAAATGAGGCTGGGCAGGAACAAGGCAGCCTGGTGGGGGCGTCTGGAAGGGAAGAAAAGCATTGTCACACTTGAAGTCAGGGAGGGTGCCACCCCCCAAGCCACAGGAGTTGCTCCAGCCTTCGGAACAGAGCTCTCAGGTCCCAAGATGGTAGCAAAAACAACAGCCATTCTCCTCGCTCCAGCTGTGGGGGTCAGGTTTTATGTGTCGGGAAGAGATTAACTTTATTGCAAGGAGAAGGATTTAATTGCAGACAGTGCTTAGGCAGGTGATTAGATCAATAGAATGCAGGTCAAACTGTGTGCAGAAATATCCACGTTTCTCGTTACAAGGCAACTTGAAGACTGGGAACCCTATGGGGACCCTAAGTTATCTGAGCACGAAGTCATCTGCGGACCTTTCCATAGCCCACAGATGCCCCCAGCGATGATGGCATGCTGACTCAAGGAACATTCACCCGCCCGCCCCCCTCATCCTTGGCACTGGCGAAAGCCCATAAAGCAGCTGGGATCCTTGAAGGCTGTTTTTAAAAGCAGGAAAGAATCTTGCCTGGCCTAGCTCTTCATTCTCTAATTGCAGCAAAAATCAATGGCTTTGAAAATGGAAAGCAGATACATCTTTTCCATTTATCTAAGAAGATAATTTAGGCAGAAGATGGCAAAGTGACATCATCGACTACACTTCAGTTTTTGTGCTAGTCAAGGCCATCCTATTCATCAGTCCTGTGTTGGTATTAACCTTGGTAAGGAATGTATTGAAAGCAATGGAACATGGTTAAGTTCCATATGACTGGAGAAACATGAATTGATTTGAAAGTGGTACTTTATTTAAAAGATACCTTACTGGCTCACCAAGCATCCCAACAAATAGATTATGCACAGTGGACGTGTCTCAAGGGGAAAGCTTTGTTAGTGGGCTCACCCAAGCTGGGACCCCAAAATATGTAGCTTTGGGACCTAGATCTGATAAGCAGAGGCCACAAATTCATTTCACTATCAGCAGCTCCTGTATGGGTTTAGGTACACAACAGGGTCCATCTTCATATGAAAAGATACTACACCAAGTGATGTAAGACAGAACTGTGCTTGCAGATTGTATCTCATTTAAGATGTAAAGCAGCCCTGGGAAGTAGGTTCTATTTTTAGCCTCATTTTACAGATGAGAAATGGAAATCTGGGAGAAGTTAAGTAACTTGCCAAAGATCACACAGCTGAAACTTGGCAGAACTGGGGTTTGAACCCAGAGATCTCACACACTGGAGTATGTGTACTCAACCACCATGGTACATGCCCTCCCAGCCACTTGGTTAAAACCCCTAAGGTACCTTCCCCTAGGTATTCCCATTCAGCCTTTTTGTCCTGCATATCAAAGCTACTCTTCCTCCAATCAGACTATGCTCCTCTGCTGCCCAAGGTGGTCCTCAGCAGCCATGCAAATTTAAATTAAATTAAAAGTTCAGTTCCTCATTGCACTGGCAACATCACCAGTGCTCAGCAGTTACAAGTGCCGAGTGATTACCATGTCAGACAGCTCAGACATAGACTATTTCCACCACCAGTGCAAATTCTACAGGATAGTGTTGTTTTAGAGAATCAAATTGCTGAAAATTATTACTCTGTCATTGGCTTTGTCCCTCATTTTACTACTTCCGAGTACTGATAAGACTCTGAAATGCACACTCTTAGAAGAGCCAGCTCAGCACCCCTCCACTAAGGGTAAGAGAGGCCCTGTCTGTCCAATAAGATGAGAGCCCGAAAACTTGACCCTGATTTCAGGTTCAAAGACCACATTCACAGGGAGAATCGGGCTTTGGTGTGCGGTGCCAGCTTTGCAACCTTGGCCTTTATGATTCATCATGACAACTCATTTCTGTCAGGAGAAAAAAAAAGTCCAACCAGCAGAGTTTTATGTCCTCCCTGAAATAAAACAGAACTGACTGGCCAAGGTATCTCCAGGGACATCCGCGAGGGGCCTTAAATTACCCGGTAACACTTCTCGTCGATCCCACTTCCATGTTGGAGTTTGTAATCAACATTTATCTCTATTGGACAGGCCATCTGCAGGTTTCTAATACCGCTTTTATTATTACCTTGTAAATGTAAAATCCTCGAGGCAGAAATACCAGCTGCTAACGCACGAATGTGTATGAGCACCCACTTCTCCAGTGATGAATGTCCCTGGGTCCCCGAGTCTCAGAAAAATCATACCGAGGATTTGCCTGGAAATGGTGTCATGTACAAATGCAATGTTGAGGGGCTTTGGGGGCAGTTCCCGCCAGTGGTACCACTGACACAGTATAATCATCCCCTTTTCCATCAAGTAAAAGCCTTCTGCTGGGCTGTCAGCCTTGGAAATTGAGGCAATGAATGGGGACAGAAATAAATTCTTAGTGAATGCTCATAAGACACACCGTAACATCCTCTCTGATGGGTATTAATGAACAACAATAGCTACTTTTTATTGAAGGCTCACTTACATTTCTCTAATCTAGACAATGTTTACCAAGTGCCTAGTTGGTGCTGGACAGGTGCTATGATCCATCGGCTCCCTAACCGAACAATTCGGTCTCATCGCACTCTCAGCCTAGCATGGGAGCTAGACAATCTAGTAAGCACCCAAAGACACATCTAATGGCGAATTGTAATAATGGCGGAAATGAAAGAAATGAGGTGCAGTGGTAGAAATTAGGATGGAGGGCTTTGTTTAATAAGTGGTTGGAGAAGCCCCTCTCTGAGGAGGAGGTATGTCAGCTGTGACCTGAGGAGGAAGCAGCTGGCCAGGGTAGGCAGGGATTGTGAGGGAGGAGTGGGAGATGGGCCAGGAAGCGGCCGGAAGCCAGATAGTACGGGGGCCAGCCTTAATAGGGAGTTCAGGTTTTCTACTAAGAACAAGGGAGGGTTTGAAGCAGCAATATGACATGTACTGCATGTTTTTAAAAGCTCATTCTAGCTGATGTGTAAAGATTGAGGTCGGGGTGGAACTGTGAGTGGAAGCAGGGAGAGTGGGTAGGTGCTGTGTTCTCAGTCTAGGTGGGAGGTCAGGTTTGGCTTGGACTCACACTGTAGTAGTGCAGACAGAGATAAATGGAGGAATTCGCAAGATATTCTGGAGGAGTACAGAGAGGACTTGCCAGCCGACCTGTTGTGTGGGGCTGGGGTAGGAAAAAATCAGGACTCAGGTGACTCCCATGTTTCAGGCTGGAGCAGCGGGTGGGCAGTGTGCCTTTTGCTGGGACTAGGTTGAATGCTTTGCATTTAATATTTGCAAGCCTGATGATTAACCTGGCAACCACTTACAGTTACATCTCCCTTTGCAAATGGGGAAACTCAGAGACATCCAAGAGAACGCTCAAAGCTGCACAGCTTGGGAAAGCTGAAGCCAGTATTTGAACCTGCAGCTGTCTGCCAAGCAAGGTGTATTGATGTCACTGTGGAGTCGCCCCAATTTCTCAGCTGCTGGCCTTGAATCTCTAGGGCTCTGCTGGATTAGTCCATATTAAGTGTTGTCCTTGGCTCATCTGTCTGCTCAAAATATTCCTCCTGTCTGTAAAACTGTCTCTACCTCCACTCCCACCTGGCTACCCTTCTCCTCTAGAACCTTAGACCTGCTTTCCATCCTCCTGCTCCCTTCAGGCCCATCAAACTTTACAGCAATTCTTGTCCGATTGTTTGATTTCCCCACTAGACGGTAAGTTTATGATCACAGGACAGATCTACAATGACCATCACTGCCTTGCTACGGCCTGGCATAGTTCCTGAAAGTATTCAGTAATAATTCAGTGAATATTTGTTAAATGAATTTCTAGTCAGTGGTGAAGCTGAGATGAGGAATTGTCCAATTTAACTGCAGGGATCAGAAATCAACCTTCTCGTCGGCATGAAGCCAGGAACTGGGACGTAGGAGGCCTGGGCTAAGTTTAGGCTTTTATTACTAACTCGTTAGCTCTGTGATGTTTGAAAGGTCTCATTGCCTCTCTGGATCTTAGTTTCCTTTTAGCTCAAAACAAACCTGACTCTCTGGCCTCACAAGTAGGCATAAAATCCAAATATAGGTGAAAGGGTTTGAAAAGGTCTAAAAACTACATATGTGGTGTTTCACTTGTCAGAGCAGGGGTGGCAACGTCCAGCCCGTGGGCCATGTAATTTGGTCTGGCCCTGCCCAGGCATTAGGGGTGAGTTAATTGAATATTTGACCAAATATAGCAGGCTCATTTTTAACTTGATAATTTTGTGTGGCCTGTGAATGATGTTATAAATACCCAAATGGTCCTTGGCAGAAAAAAGGTTCCCCACCCCTGTGTCAAAATAACCTCATTCCTCTTCATCCAGGTGTAGAAGTGAGCATTATGGAGTCCAGAAGACCTGAGAAGCCTTGGTTCTAATACTTAGCTGAGTATGTTTGGGTAAGTCATCTTGTTTGAACTGAACTTATGAGAATAGCAATAATTTCACAAGGGTCTTCTGAAGATTAAATAAACTCTAGTATATTGCAGTGTGTGTCTGTGTATATATGTATATATGCACATATGTGTATATATGTAGCAGGATAGCAAGAAACTAGAAAAATTTCTGGGCAAGTGGAATAGGGAAACTGAGACAAGAAAATTAAACAAGACCAAACAGTTTGGGCAGCTTGCAGCCAGCTTGTGAATCACAAAATCTTATCGTTCTCAACCCATGTCACTTGAGAGCAAATGATTAATACCTTTCCTCCTTAACCAGAGAATACATAAATCACCCTGGAACTGCTAAGGCAGGGGGCAGGGGAAGGAAAAAAAAAAGGAAGAGTTTTATCTCACCCACTGAACAAAGAAGTTGGCCGTCTCAGGACTTGCCAAACAAGATGACCAGGTATATGTACAAACATTCCAAGAAAAACTACAACAAAGTATAAGAGGGAATTTGAAACCTAATCTGCTACCCAAAATATCTGGCAGAGGAACCTTGAAACCTATAGGAAGAGGGGTATAAAACCTCTTGAGCCCCCACTGGGCACACACTCAGATTAGCTGGGTGGCCCACTTATGCTATATGCCAAATGTATTTTTAATAAATTCACTTGCTTTGTTACAACGCTATTATCTGTCTGTCATTTACTTGAAATCTTTCTCACGAGACTGACAAGAACCCAGGAGGGCATAGCCCTCTCCCTCCAACTCCGAGGACTGTCCAATAACATCTTTTCTGGTGTCCAATAGCATATAGATGTATAGATATAGATAGTATGGAACAGTGCCTGATGCATAGAAAACACCTAATAAATCTAGCCATTTATTTTTTTAAAACACTCTCTGTTTATACACACATGCAGAGTCCACATACCAACTCAAATTTGACACCAAGAATTTGGGGGTCTAATTATTTGAAAATAGATTTTGGAAAATGTCACTAAGGATGAATATTATGTCACAGCCGAATTCAGGAGCAGCTACTCCAAGCACTATTTCCTACACCTTTATTCCAAGTATCATGTCACTCCAAAAATGAGATGCCTTCTGGGTGGAAGAGGCAGCTATGCTTAAGAGGCTAGATTCACTGTGTTGTTCTGTTCAGTGGGGACAAATCCGACTGAGTGCCAGCAGCTGCTGAGTCTTCAGTGGGTTGAAAAGAGCCATATGGGAAGACAATTTTTAAAACTTCTCAGCATCAATAAAGCACTTCCTTTAAAAAATCCACCTCCTAATTCAAAATCAAAACCTTCCATTTTCCACTGCTCTGCTCTGCTGCTACTCTGGTTATTAGAAAATCTGCCACCTGAATGTATTTGGCTTACAAATAGCTGAATAATCAAAAGATAAGGGGACTTGTTTATGCAGCAGGAAGGAGAAGTGGTGGGTAAAGTGCGTCTTTCTCCAGCCGCAAGAAGAGCAGAATTCAGGAGTGAGTAGGGATAGAAATGGAGAGAGCCAGAGGGAAGAGTCCTGGTAAGATGGGACCAGAGTGGCAAGGGCAGAGAAGACAGGACATGACAATCAGGAAAAGGCGCAGACTATGGTGGTTCAAGCCCTAACTTGGAGCACACCGAGCACAAGCTGGGTTCACTCTCTGAACCTCGGTCTCCTCCTCTACAAAAGCGGAGAGTGCCATGAGGTTGAATGGACTTGTTGTACATAGAGCACTTAGCAAGAGTCTAGTCAGCGCAAAGCGTACACTCAATAAATGCTTTCAATTATGGGTAACAGAATTGAAATATACACTGAAAGAAAGGAAGACAGGAAAAAACCTTCTAAATTCTTTAGTTCCCTTTTTTTTGGACAATGTTAATTTTATAATTGATCAACCTTTCAAATGCTGTTTGCTGTCTTTGAATGGAAGACCCATTCTTAGTTGAGTTCCTATAGTCCTCTTCTAAACCTTAGCCTTCCAACACCACCCCCTCCCACCAGCTCTCACAGCAAGCTGGTTGAGGGAGAAGATGCTGGCCAGGTTCACTGTTATCTCCAGCAGCTCACACAATTGTCAGCACACAGGAGGTGCTGAATCCATAAGCATTTGAATGAATGAATGATAATCATAGCATCAAAGGATCCAGAGAGTATCCACTAGGGGTGGTAAACTCAAAAGCCTTCCGGAGCCCAGGCAGGTAAAGTAATGAGAAGGGGGGTGGTTGGTGGCTAATGAAGGAGCAAATGTTCTGCCTAAAGGCATTTGAATTCAAATTGTTTTAGAAAAGTCCATTAGCTGAACAAACCCATTTACTGTTGTGTTGTAGGTTGGGCCATTGGAGTTTGCACTTCTTTTTAAACCCACTTTCTCACCCTGTAATAGAAATTTGAATCTCCTAATCTCCTCTATTACTTCATTTATAAATTCTAACTCACCCTCCAGCATCCCCAAGAGTGGGGTAGGCAAGACCTTCAAAACGTAATTATTTGAAAATTCATTACCTTCTCCTAAAGCTGCTTCCTTGGAATTTCATCCAATTGTCCCTTTGAGGCTAGCAAAACAAATTGAATTCTTTTTGTTTGATTTCCCTGAAATATTTGAAAATATTTGCTACACCACCCAACCCCACAAAATATTACTCAGATTACAGTTTTCAGCTGTTCCTTACATCAAGATTACAAAACTCCCACCAATCTGGCCACTCCACTGAGTCAACAATATTCCTCTTCAAAGTGTAGTACCACACACACTGGTACGTTGTGTTTAATAATGGTGAAATAATTGGGAAAAGATACACAATAATGGGAAATTGGTTAACTTTGGTACATATCCTTATGGACAGTTTACACGACTATTACAAATCACCTTGAAGAACACAGAAAAATGTTCCTATTGGAATATCAAATGAAGAAGTCACATTACAATACATTGCATATGACACGATCCTAATTTTAGTTAAACAATTCTATTTAAAACCAATTTGAATAAGGTGGCAAATTGAAATGAAAACTAATATTATCCAAAAATTACTTCCATAATCAGAAATAAAAGCACAGGCTATTATTTTCCTTTAACATGATTCTCAAAAATCACTAAAAATTGTAGATCCTTTAATATGATAGAGTCTGAGATGGTCCCTCCCTTGATCTAGATCAATTTTGAAAAATCAGAGGCCTATATGGGGTCAGCATATCCAAACTCCATGTGCTTAGTCCAACCCTTCCTCCCCAGGGACTGGAATACAGTCAGGCTGGGGTGGGGTTGGGACTGAGCATATGTGTAAATAGACTCATGGGTGATTTTGATGCATACCACCGGTTAAGAATCAAAGGACAGATTTCTGTTAATGCTGCCAAACACACCTTCTCTTGGCAGCCACAGAATTCTTTTTGACTCACTCTTAGAGTTAACTAAGACCCTGAAGGCTTGTTCTGATGAACTGCTCTTCAGGGCCACTCCCCTCCCTGCCTCCTTGCAGGTGGCTCTGTCAGACTTCAGGGAAGCTATTGCAGCGATTCCCATGCATTCGTGTTATTTTTAGATTTGGCCCATCAATCTAGACTGCCAAGATCTTTCAGTTCTGGCTCCTCCTCCCAGCTGTGAGTCATCTGAAAACTCAATCAGAATGACATTCAAGGTACCTAATCTTGCAAACGTTGTCTTTCCCAAGGTAAACATTCCCAGTATCATCAACCAGAAAGCCTAAGACATTTTTTCTTCACTGTCCAATCTGGATATCCTTTGATACAGAAGCTCATAGTGTAGCCTGGTCACCACTAAGGACAGAGGCAATCTTTCCCTTCTACCTGGATACTGGAACATGATTTGCAAAGGTCATATTTTGTTGCTTAAAAGTCTCTCTAGCCCTAGCTGGTTTGGGCTCAATAGATAGAGCATCGGCCTGTGGACTGAAGGTTCTGGGTTTGATTCCGGTTAAGGGCACATGCCCAGGTTTGGGGCACAATCCCCAGTATGGGGCATGTAGGAGGCAGCTGATCAATGATTCTCTCTCATCATTGATATTTCTATCTCTCTCTCCCTCTCCCTTCTTCTCTGAAATAAAATATATATTTAAAAAATAAAAATAAATAAGTCTAACTAGGGTTTATGATGACTAAAGCAATGTTTGCTTATTGTGAAACATGTTTTAAACATATGGAAACATGTAAAATAAAAGTCTGCCCCCAGCCCCAAGCTCACTTCTCCAGAGTGATTATTATTAACAACTTGGTGTATACAGAAGGTTCTTTGTGTACCTCTGTGTGGTTTCATCTCTTGAATACATAGTCAAATGTTTCTGCCACCCGTTTCATAATAATTTATGTTAGTGTCAATTTTAAATGATCAAATAAGATCATGGCTTTGGCTTCCAAGAGCCCTCTAAAGTGACCTAGTTCATGACCATGACAGGCACAGAAAGACTTTGCTGGTACTTTCAGCAACTTGACTGGCCTAGATGGTTGCTGTGAGGCTTGGCTTGCATGTAGAATGGTATAGAAGGGTGGTTTCCAAATGTTGGCTGCATGAAGATCAACTAGAGAGCTTAAAACAAATCCAAATACGATAGCCCCATGCATGCTCCTCAATGACTGGAGTGGGACTCAGGACTATACTAATACTCTAGGCCAGTGGTCGCCAACCTTTCGGACCTCATGGACCACAGGTTGGCGACCACTGCTCTAGGCTATACTTACGCTTGGCAAGATCTGGGCTCAGTGGATTCAGACCGTGGGCTTGGTGCTCATGTGCCATCCATCTCCCACTCCTCACCCCCAGCTGCTTCCTCACCTTTTAATCACACCACTTCCCAGTTGAAAAGTGCATACAGCTTCCCATGTTTGAAATCCAGGAACTCTGTTTAGAAGCCTTTGCAGCTTCTCACACCTGACCCTCACCTATCTTCTAAGACCTTTCCTTCACAGAGGTTAAAAGTCAACTGGACTTTTTATTCCATTCATTCTATACTTCCTCTGTCTTCACTCTCATTACTCTCTTTCCCTGCTCTCCCCCCATCTGCCTATTTATTCCTGCATCCTTCAAGGTTCACATCAAATGTTGCCTCATCCATAAATCCTTTCCTGATCACTGTCCACCTCTGGCCCCCTCCTAACAAACTAGAGGTGATCCTCTCTTCCTCTGAAACCTCTACTCCATTTCTTATATTTTATGGTATTCACCTCCTTCAATCTTGTAATTTATTGACTATATCTTATATCTCTAACTAGATTATAAATTAACTTATATGTTGGATGAATGAATAAGTGAGTCCACAAATAAGCATATAAAAAGGGAGAAAACTGTGGCAGAAGAATCCCACTGTGGGAAGCAGGATCCCACCCGCTCTCTACTGCTTCTAGGAAAACACTGAAAGCATATAAATCCACATGCACAGGCACAGCTTGCTTGGTGGGTTCCTATTAGTATATTTGATCTTGAAGGAACTGTACTCATCTCCCTTGCTAGTCACTCAGATTCATGATTCCTTAAATCCTTCCCTGTGGCCTTGGAGTTAGGAGATTATTGCCTAGAGCAGCGGTTCTCAACCTGTGGGTCGCGACCCCTTTGGGGGTCGAACGGCCCTTTCACAGGGGTCACCTAAGACCATCGGAAAACACATATATAATTACATATTGTTTTTGTGATTAATCACTATGCTTTAATTATGTTCAATTTGTAACCATGAAAATACATCCTGCATATCAGATATTTACATTATGATTCATAACAGTAGCAAAATTACAGTTATGAAGTAGCAACGAAAATAATTTTATGGTTGGGAGTCACCACAACACGAGGAACTGTATTAAAGGGTCGCGGCATCAGGAATGTTGACAACCACTGGCCAAGGGATAGACTGAGTCACCTGAGTTGTGTACATGCCCCTTTAGGTGGCTATGCCATCATCAAATCCGACACATCCACACCCTGCTTAGAACTTCACAAAAGCTTTTCCTGCCTGATTCGGTCCCCACTTCTCTCCTGGCCGCATCTGATGCCATCCTCCCACTTACTCATGCTACTCAGTCCCACTCCAATGTGATGGTTGCCTTTCTACCCCATGGCCTTGATTTATGCTGCTCCTTCTATCTGGCATGGCTGCTTTACCCCCAAGCCTTAGTTTAAAGGTCACTTCCTCAGGGAAGCCTTCCTAGATTACACAAGGCTAAGCCAGATTATCCCAACACAGCTTAAGATAAGAGGCCTTCAGACTTGGAAGTTTATATTCTTTCTGCAATATTTGATGAAGGTTTACCTTTCCCACTGGATTTCAAAGTACATGAAGGCAGGGAACAAAGCTGTCTTGTTTAGCTGCTGTATATCCCTAGTACCCAAAATCACGTCTGGCACATGAGATATCCAAATAATATCTGTTGAATGAATTAATAAAGTGAAATCTAAGGACATCTATCTGTGCAAAAAAAAAAAAAAAATAGGTGCAGGAAAATCATGGAGATTTTTGCAGTGCTTCCAACTCAGTCTGTGCCTCCCTTCACTTGGTTGATAGTCTAGATTTTCTCCTCACTCTCATTCCACATAGACACTCCTGAGATTTATAACCCACTACAGTTTTATTGAAAATATCTTTGAGAGGCATTAGCAATATCAGCCCGGCTGGTTCAAGGGAATTCACATATTCTGAGTACCTACTATATGCAGATACTTTCCCTGTGCATCTTAGGTTATTCAGTGTTATCAGTGACACAAAGTTGTTTTTTCATTATTCCTATTTTTCAGGTGAAAAATCTGAGACTTAGAGAGACTAAGTGAGTTGGCCAAGACCATAGAGCAAGTAAGGCAGCTTGACATTGTTTAACAGGTAGCCAACAGAAAAGATGCTGGCCTGGAAGTCAGGGGATATGGGTTTTAGTCCATCTTCTGTCACTGATGCCTGGGGTGACCTTGAGCCAATCATGTAATCTTTGAGTTTTGAATTCCCTGTACATAGGGATAATATCTGAGATTGGATTGGGATCATACCTTTAAAAGTGTCTGAACAGGAATAAAGTACAGTTTGCTGTAAAGAGTGATTATGTCATCTCATCCCCCCCACTCTCAAGAACCCACAGATGGCCTTCTCTTCATTTGAAGATCGAACACTCCTACCAAGGTCAGTTATGCCTACAAATCAATGTAGGCTTTCTTCTCCTGCACAAAACTCCAGCTGGAAATCAGCTCTAATTCTTTCTCTTGCTCAAGCCTTGCTCTGAATAATATATTTTGAAAAGGAACTATTTTGGGGCCAAAAAAATTCTGCAAGTCTGGGCTGATTCATCACTTTCAGCATCAAGCGCTTGCTCTCCTGCTTCTTCTGTTTTGTCAGATAAAGATCTTTTGTCTCCATAATTTTCCAGTGGGCTATGTGGAGAGGTCTCCTCTTGTCACAATAAGATTCTTTGCAAATGATTAAAAACATAAAGATTGGCAGAGCCTCAAGAAATAAATCTGAGCCTGGCCAGTGTGGCTCAGTGGTTGAGCATTGACCTATGAACCAGGAGGTCACAGTTCGATTCCCAGTCAGGGCACATGCCTGACCGTGCTGGATCCCCAGTGCGGGGCATGCAGGAGGTGACCAATCGATGACTCATGCTCATCATTGATGTTTCTATCTCTCTCTCCCTCTCCCTTCCTCTCTGAAATAATAATAATAATAATATATATATATATATATATATATATTACCTAACACCTAGTCACACCTAATCAAATGCCAACCATTATTATTAAACCTATGTAAATCACTGGTGGCCCACACTTAACACATGCTTATTGCATGAATGGATCTAGCTTCTGGCCCCTTCAATTTTGTAAAAAGCATATTCAAGTATACTGTCACACCATTTATGAGAGGTAAGCAAAGTAGGTACCAACATCCCCATTTTACCCATGGGAAAATGCAGATTGAGAAATTAAGTAGTTTTGCTCAGCACACGCAGTAAGTCAGTGGCCCGGGTCAGACTAAAGCTTGGCCTTTAAATATTACATGACATGTAAAACTTTGTTTCACATGTTAGAAAATGAGTCCATCCAAAAATGATATGGCTGTCCAATCATTTGCACTGTGCTGGGTACTGTTTAAAATATGCTTATTTTACAAGAAGAGAAGTTTGTAAAATCACAGGTCAGTAAAATGCCAGAACAGGTCAGGATCCCCAATTTAAAGCCTTGCAGATGAGAACACAAATTTGAAAGCGAGATCTTTTGGAAAGCATAAATCAGATTATGTCGTTCCCTGCTTCTCAGCCCTCCAATGACTTTATACTGCCTCTGAATAAAACCACTCTCCTTGTCACCGCTTCTAAGCCTCTCTGTGGTCTGTATCCTGCCTACATCCCTTGTCACTCTTTCTTTTTATTCATTATGCTCAGGTCTCACTGGCCTTCTGCCCCTTATACTCCAAGCACATTACTGCCTCTGGGTCTTTACATGAGCTAATTCTTCTCTGAGAGTCCTCATTCCCTAGATTTCCCCCATCTTAGTGCCATTCTGTTATTTGGGTCTTGGTGTCAAGCCTTTCACTGTCTATTCTACTTAATGTGGACTCCCCACTGCCTGTATTCTCCATTCTATCTTGAACTTGCTCTAATATCTCCATAGTAAATTTCTTATTTCTTTTTATCCTTCTTCCCATGAAAATATAATGTCTATGAGAACAGAGAGAGAATTTGTTGATTTTGCTCAATGGTCTATCTCTAGCACTTAGAACAGTGCCTGGTAGACATTCAGAAAACATTTGCTAAAAGGATGCATGAATAAGCTTCCTTCATCACCAGTAAAACACCCACAGAAATCCTATTCATTTGCAACCTAGACTGATAGAACATCCTAGAAACTAAAAGCAATACAGCCCCCAAAATTAGAACTCATAGGAAGAAGTGAGACAATACTAAACACCATTCATATATCTTTGAGAACAAAGGAGTTGCTTCTATTTATCTCTAAGGAAAGCTGAGTCTTTTGGCAAAGGAGACTATTTGGAGACACTCCCTCCATTTGAACCAAGAGGTCACACATGCTTCTTCTCCAACTTGGAGCTCAGCCCTCCGTTCTGGTTTCAATCTGGAGATTTTATCTGACAGCCGGCACATCACTGCACACAGTGGACTCTCTCTCTCTCTCTGTTCCCAGAGAGTTAACTTAGAGGATATATACATAAAGAGTAAAAGGTGAGGAAGAGGAGAAGAAGAAGGAATCTTTAAAGTAGTTTAATTTCCAGGATTAACTTTAAAATGATCTAGAAATCTTGTTTCTAATATCACAGTGCCTAATATCCTTGAAAGTTAAAAATTCTGGAAATGAATTCAATTAGCCATGCTGCATACACATTCTTTTCAAGCCGAAGGTTGAGATAGTTTTACTCCCCATCCTCCTGAATTTTCTGCCTAATCATGCGATGCAATAACAGCATCCAGAAGCCCACCTGTAATCTAGGAGAGTGACTCTAAAACCCAGTTGAATAGTTGTCTCTACTGCCTCATTTGCAGTTAATTGTAGAAAGTAAAATTGGAAAAGATTCAGTCAAACTTATGCTACAATGCCATCTGAATTAGGGCTGGGAACCCATTCCTGCCTGGCTCTCTGGTGGTTGATGGTCCTGTCAAGGAAATCCAGGCACAAACTCCAAGCTCTCTCCCAATGAATTCATTTTTCCTCTTTCTCATTTTAAAACAGCTGAGCCACAGATTCCCCTTTATCCAATGCCACAGGAAGTTACAGAAAGCAGGATTCGGGTTGGATATATGTAATTATGTAAAATCTGATAACAGCATAATTTACTGATGATTAAAAAAACCTTATGGAATGTGAGGTTAAATCTATTACAAAAGCTTAGACCATCACCTCCCCAGCCTCCTATATCTGAATGGGTCCTCTGGATGTGGGTTAACTTAGAAACTGGCACTAAAAATCAGAGATCCATTGCATGAAAAAATGACTGTAGGAACGGTGCCCAGAACTCAAGCTGCCTCAGTTTATGTTCCTCACGATACCTTTCTGGTCTTCAGGCCGATGAGGGAAGATATAGCTTGTACAACAGCAGTGTTCTACTCTCTCCAATTTATGAGTCAGCTTTTTGTCTCCCTAAAGCCCCTTCTTCAATAGCTACAGGATTAGTTAGCATCTATGGATTTCCATTTGGTCCTTTTCATCACAGAGGAGGGGTAGCCACACACTGAATAGCTGAGTTTGAGAAACAGCACTGGAGGAGGATTGTGCACTAAAGCAACTAGATTAATGAAACTCCGCTGTGGTAATTATTGACATGGGCTTTAACAGAGATAGAGAGAAAGCGGTGCAAGGCACTTTGCAGTAATTAATTGGGCCTCTCCCAGTTCTAAATTGAGAAAAATAAAAAAATCAATAATTTCGAATGTGTCATACTTATTGACACTAATGAAACCTCCTGAATAAGCATTTAATGCAACTCCAATGCCGTTTTAAATTTACGTTCCTCTACGAGTGAGCATTACAAGGTCAGGTCGGGTCCCCTGGGCTTCACAGAGCTGATGCTATCACATCGACAGGACTTTGTTCAGGCTGTCCATGGAACAACCCTTTAGCTGCTGAGCTGTCCATGGTGCTGGAAAAGCAGCTCTTTTCCCCTTTGGTTCCGGAGACAGGCACGCATTCAGAAATTACCCGCCACGTAGGATTTCCTAATATTCTGGTATCCTAGAAAGCTTGCTTTAATTATGCTATCTCCATAAAGTCTCTCATTTTACTCTTTGTACTTTCAGATATTTCTAACCACACTGAGGTATATCAATTTGTACTTGCTTGCATTTTTCTTTGTAATGTAGGAAGACTGGAAGTTCGAGACGTATGGAAATACTAATGGGCTTGTTGGACTATTTGGATTCAAACTTAGGCTCCATCACTTATTAGCTGAGTAACTTGGGTTGAATCAAGGTACTCACTGTTGCCTCCGTTTTCTTATCTGTAAAAAGAAGTGATTACCACCCAGTCACCAATTTGGGGGAGGGTCAATTGCAATGGTATATTTCAGAGTGCTTTGAAAACTGTAACATGCTGTAAAATTGTAAGCATTTACCATATCCATTTTCTTTTTTACATCACATGGAGTAAGATATTCTTGACACAGCAGTCACACAGTTTTTGTTGTCTTCTTCAATTCAGAATAGACCTTTAATAATTAAGAACCCATCTCATGCTCAGGGAATCTTAGAAGGTTATGGATGTAAGGAGAGATTAACTTGGCGGAAGGCAGAAAAAGCTGGAAACTATAAAATTCAGACCCACAGAATCATCACAAACTAAGATCCAAACTCTAAATTATCTCTAGGCTCATCATCATCTCCTTTTCAGTTCTTGGCATTCGTTGAAACAATACCCCAGTCAGCATGCTATGTATACACAGATTATCTAATTTATTCTGAACAGTCTCATTCTGCAAATAAAGTAACTGATTTGGGAGTGATTCAATAACCTGCTCCAGTCAACAAAGAGTGGCAGAGCCAAAATTTGAAGGCAGGTTACTCTGAATCCAAAGCTCATTCTCTTAATCATCACCTCCCCAGCCTCCTATATCTGAATGGGTCCTCTGGATGTGGGTTAACTTAGAAACTGGCCAGAATTCCCTGCGTCTCTTCTAATGGAGTGTATACTTGAGAGCACATTATCTAGCATGTTAGAGGCAAACACGAAAACAAGTTCTTTGGGGACCAGTGAGATAAAGGACAATTACTATAATCTTTGCCTTGTGAATTTTTAAAAATTTTATTGAATTTATTGGGGGTGACATTGGTTAATAAAATTATATAGTTTTCAAGGGTACAACTCTGTAATACACCATCTATATATTGTATTGTGTATGAATTCTAACCTAAGGTAAATCCCACTTGACGCAACAAATCAGGAAAATAAAATGAAATCACTAGTGCACCGATTTAAAAATGACCAACTCAGCATCCCCAATCCAAATAGAAGTGATTTTCCTGCATCATAAAGGGATTCAGGTAAGATGTATATTGGCGGGTGTTTCGTTTTCTATTAAAACTCAAAACTCAGCAACTTTAGCAATTATTTTATTTTTTGAAGTTAATTTTTTTTTATTTTTATCAAATTTATTTGGGTTAATAAAATAACACTAAATAACACTGGTTAATAAAATGATATAGGTTAATAAAATGATATAACACTGGTTAATAAAATGATATAGGTTCCAGGTGTACAATGCTATAATACATCATCTGTATACTGTATTGTGTGTTCCCCACCCAAGTCAAGTCTCTTTCCATCACCATTCATGCCTTTACCCTCTCCTACCTCCCCCATGCCTTTCCCTCTGCAATTGTTATTTTAAAATTGCATTTATTGTGAAATTCCTTTTCTTTCTATTTAAATCCTTTCCATTCTTAAAGATCCAGTTGATATTCTCCTTCCTCCATGAATAGTCACAGATGATTCAACTCACAGAATTTTTCTCTACAGTCATATCACTCTGCCTACACCACATTTCTCAACAAACCGCCTATTGTCCTGGAATATCTTTCCATTTTCTCACATAGCTATTTAGTATATCCTAATAATACATAGCTATTAATATATGTATACCTCATTTCTTCAACCTTACTGGAGACTGACTCACAGTAGGTGCTCAATAACTGCTTGAAATGAGTTTGGCATTTATTACATTTTATTGAAATTGCTTAAATTTCTGCTTTCTCCCCATTCTCTCATAGACTTCACTAGGTCCACAAAATCAAGACTATTTCTTTTCTGTCATATTCACTATTGTTCTTTGTGCCAAGCACGTCATAGGGGCTTATGTATATAATCGGAATAAAGGAAGGAAGGAATAAACTAGCTGTGTTTTCAGAGATCATTATACTACACTGAATGCCTGCACTTCCACCCCAACCGTTATTGGTAGGAAATGTCCAATCTAGTTCAAGAGTATAAACTATGTTCCTATATGAATTATTTTATTTGCCATGAGAATGACTTTCCAAATACCACAGATTTGTGTATGGAAATTCTGTTTACAGGTATATGTATATGAAAAAAAGGCAGCACGGATCATAAAAACTGACACGAGAATCAAAGAGAAAGGGCACAGAGCTAAAAAGGAATTTATATGAATCCTTTTCAAGAGCTTGCAGGCTGCCTTAACTCTGCATATTTATGTATTTATTCAAAGATATTTACTGTAGTAGGTGCTGGGGCTAGAGAAGGAAACAAAACCAGTGTGGTCCTGTCTTCATGGAACCTGCATCCTAATATAATGAGAAAATAAAGGACATCTCTCCCTTTCATTTATACAAGTATTGATAATCAATTCTATGCACAACATTGGGTTTTCACTATCCTGGCCTTGCTGCATTTCTGATATTAGTGAGTGTGGAACAGATGACACAAGCAGTTAATCTGATTTAATAAATCCTTTAATTCTCTTGGTAAGTACTGGGGAAGCAAGGGGATCATGGAGAAAGAGTGTCCAGAAATAGACTTTAATCCCTTTTTCCATCTTCCTTCTATACTGTTAAATAGAAATACTAAGACAATTCCTTGAGAGGAACCAGTCTCTACCATGCTTAGGGGGAAGGAATTGAGAGTTTCCAGGAATATATTTGGAGTATCAGAGAGTGTGAGTGTGAGTGTGTGAGAGTGTGTGTAACAGTCAGGATGCTTTCTTCTATGATGGGGCCCTGGGCCCTGCAATGGTCACAGTTCAGGGAGTTAAGGAGCAGCCCTCTCCTGAACAGACATGTACATCTTCATGGATTCTACAATCCATGAGGCACATTTTTTAGTTTTTCCCCCATTTTTCTTTGTTGTGATGGAATTTTCTGGTGTTCTCTCAAGCTCAGTATTACTTTTTTCTAAAACAAGACATTCTCTTGCAATTTTACATAGTGTGTTTGGATTGATACTACAGACCTACAGATCATAAAAGAGAACCTTATGTATCAAGGACCAAATCAATAAGTGATGTCCACAAATGAGAACCAGGTGCTGGTGTATTGCTTTTTAAATGGTCCTTATTTATAGATGGCTTAACTGCATTAAGTGCCAAAGAATGGACTGCTTTCTTTGTAATGAGTTTCTAAGGTCCCAGTCTTCAGAAGCTCAGATTCCATCTGTGACAGCAGACTGTTGTAGAATTCAGCTATTAATAGCTGCTGGTACACACTTAGTCAGAGCTAAGAGGCCCAGGGCTGTAGAGACAGCCAGATGGAGATAATGCCAGAGGGTGACTATATGGACAAAAAGATGATCTATTTTTTCCCCCAACACAAAACAGACAACACTAAAAACATGACAACCCTGTTTCATTGCAAGCCAAAGTCTCTGAGGATTTTTTTTTCCTTTGGAATTCTCAGGTCTGTTTTAAATAACTCCTTACAAAGGTTACAAAGACAAAAACATCCTGATGGGTTAACAACCTTGATTTAGTAAAACAAAATCCTCATACTGAAATAGGGAGTAAGACAATTTGGCAATTACTCAAGGAGAAAAATAAACTTTGATACTGGACAGTCTTCTAAATTAGACATATATTCCCTATCACAGAGAAAAGGGGACAAGAAATAAACTGATTAACACATTAGACATTCCTTTATAGGAAGACAAGAGAAAAAAAAGCTTATTTAATGTGACTTAGTATGATTAAGGCCTTAGTTCATCTTTATTCTAATGAGAGTAAGAAAAATACTTTGCAAGACCAGAGTGACACAGCTACCACTAAACTTTGAGCCAAAGGTGTTTTTTTTAAATGTATTTCTTTAACAATTTTTTCTAGTAGTTGATTTTTTAAATTTTTTTTTTTTGTGATATAAGAGAGAGAGAGAGGTAGGGAGAGAAAGATTAGAAACATTGATTCGCTGCCTCCTGCATAGCCTGCACTGGTATTGAGCCTGTAACTGGGGCATGTGCCCTAACCAGGAATCAAACTGGCGATCTCTTGGTTCATGGGTCGATACTCAACCATTGAGCAACACTGGCCAGGCTTGAGCCAAAAATTTAAAAACACCAATCCTTCTTTTGTTTTGTTTTTAAAATTTATAATCACCTGGCAGGTGAATAAGGGAAAACTATTTTTAACATGTGATTCAACAAACGGGTTGACTAAATTATAGTACGTATTTTGGCTGGGATCCTTTGTGAACTGCACAAAATGAGGGTCGTATGGTTTTTTTTTTAGCACAGAAATCTTAATGGGAATGCTTGTCTACGATGCATAACAATATTAAAAATTGGACAAGGGATCAGCCTATCTTCCTGCTTGGTCTGCAGTATGAGTAGAATCACACACTGTTCTTGTGAAGCCAAGCACGGCTAAAGGTGAGAGCGACAGCCTCAGCTAAGGCACAGGGGCTGTTATGGGAACTCCGCTCTCACACTTAAAGAAAATTCCAGGCAAACTGAGGGATGGTGTGTTAGCACCTGTGACCTATTTCACAGAGATACCATAGAAAAAGTCCCGAAAATAAAGCAAACAAAACCAACCAAAACGAAAGAGGCAAAGATGACAGGTTCAAACAGATGGGTAAGGAATCTGAGATGTCTCAAACTACCCAAAGAAACCAGGTCTACCCTCATGAATCTCCATTTATTTATGTAGCTATCCTTACTTTATAGGGAAGCTCTCCCTTTTCCTTTTTTTTAAAAATGGCAGTCCTGAAATTATGACGATCTATTTTGTTATAGGCAAATCAGTTTAATAGTTTAGGTTTTAGAGTCATACTAAACTGATCTCACAGTCGTTGCCTGCATCTTACCAGTTGCATAAAACTGGGCAAGTTCTTAAATGAATAAGCCTCTATTTTCTCATTATTAAAATAAGTGCAGTACAATGGTGAGGTATATATAAGATAGTCTTTGAAAAACATATAGGCCAGTGCCTAGTATAGTAAATACTCCATAAACATTTCTTTTTTTTGGCATCCTTGTCTTAAAAAAATTATTTTTATTGCTACTACATGCACAATACTTCTAAAAGTTAGAAAGATCTCGGTTGTATATGGGATGGGAGACTGATCAACAGTTCTCTGTTTACTCATCTGTAAAATGGAGCTAATCATAGCTACATTATAGGACTGAGAGAACTAAATTAGATAATTTAGATCAGATGCTTAACACGCTAGCTGACACAGGCTAACTCCTGTATGCAAATTAGCTATTATGATCATATCCACTCAATAAGGTTGAGTGAGACTTAAATGCAACCAGCACAGTGCTTAAACCTTAACAAACATTACTAACTCACTCTTATTCCAGCTTGGTTAGCCAGGCTGCTTGTATCACACATGTATTATAATTAACCAATGACATCTCCTATTACTGGCTTCCATATTCATTGTCTCCAAGGTCAGCAGGTGACTTGCTACCATGCCATCATTTCACAGAGTAATTGAGGTGCATGCATCATACACTCTCTGCAAACTAGACAGAGGAAGCACATTCATTCTCATTGTCATACTTTTGTTAAAATCGGAGAGCCAACTATTTCCAGATACTCCCAGCAGATATTTCCTAGGCTGCTTTTGAGTCTTACTTCATTTCTGAAATGTCCATATTAGCTCATCACTTTAAAATGCTTTTAACACCAATGTATCAAGCTCATCCTCAAACAGAACACCTTACAGCAGCGGTTCTCAACCTGTGGGTCGCGACCCCTTTGGCGGTCGAATGACCCTTTCACAGGGGTCGCCTAAGACCATCCTGCATATCAGATATTTACATTACGATTCATAACAGAAGCAACATTACAGTTATGAAGTAGCAACGAAAATAATTTTATGGTTGGGTCACAACATGAGGAACTGTATTGAAAGGGCCAGAAGATTGAGAACCACTGCCTTACAGTATGTGCAGCATGTAGGACTTTGAATGAGCACATTCTAGAAAGGGCTTTTTATCTATAGTCATAAGTGGCAGAGATTTTTTTGCTACTTTCCTTCTCATGGAATGTTTACCAACCAGCTAATATTTTCATTGTCATCTTTAAGCCTTCCAGTAATCACAGCAAGAGTACATGCAAGGATCTAAGTAAGCAAAGTTCTTAGGCTACCTTGAAATAAAACCTGTCTGTACGGTCCTCCCAAATTCCCCCAGCCAGTCTGAACACTGACAATGGAAAAATATGGCATTTTCCACCTAGACTCTGTTTCAGTGTGACAAGGAGGTGTCTAACTCCAGGGCTTTCAAAAGTTATGAAATCCTGACACCTCACCTACTATGGGAATGACATGTTGAAACAGTCGCTCCATTCTCCCAGGCATTTTCATATTAAGCTCTGATGAATGGGAAGTAATGAGATGGACCACAAGCTCTGTGTGAATGTGCTTGTATGTGTGTGTGTCTGTGTATCTTGTCTGTCTGTCTCTTTGTTCCTATCTCCTCCCTGCAGCAGCACAGCTGACGTCAAACATGCATTAATATCGATCCCCTTGCCTCCTAACAATCAATAGGCAACATCCAAAGAACCAAATACTATTCAATGTGCAGAACTGTATTTATTTTCACATATTATTGCAGAGAAATTAGAGATGACTCATTATATGGATCAGTTCATTTCTTTAAGATTAAGAAATGACTGCCATTTCTATACACATCCCAGGGTTTTAGCTAATGTGGCTTTAAAATAGCCCTGGTGAAATGCTCTTACTACATCTTTGGTTACATTAAACTATTGCCTAATGATTTCCTTGGTAAAATATAATTTATGATAGCCAGAATTTTAAAAAGGATACTTGTTATACATGGTAAATTACTTGTCTTCTAATAATATAAATAGCTAACATTTATTGAGGGCAATGTACTAGTGCACGGTCTTAAGTGTTTTACATACATAATCCATTTTGTTCTCATAATAACTCTATATAGAGGTAAGTCCCATTATTATTCATGTTTTATACGGATGAGAACATTGACATTTTGTTAGGGTGGGTGATTGGACTAAGGTTATAACTAATTACTGGCAGAAACAAGAATTTAGAATTAGTTATCTTTGAATGAAGGGCCAAGTGTCTTAATTAGTATTTTACATGCCTTTGGTCAATTAAATTATTTAAAACCATTTTTGTTTTGGTTTAGCTATAAACATTTCACTTGTGTCAACTCAACTAACATCCCTATTATTCGTGTTTCATCTAGGCTCAGACCACTAATTGGTGTTGTACTACTGACTGCACTTTCCATATGAAAATTCATACACCTTTATGATTTTTCGGAAAGGTCAAACTCTTTAATGAGTGACCACAAACTGGATTTTAGAAATAAAATCAGGATAAAAGGTGATCTCAAAAATTTTGCAAGAATCTATTTGCCCATTTGTAGTTATACTCTGGCAGAAAAAATTCAATGACTAAAAACAATTCAATTTAGTATATTATTTTTTCATATATTTGGCGAGAAAATAACATTAAAATGTTCCTTTAAGAATCTATCAAGAAACTTACAGAAAATTGTGCAACGTGGGCAAGTCAAATAGAAGTTTCAGAGACGGAGTTCACAGGCTACCACTTTATGAACTAAAAACCAAGCCCATGTCAGCAGGTGATGTGCCTGGGCCCCACCCTCACGAGGCGGGTTTACTGTCAACTGCACACACTAAACCTGGGGTGGAATGTCCACTGCTCATATCCCTTTTCCTCAAGTTTGTACGACTTAGAGACCTCTGCATCTTCCCCACACACATACCCCTCACCCAGGCGAAGTATGAACTCCTGTGAAACCACTGACAATATGTACTTTGGCTGTGGCCCACCACGGACTTCTCAAGGCTCTTCTCTGGGAAATGTGTCTGACTAATGCGGTTAAGAAAGGCCCATCTATAACGATATGGTAGTGATGTGCTGGCAAGTAGCTCACACAAAGGTATTGTGTCACGATGACAGGATCAGGATCCATGGCAAGGATTGCATTTATTTTCTGATGCCCTTTGTTTAAGATGCTGAGTCAGAATGAGAGAAGACACCCAAACTCCAGCTAACTGGACTCCACCCATATCTTGTCAAGTCAAGATGAACTCCTAGGACTGCTGGTTGCCTGCTGTCCTGAGATGAATCCTTTAGAGGCTGCTGCTCTCTCATTTCTGGATTCTTTGCCTAATGAGTGACAGTCATATCTCTGTCATTTGCAAAAATAAAAACATTTGTGCAACTCCGAGAACTCTTCCTTATAGAAATAAGTCATTGCCATAGGTCACAGAGAAAGCTTCAAACACAGATGCAGGACATACTCATTAGCCTCTCTCATGGATTGGTGAGATGGACTTTTTGACAATTTGTAGTCATTGCCTTGCCTTCTACCTCAAAGACATAAGCAAACCATGTTCTTCTGAAGTTCACAAGGTCTCAGAATATAGCTCCTATCCATTCACTCCATCTACTCATCTATCCATCCATCCATATATCTATCCACCTATCCATCCAACTATCCAACAAATATGTGTTGAGGACTTGGTGTGATGTGCATGACAACAAATAACATCAATAATAATGGTAAATAGTGTCCTGGAGGAGTTTATAACTTAGCAGCAAATATAATCCATATGACAAATATAATATGTTAGAGAGTCATTTGGCGGAAGGGGGAGGAAAATGATGTGGCTATGCAGTGGCTTGGGGAAGTTCAAGGACAGCACAGTCCAGTAGAAATAAAATGTGAGCTACATATATAATTTAAAATTTTCTCATAGCCACATTAAAAAATTTAAAAAGACAAGGTTAATTTACCTTTTATTAATTTTATCTTTTCATTATTTTACATTTTATTTAACCCAATGTATCCAAAATATCATTTTACTGTAATCAATATTAAAATATATTTTACATTTTTTGTCAAGTCTTTGAAATTTGGTGTGTATTTTACACTTAAGCACATCTCAAGTGAATTAGCCACATTTCAAGTCCACAACTGCCACTTGTGTGGTGACCTTATTGGATTGCATATTTCTAGGAAGTTCAAAAAGCAAACGGTTGCTTCTAGGAAAATAGTATGTGAGGAGTTCATTTATGAGGGGTCTGGATTTTGAGCTGATTTCTGGGGTATGTTTGCTCACCAGGACCTGCAGTCAGAGAATGCCTTTCTCAGTGTTTCATGAGCCCCTGATGAGAAGGTTCTGTGTTCATGTCCCTAAAAAGTGAGCCTAGCATATACCCATCTTGGTGTCACAGTCTTTTTCTTTTGAATAAATACATGCAAGAAAAATAAAAATAGCCACCCACCGCTTGCCGACCCCGTGTTGGTGTTTTGCATATATTCCTCTCTAGCACAATGAATTGCAAGGAGCCACTAACATTTGTTTTATAGGAGAAGGAGCTAAGGCACAGAGTAGTGATTTCCCAAGGTCCTAGAGCTAGAAAGAAGGGAGGGGGCAGGGGGAGGTGTGGGCAGAACAGGAGGGAGAGAATAAAGAGGGAGGGATCAGGGTAGGTTAGATCAAAGGGTGAGCCCTGCATGGAGTTAAGGTGAGTGTGGGAACAGGACTCAGGATATGTGAAGAGTCTGCCCTCTGCCCCACCCCTCATCCATATATATATATATATATATATATATATATATATATATATATAAAATATATATGTGTGTGTGTGCACGCGTGCGTGCCCATGCATGTGTGTTATTCATTCACATATTTATGATTGTACATTGTTTAACAAATCTCAAACAATTCATCATACATCTTCCCTTGGATGCCCATTCTGTCTCTCCTTATACAGTTTAATTGAAATAAGAAACAAAAGCAGATTACTAGTTTCTATAGGCAAAGAACATTTTGGGATGTGAGAATCAGAGAAACTTCCAGAAGAGGCCTTCGAGGTTGAGCCCAATCTTCTTTACTCTACCCTCTTCAACATTTCTGAAAAATGGGTATCCATCCTCCCTGTGAAAAGACCGTCTCCTGAGACCTAACACCAAAAGATTAATCCACATACTGATCTCCAGTTTCCCTCCCTCTGACCTCTAATTAGGAGCTGGCTCTAATTTTGCTCTACACAACACTCTTCCTCAGAGAGAGTACCAGTATGGCCTCATCTCTTTGATGACAGAAAGGGAGGCAGAAAAGCAAACATTACTTTTGCAGTACTCCCCCAAAAAGTATAGGTTCAAATTGAGCCCTAAAATATAGATGCAATTTCTAAAAGAAAAATTAAAAATCATGTATTTGTGTCAGCTGGGAGGTAAGTATAAAAACTAGAGCTTGTCCCTATAAAACGGAATACTGTCTCATTTTTACTATAGCTTAGGGAAAAGACTTCTTAAATCTGCTGACAATGCTAAATGGTCATGAGTAATTTGGAAAGCCAGACTCCATTAAAAACAAGTCTGCATCAGTTTGTTCTCTGCTTCTATGAGACTGTTTTTATTTTGTTTGTACTGGACTTAGTGATCACATCGTAAGGTAAATAAATGCTGAATCATGTTGTACACCTGAAACTAATATAATATTGTATGCCAACTATATTTTAATTTTTTAAAAGTCAGCAAACCACAATGATAAAACATGATAAAGTTCTGACTTGCAGAGTTTTTTGCTGTGTTTGGACAGCCACTAACCTCCCACCCCAGTGGGGAGATGGGGGTGGGAGGAGAAAGAGAATAAAATGCAAATAGTGTCACCATTTCTGCAACTTTATTCACCCTTCTTTCCAAATGTTTATTTTTGCTTTCTTAGGGTATCAGGAAGAGCGTGTTCTAACACAATTGTTCTGAGCTGTTGCCAGGAAGTCAAGTTTATCTTTAGCATCATCTCTGGGCAAAGAGCACAGACAGAGGAAAATGATGTTTGGGGCCAGATGTTGAAAACTTGAGTCTCGTGTAGCTTGAGCTGAAAGAGCAAAGAGCTAAAATGAAAAGCTATGAATGTTGGTGCTTTTTTTTTTTTTTTTCTTTACATCAATTTCTATTTAGAGGAGAGGCGGTGGTGGAAAGAGAATGGGTTTCAAGTACCAACAGCTTCAGGTTCAAACTCAGCCTTGATCAACTGTTGTCTGATTGAGTCCACTTGGATAAACTTAATTCAACAAATAGTTAATTGAATGACTCCTCAGTGCCAGGCACTTTGCCTTCACAGAGTTTAAGGTTAGTTACCTCTCTGAACCTGTTTTTATATCTAAAGGAAGAATATACATTACTATTTTCAAGGCTCTTATGATAATTAAACTAGTTAATGTAAAATTATAACACTCAGTGCCTAGCTAGCCCATAGTCATTGCTTGACAGTTTCTTTTGTCTTCAGAGTAACCAAATTAATCTCTGCTTTGAGTTAACTTGTGGTTGAAAGTACAACCCCAGAACACAACTAAAAATAAAGCGAACAGACAGTTCCATAAATCTAGACACTTCCCAAGTACCCCAAGTTTTGGGGTTCCATCAACTCTGACAACCAGATACTAAGACGCAGCCTCAGACACTGCCACTTCAAATAGTCCTACTTTGACTCCAACTTGGTTTTATGCAAAACAAAAACAAATCGGTTTTCTTGTCAATTACCAGCAGGTATGGTATATGTAAGCATAACAAGCAGAGCTATAAATGATTCTGAAATATTAGAACTGCTTATTTAAAATTATCTATGGATTGCCTGTAATGTGTGAGACATTGTGATGGGATTAGCAATAAAAAAAAAATGTGTCCCTGACCAGATTGATGGAGCTAACTCTAGTCGGGGACATGTAATGTCTGTCCTCAGGGCGGTCACAACTAGGAGAAGAAACAAGACGGACATGCATTAAGCAATAATGTTCAATATGCTACTGTACAAGCATTAAACTATGAACTAAAGTCTCTAACACAAGCATTCAGAAGAGATGACATTGTCAAGGCAACTTTGGGGGAAAGTGATTTGAGATGAAACTTCTGAAGGTTAGAGATTCAAGGTCATTTTTCCTCCTTACACATAAAGGTCAAATGCACCCAAACTCAAAGCAGAAGCCAGCTTCAGTAATGCCTGAACTTTCTGAATGCATATAAGCCTCTCTCAACTCCTTAATTATTCAGTGGTACCAATTCTACCTGGGTTCCATCTCAACCAAAAGGCAGCATTAACTACTCCTGGGTAAAAATAATTGGTTTAGATTTCACTGTAGCATTTTTAAAGGAGCTGTTCAATCCAACTGACTGCTAGAAGGAAGGAAAGGAGAGAGAGGAAAAAGGAGGAAGGGAGAGAGAGGAAAAAGGAGGAAGAGAGGGAGGGAAGCAGGGAGGGAGGGAGGAAAGAAATGAAGGAAAGAAGGAAAGAAGGAAGGAAGGAAGGAAGGAAAAAAGGAAGGGGAAAAGAAGAAGAAGCCGAAGTTAAATGCATTTGGGTTTGTTTTTTTTGGCATTTTCTTAATTATGAAAATCCCCCAAACTTCCCTATGGGCAAGAGGTAATCACAGCCCAGACAGCTGGAGCTACCCCTCCTACTAGCCAGGAATGGCATCAGATCAGACTAGTACTAAAGAGGTTTGACGTGAGAAAGCTTTTAAAATTCTAAACCTATTTGGACTGGACAAGCTTCAGAGGCGAGCCCTCTGAGACAGAGCTTCATCCATATCCCCTACCCACATCATTCTGAAGCCAGAACACCACACTCCTTCCTTGGCAGCAATACAACCCCCTCCCTTTAAAGCACTGCATATCTGTTCACCTTAACTTTTGATTAGAAATGCTTGATCAGCCATTGAGGGATGAACTTCACAGGAAGAGATGATCTCTCTGAAACTATATGGCTTTGTATGATTATGGCTTTTTTAGTATTTTTCCCCTGTGGAAAGGAGCCTCAGCTTTCATCAAATTTCCAAAGGGCATCATGAGGACTCCTGAGTCCCACATCGTTCCTGCCCCACCCCCCAAAGTTTCAGTACTTGTATTTTAAATTTCCCACTCAAATAGCAAGACATGACTGTAAACTTCTAAAAAGGTAGCATTACTGCCTTATTCACTGCTGTATCCCAAGGTTAGTGCTTGGCATATAAAATGCACATGTTGGCTTCCCATTGAGTTTTCCCAATAATTTTAATTCTGGAAGGGACTACAGAAAAACGTGCAAATGTTACCAAACATGGATCTCAAAGACTAAAATCCCAACAGCTTATGCGGGCAACCACGCAAGAGGATGCCTTCACAAAGGTCTGATTTAAGTGTGTTGATTCAACTCTGTGAAGGGAAAATGACAGTAATACATCTAAGCCACGCAGGAAGGATTCAGGCTTCCCTGAAAAGGATTCAAGTGGCATCAAATGGCTTGTTTCTCCGCAGCAATTTACATGTATTAAAATAGATAATAGGCATAATCATTGTCAAAACAGAGCTTCCACCCTGGACGATGTCTTAATATATTTTCCAAGTTCTTGACGCACAGGCACCAAGCCATCCACGGCCGATTAGACTCTAAGTGGGGGATCATGCTAATCGCGTGGCAGAAAAACCAATCGCACACTTCTGGGGAGGAAAATGAGACCCGAGAGCAGCCTTTGAAGGCAAAGGGGAAAGCACACAGGAGAAGGTGCTAAAGTGACACACTGGCTGGAAGGGGAACCGGCTGGAACGTGGCACTCTGCATTAATGACGCTAATTTATGTCTGGGTAAGTGTGTGTGCATGACACGGAGGACATTTGAAGAGGTCTCTATTATACCATGGAGGAACTCATCTTGAATCTCTTGCAAGGGTGCGTGCTTTATCTGGGGACTGCCTCACATGGGCGTATGTTATGTCGGCTCTGTGTCAGTTTCCTATGAATAAACCACTTGCCTCCTTCTATCTATTCTGAGTCATTTCCAGTCTGTTCTTCACACTGTAGCCAGGCTGATCATGTTCGGAAACAAATTTGGTTGCTGCTCTTCATTTTGCCCTCATATTTAAACATGTTAACAGTTTCCCTTCACTCCTCAGATACAAAGCAATAACGGCCTCGTATATCCTCAAGGATCTGCAAGGTGTGGCTTTCGTCTAATGCCCATCCTGTGGGAACTCAAGTCACACCAGCCACCTTTGACTCCTCTGACCACACACTCTCTCTCCTGCTAATACTATAGGGCCCTGTACACACAGTTCTCTCTGCCTGGGTCAACCTTCCATCACCTTCTCCCACAACTTCCTGATTTAGCGCAGTCACCCCTTCACCAGGGAAGCTTTTCAGGTCCAATCCTCTTACTCATGCCCAAGTCACCACAAGTGCTTATCACAGCCACAGTTGTACATTTATCTTTATTATTCTTTGATTCTTTATTTTCCCTGAGCGCTTTGTTACTCTATATACCTGGCACCTAACCCCATGCCTGGCACACAAGAAGTGCCCAATATATATCTATTGAATAAATGAATGCAAAATTACTGCACCATCTACCCACACTATTGTCAAGGTTTTCCCGAACATTACACTTCTTTGGATTCAGAAGAATATGTCATTTCACACCAGAAATTTGATTGGTCACCCTTGTGATAAGTAGAAGAAAGATCACTGCTAGGCATTAGTAGTTTCCAAAGAACCAGGAGATCCCTTTTGTCATATTGGCTATTAATGCATAGCAATAGATATTACATGGAAGGGGACATGAAAAAAAAACCTACCCAGAGGAAGTTAGCTATGGTGCTGACCATCTACTAGACCTAAACCTTAAGATCCCTATTATCAAGTAATTTTGCTTGAAATCACAATAATCCCGAATGCTACTATTGGTTTTCAAGCTCTCATCAGTGTGCCTGCATTTCATGCAACAAATATTACTGAGCATATTTATTACATGCCAGGCACTGTTAGACCTTGGGATACATGCTGACCAAGAGACACAGGCACTTACCCTCAAGTGGAAGAAAAAGCCAACACTGATTAATAGGCATTTCAGATTAGTGCATTTCAGAAGTGTGTGATTAGTGCTGAGAAGGAAAGAAGTTCTGTTCTATGTGAGTGAGATCATGCTCATTGTTTCAGCATGAGCTTAAGTGATCCAAATGCCCCACCAGGATAACCTGTAGCATCATCGCTCCATGGTATCAAATAGGTCACAGCATTTTCACTTGATGAAGGATTAAAGGATTTTATGTTCTAATGTCATGGTCCCTCATAAGGATTTAAATGTATCAACTCCCTCAAATGAAATGAAAGACCAGGCAAAACACAGGTATATCCTTCCCCAAAAGTCACAATAATCTCTCAAAATCTCTACTGTCAATTTTGATGTACCCCAAAGGATCAAAGTGCCTTGTTCCCTAAGATGCATATCTCAGAAGAGTATC
Source organism: Myotis nattereri (assembly GCF_964212035.1). NCBI lineage: Eukaryota > Metazoa > Chordata > Mammalia > Chiroptera > Vespertilionidae > Myotis > Myotis nattereri. The sequence goes on from NC_138080.1 coordinate 86,772,591, forward strand.
TGTTTCATGCTAAAGACTTTTTAAAATACATGTATTTTTTATTGATCTCAGAGAGGAAGAGAGAGGGAGAGACAGGAACATCAACGATGAGAGAGAATCATTGATGGCTGCCTCCAGCATACCCTCTACTGGGGATTGAGCTTGCAACCCGGGCATGTGCCCTGATCAGAAATTGCACCATGACTTCCTCATTCATATAGGTCAGTACTCAACCACTGAGCCACATCGGCCATGCCAAGAGATTTTTCACTTGGTTTTTGTGATAAGTAATACAAGGAGCAGTTAGTGGGAGAGAACATCTTAAAAACATCGATTGTGAGCATGTAAAATTTGCAAATATTGAATCAAGCCTTGCTTGATAACCCTTATGAACCTTAAGGCCTAGGAGAGTTTGGAGCATAACTGGCCCTCAATAATTATGTTACATATGTGCTGACTGAATGGTGATACTTCGAGAATATTAGCCAGTTGAAGCATAAGACCAGAGTAGAGTGGAAGAAGAAAAATTAAAATTGCAGTGGCTTGCTTATCAAGAGGAAAAGCCAGAGAGAAAGGGCACCAATATCCTCTTGGTCCCCTTTTGCTGAAGACGGCACTTATGACAGGTTAGTGGACAAGTTGGGAGAATCTCAGCAACTGATGATGGCAGCCCCCAAGGTGTCACAGCTCAGGACGAATACTGCAGCCTACAGTCTCGTTTCCAATGGAACAATCAGCAGATTGATAAATTCTTCCATTTATGCTCCTGAGCAAATAAACGAATTATATCTTTGTTTTTAACCTAACAAATCATAGTTTGATTACAGGTCATTAGTGACCATTATTACATGAAACGGTTTGCATTTCACTAGTATATCTGAATTACACAGTCCTGCCTTTCACACTAGCTCAAATCCAGCCTCCAAAGAGAGTCCTCCTCCACCCCACACCTAATCAGGTCTCAAGTGGGACTTAAACTAACAATTAGGTTCCAGAACTGAATTATGATGCAAAAGAATCCATTAATTTGGTTTGCAGATCTCCCTATTGTCCAACTGCCATTCCCTTTGTGGTGGCGTCATGCTTTTTGTGCACAAAGAGTATGCAACCGCCTCTCCCAACTGTCTCAATTATTCCCAATGGTGTTAATGCGCTGGCCATCAATACAGACCTGCTTGTGTGATACTAGCAAAGGCAGACCTAAATTCACAACACACTGGCTGATCAGTGGGCCAATAAATGCAAGGAGCATGCTGGGGAGTGTTAGAAACAGTGAGGTGACAGGAACAGAGTCTATTTGGTAAAAAAAAAAAAAATGGAGACAGGATAGAGATTATAGATATGTACAGGTCAACTGGATAGGCCAGAATTTTAAGTCCATTTGAGGCTTTGTATTATCCATGTTAGAAGCCAAGGGTCTTGGGGGGTGGGGGGTGGGGGAAGGATTCTTGCCAAGCCTCCCTTTTGTTCTGTGCTAAGCAGTCAGGGAATGTTCAACAGAGATGAACAAGCTCAGAAATGTCAGAGGACTTTCTAACACAGCAATTGCCATTTGGGAGCAAATCCATAGTCCATGTCATCTAACATTCTCTTGCTTCAAAAAATGTCCCCAGGAATGTCACTTTTGACTTCTAATGTGCGGAGGCCACAGAAGTCGAGGAGTTGGTAACAAGGCAAGTACTGGCAGCCCACAGATGGCTGAAACCATTTTTACTTTTGTTCCAGGTTTGCTACCGAGCACATGACTTGTGCCTCAGCTCAATGAGCACAATGACAGTACAGAGTTCCATGCAGTTTCAAAGGCTCTTGCAGGTGAGATTGCTCACCTTTGAATCAGCCCTATGAAAAAGTTAGATTATTCAGAGCATAGTAATGGTGGAAATGCAGGCTCTAGAGCAGTGGTTCTCAACCTTCTGGCCCTTTAAATACAGTTCCTCATGTTGTGACCCAACCATAAAATTATTTTCATTGCTACTTCACAACTGTAAAGTTGCTACTGTTATGAATCGTAATGTAAATATCTGATATGCAGGATGGTCTTAGGTGACCCCTGTGAAAGGGTCATTCGACTGCCAAAGGGGTCGCGACTCACAGGTTGAGAACCACTGCTCTAGACTCAACTCCTGTTTTTGAATCCTGGCTTTTCCACTTACTAGCAGGTTGGCTTTGAACAAGCCACTTAACCTTTCTACATCTGTAAAACAGAGATAATAATGGTAGCTACCTCATAAGATTACTGTACAACTCTCATAGTAATGAATGCATGCCAAGTGCTTAGTATACTTAAACATGGCACATAATAAGTATGCATTAAATATGAACTGCTATATTTATCTCTTTTCCTCCTCCTCCTCCTCCACAGCCTCCACCACCACCACCACCCGCCATCTATGCCACCACCATTATCACTATCCATTATCCCCCACAGGAAGATAAGAACACCAAATTTTCAAGACAGACGTTTTCCTGAAGTCATCTAACTACTAACTCAGGTAGGACTGTCATTACCTGTGGACTGTACCATTCTCCCTGCCTGGAACACGTTTCTTTTCTTTTTCATTGACCTGCATCCTCCTGCTCATCCAGGTCTCGGCTTAGCCATCTCCTTCATGAGCCCTCCCCTGAGCCTCTTAGATCATTTCACAGTCCCTTGGACTTTCCCCATCACAGAACTTCTCACACTTCATTATAATAGCCTGTTGTTCTGTCTGTGTCCCCCACAACAGGCCACGAGTTTCTTAGTGAAAGGACCAGGTCTATGTTCTACACCTTTGCATCCCCACTGCAGAGTACAGCACCGGGCACATAGTGAGTGCTCAGTAAATACTTTAATAAATAAAAAGATGGATGACAGGCTCCTTTCATACCAACCTGCGGCCACATATGAAAGTATTATTTCTCACTGGAGCACTTTGGGAAATCAGAGATAGTCATACATGACTTCATACTTCATAGTGCTATTAAATAATCTTAATCTCGTGTTGAAAACTCAAGGCAATGTTAACCAAATTCTAATGAATTCCATTCCTGAAGAAAGTAACATGTGAAAATAATGCCTTGAAGTGACACATAATGTTAACGCACACGCTCATTCATTTTAGACCTCACACTTATTCATGAAGCTATGCACACTGCTTACACAGTTACTAACCCCTTAGCATTTTGAAAAGGACACCTTCTTCGTACTTCAAAAGGATTTTTCAAAAACATGTGCACTTGATGACGCACAGTGAAAAGCAGATATTCGTCCTTGGCATTCTTTCTCACAACAGGCTCTTCAAATTCTGATCTGAACTGTCTCTCACTTGCAGCTTTTGAAAAATTTGAGCCAGACATGACAGACCAGAATAACACAACAAAGTAACAAACCCTTCAGTCCTTCCCTTAGCCCTCCCTCTTGGAGGAGGTAAAGAGGGCATACAAGTTGGAAACTCCAGGGAAATTCATCCAAAGTCTATCGAGTCTCCTCCCATTAAAGTAGCGTTACTGAGGGCAAACCAAAGAAAAACTCAGACCTCCAATCAGTATCACCTCAGGATGCATTAAAAAAGGTTACTTGATTGAAAAGAATGAAAGAAAGGTACTTTGGAATTACAACAGATGTAAATCCTTTTTAAAAATAGGTCAGAAAGAAAAATAAATTTTCCATAGCAAGGAAAGAGCTGAACTCTACATTACAAACACCTCAGGTATAATTAAAAGCAAACCCTGCTCCTCCTATAATCTTATGTAAAAAAGTACGTGAAGACTATAACCTGTATGGAATCTATAGACGTGTAAAAGCTAAGGTTGCACAGTTTCCTCGGACATCAATGCCTGAAACATCTATAGCCACAGGCTGATGGAGAATATACATAAACATGTATGCATATACATCTACATGAATATATGCATCTGATCTTTGTTTTATTCTACTTCAAAGTCTCCGACCACCTATTTAGTTTCATTTCCCTATGGTAAATATTTCCTTCCCAATTCCTTTTTAAAGGGAACTCTTCATTTTGAATGTTTTCCTCTTTGATCACTCTCCAAGCTCTTATCTACCTCTGTTACAAACTCCACCTCAAGGGAGAATCTCTGATGATTCTTTTTCTTCAATAAAAATATGTAGTTCTAGTATATTACATTTTATTTTCCAGGGTTCCTCAATACAGCCACAGGTAAAGGCTGTAAAGCTAAGTAGCTCACCACACAGGTTCAAGAACTGAATTGTTAACAGCTAGCAGAACTCTTCGGGGTGCATCTTCCAAGTCAGGTGGGACTACTTAAGGGTTATGTTGAAAAGATGTCTGAACATTTCGTACAGGTTAGAAGTTATTGCACAGAGATTTCTATACCTGCTTTCTAATTCAAAATTCCCCATGTGGTAAGACCCTTCATTCTTCATTGTACACAAAATAAGAAGTTCATATGGTCTCCTTCTTCACCTCCTGACCCCCAAACCTTTTTCTTTGTTAAAGGAGTTAATACTAGTATATCTATCTGGTCCACTGATCTAGTCCATTCTCTAGCATCCACAAAGCAGGGTCTGCTCTCATCTAGACTAATCTCTCTCTCTCCTGGTCCTTTACAGCGGTTCTCAACCTGGGGGTCGAACGACCCTTTCACAGGGGTTGCATCAGACCATCGGAAAACACATATATAATTACATATTGTTTTGTGATTAATCACTATGCTTTAATTATGTTCAATTTGTAACAATGAAAATACATCCTGCATATCAGATATTTACATTACAATTCGTAACAGTAGCAAAATTACAGTTATGAAGAAGCAATGAAAATAATTTTATGGGTGGGGGTCACCACAACATGAGGAACTGTATTAAAAGGTCGTGGCATTAGGAAGGTTGAGAACCACTGTTTTATAACCAGTCGTAATCCGTCACGGCTGTGTCGCAACATGTTACATCAAAACGTGCTCTTAGTTCTGAAAACAGTAAACCAAACAATGCTTCCCATTTACACTTTCTATTTAAAAGGTGACTTAATAGCTTTGGGTTCCACAGAACAACTTTAAGCACTTGAGACTAGTCAATACTTCCACATTGCTATTTTATTAAGAACAGTAGGTATAAATAATGATATTAATACCTTTCTTTCCATAGGTGCTTTCATCTGGATAGTTCATGCTTCATAATTGTGCCACTAGCCTCTGTCTTGGGCTCTCCCTTGGCTCCTGTGACAAACACGGGGTTCAGATCCAGACGCCAGGAGGTGGTGCCATTCGGGTACATAGTGAGGTGGCTCCTGGCTGTCAATAGCCAGGCTAATAAGGGGACACAAGCAACGCTACACAACCTCCCTGTGCTCCAGTCTCCTCAACCGGAAGGGGGCTGCCTTCCGGTTTGGAGAGCTGTGGTTCTTAAAGGGCTGCCTGGGCCAGCACCTGGGAAACCCATAGAAAGCAAACGTAAGGGCCCATCCCCGGCCTCTTAAATGAGAAACTCGGGGAAGGGCCCAGCAGGTTCCAGTTGACAAACACTCCAGGTGATTCTCATACACGTTAGAGGTGAAAACAACTACGACTGGGCAGCTGGGGCATTGTCAGGAGGCTGGAGGTGTTAGGAGAGCGATCTTCATGTAGTTGGAGAGGGGATATGGGTGTAGGATACGGAGGTTTTGAGGTAAGGCTTCAGACTGTAGGGCTAGAGCAACGGGTAAAAATGGGGACAATGCTCTGGTACACAGAACAACTTGGAAGCAGTGTAAGCATTTCAGAAATAAGAGCAGGTCATTTCATGGATTGGAGGGGGCTCCCTCCCTCTTCAGTATTCAGCAGTATAAGATTATAACCTAGGAGGATCTATGAATAGGGCAATACAAGAAGAAGTGCTAAAAATAAAAATGCAAGATTTAGAAAAAACACACAAAATGAAGCCTTACTAAGAGGTTTCAACATACCACTAATATAGAAAAAGAGACTTATAATTAATCTGTTACCATTAACTTTTTAATAGCTCAAAGGTATTATCTTTAAAAACTATCCTGATAGTACACAGAATGGATAAATGGATGTTAACTTCCTAATGCTTTATTTCATATTCAGAAAAGGGCATCAGTTGGCTTAGGCTCTCGCAAGGCTTCATTTACTATTATTTGAGATTATATTTATTATTTAAAAGGGATCAATCACTACCAGCCAGAACTGATATGGATCATAGATTAAAGTTGTGGTCTTATTTCTCCTTGGTTTTGTAACCAAAACAACTGTCTTTTGAAAGTAATGATTATGTTTTAGGACAGTGGTCAGCAAACTCATTAGTCAACAGAGCCAAATATCAACAATACAACGATTGAAATTTCTTTTGAGAGCCAAATTTTTTAAACTTAAACTATATAGGTTGGTATATTGTTATTAACTTAATTAGGGTACTCCTAAGGCTTAGGAAGAGCCTCACTCAAGGGGCCAAAGAGCTGCATGTGGCTTGCGAGCCGCAGTTTGCCGACCACGGTTTAGGACATACAGATAACTGCACTAATATTCATGGAGCTACAGCCTAACATGATTGAGCAGTTACTGCATACTGTGTACCAGGGACTGTCCTGAGCACATTACATACACTGTCATATTTAATACAGGCAAACCTCGGAGATATTGCAGGTTTTGTTACTGACTACCGCAATAAAGCCATAGTTACAATAAAAATGAGTCATAATCTCTTTGCTAGTGGAAGGTCTTGCCTTCAATTTATTAAAAATGTAACATCTGGGAAGCTCAATAGAGCAAAGTGCAATAAAACGAGGTATGCCTGTACTCACAACCACCTTAGGAGGTTATCATTGTTATCCTCAGTTTACAGAGGAGGAGCCTGAGCTTAGAGAGGTTAAATAACTTGTCCAAAGTCACAGAACTAGCAAGTGATGGAGCCAGGATACAAACCTAGCTGCTTCCAGAGTCAGCACTCTTAACCACTTCAGTACAGGCACATTTTGTCCATTGCACTTCGCGTTTATTGTGCTTCACAGATGTTGCAGGTTTAACAAATTGAAGACAAGACGTCCACCAGCAAAAGGATTATGATTACCTTTATTGCAGTAGTTGAGAACTAAATTTGCAATATCCTCTGATTTAGGATTATATATTAGTATAATACTAAACTCTAGAAATTTGGAGGGCAGAAAGATCCAGTGCAAATAATACTTATGACCACTTAAAGCTTCCAGAAATACTAAAAACAACCCAGCAACCACTTATTGAATGTTCAACCTATGTCAGGTTCTGAACTAACCACTGTACAAGTCCTCTGACTAAATCCTCACAACAATATAGAAGGTGGTTATTATGATTGTTCCAATGTTAATAGGAGCAATTACAGTTAGAGGACTTAAGTTCTTTTCCATCTTCTTGGTAAAGAACTCACTGCTCACATAAGTGGAAATGAAGCGAAAGATGTACATAGTGCATAAAAACCGCTCAGTAAACATAGTTTTTCTGTCTTCATATTATTGTTCCAGAGATAACAATGATTCTGGTGATGATCAAGCCATTGTCTTCCTTCCCTGTTCTCTTACTTGTTCCACAAGACAGGTATTTGTGAGTTAGATATTTGGGTATAGAGTGCAGTTGTGAAATGGAGCTAAGTTTACTGGCTTTTCCACATCTTTAAAATCATCAAACCCTATTTCTTTAAGGTTGTGCCAATAGCCAGGATTGTGGCCCCAGGACACTTCCATTTGGCAACAGCAACAATGAATGGACACATCTCACACCCAAGCCCAACAATACAAGGGCTATGGTACTTGTTCTCCCCTAAGAATTAGTACAAAGGATGTAGGTGGCCAACACCTACAGGCCATATGATGTCACCTGTATGTGGAATCTAAAGAGCAAAGTAAATGAACAAAGAAAATAGAAATAGACTCGTAGACTCTGAGAACAGATTGATGGTTACCTAGAGGAGGGAGTGAAAAAAGTGAAAGAATTAAGAAGTACCAATTGGTAGTTGCAAAATAGTCATGGGGATATAAAGTACAGCATAGGGAATAGTTAATAATATTGTAATAACTATGTATGATGCCAGGTGGGTACAGGAAATATCGAGGGGACCACTTTATAAAGTATATGATTATCTAATCATTATGCTGTACACCTAAAACTAATCCTATATAATAAAAGGCTAATATGCAAATTGTTCTCTTGACCGGGAGTTCAACTAGGAGTTCGACTAGGGGCTGGGCCAGTGGCCAACCACCAGTGGCCACTCCCCCCAGCCAGCCCCACCCCATAGGCAGGCCAGTGGACCCCACCCATGCACGAATTCATGCACCAGGCCTCTAGTACAAAATAATATTGAATGTAAACTATAATTGAAAAACAAAATTAAAAGAAAGTTTATTTGATATTCTAGTATCATGGGAAGATTCTATCCTAGGAACCAGAATCTATGGACCTCAGTCTTGTCTCCACCACAAACCACCCATGTGATCATGGACAAGTTGATTAGCTTCACTGGATCTCAGTCTCCTCCTTGAGGAAATGAAAAAGAAACAAAACTTGTTCTCAGATTTGTTGTGCATAGTAGATAAAAGCTGTGAAAATACTTTACAAAAATATAAAACCCTGTCACAGTATAAGATTATTTTACATTATGTAAGTTCTTTCATGCTTAAAATTTGCCACTAAAATATCAACCTCATCAGCCAAGTTGGTTTACTGATAAGCTAATTTAAAAGGCAAGAGGAAAGAGGATTATTTAAAACTGGTGATTACCAAAGACATCCGTGGAACTCTGCTCAGTTGTTAAAGGGGATGTTTCCAATGACCTCACATCCCTATAAGCCTGGCAAATCCCCAGATCAGTGGATGTTGGTATGCAATAGCCTGAGAAACCTTTCTGTGTAAGCAAAAGGAGTATCACCAAACTACTTTGGTACTAAGCAGGTCAGAGACACTTTCAGTAGCTCAACAAAGGGGCTCAATGCACTTCGCTAAAGATGACGTTGGGTTCCTATTCAGATTTCACACTGCCATGTTTTCTCCCTTGCAGGTCCACATTAGAGAGTAGAGTTTGGGGGATTAATGGAGAAAACAGTGAAAGGGGATAGTGCTAGGACATTTTTATGCAGGGAGGGGTAGAAAGAAATTCCATCTGGAGTTAAACTTGGAGAGACGAATAAAAGTATTTAGAGTATGGAGTGTTTTTACATCTCATTGGAAGAGTACAACCAAAAGATTCAAGAGCAAAGATGAGAAAATCAAGGAAGCATTCCTTTGGTGCCTTTGCATACATCTTGGGCTACGTCGAACGACCCTTTCACAGGAGTTGCCTAAGACCATCGGAAAACACATATATAACTACATATTGTTTTGGTGATTAATCACTATGCTTTAATTATGTTCAATTTGTAACAATGAAATTGGGGGTCACCACAACATGGGGAACTGTATTAAAGGGTCGCGGCATTAGAAAGGTTGAGGACCACTGCTCTAGACCATCTTGCCAAGTTTACCCAAAATAAAAAAACAAACAAACAGAAGTTATGAAGGTTGCTTAGAGACCACAATCAATGACTGCAGAGGAAATCAGGGCTTCTCAAACATGAAACATGCCACAATTTTCAAAGTCAAGAACATTTCAAGGTGTTGTATTTTCTTGCCTATGTTACTCTGATAAAACATACCTACGGTGTGTCACTAACAGTCACATTGCAATGTATATACTTGACCAGCTGCCCCCATGTGCAGACCTTTCCAGTATGTCTGGTTGTCACTAATCCACTGATTAAACATCTTAAGACTGGCTTTGGCAAAACATGCCAGAAATTCCTTCAGGGTAATTAAAACCACCTTCTGTGTCAATAAACACAGATTGTGAGATCCTTCATGTGCAGAGGGCCTGGCTCTGACCCATGGGCTCTAGGACGTTTTTTCTGAGGTGGCTTTTCCATCATTGCACATTTTTACTGACTCATCCAGACGCTTTCCCAGCCCCCTTATGAAATGATTGGCTGATGTCAGAGATACCTCTTCACTTTTATTGTTTCAGCCAAGACACAAAGACTGAAGGGGCTCTGAACCTAAGGGCCAAGCTCATTGCCAAAGCCCTTTCACCCAGACCTACAGGTAAGAGCTTGACAGGGACTCTTGTTACATAATTTGACAGTTACCAGTGCCGATTTATCTCTGTTCTTCTAAGGTTCAAACTGATTTTTATTTGAAAAATTACTAATGTGACTTCAAAGTAAAAGAAAGAACTCAGGTGAACATTTACTACATTGATACCCAGAGATTACTTCTCTGCACATAGTACACGCCCATGAATTATTTTTCACCATAATGACATCTTATGCAAACAATCTATATGCTTATTTTACAACTACCATATATTATAGAAAATATAAATAGTAAAAATTACTTAAAATCCCACCAGTCCGAGATAAACATCATCAATATTTTGGTAGCCATTTTTTAATGGAATTCTTTATGTACATACATAGCAGTTTGTATAAGAAGAATCATACCCTTTTTCTCATGGATGTGACTATCTTTAAGTTTTTTAGTAGTCTTATTTTTTGCTTGCTTCTCCCCTCCTCCCATAACCAATGTAATAGGCTTTTATACATTTTTTTCATACTGATATCATCGTATACTAGCTTGTATACATAAATGAGGTTTCAGTTGCTCAATCAATACTTGCTGGATGGTTAAAGAGTATAGTGAAAGAACCAACTCATAAACAAGTGAATGGATAAAAGAATAAATAATGCCTTCAATTAGCTGGCAGTTTCCAAGTGATTGCAAAAATAATACAGCACATCTTTTGCCATCTCCCCTTTATCTTTAAACTGTAGTGGGAGTAGGAGAACCTCGTTTCAACATGTTTAGAGGGACCTACAAGTTTAAACTCCCAAGTAGAGAACATGTAACTGGCTACTGTTCTAACTACAGAGATGGTACCAATCTACTCTCAAACTCCAGTCAAGTTCAAAAACCATTCACTAAGCACCCATGTGCCATGCACTGCACTGTCCCCTGCAGAATAGATGAAAGGAGCAGAAATATGATGACTGCCTTCTAGGAGTTTCTTTCTTTCTAGTTGGGGAAACATATTCAAGTCTGCCTCTTTCTGGATGGCTGCCTGAACTTGGACCTAAGTTTTCATGTTTGTGAAATGGGGATAATACCTATACCTCATAGGACTATAGTTACCGAGATGAAAGAATCTGAGGAATTCAGGAAAAACTTCATGGGAAAATGTATATTTGAGGCAGGCCTTGTAGGCCCTGGGAAGACGAAACAGCACACGGGGGCAGGGAAGCAGGAATGGCCTGGGGCAGTGAGGACCCAGCACACACCAGCCTGGTTAGTTTGAAGATCAGTTTTGAGGGACTGAGGAGATGAGGGGACAGGTAGAAAACATTATAAACACAGGAGAAAATTATGACCAGACTAATCTCCTTAAAGGGTCAAACAAGAGGAGGAAAATATTTTTTTGCCTTTTCAGCATGTGCCAATGTCTAGATCAAGGCCATCCATATGAGTGACTCAAAGGCAACCTGCTTGTCAAGTAACTGGAACAAGAAAAAACCTGGCCTGCGCAACGGGCTCGAATCCAAGTTTCTAAGACTTGTAGGAAAAATTCTGATCGGAAAATTTCCATCTCAAATTGTGCTGAGGAAGCTTGGGGTCTGAGTAAGCATGTTGGCAGCCACAATATGATCTTGAGATTGCTTTTGCCTTTTTCACAGCGGAGCACAGAGTTCTTCAGGACCTGGGGAGACCTTAGCAAGTGTTTGATCGCTGACCCTGCAAGGGATCAGAGAACCTGTAGAGAAATACACTCTGTTCACAAATAGAACTGCACCCAAAACTTTCCTCTACGTCCTGTGAAGTGACCAGAGGGTTCTGACTCCCAAAGCACAGTACATCAGTTTCATCCAGGCTAATCCTACAGAACTGGATGGAATTAGATACCCTTCATGGCAAGAGATGTCAGTTGGAAGCACTGAACTGCCCCAGTCTCTTCTGTTAGCTCAGGGTTCCAGGAGAGCCCTTCTCCCCTCTGTCACATCTTCCTTTTATAATCTAGCCCTGTTGATGAATTCCTGGAGGCATGTCTCTATGGATCTGCACTGCCCTAATTAATGTTCCCATCCCATCCTACCTGTCATTGACTTCCAGACAGTGGAGAAAGGCAATGACAGGTAGATTTTAATATTAAAATTCCAAATCATGATTGAAACTTGATGTTTCTAGAAGATGCTTTACACTTTTAGTCCTCTGAGGAAGCAATAGAATCTCCTACTCACCACCCAAATCTTTATCAAATTAACTGTCCATCCATTCACCATCCATCCACCCATTCATCCATCCATTCATCCACCCATTAATTAATTCATTCATTCATCCATCCACCCACCCACTCACTCATCCATTCATCCATGCATCCTTTAAATTTTTTCTACTGAACACGTAGGTACTAACCTGTGTATCATTTTTAGTACCTCATAACATTTTCACATGAAAAATGTCTCAAAAAAACTTAGTATTCTCATCTCAGTGCCTCAAGACACTTCAGAGGGAGAAAAATGTCCCCAAATACTCAAGCAAAATGAGTTGAGACTTCAGACTGACTCCCAACTATAATCCTCAAAGACTGCTGAAATGCAGATAGCTAATATACTTTGAAAAGGGACTAAAAATTATGCACTAAAAATATAATCCCAGTGGTAGTTTATAAGATTTGCACTTTTCATTTCCATTAAATCATGCTCCCAATTTTTAGGGAAAACTAGAGAAGGCAGGACGTGTAAAGCCAATGATATAGAGTCTGTTTTTTTTTCTGATTTGCTTGGGTTCAATTGCATTCAACCACACACAATATTAGCAAAATAAGTTAACATAGCTATTTTGAAAACCCTTCCCCCAGAGACTAGGTCATTAAACAAGTATTACTGGTTGTCATACTGGGTCAGTCATTCTATGAAGTTACCTACTCACCAGTTTGAGAAAAATTAACATTTCTGGGTCACTAGGTTCCTTATACTTATCTACAAATGATGCCCTGGAACCATGAATGTAATTTTATTTAATATAGGTGGGCACTCAATCCCAGAGACGAAGCTACGCACCCATGTATTTAATGGCAGCAGCTGAGAACTGAGTTTGACTCACCCTCAGAACAGGTAAAAGTACCTGAGGCTTTGGGGAAGAACAAGGGCAATGAGATCAAATTAAAGTTCCATGGCTATGTCTTTATGAATTTTTTCTAATCTTCACCCCACATAAGTTTTCTGTTCTGAACCTCAACACTGTAAATCTATGACAATGTGAGGTAGAAGCACAATATAGACCAGACTAAAGGGGCCAAGTGCCACGGCCATTGTCAAGGCGAACTTGAGTATGACTTTTTTAGAAGGCAATTTATTATTATCTAGGAACTTAATTGCTTGTACTATTTAGCCCAGTAATCTTGACATTAAAAACTTGTTTTGCCCTGGCTGGTTTGGCTCAGTGGATAGAGCGTCCATCTGTGGACTGAAGGGTCCCGGGTTCTATTCCAGTCAAGGGCACATGCCCGGGTTGTAGACTCGATCCCCAGTAGGGGGGCGTGCAAGAGGCAGCCAATCAATGATTCTCTCTCTTCATTGATGTTTCTCTCTCTCTTCATCTCCCCCTTCCTCTCTGAAATCAATAAAAATATATTTTAAAAAAAACTTGTTTTAAGAAAATAACTAGAGAGATGATTTAGGATTCAATTATTTATCACACAATTATCATAGCAAAATATTGAAAATAATCTAAACTTCCTGCAGTAGGTGATTGGTAAAATTATGGTTTAATTATGGTAAAAAATGCTCACTGCATCATTTGGGACAAAAATAAAAAAACAAGGGATACAATACTATTTTATATAATTCCAGCATTCACCTCTCTCTCTCTCTCTCTCTCTCTCTCTCTCTCTCTCTCTCTCTCTCTCACACACACACACACACACACACACACACACACACACAGTGTGAAAGAAAATACTTTAAAAAGTGTTTATAATAATTATGTCTGACTAGAGGTAGATTTGATTTTTTTTTTAAATCCTCACTCAATAGTTTTTTAAATTGATATTAGAGAGAGGAAAGAAGATAGAGAGATAGAAACATCGATGTGAAAGAGAAAGATCAATTGGTTGCCTCCTGTAAATGCCCAGAACAGTGATCAAACCCACAACCTAGTGCCTGACAGGGAATCAAACCTGCAACCTTTTGGTGTAGACAATGCTCCAACCAACTGAGCTGCACCGACCAGGGCTTCATTTTCTATTTTTTGCACTTTTCTTTAAAGGGCAAGTTTTCATTATTGAACATATATTTTATTCTCTTATAACCTCTTATTTAATAAGATTTATAGTTATAGTCTTATGTTTGTGTCTATTTAACATACATCTTCCCAATAGAATACAAGAACTATGAAAGCAGAGTGTATATCTGCTTGTTTCTTTTTCATTGTATACCTGTTTTTTTAGCATGTTTTTTATTTAGTATATAATAAATATTTTCTAAATGACTACCAAGTAAACAATTGGGGACACTACTTATAAAAGGCATGGTTACACATGGGGATTCTAATGAGCTAACAAATAGTTTGTTATACATCTAGTCTCCAGCTCATTTGCTCAGACAACATACAACTTCGTTTGCTTATTTTGCCGCCTTTCGTCACACAAGGCTCCATTCTCCATTAGGAAGGCTTTTGCAATTCCTCTCCACCTGTCAGAATCCCACCAAGGCCCGTCTTCACCCACTAAGCCATTCCTGTTCAGTTACGCTTCCCTCTAGTACTTACTGCAAACACTCACTTAGAAGAGAAACATTTTTGAACTTCTATTGGGTTTCAAATGCTTTTTTAGAATAGGGATCAGCAATCTATGGTCCATGGGCCACCACTGGATTTTGCAAATAGTTTTGCTAGAACACAGCCATCCCCACATGCTACATTGGCAGAGCTGAATAGTTGGGGCATAGACTGTGTGTGATCAGCAAAGCCTAAAAGATTTATAGGAAGTTTTCCTAGCCCTGTTCTAGAACATTAATATAGTTGTACAAAGTAGAAATGGTACCAAATTTTTATCTTATTAAAAAGTTGTTCATAGGGCAATATGGGATTCAAGAGAAGGTACTAAATTTTTATCCTATTAGAAGGTTATTCGTAGGGCAATATAGGATTCAAAATATATGACCAAGAGCTTTGTAAATATTATTGTAATATGCCTAAATATTTTCTTAAGAACATACATTTTTGTGTGTGTGTCAGACATACTTGCATGCATTCAAGTCTAGGGTCTACTAACAGATTACACCAATTCTCTAAGTCTCAGTTTTATCATCAGTAAAACGGAAATCTGTTCTCAATAAATATTTAATGTGTGCTGTTTCCCAGGTGGGCACCATGTAAGAAGATGGACAAACAATGGTGAAAAAGACCTAAAGTCTCACTTAATTCAGATTTAATTGTAGTACTTCTGATAGCTGTTGTGAGGAACACATGATACAGATACACACATATTCATGTATCTATATCATATAAACATACATCAGTCTAGTTCACCATACATAAATAGAGAGGATATCATATGTAGTACATTCAGAGTACTTAACCTAATTCCTGGTTCACAGCAAACACGCAGTATATGGGAGCTCTTCCTCCTCGTTATAATTACAACAGAAGCTCTTTTAACAGTCCTCTAAGTTAGAAGACTCACTGGATGAAAAATGCCTTCCATTCTCTCTGTAAAATGGGCCTACGGTTTGCTCTATACACTAACTAGTACGCTAATCTCTGATACATGGGCACCCTGCTGCTTCTTCTGGTTGGAGCTACATGTTTACTGAATGTTTACTGAGAAGCGGTGTGTTTGTTCCCAAATCTCCTGATGCCAGTTATACTTGTTATTTAATTAAATATCATGGAAGGTGACAAAAAGAAGGGTGTGAACAGAAAAAGAGTGACTATTTCACATGAAAACAAAGCTGAATGCTTTCAAAAGATGATAAAAAAGGTAAAATTAAATGTAGGAGAAATAAACAATTGGGGACCACCATAAAAATCCAGATGGGTCTGTAGTGAGAATGCTTCTCAGGTATGTATGCTTTCACTCAATCTCAGTACCAAACTCAGACATGGTCTTTCTCGTTCTGGGTGTGGTCTGTGTATGGAAAATATTATAATCCCCAAACATCAGACCCATGCTAAAAGATTAAGCCTTGATTTATGAATAAGCCCTAAATAAAAAGTAGAGAATGCTGTTTAAAATAAGTTTACCATTTTATATAATTATCTGCTTTAAGTTTTCCAAATTACTATCAACCACTATTGGTCCCAAATGCATGGAACAAGAGAGGGCTTCTTTTGTACTTATTTAATTCGCACATATAAACAATAACGTGTTAGCAGGGGGCATGTTGCCTCATCTCCTTTATAGGTAAGAACTCAATCAGCCTTTCTGGGGGTAACAACCTCCCCAGGAAACCATGCCTCTTGCTCAGGATCTCCTTCATCCCTCTCCAGAAGCAGATAAGAGAAAACACAAGAATAAGTGCCTGGTGTGAAGACCCAGCCCCTACTTCATGGGTGTGAAATGCCCAGGAGGCTATAAAATCACCACTCTCTTTAGCCAGGCACAAACTGTCGGTGCATGTGTTGGCCGCTCCATGGTCCTCTATTCGCCTTCAGGAGGAAGCCCCTTGAATCCCGATGAGTAAGGAACCATCCGAGTGAAACACATTTTGAATAGATAAAAAGAAAGAAAGAAAACAATCAAAGATGTGGCGTGATCTGTCCAGGCCACAGAGCCAACACTGCTGGAAGTGTGTCTAGAGCTGGGCAGGCTCTGATTCTACCACTTCAGCCACCTGGTGATAACAGACAGGCGAACACCGCACAGACTCACATGGCCTGGCACAAGGTTAAGTAATTTCAAGAAAGGCCAGAGGGTCATCTGCCTGAATAGATGGAAAGATGCTTGAGAACAAGAACTTACACTTCACCCTAGTCCCCAGCACAACCTGCACAGCGTCTGGCGCTAACTACAATGTATGGATTTTGTTTGAATTGATGAATTTCCTTTCCTACTTTGGAACAGTGCAAGACATTGGAGCCTTCTTGATTTCTGCAAGAGCCAGGTTCACGTGGGTTTATAACCCCCTCCATGGAGCACACAATAACAGCAAGGGAGAAATGCCACTGAGCCTGTCAGATCGTGTCATTGAGAGCTCAGCCTCACCGACTGGCACTTGCTCTTGCCTGTCAGTGCGGCAAGATGAGCAGTGCCCTGCTCACCAGATGGCTATTTGTTCCACCAGCCACCTTTGCCGTGTCGGCCGCGTCCCTGATTCACTCCAGCCCAGGACAGTCTCCAGCACTCATGCTGCAAGACAGCTCCTGCCAACAACTTTGCCAAATGGCTCCTCTCAAAGTCAGGGGCCTCCCAGACAGACTGGCTCCTCCATCTGCAGTGGCTTTTGGCAAAGAGATGCTTCCCTTTCTGGCTCCGCCTCTTGGCTGCACCGGAGCCTACTTGCCAGAAGGATGAGCTGACCCATCAGTAAGAACAGCCAGGCTTGAAATTCTGGGACCATTTAAAGCCGATGCCTGTGTCCCCCAGCCTCGCCCCTGAACACGACATCAGAACATACCAAGGAGATCTACCCAGATGGTCACAAATACAGATGGAGTGCATCACAGAAACTTCCAACCAGGAAAATCTATAGAGAGCACGCCTCCCCTCCCCCATCTTCAACCTCAATTTAGTAGATTAGGAAAACTGAAGCCCAGAGAGTAAAAGTGACTAACTGTGGTGGCAAGTCTGGGGAAAATACCCACTTAGAATATAATCCACTGGAGAGTTTAAAATATTGAGTTTAAAATAAACCATTGCCTTCCAATTTTCCCTCCATTCATTTCCAAAGTCTTGATAAATAATGGACCCTTTGTACTGGTATTAATTCAAAAGCACATTTCTTTACGGAAATGAAAAATCTTTGTTCTGTGTCAACATCACGACTTTGGGTTTACACAGGTGTGTCCATACACTACCCTGAGACGATCTGCTGCAGTTTCGGAATATGAGCCTGACAGTCAGACAGAGCTGGGAGTGACTTCTGTTCTGCTGCTCACTGTTGGGTAACCTTGGACAAGTACTAGTTGCCTTCTGCTTCAATTTTTCAGATAGGGCTAAAAGGACAGTATCCACCTACAGAGTTGTGAGGACTAAATGAAAAAAAAAATACTTTAAAGACCAAAGTCCATCCCTGGCACATTGTAAGCTTTCCACAATGGCCAGCAGTCATCATGATTCATCACTAACATTCAAATCTGCAATGGTTTTGGTATAAAGAGGTATGCCAGATATTCCCATGTTCTATATTAGGAAATTCAAGTTCATGAGGTTAAATGACTTTTCCAAGGTTACTTAGGGAATAAATGGAGGACCAGAGAGTCCTTGCCATTTTGCTAAGAAATGAGAACCTACATCTTGACTTTAAAGATGACACAATCAGGAAGAAGAACATTTGAACCAAAGTATATGTACACGAGTAAACACTGCAGTATCTTATGTAATATAAAAAGCTAGGAACAATTTTCTATCCATCCACAAGGGAATTACTAAAGAAACTATGGTACAGTCATATCATGGGCACTACAAAGTCATGGGAAAGAAGGCAGATGTAGGTGTCCTGACATGAAAAGATCTTTTAGACATACATCACAGAGTGGGGGGAAGAACGCAAAGTGCAAATAAACTGTATGCATTCAGCTACACAGAGAAACCATCCCTCCCCCAATGTATATCTGTTCAGGTCTATTTAAATGAATTGATAAGCACATGAAGGTGGCTCCAACGATGCATACCCAACTGCTGACAATGGTAGCCCCTGCACAGGGAAGTGGGGTGGATGTGGGGGATGAAGGGTGATTCATGATTTGCTTTATCTACTTGTATAATGCTCAAATCCTTTCAAATAAAAAGGCATTTATGTATTATGTGCCTTAGGAATAAAGACATAAAGGCAGAGGGAAATGTGAAGGATGACAATACAGCTGTTGTGAACCAACAGGCCCTTCCTACCTTGGGTGTCCAACTTGACTTCTGCAATGTTCCATGAGCCAAGTTAACCACCTTGAGTTTTTGGTGCAGCTATCCCCTTTGGTAAAACACTTCTTGGTGAAGCACTTCCTGGTGATATTTTGAGCTCCTGCAAGTGCTGAGCATCTTGCTGCAATAGTCCCTTCCCAGCTTTCCCACCCTCTGCACCTGGTGAGGGTCACAAGGCTGATCCCCCTCCATTATTGGAGGAGGTGGCCTGCCATTCTGCAACTACTTCAGGTTCATTACTTAACGTGGATTTATAGCAGCAGAATCAGCACAGCATGATGGAGGAGGCTGTCAGTCCCCTGGCATCAAGCCAAATATACCTGGAATACATCCTCTCATAGGTCCGGTTCTTTTCAGCACATTCCACCTAGCAGACCTCACCTTTCTCAGGTTAAAAACCTGCCTACAGAGGCCCCTCCAGAACCTTAGATTCTTGCATCTTTTGGCCCCTTGCCCACAGAGTCCCCTATTTTCTCCACATTTGCTGTAAGAAATCACGTTTCTTTCTTCTAAAGCACCAGCCTGATTTGTCCCCTTTACAAACCCATCTTTTTCCATTACCCACCACGATCCCTTCTCCAAAGAAACCAATTAATACTAATTAGTTTTCCATGGATTTCACACATGCATATCTTATCATCGTCACTCCTAATTCTTTCAATGGTGAACTCGGAGCATAAGAATGCAAGGGTTCTTGAATTACTTAAGACAAAGCTCCCAGTGGTCTTGTAAAATAAACCTGTTTTTCCAGTAGGATAGTTATGTCAATACTTGTATGGGTATATCAGAGCTGACTTTCAGCCTGACTCTTGAGCTCAACTAGAAAGGCAAAAGAAGGACAATTGTTAGAAAAGATGACAAGTTTGGTGAAAGCAAACTCATTTTATTAATGGGGAAAGAGGAGAGGAGCATTAGAGACTGTTGTGGCCAAAATGAGGCCTCAGATGCCTCCACATTAATGTGCAAAAGAGCACTGGCCATCACATAGCTGCCTCTGTCCCACTCCTTTGCTCTGTTCCAGAAAATTCTGTTGTCATCTGCTCGACAGAATGGGTGCCTAGATGGCCCAGTGGGACCATCTCAGCTCAGCCTGGGTCCTGCAGTGGGTGTGAGGGACATGGAGAAGGCTATAAAAACCCAGCTAATTTTCACATTTTGGTTGCTCGATTGCATAGACATTTTCCTTCTTTTCTTATAGAGTGGAATAAATCTATAGGTGTAAGTCAAGTAAGGATTCTGGCACTGGGTGAGGGAGTTCAGCTCCCTCCCTGCGGGACCAACAGGGAAGGTGCAGGCACATGCCCTGCAGCACTGAGGAGAAATGGGCCAAGTGACTCGAGCAGCACTGAATGGGCACCATGGCGTTGGATGCCGGTGGAGGACAGACTACAACCTGCATTTCTCCCCCTAAAATCTGACAAGAGGCAGCAGGGATGTGCAAAGAGCCCATGCTTGAAGTCCTCGGTTCCAATCTGGTTCTGCCAGTTCCAAGTATGAACCTTAACACACGTTTCTTAGCTTCTCCAAACCTCAAAATTTCTTCTTCTGATAAGCAGGGCTAATGCAACCATTCTCTCAGGGCTGCAGAAGGTGATTAAATGAGTAAATAACGAGAAACACTTAGGAAAATGCCTGGAATACAAACAGTCCTCGAGAAATCTTAGTTCTCTACCCTCAGCGAAGTGTGCAAATTGGACCCTTCATTTCCTCATAAATGCAAATGCCAGAGTCTAGGAATGTCAGCCTACAGCTGTGCTTTTTTCATGGAGCATTACCAATATTTTGACAGGACTGGTCTAATATTATTCACCCCAGGTTCATTGGTATGTTTCTGACCAGCCCTCATAAAGGGCTAGGGATTGCCCCTGGGGACCTGGATGCTAATAATGAATACTTGCTAGTGATTTTCAATGCACTCTGGTTATTATGTTTAGTAGCGGAACATTTCCCGTCCCCAGAAAGGTCATTTACAATAGCATACGGCAGCCTCTGCCCACCTTCCATTTCATATTTTTCTGAGAATAGCAGAGAACTCACACATTCATCCATATGCATTGGAAACACTATTCTGGCCTGGCATTTGCATACAAATATATAAAGCAACTTAGAGAACTACAAGGCAGCTCTCCATCACCACACCACCTCCGCTCATTTTTCAAAAGCCATTTTTAAGTGGCTTCCAGTTTTATTCATCATAGATTCTCTCTTTCTTGAATGTGTTCCGAGGGGAGGGGGGCCAGGGAATTTTACTTCTTCACCTTTATTCTTATAGCACTCACGAAGCTGTAACATCTGACAGATAACAAGTTCAGAGACCCTCTAAACTCAACCCACTCAAGATTGGACTTTTCTTCAATGGCCATGTAGTGTTATTGGAATAACTTCAGTGTGTGAAGTTATTTAATTAGCTTACCAAGGCATTCCATTGGAGGTGCTTTTTGTTACAATTTCTTTACATCAAACCAAGATCAATTTCCATGTAATTTTTCATTCTTTGGCTCAAATTCTGCCATAGGTGCTCTTCTGCCAGGCACCTCATCTATTCACACAGCTTTAGATCCCTTTAATATACGTGATGTCCCAAATTATATATCCAGTCTAGATCTTTCTTCTGAGCTTCAGACCCAGATATCCAACTGCTTCTTTGAGAGTCTCACTGTGAGACTGGATGTCATACCTGCCCCTCAAACTAATCAACTTCCGGAGTCTTTCTCCACTTTCGGGGAAGTGCCTCATTATGCATCCATTCTTATAGCAAAATCCTGGGAGTTGTCCACGACACTATCTCCATCTACTTCTCCATTTTTCCCAATCTAACACAACAAGTAAGTCCTATCCATTCTTCTCCTACAGAATATCTCGCATCTCTTCCTGGTTGTCCCCAGCTCTACTGTTGCCACTGGCCTAGAGAGTACAGCCATGACCTCCTAATCATCTCCTTGCTTTCACTGCTGTTCACTTCCTGCCCTGCCCGATGACCCCACCACCCTGCAGAACAGCCAGATTGAGCTTTGAAAAAACAAACCTGATCATATCTTGTGTGCCCCCCCCCCCCCAATCAAAATCTTTTAATGGCTTTCGATCCATCTTTGGATTAAGTCCAAACTCCTTATGTACAACAAGGCTCAATGTGACCACATCCCTAAATTCCTCCCCAGTATTTTTTTAAACATTTTATTATGAGAATTTCCAAACACAGTTGAAAAAAATTACAGTGAATAGCCATTGACTGACCACCTGGACACTACCATTTTCTACTTGCTTTATCTTCTCTCTATCCATCTATCCATCCCTCTATCCTTGCCTTAATCTTTCTTGGTTTTGGTGCATTCAAAAGTAAACTGCAGACTCCAGTCTCATTTTCATCACACTTCCTCTAGTTCCCTACACTCCAGCCATGGCATCTTACCATTCCTTGGATCTGTCCAACTATTTTATATCTCTGAGCTTTGTACAGCTTGTCCTTTTAACCTGAAATGCCTTTAGCTCTTGTTAATTCCTGACTCAGCCTTTAGTTCTCAGCTTAAACTTTCTCTGAATCCCCAATCTAAATTAGATCTGCCTTTCCACCTTACATATGACCTCAGGCATCTTGTGCTTTTCCTGAAGATCACTTACTACAATTGGTAACCACATACTTATTTGCAAAATTATTTCACATCTACCTCCTCGGCTAGACTGAAGGCACCACGAGGACAGAGATCATGTCTCGGAGTGAATCTGCCTTTAATTATTGGAAGGAGCTACATGGAATAATTAGTTCTTCCTTTAATACACACAAACAGTATGGGTTTTTAAGGCCTCCGAGAAAAGACAGAACTTATTTGCTACCAGAATATAACTAGCAAATACATTAAGGCAAATTAATAAATGGCAAGATCCATGGTTAGTGGCTGAGCCCAGAAGACATGGTGGTGGGTTTTAGTGTGACCTCTCCCCTACTTCCACCAGCCCTTCCCTTTAAGATAAACGCAAATCAAACAATTCAAGGAAAAACAGTGCTTGCTACGAAAATGCAGCATAAGTAATAATAACAGCTATAATGTATTGAGGACATTTATTGAGGTCTGGCTTTCTATTAGGCACTGTCTTCAGTGATTTTCCGGTATTAGGTTTTTTCTGTGGCATAGGTTCTACTTATTCCCATTTTATAGGTAAGGAAACCAAAACCAGAGCAGTTGTTTTAAAATGTGTTTTCTGACTTCCCCTTCTAACCAGATTGCCATTCCTATAAACCCCACCTATTCCCTCTGTGGCCTCATTTGGGAGGAGGAAGATTGAGCTAGAAAACTTTCTGACAGCTCTAATGGAGAGGGATTTTCAGTTGGTTCTGACAAGTCTAAAAATATAGAAGGAAAGACACATGTAGATCAGATAGGTTTGAGAGATGCGCCACTGGTTAGGGAACTCAGGGTTCCACATTGGGGAAAAACAATAAAACCAGTGTGTGTGTGTGTGTGTGTGTGTGTGTGTGTGTGTGTGTCTATTCCAACCCCACCCATGCTTTTCCTCATATATAACCCCTATACACACTTTCAAATGACCCCTGCTTTTCCTCACATCTAACCCCTATACACACATTCAAATGACCCCTGCAATGAATTCTACCCCAGATGAGAATACAGTTTATACATAAAGACAAAACCACTGTGATCTTCCCCATACCAGTAGCTCACGGTTAAAGAAAATTGAGGCTGTGCAGAACTTCCTAGTGCGAGAGGCTGTGGTGGGTCCTCCGACAGTCGTGAGTTTGAAGACAAGCTCTTGCCTTGATTGTCTGTGTGACCTTGGCAAACCAGTAACATCTCTGGGCCTCTGTTGCTGTTTCATTATTTGAAAATGGACATAACAGCACCCACTTAGCTGGGTTTGGCTATAGTAAAATGCTACTATAAAAAAGTCAGCACTGCTTGGAACAGAAGATGCTCAAAGATGGTAATTTAAAAAGGGGAGGAAAAATAGAAAATGGTAGGAAAGGGTGGTAACTTTAGTGGCCAGAATAAAAGAAGAGGCATAAGAATGTCTTTAATAAATATACCTATGCATTTCTGGAGAGAGAGAGAGAGAGAGAGAGAGAGAGAGAGAGAGAGAGAGAGAGAGAGAGGTGGTCTTGGGTAAAAGTGTCCTTTGGCATTTTCATTGCTCTTAGCGAGATAAACTTGCAGGCAGCTACCACTTACAATGCAAATTGAGCTTATAGTCCTTCACACTAACTACACAGCAAAGCCCTTTCAGCTTTAAATAGAATACTGCAGTGTGGAATGATCCGAGCACAGGGAAGAAAGCTCAGAGACAAATGGGAAGGAGATCTTGGAGGAAAAAATCTGACATATCTTGGCAGGTAGGAAAAATATCGAGAGAGAGAGAGAGAGAGAGAGAGAGAGAGAGAGAGAGAGCGCAAAGTCTACAGAAGGACCTGGATGCTAATTCCTCAGAAAGTGGGTTTAAGTTAACAAAGGGGAAGAGAACTTTGGGAGCAAACCCCCAATAAAGTGGATTTTAACGAAGACTATTTTCATCTGGTGCTCTTTTAAGCTGTACCAGCGCCTGTAAGGTATTCATCAGGAGAAGAGGGCCTCTTCCCCCTCTGGCCAGCATGACTGCATGGATGTTCCCTAAAATGAACAGAGTAAGACCATAGAGAACTTCCTGCCCTACCTAACTCCTGCTTTTTACAATGTCGAGGTCTAAGAGAGAGACAGGGACAGAGAGAAATCTGGGAGGTTGAGTTAGGAAGGTTTTGGAAAGCTCTTTCCCTTATTTTGACTAAATAAACCCAGACATTTTGTTCAGAATCAATTTACCAAAATGCCATGACATAGGAACAAAGATTAGGTAGCATCTAGGGCCCTTGTGTATTCTCTATACACAAGGCCCCAATTTGCTCATCTTCTCAGCTCAGTAAGTTTCCTTTGCCTGCACTCGAAGCATTATGCAATACAGCGGAAAACACGGAGGCAGCCATTTCTTTGTTGCCACAAACAGAAGTGGTGTCCCCAATAAAGCCAACAGACCCCAGGCCAACTCCTCTCTTGGATGCCATGCTCAGACAGAGAGCTAATAATATTCTACCTGGTAACTGAGTCAGTGACAAAGCACTAAGACTGAGGATGGACACCTTACATCCACATTGTCACCATGCAAATGAAAAGAATCAGCAAGTATGGTGCTTGGTATGGGGGAGGGACGGGCTGAACGTCTTAAAAGCCATTTCTAAGCTCCCGGAGGCCAGAGCTCATACAACTCTGCTTAATCTGCTAGCGCCATGGAAATATTAGGCTTGCTGTTCTCCAATAATAAAGATGAACAGAGAACATATTTTCAATAGCGCCAGACAGTTTTTTTTTAATCTAAAACTTCCAAGGATATTTATAGAAAATGCCAGCTTTCCACCCCCCCCAAGTTGTGTTTTTATTTTTTTTCAGAGCTTGAACTCTTTTACTGCCCCATCACATTTCTCTAGTTATCTTGATTTGTTAAAAAATTATAGATACTTTAGCATCCAAGAAGAATAGCCTTAAAGTAACACACCTTGCTACATTTTCCTAAAGCGCTTTCGCACACATTTCCTCACGTGGATATGACCATGTGATAATGCAACACTTTGTATGAGTGGTTGAGGATAAAGGCCTCCAGGTAGAAAATGAAAGCAAAAATACAAAAGTTTTTGGTATTAAAAAACACACACACACACACACAAAACACCCCTCCACTCTATTCACACACAAAAGGCAGAATGAGTTCCACCTGCTGACTTTTCCCTGCCCGCGTGCACAGCACCAGGCTAATATCAGAACAAGCTGGGAGAGGGAGAGGCGACAATTTCACCTCTTGGCAAAGCTCAGCTTAGCTAACCCTCTTGCTTTCTGCTGGCTGTTGATTCAGCAGAAACTACTGCTGCAGAATTCATAATGGTGATTTTTAAAGGCCCCACTGATCGCATTGCTCGCCCCACGTGTCACACGAATTCGCTCGCCAGAACACCGTTTCCCCAGCCACCTTTTCATTTCTTGCAAATGCACTTCCAAGGGGAGAGGGGCCCGCCCTTCTGCAAAGGGCCCTTTGGGGGTTTGATTGTCTGAGCAGGTAACCGGGCCAGAGATGAGCCGGCAGGAAATGAAACCATGCCCTCCCTGCAGCCACTGAGAGATGCATCACTCGGCTCAGGGTGGGGAGGACCCACGGTCCTCGGGGCCCCTTCCTTCTTCTCTCCCCACAAGACCCCCTGCAAACATCCTGGGGGAGAGGTCATCTGTTTTTGGGGGGATCATTTTTCCAGCCGGGAGCCCCACCCTGAAAAATCCCCGAGGGCCATTTTAACTCCCGTGGGCGCCGGGTCCACCTGCTGCTGAACGCCGGGCTCGCCTCGCGGAGCCCGGATGAATGTGGGGCGCTCCGGCGGCCGCCCCAGCGAGCCGAGCCCCCGCCCCAGCCCCGGAGGAGTCTCCGCCACCACGCGCCCTGCAGCCCGCGGAGCACAGCGATCCGCAACTTGCGCCCGGCCCCAGCGGCGGAATGCGGCGGGGCTGGCGTTACCTTCGGTCGCATAGCTGTGGTCGCGCAGGAAACTGTTGTTGATTTTGCGGGTATCAATGTCCTCCTCCATTGACAGCAGGCTTACTTGCGTGGGAACCAGAAGCCGGCAGACAAGTATCCATGATCCCTCCCCGCAGCCAGTCTCACAGGAGAGGGGGGCAGGGGAGCCAGTGGGACTGCACCATGGTCCGAGCCTGAGGAGGAGACGGGGAGGCGGAGAAAAAATAATAATAAAAACCCGGCAATGGAGCTGTCACCTCCTCCACTCGGGATCTCCGAGGCTGTGGCGGCTCCTCCCGCGGTGCGCTCACTCCAGCTCCAATTCCCAGCGAGGATGCTGCGCCTGCCTCCGGTGCCAAGATGCGCCGTGCCCCAAGGGGTCTGGTCCCGCCCGCCGCCCTGGAGGCGCTCACAAGCCGGGCTGGGGAGATGCCCAACAGGTTCTCCTCGTTGGCAGCCGCTCCGAAATGCAAGGGGGTGGGGGGGGGGGGGGGGAAGATCCCTCCTCCCCTCGGGAGAGGGGGCAGCCGCGACAAAATGGTGCCTTTCTGGACCCGAGCTGCAGGGCGAGATGGCAGGGGCAGGATTCAGGCTGGCCGGGCCCGGGAGAGGGTGCTGGTCCCACGGGAGGGCGGCTCCGGCGGGCGGAGGCTGGGGAGCCGGCGGGGCGCTGGGCAGGGCGCTGCGGCCGGCGCCAGCGCACTCACCCTCACACCCACACGCGCGCACTCGCAGCTGCAGCTGCTGCCGGCGCTGCTGCTGTTGCTGCAGGAGGCTGGAGGCTGGAGGCTGGAGGCGGCTGGTGCATTAAAGGCGAGGCTCCTCCCAACCGCGTCAGCAGCCCAGGACTCCCAGTAGCGGTGGTGGCCGAGCGGAGGCTGCGGCTGCTCTCTGCGGCAGTGGGGCGCACGCAGCCGCGATCCGGCACCTGGGCAGCCAGCAGCTCGCTTGCAGGCTCAGGTGAAAAGCATAGGCGCGCTCTCTCAACCTCCCCCTTCCCGCGCCACGCAGCCGAGGGCGGCGTTTACTCTGCCGCCCACAGCCCCCCCAGCTTGCAGCCTGTCTCCCGACACCTGCGCTTCAGGACAGCAAAGAGAAAGGGGTGGGCTTAGGTAGGCAGGAAGTGGACATCCAGGTCCCTTTGCTCACCCCTATGTGGTGCATGCAGTCCCTTGATGGAGTTCAAGGGCAAGGCCTGGGATTCTAAACCTCAACAGAGAGGACAGAATGGGAAAAGAGCTTCTCAGCGCCCAGCTTAAGCCCTCTGTGCTAGGAATAGAAAGGGAAACAGCGGCCAGAAGTCTTCTGCCATCACAACTGATCTCTTCATTCAAACAGCCATAACTGCAGGCGTTTATGTCTACACAGGCAGAGGGAAGCAGAGGGCTGAGTTGTGTATGAGTCCAGTCAACACAGTCAGTCTGAACAGTGCCCCTTCCCTCGCCCTTTGCATTTTGTTTTGGGGAAGTGCTGCAGGTCTTCCTGTGGGTTTTGCTTGTGAAGACAGGACACTGCGGGGCCGGCTTACATTTGCTCTCAACATGCCTGGTCCCTCGGAGCCCTGTGCCCGCAGAGAGCCACTGCCACCCTGAGGGAATTTCAAAGATCCAGTGAATACAAAAAAGAGGCCTGTCTTTCTACTTCAACGAAGAGGAAAATACCGAATTCCCTACCACCCCTACCCTGCTCCCCCAAATTGCCAATTCCGTATTTGAAAGCAAAATTCGATCATTATTGTTATGAAACCAAAATCATTAAGTCACTGGAAAGCCAATTTGAAAAGACATTTCCCCGGTTTCGTCTTGTAGCCGGGATTCCGTTTCCACGGGTGTCATTGTAGGAGGAGACACAAGCAAATGTCTTGCTCAGTTAAGCTCCTGGAGTTTAGCTAGATGAGCCCAGAGGGAACTGTGAGTTAATTATATACATACAATGCTTCGGCTAACACCATTTAGAAAGTATTTGAAGTTAAAAACAAAAAGGGGGGGAACAAGTCCTCAACTGAGGCTTGGAATTGCCAATAGATTTCCATGAAGAATAGATGCTCTGGCAGGTGGAAAATGGAATTGTCCCCTCCTCCAGGAAGCAACAGCATGTCTCCAGAAGGACAGAGTAGGAATATCCTTTGATATGATTGGAGGGAGTTCAGCTTGCAAGAGAGTCCAAGTTATCCTCATCAGGTGGTTAAGTCTTATGTGCTTGTTTGACTATTTGTTCAAAAGTCACCTAGGACATTCCAGTAACAGATGAAGATTGGTGCACGTTGATTTAATCCTCTTCAGCACCAGTTGCTGAGCTGGGTTTTCCATGTGACAAGCTGTGTCCATCACCAAGGCTGCAGTGGTCAGCTCATCAGTAGTTGTACACTCTAGTTTCTCTTGCAGATTGCCACAACGGGTGACGGGGAGAAGGGGTGGAGTCGGGGAAAGCGAAGTTCATCTCAAAGTGGCGAGAAGACATCTTGCTGTGAGTTGAAATGAGCTTAAGTTGCAACAGGAAGCCTTGGCAAAATCGTATTTGGGAAATTCTCCCTGTCATCTTCCTGGAACATGTGCTGGATTGGAACAGAGCTGCATGATGAATCAGGTAGGCCCAGGCTGTGCTTGAGGAATTTTCCACTGTAATCAATGAAAGGAACGTCCCCTCCATACATCCAGCCTCTGGGCTTACTGCATTTGCTCTTTCATGTTCCCTGAAAAGTTCCTCCTGCATTTATTCAACACTACAGCCCACCCTCCCTCAAGACAAAAGTTTTGGATTAAGTAGATTCAAAGGTTTCTATTTTGTGGATCATACTTTTCTACTATGAACAACAGGGAACTAGCCCCTCCACCCAAAACCAAGAAAAATAAAGCTTTGGCTCAGGGCTTTAATACAATGACATGTAGTAAAGGAGGTAAGAGTCTGAAGGAAGCCCTGTACAATCCTTTAGTTTGGTAAGAGGATGGCATAGACCAGTGGTCAGCAAACTCATTAGTCAACAGAGCCAAATATCAACAGTGCTACGATTGAAATTTATTTTGAGAGCCAAATTTTTTAAACTTAAACTATATAGGTAGGTACATTGTTATTAACTTAATTAGGGTACTCCTAAGGCTTAGGAAGAGCCACACTCAAGGGGACAAAGAGACTCATGTGGCTCACGAGCCGCAGTTTGCCAACCACTGGCATAGACCATTTCTCAGAAGACCCACTGACCTGCTTTCTATTCCTCCAACATGTCAACTTCTTTCCTAAAGCGTTTGGCATTTGCACTTGTCACCCCCTAAGCCCCTTCCTTGTGTTCTTGGCATTCCTCAGCATCTCAGCTGAACTGTTCCTATTTTATTGAGAAATACTCTGACAACACCTTGTCCCTGCTGCTGTTTTCTGTCTCTACATCTACTTGGCCTTCTTCATGGCACATTGCATTTGGCAATAGCTGTTTTCTTATTGTTGTTTATCATTTCCTATACATCTCAGATAGTAAGTGTCTAGCACGTAGTAGATGTGCAATTATATTTATTGAATGGAGATAAATATTTCTTGAATGAATGAGTAAATTACTGAATTTGTTAAAGTGGTATTTAGGTTTAGAGTTCTACCCTTACTAAAGTGCTTGCAATAAAAAAAACCCAACCCTGACAACAAAACCTGTTGTAAATCACTAATTTCTAGCTTGTAACTCCTATTCTTATTGAAATAATTGTTCTTACCCATTTTGTAAGCATATGCACACAAAAAAATTTACTGAGCATTTAGTAAATGCCAAGAGTTGTTCTAGGTGCTGGGGATGTGGTTAAAACAAAAGTTTCTTCCTTCACAGAACCTAAATTCTGTAATCTGAGTTTAATATGTGCTTTCTTAGAAATATAACAAATGCATATCCATCAATAACTATAGCTATATGTTACTATAGCATAGTGTTCACTGCCAAGGTTCCAATATCAGGCAAAGCTGATTTTCAGCCACTTATTGTGAATGTGAGCAAGTTACAAGATCTCCCTGAGCCATGTGTTGTTGTGGTGTGTTTTTTTAAATCTATAAATTAGGGAGACAAATACAGGGTGTTCCAAAAAATGTATACACACTTTAACAGCTGATAGCTCCCACTTTTGAAAATGAAATTTATTTTAATAAACACTGCCTTTAGAATTATTCTTAGTGTGTATATACATTTTGAGGAGACACCCTATACTTCATGGAGTTACTGTAAGGATGAGATGAGATAATGCTTGGAAAGAATACATTACTATTACTCATTGAGTATTTACTATCATCACCACCATCAATAGTAAACCAATATTTAAGCACCTACCACATCAGCTACCGGGATAGGACTGGAGGTTCAGCAACATCGATGCATAAGACGTATGATCAGTCTCTGCTATGTCATGGAACTTAGCGTCTAATTCACAGTTTATGTAAAGGGGGCCACAGGCTTCAAAAGGGTCAGCAGAGGACGCTCTGAAAGCCTGACCTAATTCAGGCTTGTGCTTGACACAGAAAAGGCCAATTACAAATACACAGCCTTCTTACGTTACACTATTCAGCATGACAGCACGTGGACACATTCTTTTTTATCACCCTTGTCATGGTCCCCTTCCCCCAACACTCCCCAATACCCTCCCCCAAGTTAGATTAGTGCTGCCCACCCTGGAACCTTTCAGGTCATCCTGTCCAATTAGCACATTAAATATCTACAATTTTATTAAAACCTTTGACCTCAGCCAGTCTGGAGATTCTTAATATAGGCTTTAGGTGTCAGACAGTCCTGGTTTGTGTCCCAGCTCAGGCATTTATGAATTTCATGACCTTTGGCAAAGAATCTAACATCTTTGAGCCTCTGCATTTGCAAAATGGAAGAAAAAATAATAGGAACTACTTCATAGGGTTGTTGAGTGGCTTCAGGGACCATGTAAGGAAAGTGCTTACTATAGGCTTGGCCCATTGCCAAGCCTCACTAAAATGTCAGTTCTTCTTCCTAGCAGTGGCTCACTGGGGTCTCCATCTGCAGAGAAATGGAGAGACGCACAGCAAGTCAATCATTCATGTGAACAAAAGTGACCCAGAAACCTGAATTTTACTGCCTATCAATCCATCTTAATGAGCAGCTAGAAACTGGATGCATGAAATTTTACCCTTTTGCAAAAAGCCCCGTGTAAGCCACAAAGTCCTGTGCAAATGGAAGGAATTAGGATGATCCTCACTTGATTTTCACATTTTGTATGTGCAGAACTAATCACGTGTCTCTATTGGGGAATCTCATGGGATCCCTCCCCACCCCACCCCCCCCCCCAGGATCACTAAGCACCGAATGCACAGCTCTCTGAGTTGGTTTGTGTGCTGAATGCCCAGAGGATGACCTCTAGAATTTCTAGCAAGGTTTGCAATTCCTCTGTGCATGTTACAGCATGTAATGCCACATGAGTGATCCTTTAATGTGGCATTTAATCTAGGAAAAGAAAACAAAACAGAATATCTTGCCCTTAAGATATTGTATTGAGACTCTGGATTCTTAATGGACTTCATCTAACAAAATATTCCCTCAATATAGGGTATTGATGCCACAGGAGAAAAGGTATAGCAATCCAAGTGTCCAGATCAGAGAGCCTGAGAGAAAATCTTCTCTTGTACCTTTTCTCATTCAGTGGTTTTAGAATTAAAGTTAGGCTGTCCTGCCCAAGACGGTCTTATTTTGCATTATGTTTGTAAGGTACAAGATGAAGATTTACAAAACCAGTTTAACAATACTGTCTAGTACCTGATTACATTTTCCAAAGTAAAATTTCAGTGTAAATTAAACAGGAATATACATTGGGGAATGTAATCAGGTACTAGCCAGTACTTCTTTAAAATGCACCAAACAGTAACACTTTACAGAGTTCATCCAAGGAAAACAATCATGGATGTGGGCAAAAATCTAGCCATCAGGCTATTTCTCAGAGCATTGTTAATGATCATGAAAAACTGAAAACACATCCGAATGTCCAACAATAGAACTGCCTAGGTAAATGACAGTGTGTTCATATAATAAAAAATTATTGAGCTAATACTTGTTGAGTGTCCATTATGTATAAGTGCTTTAACTAGCATTATCTCATTTATTTTATTTTTATTTATTTTTTTAGCATTATCTCATTTAATTCTAACAAAAGCCCTTATAAGGTAAGTACTATTATTACATACATGCTATTAAGGTTAATCAAAATAAATGACATACCCCAAGTCAACTGAATAGGAGCCTGGCTCTGTGTGTTTTGTGGTGTGTGTGTGTGTGTTTTGAAGTCACAAATAGGATTTGAGGGTCTTTTCCAAAGTACCCACCACTAGATTCTGATTTGTCCCTCTTAGGAATGAATATCCTCTCAGTTGAAAAATCACTGCTATTGTGTTGGTTGAGGATGTGGCAAACTTGGAATTTTCACACACTGCTTGTGGGATTTTCATAATGGAGTAGCCACAAATAGTTCCTCAAAATGTTAAACAGAGTTACCATATAATGGCAATTTCAGTTCTAGGTATATATGCAAAAGAACTGAAAACACATATTCATCCCTAAACTCGTACACAAATATTTATAGCAACATTATTCATAATAATCCCAAAGTGGAAATGGCCAAAATATCCACCATCTGACAAATGGATAAAACAAAATGCAATATATCCATTGTATATGATATACATGAACCAAATGTATATCCACTGTATATATATTATTGCTACATCATGTATTATTCAACTACAAAAGGAAATGAAGTACTGATAGATGCTACCATATGGACAAACCTTGAAAACATTATACTAAGCGAAAGAAGCCAGTTATAACAGACTGCATACTATATGATTCCAATTATCTGAAATGTTCAGAATGGACAAATCCATAGAGACACAAAGTAGATTAGTGGTTGCCAGGGGCTAGGGTGGGAGGAATGGGAGTAACTGCTAATGAGTTTGGGATTTCTGCTTGAGTGATAAAAATGTCCTAAAATTAGATAAGGGCAATAGTCGTACAACCCTGAATATATTAAAAGCCACTGGATTGTATATTTTAAAAGGATGACTTTTTATGGTATTGTATTTCAATAAAGCTGTTATTACAGATTAAAAAATTACTGCTACCATATTTACAATAGCCAATATATGGAAACAACCCAAGTGCCCATGAACAGACAAGTGGATAAAGAAGCTGTGGTTCATACATACAATGGAATATTACTCTGCCATAAAAAGGAATGGACTCTTACCATTTACACAACATCGATGGACCTTGAAGGTCTTATGCTAACTGAAATAATTTAGTCAGAGAAAGACAAATACCATGATTTTTTTTTACACACATGGACATTTTCACTTAAAGGAAACACTTTATGGCTTCTCTTTGGCATAACTGAATTGCCAACATCACTACTCTTGCACTTTGAAGTCACTATCAAGTAAAATAAGAGTTACTTGAACACAAGCACTGCGATACTGTGACAATCAATCTCTTAACAGAGATGGCTCCTAAGTGACTAAAGGGTGGGTAAGTGTCTACAGTGTGGAGATGCTGAGTAAAGGTATGTTTCACATCACCTGCGGATTCCCTATGTCCAGTACAAATCCTGCCTTCGTTAAATGGATGCATGAATTAGAAACTCAGCATCTCATCAGCAGTTTGTTGGGTTATTTCGGCACTCTGCATATTATGGGGCTCAATAAGTAGTAGTTGTTAAATTAAAGACTAGACGTGGTTTTCTTTCCCCAGTGTATAAGCAGGTGTTAGATAGTATGCTCACAGTAAATACATTCATTCCTACAGATTTAGCAACATTTGCAAATTTCTAGTAACACTTTGTAATATGCTGATAGCGTCCCTGGAAACCAATGTGAATGTTATCAAAAGCACCCCATCTCCGCCCGGCTTCTGGACCCATCTTATTAGGCAAATTGGGAGCTGCCAACTCCATCTCCACCACAGAAAAGGACAACAGCTCTAACTCATGAATTCCATAATGTGCACATAATTGGGAGACGTCAAAACCTGTCATGTCATAGATTAGTCAGTGATTCTTCAATAAGGAGTTATTAAAATGGCAAAACAAACAATCCCAAGGAGTCATTACTGTTTGTCAGTTCACTGGGTTAAATAATATTGGCTAGGTGATGGCCTGACTCAATGTTCTAATACTCCTGGGGCTGAGCGAAATAGAATAAGCTTACACAAAGGTGGAGGGGCTGAGAGGCAGTAAGGAGAGCTAACTCCCAGCCTCGTGGAGCTACACAGCCTTTACTGTAGCTACCATTTGATGGGTGCTTTCCAACTGCCAGACGTTGTGCTTATTCCTTTATTTACAAATTACTTCTATCGCTCGTGATTACCCCACGAGGGAGGGATTATTAGTACCACCTACCATGGAGGCAACCAAGACTCAGAGAGATGTTCACTATCTTAGAGCAGGTAGAAGGGGCAGATCTGGGTTTGAACCCAGTTTTACTGGACTCTTAACCAGCTAGTCCATAATGGTTCCACTTAATTTTCCCATGAAAAGTTCTGTTTAAGGTCCTTTGCCCAGTAAGAACATACGACATATTTATTAAAAGAACAGAGCTATAATTCCCATAATTTATTGAAAAATACCTAAATAGTCACTGGAATGATTTTTCTCTCAACAAATTTGTTCAGTCTAGAGTAGTGATGGCGAACCTTTTGAGCTTGGCGTGTCAGCATTTTGAAAAACCCTAATTTAACTCTGGTGCCGTGTCACATATAGAAATCTTTTGATATTTGCAACCATAGTAAAACAAAGACTTATATTTTTGATATTTATTTTATATACGTAAATGCCATTTAACAAAGAAAAATCAACCAAAAAAATGAGTTTGCGTGTCACCTCTGACACGCGTGTCATAGGTTCGCCATCACTGGTCTAGAGTGTCCTGTGAGAACTTATGAAACTGTAAAGAAATCCTTGGATTTTTTGTTGTTGAAATGTTTTATAAAGTTCATTTCTGTGTTTTTTTGTGATTCACTTGTCTGTTACTCAGAACATTATACACCTACACATAAAATAAACATGAATATTTCAAGATTTAAAAGCATAAGAAGGAGTTATCAATACCTCCAAGCAGAGAAACTTGGTATAATTGGAGGAAAGTGGAGGATTAAACTTTTAAAGAAGATAGCTTTTCTTTAAGACAGATCTTCAGGATATAGAAGCAGGCCAACTAAGAGATGTTGGCTTTGCCCCTTAAGAAGGTAATGGTCCTCCTTGATTTAGGACAAGCAGAGAAAGAAAATTAAGGGTAACAGTGAACTAAATAACCATTTATCATCTCTTTTTCCCAAGAACTCTTTGAAATTATAGTAAAGGAGCAAAGCACATGGAATGTCACAACAATGAAGAGAATGTAAAGGGCAGCTATTAAGTGGACTATGAAGCTCATGTGTTTCTGGAAGATGGAGAGTAGATGGGTGGATGATGACAGATGAAGGGGAGAGATGAACAGCCAAAGACAGCACTCAGGTACCTGCTGACACCTGGAGAGGTTCTGGACTTATAAACACTTAAAATGACACAAGATAGGGGCTAGGACTGGAGAGGGTGCTAAAATGAAATCCATAGGAAGAAATATCAATTCATTTGCTGTCCTTTCCACTGTTTAACTCCTCTCCCTACCCAATCCTGAAAGTATATAGTAGAAGGCTCCTCCTTTTGCAAAAAAATTTCTATAGTCTTGAATGGACAAAGGTGTTAAGTGTGGAAGTTGGGTCTCCAAAGTGAAGTGCTCTGCATGCTGACACTTAGAGATTCCAAAATGCAAAATTATCTTCTGACCTGCTCATTCTACTATGAAACCAGCCAGTGATAAGCCCCATTGATATTCATTTGACTGTTCTATTTTTTAATATATTTTTATTGATTCCAGAGAGGAACAAAGAGGGAAAGAGAGACAGAAACATCAATGATGAGAGAGGATCATTGATTGGCTGCTTCCTGCACACCCCACACTGGGGATCAAGCATGCACACTGATCAGGAATGGAACCATGACCTTCTAGTTCATGGGTGGATGCTCAACCACTAAGCCATGCTGGCTGGGCTGACTGTTTTATTGATTCAGTCCCACAAGAACTGGGCAAAGTAAGATCAGTTAGATGATTGAGTAAATCCTACAATGTTAAAAAAAAATCAAGACAAACCAAAACATACTGTAAGACAGATATAATTTTAAAAACATAAATAAATTCTAATTAGCACATGCAGATATATTTGAAAAATACATCTACAAATCAAGAACAAAATACTATTAAAAAGGAAGAAGTAGAGAATAATAAAATCTCATGAAATTAAAAAAATATGGCTAATTTGTTAATAAATCATTACAAGGTTAAAAGATATAGTTTAGGAAATGGACCAATGGAACACAATAGAGAACCAGAAATAACAAACCCACACATATATGGTTCACTAATTTTTGACAAAGGCATCAAGAACACATAATGGGAAAAGGATATTCTCTTTAATAAACGATATTGGGAAAACTGTATACACACTTACAATAGAATGAATTTGGACCCTTATCTTACACCTTATACAAAATGAACTCAAAATGGATTAAAGACCTAAACATAAGATCTGAAACTATAAAACTCCTGGAGGAAATCATAGGGGGAAAGCTCCTTAACTCTGATCTTGACAATGATTTTTTTGATATGCCACAAAAGCACAGGCAACAAAAGCAAAATTAAACAGGTAGGACTACATAAAACTAAAAAGTTTGTGCCTAACAAAAGAAACAATCGAAACGAAAAGGTGACATATGAAATGGAAGGCAAAATTTGCAAACAATATATCTGATAAGGGGATAATATCTAAAATATATAAGGGGCTCATAACACTCAATAGCAAAGCAACAAATAGTTCCATTAAAAATGAGCAAAGGACTCAAATCTTTTTCCAAAGAGGACATGCAAATGGCCCACAGGTATATAAACATATTAACATCACTAATCAATGGGGAGATGCAAATCAAACCACAGTGATATATCACCTCATACTTGTTAGGACTACTATTAGCAAAATGTCAAATGATAACAAGTGCTGGTGAGGTGAAGGGAACCCCTGTTACACTGTTGGTGGAAATGTATATTGCAACGTAAGATCAGTTAGATGACTGAGTAAAGCCATTATGGAGAAAGTATGAAGGTTCCTTATAAGATTAAAAATAGAACTACCATATGACCCATTAATTCCACTTCTGGGTATATATATCCAAAGGAAATAAAATCACTATCTCTAAGAGATATTTGCACTCCCATGTTCATTATAGCATTATTCACAGCAGCCAAGATATGGAAACAAATTACTGAATACATGGATAAAGAAGATATGTTTTAATGTACATATACAATAGAATCTTGTTCAGCCTTACAAAAGAAGGAAACTAAAATCAAGCAACAACTTCAAATTCCCAAGAGAATGATTTTCAAATAAGAGTTCTATTCTATTAATTAAGTGACAGAATGCCTGGGAACCTAAAATTTATTGAACAATGCCATTCTTTTACTAGCTACTTTACTGGAAACATCAACATTTCTTTAAGCCTCATATTATTTTCACCATTCACGGATGAGATCTGCTAATAGGTCAACCTCATGGTTAAGTGACAGATTCAGAAAATATACTCAGATCTCCTGCTCTTCTTCTTCTAGAATATGTCACGGGTCCTCTAACAACACAAAGACAGACTAGCACACAGGGTGAAGAAGCTGCAGTGTGGAAGCAGGGAGAGACATCCTTTACTGGGATTTGAGGCAAGGGGTAGGTTGTTGCATTTGTAAGGCAGCATTATGTCATTGTTAACTTGGCAACTTTCAGAGGTTAGTGTTCCAGTTGACCACATGGGTAAATACAATTGAAGAGATTTCATTAATGGAGGCACATACAATTTTGAAGTAAAAGGTGATCAAGAAGCTCCCATTAAAGACAGCTGGCTTATTAGTGCTAATTTAAAATATCAGCACACAAAAATTCAGACCAAATACAGATTTTCCTAAATTTTAATGCCCTCTTTCTATTCCTGTCTTCTGGATCCTATTTACTCACTCATGAAACAAATATGCACTATATCTGAGGAGGACCCTCCCTAAGCACCATGTCAACAATAATGAATGAAATACAAAGTCTCTGTCCTCATGAAATGTTCTGTCTATGAAGATAGTGAACAAGATGGGGTGAAAGAAAAGAATGCGAGGGTGGAGGGAGGCTGACTTGAACAGGATGATCAGGGAAAGGCTCGGTAACATTTCAGTTGACCAAAAGATCCACTGGGACTCCTGTCAAGGGCACATGCACGGGTTGCAGGCTCAGTCCCCGTTAGGGGGCGTGCAGGAGGCAGCCAATCAATGATTCTCTCTCATCATTGATGCTTCTGTCTCTCCCTACCTCTCCCTTCCTCTCTGAAATCAATTAAAAAAAAATCCAGCCATGTGAAGGGTTGTTGTGATGGGTGGTGCATTACAGGAAAGGGAACAGTAGTGCAAATACCCCAAGGTGGGAAACAGCTTGCAGGGGTCAGGAACTAAAATATTGAGCCAAAGCAATGGAAAGGGAGGGTGGACAAAGATGAAATGGGAAAAGTAATTAGAATCATAACACATTGGGCCTGTAGACTATTGGGAGAAATTAAAATAAAATCCAAGGTGGGATGAAAAACCTCTGAAGAACTTAAAGCACAGGGGGAACATGAATTGATGAATGATCTTGTGCTTTACCTGCTTAAGGATCTCATCGTGTGTGTGTGTGTGTGTGTGTGTGTGTGTGTGTGTTCTATGGGCATCATAAAACCAAAAACCTCAGGCTTCATTTTCCTTGTCCCCAAAGGGTTCACTTCTTTTCTATTTCTCCCCTCTCCTTCCCACACTTTTAAATACTTATTGAAAGTCAATTCTTTGTTAAAATAACTGCCTGGGGCCCTATGTTAGTCAAATGGCAAAATATCAGTATCTTAACATTTTAATTTCCTCACCCCCACATCTAATCAGCAACAGCAACCTATGAACTTTACTGTAAGATGTCTCTCTAATTCTGACAAGTTCTGGCTTTTATTACTGTCTATTTAGTATGAATAATAATGGCAATGGCACTATTGCTACAATAACAACTATTATAAATTCTAACACAGTGCTTACTATGGAGCAGGCTTTGTTCTCTGCATTTTATATAAATGAACACAATTATTTTTCTCAAAATCCTAAAAGGTCTCCAGACATAGTATAGTACATTGCCCCTTTATAGGCTTCTTACTGGGTGCCATTACTTACAATCCATCCTGCCAATTTTATTTTTTATTTTTATTTTTTTTAATATTTTTTATTGATTAAGATATTACATATGTGTACCCTCTACCCCCCCTCTCCCCGCTCACCCCCTCACCCCCCCCCCCCCCGTTGTCCGTGTCCATTGGTTAGGCCTATATGCTTGCATATAAGTCCTTTCGTTGATCTTTCCCCCTTGCCCCCACCCTCCCCTACCTTCCCTCCAAGGCCCGACAGTCCAATCAATGCCTCTCCGTCTCTGGATCAGTCCTTGTTCATCAGTTTATGTTGTTCATTATATTCCACAAATAAGTGAGATCTTGTGGTATTTATCCGCTCTCCAGTTCCATCCATGCTGTGGCAAATGGTAAGAGTTCCTTTTTCTTCTTCCTCTTCTTAAAGAATACCTTTCAGCATTTCATATAATGCTGGTTTGGTGGTGATGAACTCCTTTAGCTTTTTCTTATCCGTGAAGCTCTTTATCTGACCTTCCATTCTGAATGATAGCTTTGCTGGATAAAGTAATCTTGGTTGCAGGTTCTTGCTATTCATCTCTTTGAATATTTCTTGCCACTCTCTTCTGGCCTGCATGGTTTCTGTTGAGAAATCAGCTGACAGTCGGATGGGTACTCCCTTGTAGGTAACTGACTGTCTTTCTCTTGCTGCTTTTAAGATTCTCTCTTTATCTTTTGCTCTTGGCATTTTAATTATGATGTGTCTTGGTGTGGTCCTCTTTGGATTCCTTTTGTTTGGGGTTCTCTGCGCTTCCTGGACTTGTAAGTCCATTTCTTTCACCAGGTGGGGGAAGTTTTCTGTCATTATTTCTTCAAAAAGGTTTTCAATATCTTGCCCTCTCTCTCCTTCTGGTACCCCTATAATTCTGATGTTGGTACGCTTGAAGTTGTCCCAGAGGTTCCTTACACTATCTTCATATTTTTTGAATCTCTTTTCTTTTTTCTTTTTCGGTTGGGTATTTTTTGTTTCTTTGCATTTCAAATCTTTGACTT
Organism: Myotis nattereri; assembly: GCF_964212035.1. Taxonomy (NCBI): domain Eukaryota; kingdom Metazoa; phylum Chordata; class Mammalia; order Chiroptera; family Vespertilionidae; genus Myotis; species Myotis nattereri. The sequence goes on from NC_138080.1 coordinate 86,813,481, forward strand.
GATTCTTGGGATCCTCTTGTCTGCTGTTGGAGCTCTGTAAAGTATTCTTTATTTCAGTCAGTGTATGCATAATTTCTAATTGGTCCTTTTTCATGACCTCCATGGTCTCACCATACTCCTTGAGGGATTCATTAAATTTATCGGCGGTTTCCATAAAATTCTTGACAAACCTTATAAACGTGGCCTTGAACTCTATATCCAGTCGTCTGGCCTCCTCCGTTTCTGCCAATTGTGACCTGTTTCTTTGTCTCCGCATTTTGGCTGCTTCCCTGTGTTGATAGAGTGGTCTGCGCGCCAGGTGTCCTGTAGGGCCCAGTGGCTCAGCCTCCCCAGTTACCTGGGGTGGACACTCTTGGTGCACTCTTGGTGCCTCGGTTGTTGTAGGATCACTGGGAGGAATTGACCTCCAGGCCAATTGGCTGTGGGAAGCAGCTGTGTCTGAAGTGGGAGAATGGTCCCCCTCTGACCACTGGGTACAGTGGCTCCTGGATCTAAGGAGGTGCTAATTCAGCCCCTGCCTGAGGCCACACAGCAGGAACTACGAAGAGGCTCAGCTGTGAAGCATTGCAAGCCACTGCAGGGCCTTGGGCCTTCTCTTGGAAGTTCCGGGTCTGGCTGGCCCGGCTGCAGTTAGGTAATTATCAGGTTGCAAAGTTCTGGGGCATTCACATGCAAAAGCCTCTGCCGAAGCCCGGGTGGGGCGGGGTCTCAGGGAGTCAAAGGGCGTAGAAAGAAGCTATGGCTGATTCTCCGTGCCCGGAGTCGCGCGTCTCAGTGTCCCGGTAACGGCTGCAAGCACCTCTGAGGGAAAGCGGCCCTCAAGTTCGCCCGCTGCCGCCTGAGAGAGCCGCCTCTCCCCGTATGAGACCTGGGTCCCCAGAGACTTCCCGGAACTGGAGTTCAGAGCAGTTGGGAGCTTGTGATTCAAAAAGACAGCCGCGTCCTCAGGTGCCACCCCCTTTCCGCGCGCGCGAGCCGCCGCCGTACCTCTGCACTCAGCCTCCACAGCTCCTCTGGCTCTCAGCGTGCTTTTCTTTTCTTCTAGTTGTAGAAATTACACTCAGCCAGCCTTCCTGTTGTTTTGGACGATGTTTGCTCCGTCCTTTGGGCTAATTTTCAATTGTTGTGGGAGGCGACTATTTCCCGGTGTTTATCTATGCCGCCATCTTAGTTTCTCCTCCAATTTTATTGATAAAAGAATCTCTCCCCCGCCACACACACACAAAGCTCTGATCAAGCTGAAAGCTATCGATGGTTTCTCAGTGATTCAGAACAACATGCAAACCTCTTAACTGAGTAATCACCCTCTGATGATCTGGTCCTACTCTACACTTCCCAATTCATGCCCTACCTCTTCCGCCTACTAGCAGATTTTTGCCACACTGGAATCAATACATTTGTAGTTATCCTAACACAGCAATTTTCCAGTTGCGATCTGGGCACCTCTAGGGACCCTGAAGCCCCTTCTGGGGATCCAGATCAAAATGGTTTTCATCATACTAAGATTCACTGCCATTTTTCCTCTCATTCTGTCACGAGTGTACAGTGGTGTTTTCCAGAGGCTACGTGACGTGTGACATCGGTGCAGACTGAATGCAGCTGTCTTCCATCCCATCAGACAGCAGTGGTTCTCAACCTTCCTAATGCCGCGACCCTTTAATACAGTTCCTCATGTTGTGGTGACCCCCAACCATAAAATTATTTTCGTTGCTACTTCAGAACTGTAATGTTGCTACTGTTATGAATCATAATGTAAATATCTGATATGCAGCATGTATTTAGGTGACCCCTGTGAAAGGGTCGTTCAAACCCCAAAGGGGTTGTGACCCACAAGTTGAGAACTACTGCATTAGAGAGATATATAAACATATATAGCATTACTACTCTTCTTACTAATATTTTGGGAAAATATAGTGATTTTTTCATAAAAGTATGCTATTGATGTTAATATGTAATAGGTTTATTAACAAGGAGTTCTAAAATCTCTCAGTTTTAATTTCTAATAGAGTAAATAGAAATCTATATTACCTACATAAATTAAAGCACTTTGGGGTCCCCAATAATTTTTAAGGTTGTCATGGGGTCCCCAGAGAGTTTGAGGACTACTGCTCTAATGCTTAAGGACATGTGCTTTCAAATCAGATTGGCCTGGAGTGTAAAGCCTGGAGATGCTAATAACCTTTGACCTCAGGAAAGTCAAAGTCACATCAGAATCCTCGATAGTAAAAATGGGGATAATGATTATCAACCTCATAGGATAAACGAGTGACACATAGTATACCCACAATAAATGGTAGATCCTGCCAATATCATGATCAACATAAGAATCATTTATTTTATGTCATTTTCCAAATTTCAAGAGGCTTTTCTGTCTCTTATTAGTGATAGCCTTGTCTCTGAAGGGACTGTCCTCTTAGAGACTTCGTTAGCTACTGAGAGCCAATTGCAGTAGGATAATATTTGGTAAAATTAAGAGGTAACTCACTCTTCCTAGAACCCAGCATTGGGGCCTAAGAGATGGTTCTCTTTGTGCCCTCAGCTCAGAATGAAGGCAGAAACAGAAAGACGGAAGTGTTGTATTCTTTGTTTCTTAGTTTCTAACTAGAGTTCTACAACTTATAGCAGGGATATTAATCTTAGAGTCTGGTGCCTGAGCGGGGAATAAAAAGGACTTTTGAAGATCAAAAGCTTGGCTTTAAATACTGAGCACCAATGCCTGGAAGATTGAAGGCTTGGCTTTTATCCTATAAGGAAGGAAAAAAAGGAAGAATGCAGGTTGATTGCATAAGAGCATGGTTATGAAAGGAGGCCAAAGTCTGGCCACGTGGCAGGAAGCAGGAAGATCAGAAGGGCAAGTCTCCAGCTTGGATGTGCCCTGAGTCTCTGACAAGGCTCATCAAGCCCAGTCCTGGGTTAGGCAGGTGAGTGATAGAAATGACAGATAGGTTGTGGGAAATCTCACAGACAGCAATGGGACCTTGTCCCTCAAATTCTAAAGTAGAGCCCAGAGAGGTCATAACCTTCTTAGAGATGAAGAAACCTCATGTCTAACTACTGTGGCGCCCGAGTGACAGTTACAACAATTGTTCATGTAGACCGGCTGAGTACATCTGCCCGGAGACCTGCAACTTCAACAGAGGGTGAAAGAGACTGCCAGAAATTCCTACAGGTCCCTGAGAGAAATGCAGGAATAATTAAGCACACACTGGTGAACCCAAAGGGGCCAGGAGTCAAAAAGAGTAAGCTCTTTCACTTTCGACTCCTTTGAAATCCTACTGCTTTGTACCATAGCAATTATGAGGTGTTCACTGTTGCTTCATCTGCGCTTAGCCTGTCTCCCCAGCCTCATTGTGAGCTTCTTGAGGACACGCTTCATCCCTATGCAGCATTCCTATGCAACACTCACACTGAACGATCAGATGTTGGCAGCACTTAATTCCCTAGGAGGAAAAACCACATTTTTCTTCCTTATACATGTGATCATAGAGAAAATCTGTAGAGCAGAAGAACATCAGCAGGTAGCATTTTATGAACTTGCCCAAAGTCAAGTTCTTTATAGACATGCCCACATCCTGTCCTCTAAAGTCAAACTATATAATACCTACAACCACGGTACCCAAGGTGACATCAGGTACCTCAGGGCACTGCAGCAAACTCACAGGGGTGCTGTGACAAGATTATAAATTTCAAGGGAAAAGCGCGGGTCAGACACCATGCAAACTATTAGCTTGAGGTAGATCAGTTTCAACGTTAGATTGTGCTCTTTGTCATGTCTTCACAAAGCTTGGTTTTCAGCAGCTGCTGTGATTAAAACCCAGTATGGTGGGGAAATCGATGTGGAAGAGCAAATCTGATTCCAAGGTTCAAGAAAGTGTGCTGTGCTCAACGGCACACACATCCCATGAACAAGTATGTGTGGTCACTGAAACATTCAATTAAAATACATATTTATCCTCTCAATATCTATTTGTTCAACATTCTACTGAATTGTTTGGGTCTGAATATGTGTTAAGTTGTTTGGACCTAACTACATAAGAAAGGAACTACTGGCTACTTCTTTTGGCATAGGATCTCTGAGAAACAATTACTGAAACAATAAGGACTCTGGGAACTAAGAGAGTCCAGAGATCTCTGCCACGTAGGATTCACCTTGTTGTTCCCATGTTGTAGTTGAAGAAGCGAATAACCTAGAGTGTGGAGGAGTTCACCAGGGGCACATACTTGTAAGTGCCAGACCTGGCATTCAATTCCAGGTTTCCCCAATGGGAAACTCATGCTCTTAACCTGCTGGGTTTACTGTAAGATCCTTCTGTTCAGCTCCTGGAGACTGTCACCAAAGGAAAAGCAGATGGCCCATGAGAAGTAATAGTGGGAGAGGTGTTCCCTTGGGCGTAAGCGAGGGCAAGGAAGTCACAGAAAGAAGCAGGGTCAATGACCCCAGCTGTTTCTAACCACCGACTCTTCCCACAATCGAAATTTACACTGAGAGATTAAGTGACTTATTCAGGGTCCCATGAGGAACCCATTCATCCTCCTAGAATATGATGTCCTACCTCCCTGAAAACCAGAGGAAACGAGTAACTTAGTATTAGGTTGAGCAGTTCTTGAATTCATTAGCTTCTGGGGTGTCCCAGGATTTTAATTCTAACCTCAATACACTTCTAGCACTTCAAAGAATGACAATGTGACCCTTCTTTTATCTTGATGATCTGGGAGCATTTCTCTCACAATTATGCATGTATTACTATCCTCTGAAGAGGCCAGCGAAGGATTTCATTTAAAAATCGGATTTATTGGCATCCATAATCTTCCTGTTAGTTAGACAATCTGCATACTATCCTGGCATGAGAGATTTTAACTAGGCTTTCCGAAACATAGAAGGAAGCCTCCTTAATCACGGAAGGCATTAACTATCTTAAACAGGAGCCCATTTGCAGATTAAATTTGCCAATAGGTCAGCTTGCAGCTGCCACTGTGCTGCAAACCGCACGTGTCCTCTGAGTCACATGCTGTGACATATCTTGAGAGGAGTCAGGGTCTTTTCCAGGTGGCTGGTTCTCTGTTTCAATTAGAATAGATTTAAAAGTCCCCAAGCTCTGGTTTCTAGGTGGCCTTGCACAATATTATTAATAATTCAATCATACCTGCGCTGATAACAGATTATATTTCTACCACCCCACACAAAAAAAGCCCAAACAGATTAAGGACTACCCCCTGACTCATTTCTTTAGTAGTTTCATATCTGATTGACATCCATTTATCTAATTGCAGCTAGAAGATTTAATTTTCATTTTGTTGGCTTAACATTAATGGGAAAACCCTGTTTACTTTTAAAATATTTGACCCATTCTTTCTCATCTTCTGAATAATGTTGAGATAGTCTTTTCCATGGATTTAAACTCACATTTTATCAGTTTTCATTCTCTGAATTCATTGCAGCTGAGTCTAGCTATTTACAATTGTGGAGCCTAATTTAATCTTTCACCACAAAGAATTTCATTTTTATGGGAGTCCCAAAATGAGAAGGGTAGCAGAGTGCTCATCTGGAAATTCAGAAAATTATTGAGATAGAAAATCATTTAAAGAACTCGACAGCCCTTAGTTCAAAACCTAGTTTGATCTTTCATGAAAAGGGTTCCTTAAAGACGTGAGGCAGCGTGAGGCAAGTGAGGTGCCTACTGTGCAAAATGTAAAGTGCTCACTCTGAGGATTGTGGCAGGAACCTATGAGGGAGTACCTCCTTCCCAGCTTGCTTCACTCCAGTCCTAGCCCTGACCCAGGAACATTAGTTGCTTTATCTGCAAAAGTGTGCTGATACTAGCAACCTTCCTCACGGCGATGTAGTGAGGATGTAGCCGGGCACACAGTAAGCATTGATAGATGTTCAATGATGCTACTATTAACAATATATTGCTGTTATGGACGGAATGTTTGCAACCCCTCTTCATTCATATGTTAAAGACCTAACTCCCAAATGGGATGGTATTTGGAGATGAGCCTTTTGAGGTGATTAGGTTTAGATGAGGTCATAAGAGTGGGACCCCCCAACATGGGATTACTGTCCTTATAAAAAGAAGAGGTAGGAGCTCACTCTCTCTCCACCACGTGAGGACAGCGTGAGAAGGCAGCTGTCTATAAGCCTGGCACAAGGTTCCCACAAGAACTTGATCACACCAGCACCCTGATCTGGGACTTTTAGCTTCTAGAACTGCGAGAAAGAAATTTGTTCCTTCTGCCACCCAGTCTATGGCATTTTATTGTGGCTACTGAGCTGACTAAAACTATTATGTTGTATTATGCAAATTGATTATATTACCCTCAGTGATGAGAGCCATAAAGGTGTCTTATGCTCTTTTAGAATCTATAATAATAAAAGCATAATAAGCTAATTAGACCGGACCTCCTTCCGGACGAAGCTGAGGCTGGGAGGGAAGCCTGGGTCCTGGGTGCCAGAGGGAAGCCGGTGTCGGCAACCCGGGGAAGGAAGGCCTACTCTTGCACAAATTTCGTGCATCGGGCCTCTAGTAAAAAATATAAAATAATTAACATGTTCCTAAAGCCTAGCATGGTCTGGACCCTGCATATCTCTCCAGCAATATCTCCTAAGGCTCTTCTGAAAATTCCTGTAGTCCAATCACACAGTCTTCTTTTGAGTTACTGAATGTACCACCCTCCATATCCCTCTGTCTGCCACAGGACCTTTGCATAGGCTGTTCTCAGTCTAAAATGTATTAGCACTCCTTTCCACATAGTTAACTCTGCTTCATCCTTGTTATTACACTTCAACAATTATTTTCTTACTAGAGGCCCAGTGCACAAAAGTTTGTGCACTCAGCGGGAACGGGGGTCCCTCAGCCTGGCCTGTGCCCTCTCGCAGTCTGGGACCCCTCGGGAGATAATGACCTGCTGGCTTAGGCCTGCTCACGGGTGGCAGAGGGCAGGCCCAATCCCTAGGTTCAGCCCCTGGTCGGGCTCAGAACAGGGCCAATTGGGGGGTTGGGGCACCGTCCCCTGTCACACTCAAGGCTGGGTTGATGGGGAGGTTGCGGCGCCACCCCCTGTCATGCACAGAGCTGCAGGGCGATCAGGGGGTTGGGGAGCTCCCCTGTATCAGGCACAGAGCAGGGCTGATCAGGAGGTTGGGGAGCCTTCCCCTGTCACGAACAGAGCAGGGCAGATAGGGAGGTTGTGGCCCCACCCCCTGTCACACACAGACCTGCAGGGCGATCAGGGGGTTTGGGCGCTGCCCCCTGTCACACTGATCCCGGTGCCGGGAGGCCTCTCAGCTCTACTGATCCCGGTGCTGGGAGGCCTCACGGCTCCGCTGATCCCGGTGCTGGGAGGCATATTACCCTTTTACTATATAGGATAGAGGCCTGGTGCATGGGTGGGGCTAGCTGGTTTGCCCTGAAGGGTGTCCTGGATCAGGGTGGGGGTCCCCACTGGGGTGCCTGGCCAGCCTGGGTGAGGGGATGATGGCTGTTTGCAGCTGGTCACACACCTTTCAGGGTGGGGGTCCCCACTGGGGTGCCTGGCCAGTCTGGGTGAGGGGTTGAGGGCTGAAGCTTCCAACTGCTCCTTTTTTTTTCTTTTTTTTTTTTATTCTGGGCCAGCTTTAGCTCTGAGGCTTGGCTCCAGCTCTGAGGCCCCTGCTGCTGAAAGCAGGTATCTGGTTTGTTTGTGTTCTATAATTGAAACAATGTATAACTCCAGCTCTGAGATCCCAGCTCGCTGAAAGCAGGTTTCTGGGGTTTTGTTTAGCTTCTATATTTGTTGCAATGTTTCAAACTGCAGGCTCAGAGGCCGGCAAGGCAGGCGGGGAACGTTGGTTTCCTCCGTCACTGGAGCAAGCAAGCCGCATGTTAGTTTCAAGCTGCCTGGCTGCCGGCCGCCATCTTGGCTGGCAGTTAATTTGGGTATCTCGCTGATTAGCCAATGGGAAGGGTAGCAGTCGTACGCTAATTACCATGTTTCTCTTTTATTAGATAGGATGGCCCAGATTAGGTATGTCAGACAGTTTCTTGGCTTTTAAAATAAATCACAGGTGAGCACTTATGCATGTATTTGTCTGATTATTTGGTTACAGTCTATTTTCTTTCACTTGATACTAAACTATAAGAGGAAAGGGCACTTTCTGCTTTGATTGGCAGGTTATCCTCAGCATAGTAGCTTGCAATCAATTATTCCCTAAATAATTGTTTAATCAATGATATAAAAATAATATTGCCACTACCCCATCTTTGATAGGGCTATGCTCAGTTAGTACACAGCAACATGAACTACCTGACAAGGGAGACCATGGGCTTTGTATTAGCAGTTCTAAAAGGTTCTGGGACCAATTCCAACTTGTGTGTTGGGGGACAAAAGTTTCTTCATGCCAAGCAATGCTTGGATACTAGCTTGGGTGTCCAACAATTCAACTCAATTCTGACACCATCTTCTCAGAGATAGCATCAATTCCACAGGTTCAGGGCTTAGTCCTACAAGATTGCCCTACCCTTCCCCCGACTTCAGATGCCAACCTCAAGTCCAGGTTGTCATCTGGGCTTCTGACTGATCTGTGCATTGAGGCTCCAAAGGCCCCCTCTTAAGGTTTGATTAAGTTTCTAGAGCAGCTCACTGAACTCAGAGAAACATTTTGTTTACTGGACAACTGGCTTATTATAAAAGACTAGGAGCCCAGCACATGATTTGAAATCATGCGGTGCTGCCCACCCTCCAGTCTGGCCCTGCCTCCCTCTCTGGCCCTTGAAGCAGCCACAGCCACTGCTGATCAGGTTCTCCCCCAGCACAGGTGCCCAGAGGCCCCTGCCACCCCACCCCCGACACTGCACGTGCAACCTCCTCCTGTCTGGTTGACACGTTACAGCATCCCGGTTAATTAGCATATTTCATATATATATTATATTATAACTCAGGAACAGCCAGATAGAAGAGATGCATAGGGCAAGGTATGGAGAAAGGGCATAGAGCTTCTGTACAACAGTCCCCAAATCTCCACATGTTTACCAACCAGGAAGCTCTCCAAACTATGTTCTTTTGTGTGTTTTTTAACAGAGGTTTTACCACAATAGCATGATTGATTAAGTCATTGGCTATTGGCGATTCAAATCAATCTTCAGCTCCTTCCCTCCTCCCTCCCCAGAGGTCAAGGAGATGAGACAGAAAGTTCCAGCTCTAATCACATACTTGGCTCCACTGGTAACCAGCCCCAATCCTCAGGTGCAGTTCAAAAGTCACCTCATTAACAGAGCAAAAGACACCTTTACAGCTCTCATCACTTAGGAAATTCCAAGGTGACAGAAATGGAGATGAAGACCAAATATATATTTCTTATTTTATAAGAAGACATGTCACAATATCACAAGTTCTTATTACTTGTTTTTCCTCATAGTGAGCCCAAATGACTACTCTCCTGAATGGCCACACTTAGGTCCTATTTTCTTCTATGTGCAGTCACCTTCTTTGCATACTAATTAATTCATAAATGGTTGTTGAGCACTTAGAATGAATAGCACACTAAACTTGGATGGGTGTATACAACGAATAAAGGTATACTCTCTGCACGTAGGGTTCACTCAGCATAGCAGGAGGCAAATCACATGCACAAAGCTCTGATTTAAGGAAGTGGATATTAAGTTTCTTCAGAGAGGTAATGTACAAGATAAGGAGAATGATCTGGACATTTGAGGAATCAGTAGTTACTTCCTGAATGCAGTGACTTTGTGATCTAACACTGGAGGGTGAGTAGGAGTTGTACACATGAAGAGTGAAGGGGAGAAAACCAATTTTTCAACGGCTGAGAGCAAGGATCGGGACAGATGTTGAGGCATTCTGCACATTTGCAAAGAGATGATACAGTCCACAATCTCTTTTGTTCTTCCAGCTCTTTATTTTTTCATTCATTTATTAATTAATAACAAACACTTAATTAGACCCTCCAATATGCCAAGTACGACCTTGAAATGGAAATATCATAGGAAAAAAGACAGGTTCCATGTTCTTTTGGGGGTGATATACTGGTATGTTTAAATCTCTTTTGTATCCAATAAACTATGACTAAATGTGCAAAAAAAGTTGCTAACCATACCATGTGCTCAGCTCTGTAGACAGATACCTGCCTAATGCTTCATTGCAGGCCATTCCTAAGATGCAGTTGTCCTGTGGCAAGGCAGTCAGATGTTTTGGAGGGAAGACTGAGTTTAAATTTGGCTAAAAGTGTCTGTCTATTCAGAAGCACTGAGATACCCAAGTTAAAAGAATAAAACAGCCGAAACCGGTTTGGCTCAGTGGATGGAGCGTCGGTCTGTGGACTGAAGGGTCCCGGGTTCGATTCCGGTCAAGGGCATGTACCTGGGTTGCGGGCACATCCCCAGTGGGAGATGTGCGGGAGGCAGCTGATCAATGTTTCTCTCTCATTGATGTTTCTGGCTCTCTGGCTCTCTCCCTTCTTCTCTGTAAAAAAATCAATAAAAATATATTGAAGAAAATTAAAAATATATATATATAAAAAAGAATAAAACAACATTAAATACATGATTTTTCTTATTATTATTTAGGGTGGTAGGAGAAGGCAAAGAGAAAGAAGAAATGGGGTTTTGTAAAAGTCTTTTTCATATACAACTGGCTGGGAGGTGGGGCCCTGTGTTTGAGAAAGACAGGGTGGAATCCTTGGGACTGTCTCCCATTAGAGTGACTGGTCAGTTGAGCCCAAACTTTCAAACTAGCCCTATCCGCAAGAGGGAAGCATCGAAGGGAGATCTCTGCTTAATAAGAATGGAAAGAAATAGAGGCCAATATGTATTTTCAGGAAGACTGAACTTTTTTTCGCATCCTAGGCCTCTCTATTTCTGATTTCCTTGTTTTCAATGATTTTTGTAAATGTCATATTAAAATAACTCTTTCAGTTTCCCAACCTCCTATTTACCTTTACCTAAGGACCCCACACAAGACATGGTCCTTGAATTATATGATTATCTCTATTTTGAAAAGATGAATTTAAATTGAGACATGGAGAATTTGAGGAACTTGGCCATAATCTCAAATAAACACAATAAATATATTTCAGTTACCAGTTAGTAATTCAAGTTCAAGGACTAAAAGCTAAACTCAAATCCCTTAATGAATTAAACTGTAAGGAGAGATCCTTAGAAGCCAGGGGACTATTTATGCTTCATTTACCTCCTATGTTCTACTGAAATGAAATTAGCTCACAATTTCCACTATCCACTTATGTGGTCTTTGGTATGATTTTCAATCAGGACCAACCTAACTCCAAATCTATGGGTTATAAAGAATCAGTAGAGAAAATAACATATGGTGGAGAGCAGGTGGCTTTGAGAGGCAATATTAACTATGTATATATGAAATCACAACAAATATAAATATTTAATTTCCAATGTTTGAAAGAGAAAAGAGGGTTTCCTTGAAAGTGGACTTTAATGCATATGTAAATTAATTATAATTCATGACATTCCTCAGACAAATCATTATTTCAAAAAATGATGCAATCATTTTAAACCAATATTGACATTTTGAGTGTTACAATACTTTGAAAGATTTCTTGCAGTATATTCCATTTGTCCCCTAAAGAGGTCCTTCTATCATGAGCATATAAAATGCAAAAGAAGCCACATGGTTGTTTTTTTAACTCCTCACCCGTGGATATTTTTCCATTGATTTTTAGAGAGAGTGGGAGAGGGAAAGACAGAGAAACATTGATGTGAGAGAGACACATAAATTGGTTGTCTCCTGCACGCACCTTGACCAAGGCCCAGGCTGGGGAGAATCCTGCAACCAAGGTAGGTGCCCTTGACCAGAGTCAAACCCTTTACCCAGGGACCCCACACAGGACATGGCTGATGCAGTCTGCAGGCTGATGCTCTATCCACTGAGCCAAACCGGCTAGGGTGCCACATGGTTTTTATTCGTCAAGCTTGAATGACATGGGCTCAAAGAAGACCACCATGGGGTCCTTTAGGAAGCAATGGTGGCAGTTGACACAACTGTTCCACTGGATTGTATCCTGGAACCTCATTATAACCTGTATAAAGGTCACATCCCAAAGTTAATGATCTGTATGTTTCCTGGCACCATTTCTCAAATCTGCTGATCTCCAACTTCCAGATATATTCACAACCATCTCCAAATTTAATCTCATGGCACAACTGCTAAACAAAGTATAGTTGAGCCTTGAACAATGTCGGGGTTAGGGATGCTGACCCACCATGCAGTCGAAAGCCAGCTTGGATCAAAAATACAATACTCCACACCTGGGAACCAATTAGGCAGCCAAACAAGGCAGTGAAGCTGTTGTTACTGCAAATAAATGCTGTTGGTCAGGTTGACTCTAATTTAAGGATGAACCACCAGTGGATGGGGACAATGACAAATAAAGGTCATGTTCTGGTGAATAAATATTACAGGATTGGGTTTTATAAACAAAGCCACCCTCTTTGGCTGCATGATGATGCAGAAAATAGGTGTACTGTTCCAAATGGGAGCTCCAAGGAGCCCTTGTTGGAGCTGGCACATCTCGTGTGGTACAGTTAGGGGCCAAGATACGTAATGTCCCTCTCTAGCTCAAAAGTACCTCCTTGACTAGTCCACCACGCTCAGCCCTGAAATCCATAGTGGCTTCCACAAAGGCTATTTCACCCGGATATTAAAATGCACACATTCTAGATCTAAAATCCAGGGTGGCATTTCCTCTTTTCCACCATATCTGTTTTACCAGCAGATTCTACTTTCTACATAGCTTTCAAATAAGTCCTTAATCTATTTTCACTGTCACCACTCTGGTCCAAGTCTCCATCACCATCACCATCACCATCCCCATCCCTTTTCCTGCTTCTACCATTGCCCCTTGAAATTCTTGCTTTGCCAACTAGCTAGAGAAAAGCATTTTTATAAATGGGAATCAAATCATGCCATTCTATTTAGACTCCTCCACTGCCTCCCCTTTGTGCTTAGAATAAAATCCATTTGCTCATCCTGGCATTCAACTGAAAACATGCTTCCCACAGCTCTTTCATTCATCTCCTCCCCTCCTTCCCAGCAAACTGAAGTAGTCATCCTACACACACACACACACACACACACACACACACACACACACACACTACATACTTCCTCCCCCATTACTATTTTTTCAGTACCCTGGGCATTAAGGCTGTGTCACAAAGCTGCTCTTCCTTTACCCTGAGTTTAGCTGTCACCTCCAGGTACAAACTCACAGGAGGAATCTGCCCTCATCATTATACTTCCTTAATGACTGGCTCTTGAATTAAGTGCCCTTTGTCTCCTGCCAAGATGCCATTTTCTTAGGTCCATATATCATGCTGTATTTTGAGCCACTATAGCAAAAAGCAACTGCTGTTGGCTTCTTTCCCTCTGCCCAAATTCTTGTGCATGTTGTCTCCTTGTGAATATGAAAACAAAGGAAGCCTCCTTCTCAACACTCTTACCACATCATTCTCTTCTCATCCCTCTTTGCAGTCAAAATCAGATTCTTTCAGGAAAACTTGCACCTCACTACCCAGAATGCCTTTTGCCCTTCTGGGAGAGTGCTGAAGTCCTGCTTTTAGAAACTGGGCTTTTCAGATACATGACTTTCACTTCGGGGCCAGCTATGTTTCCCTATTGAAAGCTTCTAACAGTGCATGAACATAACATCTTCAAAGGCCTTCAATGGTTTTTCACGTCGAAATGGTTTCTATAGCATCTGTTAAAAACACATTATCCACAACAAAAAGATGCAAAGGGTTAATATGTTCAAAAGGTATTTGAGCTATGCAAATTCTTTCCAACCCAGAAGAATACAAAAGGAAATTCTAACCAGATGTCACCTATTTTTTTTGACCATTCAGAGAACGTTCTACCTCTCTGAGGGTAAAGTGTGGTCTCCTCAATATGCGTAGTTAATCAAATGATTACAAGTATGAACAATTGACAGAGAAATGAAGCAAGTTGTTCCCTTTCTTCTCTTTCTGTTGTGGTTGCTATTGTACAGCCATAGCCAAATCTAATATTTGACATATGACTGGCACCCAAATATACGGAATAAATGAGTGAATGCATGCAGCTAGTTTGTGACAGAGCCAGTAATCTAAGCCAGATTTGTCTGATTACAAGACCAGGCCCCACAGCTACACTGTATTGACTCCTTTTTGTCCTTGACATTCTTTGAACTGTATACAGTTCTAGATGTCATTACCTATGTTTGTGTTTTTCACGACAGGTGCCGGTAGGTGTCTCATTCCTTGTTTCACAGTTTTCAGAGCCATCCCCCCAAAAGTGTCCTGCACAATGGTGTCTATCAGTTATTCTGCATGCAATTAAGAAATTAAATTCATTTTGTAGATAAGAATCCTTACATAAAGGTTCAAAGTTATTCCAAAGACATATAATTAAAGGCAGGGTTGGTTTCAGAACCTAACTGACTCAGCCCCTTCACACTCTTTTATGAATGAGGAGGGTTACAAATCAATCATCTGTCTCTGGCTCCCAGTCCATCTTGTCCCTAATGCAGTGATTGTCAACTTCAACCATGTCAATCCTCTAGCCCTATCTTAGTTCAAAACCCAGATGTAGCGAGATCAGAGGAGAAGGAAAGTGAATAGTCCAGTGAACTTAGGACTGTTATGTTCTTCTTTCCTCACTTTTACTGAGCCCTGCCATTATATTTGCTACCCAAGGATGCAAATTATATAACAGTAAAGCGCCAAGCAATGTAACATCTCCCCTCAGTCAAACAGAGATTATTTATCTCAAACACATACAAACCCGTGTCATCTGGCCACCTACCTGTGCTTTTCACAGGTGCTCTCTCAATGTGCCTTAGAATGCCACCCCCTCCCCGCCTGCTCTTGAAAAACATATAATCCGGTCCACCTGCATTTTTGTTTCGGGCTCTGGCAAAGAAATCATTATTAAAATGACAGGACTGCCAGGAAGAGTGATGACTTCACTGCCTAAGAAGCACGTGAACGCACTGCGGAGGCAGTCACACACAGGAGCGGAGGACACACAGGATCGGGAGCACAGATGAAGAGAAATTTGCCTTTGGGCTTCTCATGTCTTCTGTCTTTTGTCAAAGATGGTTTTACTGGCCTTTCAGAATTAATGCTTTTCTGTAACAAATTACCCAAGTTCTTTCTGTAATATTTCTATAATCCACGGCAGGATTTGTGCCTTTTAACTAAAGTTGGAAATACTAAGTGTAAGAAATCCAAGAAAAAGGAGATGGTGATGATGATGATAGCACCTACCATCGATCGAGCAGTCACTTGGTACTAACAATATGCTAAGCCTTTATGTACATTATTTATTTAATACTCATAACTCCTCCACATATCACTCCATTTAAATCCTTTAAGGACTCCGCATCGCCTTTAGGATAAAGTTCAAATGTCTTAACAGAGTTCATGAGACCCTCTAAGACTTCATCAACATGTGCTTCTCTCTCAACCACACATCGTACTGCTCTGCACCTCTCTTAAATGGCCTGGTCTCATCTATACACAAACACATATGGTTCTTCCTATGTTTCTATGGGCCTTTCAATATGTTCCCATGTGGCCACATTTCTTCCACTGGCTAACTTGTACTTTCCTTCAGATCTTTAATATCTTTTTTGTGGGGGAAAACCTGACTCCAATTTCACCTAAATTAGTTTGGGTAACCCCTGCTGTTTGTTTTCCATGATTCACTCAATTTCCTCTTTCATAACTCCATACCTGTAGTAACCTGTAGTGAGATATGTATCTTTCCTGCCAGATTTGACCACTATGAAGGCAGGCAGGCCCCAACCCTTCTCATTCTCAGCCGTTTCCCTAGCATCTAGCTGAATGTCTGCCACATGAGTAGCTCCTGAGTAAATGAATGGAAACCACAATATGCAAAATCTATAGATGAGCATTTCCATTTCATAGATGAGGAAACAGGTTAAGAGGGGTTAAATAACTTGCCCAAAGACATAGAGTTAGCAAATAGTGATGCCAAGCTTTGAACCCAAGACGGATTGCCCTGCTCATATTCATAATCACTCTACACTACAGCATGGCCTTCTCAGCATTTCCTCCAGTGCCAATAGGAAAAATAAAGACAATTACTATGGAATATTCCTCTTAGGAAAAATGGAGTAGAAAATACTGCTGGGGTTCAGGGAGGTGCCCTTTCTCCCATCTGATTTTAGAGCTTCATGAGAGAGGCTGGGAGATTCGGAATCCTAGTGGGCAATGATGGTGTGGTTTCCCTAAACATTGTGGCTAACAGGTGATGTATAGCTACATCTTTCGGTCCTTGCCACAGATTGACATGGAAAAAAGAGAAAGCGAGTTTCTCACATTCTGAGAAAGGTTGCCCAGGCAACAAAGATAGAGCTAGAGCCACAGACAATGCAGCTGAGATGTGCTGCAGCCGTCTCTGCATTCTCCCAGACCCGTGCCCACTTCTGTGGGGCAGCAGCCAACTGTGTTCACACACACTTTTAATGAGATGTCGCTGAAAGATCCACTCGTCCCAACTGGACACAGTTGATAAAGGTGTTCCCATGGCCAGCCAACTGATAGCCCCACATTCTTGTTAGGTGGTTAGGTAAAAACCCAATGTTTACTCTGTAGACCATGCCAAAATAGCAACTCTGAGAAAAGTCAGTAGTCCCAATTTTGTGGCTTGTAATAAGACAAAAAAAGAGCCACTGAATTAAACATTGCTTTTCAAAATTAAGTTTGTCCACTCTTTATATAATGGCAGCTCCAGACAACCTCTGCCACTTAATAGCCATGGGATCTTTGATAAGTTACTTAACATCTCTGTCATGAATTTCACCTATAAAATGGGCTTATAAATAGACATAATTGCCTAATTGCCAAAACATTTTTTTTTTGTGAGGAGCAAGTGAGAAAACGTATGTAAAAATGCTTAGTATAATGTGTGGCACATAATCAGCACTTAGTAAATGAAAGTGATAGTAATGAGTAGGGTTTACTTGAGTTCCTGAAAAGGTAGTTGGACAGAGAGATTAGCAGGCTCTTCCTTGGAGTCTATTTGCTGGCTTGAGTTTAGTGCAAAAGCAAGACGGCGTCATGCCTGCTTCTGTAATACGCAGCAATAGGAGCTGTAAACCCCTCCTGGCACAGGCTGTCTTCACCAGGCACTATAAAGCCTTCACCAGGCCTAATGCAGAGTGAGGCACACAGTGGGTGCTCAAGAAATGCTTGTTGAAGCTGTCGACAATGGGATGTGAGGCAGTTCAAAGCACCGTGGGCATCTGGGTCTTGAAAGGAAATGGTACCCTCCTAGGAGTCATTAAATGAGTTCTTCAGGGAGGGCGGTAACAACACGCCACCTGATTGCTTTGTTCAGAAGTACTTTCCGACTGAGTCGCCCCAGAAACGAGGCTGTTCTTTGCTACATAACTGCATGACTGCCAGTCCCTTCTAGGAAATGGCTTTTCATGATGGCTTGCTGGTGTCTGTGTGTGTGGAGGAAGAGGCTGGCCATAGGGGTGAGAGCCACGGAGCAGGATGAAACCACGACCAACCTGTTCCCAGCCTTTTGCTCACGGTGTATCCAATTACACTGTGTGTGTGTGTGTGTGTGTGTGTGTGTGTGTGTGTGTGTGTGTGTTGGTGTGGGAGTGGATACATCAGCAATACCCATCTACCTCCGAAAAGCAGGTCCAAATCTCATTTAACTCTATTACAAAATTATTCTTCAGGCATAACTTAGAGTCTCTGAAAGTATTTTATCCCTTGAACACCAAAACCTCTTTGGAGAGAAGTAGATGGAAAATGTGTAAATGAGAGCTTCCCTAAATGAAAGAGTGTCTGGCTGTGCAGAACAAATGGGCCCTTTCTGGAGTGAAGAGTACGAGACAATGGCTCTGGTCTTTGTTCTCGAGTAACAAACCTGTGAGAGGACAGCCATTCTAGAATGAATAATCTCCAAATGCTAATTTTGCAAAACTCATACTTGTGACTCATTACGTCATCTAGTTTTTGCTATTTTGAAAAACAAACCACATAAAGTACTAATTAATAAAAGATATCATGTCTTATTAACGTTTATATAGTAATTACCCAAATCACAAATCCATCTGCTAAGTAGTCTGCAAACAAGACAAATGAGTGTGCTCAGTTAAACAGATTATCAAATGCCTTTGGGAGTATAATCTAATAGCCCCAGCGAAGCTATGAATCAAGCAGCTACCCCTTTGGCCACGTGGAAAAGCCATGACAAGCCCATCTCCCCAGTGAGGCAGGACGGAGCAGTGGAGACATCCTTCAGCTCGCTCTCTGGAGAGAACGTGCTCTTGTGCACGTGTCCATGTTACTCATGTAGCTTTCGCTTGCAACCTTTGTACTGACACTTAAGATTTGGTTTCTTTAACAGACATAAGAGGAAAGGCCCAAGAGATGTCACTTTAAGTTAAACACAATCGCACTAGCTTCTGCATGTAAAATGCCCATCACCGAGGCTTCTGGGCTCCCAACACAGAGAAGAATTTCATCTGCCAACAAAGTGCTATGCATTTCATCCCCACTTCTTTTCCAACATTCCCTCCCTCTATCCATTTCACATCTCCTCTCCTAGACAGGCATCGAAGTCACAGGAACTATGTCTTACTAATCTTTCAAGTGCAACAATGACAACAACAACAACAACAACTAATAATAATAATAATAATAATAATTGTGATTAAGATGTTTACCATTTCTTGTGCATATAAATGTGCCAGTCACTTGGGTGAGTGCTTCAATCTATTTAGTTTTTGTCATTTAATATTCATAACAGCTGCTTAAAGTAGGTACATCCTCACGTTACAAGCACGAGGCGACAGACTTGACAGGCTGAGTGACAGAGCTGAAATTCATTTTTAGGCCTGAAAGGCTCCCAAGCCTGTGTTCTGAAACACTATGCTGAACTGTACCCATCTTAGGCAGTGCCTAAGTCAGGGCCAAGTACATAGTAGACATTGATAAATGTCAATGGAATAAAGGAGTATCTTTATAGCAATTCATTCCTGCTTCCCATTGGTAGTTCAGGTTCAATCTTTGCAGTCTCTGCTTCTCTGTGTGTTTTTCCCAGGTGTGCATGATGTGGTGAGTTATTATTAGTGCTGGGCATCCAAAAATGTCAATAAAAGCTCCCCCTTACCTTTTTTGTACATCAGAAAATATACACTTCTCCAGGACTCTACCTCCTAGTTCAGTGTCAGGATGATATTCACAACTGGGCACATTCGGTGGTTTTTCATTTGTATTGGTGTTACTCACATGGTGGACTGCAGGCTAGGTGGTAGGAGGCAGCCCAGTGTTCTTGGCACCTCCTTTCAGCTTTCTTCAACATCCTGGGCTCTACAGTCACATTGGGTGGGGGGAACTCAGGGCCTGATGGCTACTGACTTCACAATAGTCAATGCTTCCCATTGGTGGGGGTAGTGCAGTGGGCTTTTGCTGGCTTAACACGCTCAGCACATAGTATTTCCCTCCATCCAGGACCAGTACTTCTAGCACACAGCCCATGTGCTTGGAGGAAGTACACTCTACCCCCAGTTCGAGAACAGAACTCTGGTTGGTCTGAGACAATCATTACATCGGGTGGCTTTGCTACAGTGATTAGTACAAGTCTTAAGTCTCAGTTCAGGACAGTGAGAAACAAGATATCTGCTAGGAGTTCTGGGGAAAATGCTTCCTGTCTCAGAGGGGAAAGAAAATGTCTTTCCTTGTTGAGCATTTGTGTCGAACAAGATCCAGAAGGGAGAGAAATCATTCTGGAACTGTGATGGAACCCAGTTTTAGGATTAAGCAAGATCCCATAGAAGACCAAGAAGAAAAAATGGAAAGAAGATTTTGATGACATAGCTGAGCCACTTAATCAAGCCTTGCTTCAAAGACTGGACTATTTCTGGATTCTTTGGCTATATGAAAGCCTAAAGTCCCTTTTTTGAGGTAAGCCAGTTTAGAGCCAGATTTTCTCTAATTTGAAATTAAACCGTATGTAATATATATGGGTGACAACTTTGTTTCCTGTTCACTATCATATTCACTTTTTAAAATTTTTCTTTTTTAAATTAAATCTTGGTTGTTAAAAGTATTACATATGTTCCGTTCCCCCTAGCCCCATTGACCCCTTCTATTTTTTTCAGAACAGTAAGTAAAGACAGTGGTTTGAAGGATTATAGGAGATCACCTAAAAGCTTATCACAAACCTGAAGCAGGCAAAATTTACCTGTCAAACCTAAAGAGACCTGGCCTGCCTCATTTAGGGCCATGATGTCACAGAGTGCTGTCAAGTGTCGTTGGCACTAGTGAACTATGTCCTGGTCAATTCTGTCTGTGACCATCATAAAGCCTAATTATGAAGAATGATGATATTGCCGCATAAATGGACCAAGAAGTAATGGCTAATGCAACAAGCAGATCTGCTCATCCCAGCACAATTCCACAGATAGTGCAGCTACCCATAATTCTGTTCCCCCCCACCCACCACCCTTAAGCCAATCAGCACATCCTAATGGCCACAGTGATTTAGCATAAGTTTTAAGACTTGGTTCAGGACAGTGAGAAACATTTGGGTTTCATAGATATAAAACATTTTTGAATAAGTTAATACATACCAGCTTCTTAGAGAATGATGCTCTACTCTGAGACCTCCATTCTGCCTTGCTTACAAGGACACCTGCCCTTGAAAATCACGTGGGCACACATAAGAAAATTGCGGGTTTTAATGCAAAACAATCTGTAGCAAAGTGTAATCACAGCTGCCTCCTGGTGATATGACAACGCAAATCCAAACTCTTGGACTTCTAGTTGTGAAGCACGGAAGCTTCCTGAACGCTGGAGATTTTAAATGCAAGGGTGGGGAGGAAGACAACTGGGAGAGACTTAACCAGAAGGCTCTGGATCCCCAGAGGACATTTCTTGAAAGAGTGGTAAAATGAGATATGATGTCCTCTTGCTATTACGGCCAGCTTCATGGATGAGCATTTTACTTCATTTTTTTCCCCTCTCTGTGCTTTCGATTGGGTCATTTTTATTGATTTATAGTTCATGGATTCTTTCTTCTGTCCTCTCAAACCTGCTGTTGAATTTTGTTAATTTTTTTAGTTATTATACAGTGTTGAGTACACAAAACACAGTTTATTCTCATACTATTATTGATTGATTATTGTATTATTTTCCATACAAATTAACTGTAAACCTACTTTTGCCCCACCCTGTACTCTTTAGCTACAGAATTTCTACGTGGTACATTGAATAGTTTCTATATCCTTATTAATAATTATTTATTGCTCTATTGTTGTCACGCTTTCCTTCTTTAAATATGGTTCCCTTTAGTTTTTAAAATATTTGTAATAGTTGCTTAGGAGCCTTTGTAGCAGATACATGGTATCACTAAGAGACAGTTTCTATTAACTGCTGCTTTCTCCCCCCCTGCATATAGGTCACACTTTCTTGTTTCTTGGCATGCCTCATAATTTTTTTCTTAAAAATGAGACATTCTAAATAATATATTGCTGCTACTTGTAATTCTGGTATTTTTTTTCCCTTGAAAGTGGTTGTGGCCGGTATGTTATTTGATTGGTAACTGCCTGGGTTAAAACTGTGAACTACTAGTATGCATCCCCTGTGGTCACTAATGCCCCTGCTGGGTTGTGATTGTTGTTTTAAATGCATGTCCTTAATTTTATTTTAGAAGCTGGCTTGCTAGAGACCGCCCCTGTGTCTATCTAGCTTATTGGCCAGTGAATGATTGCACAAGCGGTGCTCCAACCTCAACCAGTAAGGCTTCCATCCTCTGCTGTTGGATATGTTTTAGGGTCAAGGGGGCACATTTCAAGTTCAGGCTGTTTGCAAGCCTCCCTGGGTTTTAATATCTGCCAGGCTCTTTTGAATCTCCTATGCACTCCGACCTAGGATTAGCTAGAATTGTGTGAAGGGCTCCTGCCTCTTCAATCTCTACTGCCATGTACACAGCTTCCTCCAGGAACATGCTGTCCCCCACCACCATGGCAGCCTTAGGCTGATGGAGCCCACGGCTCTCCCCATTCACCCACCTCCAAGATGACAATTTCTACTGACAGCTTTGCTGAGTGTGTGCATTGCCCATCCCTCCAATTGGGTGAGTCACCATCCCACAACTGAACACCGACTTCCCACCTGGGATCTCTTCCACCCCTCCTAGGTTGTCTCCATCTTGATTGACATTAAATTTATTCTCTTAGATGCTCAGACCAAAAACCTTAAAGTCATTTTTGATTCTTCTTATTCTTTTACACCATCAAAAAATCCTGTTGGCTCTATCTTCAAAATAAATCAGCACTGTAATCTTCTTACTACTGTTACTGCCACCAACTTGGTTGGAACCAAACATCTCTTACAGGATTAGGGAAACTGATTTCATTATTTCTAACTTCATTCTTTTATAGTCTACTAGAGGTCCGGTGCACAACATTCGTGCACTCGGGGGTGGGGGCAGGGGCAAGGGGGAGCACTCAGCTCGACCTGTGCACTTTAACAGTCCGGGAACCCTTGGGGGATGTCCAACTAAGCCATCAGTTGGACATCCTTAGCACTGCTGCAGAGGCAGGAGAGGTTCCCACCTCCACCGCTGCACTCACCAGCCATGATCCTGGCTTCTGGCTGAGTGGCACTCCCCCTGTGGAAGCACAATGACCACCAGGGGGCAGCTCCTGCATTGAGTGGTCAGTGCACGTCATAGTGACTGGTCGTTCTGCCTTTCGGTCAATTTGCATATTATCATTTCATTATATAGGATACTCAACAAAGCATCCAGAGTGATCCTTGATCTCTGGTATTCTATACTCAACACAGTAGCCAGAAGAATCCTTTTTAAAAGTAAGGCTGTGTCACTCAGAACATTCCAGTGGCCTGCCATTTCACTTAGTATAAAGCCAAAGGCTTTTCAATGTCTTAAGATACCTTACAGGGTAAGTCCTACCACCCCCTTTTAATTCATTGAACTCATCTTTCACTACGTTGGTGAGCGATGGCTCTTACTAATCTTTCTGGGTATGCTGGTGGTCTTGATGCTTCTTAAAGACACCATGTCAGCCTTTCGGGGTCTTTGCATTGGAAATTTCTTCTTTCTGAAATGTTCTTCCATCAGATATCTATATAGCTAATTCTCTCACCTCCTTCAAGTTTTTGCTCAAATGCTACTTTCTCCATAAAGCCCATACTGACCACCCTATTTCAAATGGCAAACCTCTCTTTGCATCTGTTTCCCTTACTGCCATTCCATCTCGTCCTTCTTCCACATCCCTCTCACCCATTTTCACATTCTTTTTTCTTTTTATAGAATATCACCTTCGACTGTATAATAAAATTTACTTATTTGTTAACCTTATTCTTTATTATCTGTCTCCTCCCTCTCTGGAATGTAACTCAAAAAGTTCAGTGACTTGTGTTTTGCTCACTGACATATCTTACAGCTGCAGAAAAGTGCCTGCTGTATAAAAGGCTGTCAGAAAACATTTGTTAGATAAATGAATCAGAGGTGGATCTATGGTTCTGATATATGTATGTGCTTTTAAAGACATGGGCTGAATGTGAGAACAGTTCCCAGAGAAACTTCAGGGCAGCACAATTCAAAGAAATATCAAGATAATCTCCATGAAAAAAATGGAGACAGTGGTTTTAAAAAAAGAAGGTTGGGATATTATATTCTCATTTTGGCTCCTGGGGGGCACATTAGCATATTAAAGGTCTGAGAAGTCCTACAGGCAAGAAATGGACTTAATTTTATTTTTTCTTTGACTTCTTTCAGGGTTATTTTCTTTATCTTTGAATTTCTGTAGCTTGAAAATGATATCCATGTAGTTTTGAAAATGGGTTTTGTTTTTATTTTACTTTCTTTGCATTCCTCCTATTTGGTACTATCTAGGCTTCCTGGTTTGGTGTCTGACATTAATTTGGAAAAATTATCAATCATTACTATTTCAGATATGTCTTCTGTTCCTTTCTCTTTCTTCTCCTTCCAGTATTCACATTATGCATATTCTATTCCATTGTGGGTTGTTGTTTTTTTCTTCAGTTTTTAAAAATTCTACAGATACACCCTTTAGCACAAAGATCTTCATCAGCTGTGTCCAGTCTACTAGTAAGCCCATAAAAGGCATTTTTCATTTCTGTGACTGTTTTTTGTTTTTATTATCTCTAGCATTTCTTGTTGGTTCTTTCCTTAGGATTTCCATCTCTCTGCTTACATTGCCCATTTAATCTTATATACTCTACCTATTAGCACCATTAGCTTATTAGTCATAGTTTTAAATTCCCAGTCTGATACTTTTAACATCCCTGCCATATCTGGTTCTGATGCTCTGTCTGTTAAAATTGTGTATGTATTATTGTTGTTGGGTTTTTTTTTGTCTTTAGTAGGCCTCATAATTCTTTCTTAATAGCTGGGCATGATGTGCTGGGTAAAAGAGCTGCTGTAAACAGGCCTTTAAAATGGTGGTAAAATGCAGGGGGAGAAGTGCCTACAGTCCTATAATTAGCTCTCAGTCTTTCAGTGAACCTGTGACCCTGAGCTGTGAGCTTCTTAAGTGTTTCTCAGTTTGTCCTCCCCCACCTTAGGTGGGACAGGATGGCTAAAGCTGACGGGAGTCAAATATCTCCCTTCCTCCAGGTCAGTTAGGCTCTGGTTAGCTCCTTTATTCTGAGGGCAAGTCTTGCTAAGAACAGAATGCACTGGTGTATTTTAAAAAGGAACCCAAGTACACTGCTGGTGGGAATGCAGACTGCTGCAGGCATTATGGAAAACAGTGTGGCGTTTCCTCAAAAAATTAAAAATGGAACTTCCATTTGACCCAGTGACCCCATTTCTAGAAATCTATCCTAAGAAGCAAAAAACACCAATCAGAAAAAATATATACAACCCCTATGTTCATAGCAGTATTATATACAATAGCTTATCTGGAAATAGCCCAAGTACCCATCAGTAGATGAATGGATTAAAAAACAGTAGTACATTTACAGAATGGAATACTATGCAGCTAAAAAAGAAGGCTCTCTTACCATTTGAGAGAGCATGGGGGGAACCGGAGAGTATTATGCTAAGTGAAATAAGCCAGTCAGAGAAAGACAAGTATTACAGGATCTCACTCATATGTGGAATCTAAGGAACAAAATAAACTGATGAACAAAAAAGATCCAGAGACATTGAAGCATGCAAAAGACTGACATATTTCAGAGGGAAGGGAGGGGTGAGCGGGAAGAGATTAACCAATGAACTTATACGCATATATACATAGTCCATGTAGTCCATGGACAGACAATAGTGCAGGGAAGACTTGGGGAGGGGAAGGAAGCCGGGTGGAGGGGGCCAATGCAGGGAGAAAAGGGGACATCTGTAATACTTTCAACAATAAAGATAAATTTTTAAAAATGGTTCTGCTCCCCTGTTCCTGCTGAGAGGACCAAGTTTGGCTTCTGAAGTTAAATCTCACAAAATTGTGCCCCCTGGTCCCTCATGATTGGCTCTTCTGGGAGTTTTTAACTTTCAGAGGTATCCACACTGAGCCTCCAGCAACTTGTCCACTACAGTCAGGTTTTCCTACCCTGGCACTGGTCCCATAGTAGTTTCCACTCACGAGTCTTTACTCTGATGGCCATATTTGCCTGCCTGTCTCTCCAATCTTGGGGGCAGCAGGTTTGCCCTGTGTCCTTCCCTTTCTTGCAGATCCAAGAAGAGTTGTTAATTTTCAGTCCGTTCAACTTTTTACTTATTGTTAGGATGGAGTGGCAGCTTCCAAGCTCCTTACTTGTGGAACCAGAAACCGGAAGTCTGTTTGGATTGTGTTTGGACACAATCTCAAACTTCCAGAAAGGTTTATATATTATAATGTGTAAGTAAAATGAGTAGCAGTCTAAGTGTGGGTTCTAGAGAGAGACCATGTGGGTTTCTATCTTGGCTTTGCCATCTATGAGTTATTTCCTGTCTCTAAGCCTTAGCTCTTTGTCTGTCAAATGGGAATGGTATCTATATCATAGCTTTGGGTTAGGATGAAATAAAATAATGTAAGTAATGTGTAGTACATAATAAGCACCCCCACAATTTTTTAAATTAATAACTATTTGAATGCCTAAGACCTGCCAGGTATTATCCTAGCCATCGGAGATGTAGAAGTAGAAGGCCCTGGCCTCATAGAGCTTATGTTCTATAGACAGAATACAGGCTAGAAATACATAAACTGGTAAGTGAACATTTTCTGATGGTGATACTGGAAAAAATGAAATAAGGGTTATGTGATAGAGAGTGGGGAATGCAGGGTTGCTTTAGATTGGATAGCCCAGAAGGCTTTTCAGAGGAGGGGAACAGTTGCACTGAGAACTGAACAGCAAGGAGCCAGCCAAGCAAAGATCTTTCTGGAAAAACAGCACCACAGCAAAGGGAACAACAAGGATAGAGGTGTAAAGGCAGGCATGAGTTTGGCTTGGTCAGGTAACTGGTCATGAGGAATACATCTCTATTGCTTTAAACAACACCAAAACCTGTGGACTTGATTTATTGGGTGACCTCTCAATGTATAATCCTCTTTGGGGGGGGGGGAGGCGATACAACGACTACAAAGGGATTCTAGCAATGACCCAGTAGTCTGGAGAGGAAGGGAGATAAAATTAGCAGAGTCCTAGGTTTCAGGAGGACTTGACCAACTTGTTTTGAATAGGTTTTCCGGGTTGGGGTGGTGATCTTCCTTCTCTACTACCCACAAAAAAAGCAGTCAAGTTCAGGGAGATAAGAATGATCAACTGAGAGGATAAAGGGTTATGAAATAAAAATGAGGAAATGCATGCATGGGTGTTACTGATACTGTGGTTTTTGCTGACCCCTGATGCTCTCACTCTTGTTGAAGGCTATGCTTCCTTCTCTTAGTAGACATCTTTAGTCTAAAAATTCTCTGTTGTGTAGTTTTCTCCACTTCCCTCTTTCTGGAGGGCGGAAAAATTTCTTGGGTATAACTAAACATCCAAGAAAATGCTCAGCAAACACCACATGCTATTACTTTTCACTTGTAAAAGCTCAATTACTCACCATGTTATAATTAAGTCCTTTCATGCACATAAAAATGTCCCCACATGCCCAGTGAATATAAATTCTCATTGATGTTCATTTGACCTTGCCAAACTAGCCTGAAAATTTTGTTCCCTATTGTGCCAAAGATCATTTTTTCAGTGTTCTTCTCATTGACGACAGTAGAAAGGAGGAGAAAGTGATATCTCTGTAACTCAAACCAGAGCCTTCTGCAATAATACATTGGCAAGTGACAATGTGCTGAAATTGTTTTTATGTGGCCAGGCTTTTGTCTCCTATCTTAATGTTTCTGAATGCAGAACCAACTTGTTTATATTCTGCTACACAAAGGGACAGGGGAGTAAGAGGATGGCTGACCTCCCTGCAGCTTCAGGACAAAATTTCTTAACAAGAACCTGTTCCCAACAGGTCTCCTTGGAAATGTCTAGTAACAGCACCCGCTCTCATTCTATATGGGCAGTGTTTCCTTGACTAACGCAGTCAAGGGTACCCTATGGAACCATTCAAAGATTCAGGGGTTGTTTGCCCACAGGGAGTTACTCAGACTCACCTTTCTTCTTTCTCAAAATCTTGGTTTTTGAAGCATTTTATTATTCTTAGCAACTCTAGAAGCGGGTAAGCAAGAGGTATATGGGCCAAAATGCAGGCTGTCTTTAGTTCCTCAGTAGCTGGTATGGAAAACTCCTGGGTGGGTGGTAGAAAGGATTGAAATCGTCCAAAGTGAAGTTTGAGGATTCTCTACAGGTTTTCATTAGCTCCCACCTTAGTTTGATCTTTCATGGAAAATTGAGAGTGGACCATAAATGAGAAGCATGCCTTAATTACCTTAATGACTGACTAATAAAGAAGTAACGTCTTCAAATCTTTAATGTAGACCATAATTTACAAGAGAATTATGTGTGTGAGTGCACATCTGGGCAACCCTGGATATATGTATGCACGTGTGTATGTGTGTGATTTTTGTTTTTTAATGAGGATATAAATGGATTAATCTAAACTCTCTTCTCCAACCTCCAGCAGCTTATCCAGGTCTGGTCATTAGCAACAATCTGATACATTTTCCATCATTTTCCCCAAGGCATCAGGAAAGGCCCAAGCCTGTTGGACCTTCCTTAGTACATATGTTCTCAGCTATTTAGACTGGCTCGACCCACTCATTCAGTCACTATTCACACCATGTCACAGCCGTCTCCAGGGAATCGGGATTCCCAAATGCAAATCCTTATGTGTTCTGGAGTTATCAAGGTATCAGCCCATCCCTCAGTTTTCTATTCTGGATTGAAGGGATCAATTGAGTTACCTAACATATGAAATCTCTTTACAGATGCCGGGAAGAGACTGAAGAGTCTAGTGGTCCGGTTGACTAAATCCTCTCCTTCCAGCTGAGGGTTTCTTTACGCACACCACATTTGTGTTTGTGATAAACAAGGTGACAGGAGAGTGAGAGAAGAAACACTACCACCTAGTGCATGCCAAGAGATAACTCATGCTGAAGGCATCAAGGGAAACGCCTCGGGAAGGAGGGAGATAGAGAGAGCTCCATCCATCAGAGAGATTACAGCTGTGCAGGTATGAAAGCGGCCTTGAGCACCTGGAAGGACAGCCTGGGAAGCTGTGTCTTTACCTGAACCAGCATCAGGCACACTGAAATGTCCATGTGCGAATTATACTGAATGCTGCTCTAATTAAACCCGTTTGTATCCTACCTTGGAATTGCAACTAATTCTATTTGTTCTTTGAAAAGTCTGAGTTTAAAAAAATAGATTTTTTTTGCTTCAGTGGCTGCAATTTCAAGGGAAAGGGTTTAGAAACTAATCCCATGTGTTTCCAATTGGGTGAATTGTTTGTGTGTAAAGTTATTTCCTAAATTTTTTTTTTCAATTAACATATTGGGTCCTGGAGGAGTACTCTGGAGAAATGCCCAAGTTGCTCTTTGGTTAAGTAGGAGAGCACAAAGCCTTGTCCGGGGAACCCGATCCTCTGATTAGTGAGCAGGTCAAACCTCACTTTAATTATTTCTTTAAAAAAAACCCAAAGGCCTTTTTATGATCATTTGAGAGTTTTTTAATTTTGTGGGGTTTTTTTCCCATTCTCAATCAGATAAGCATTTTGGCTTTGGTGCTTGATTCTTGAGGAAAAACAAAAGAAAAAACACACCCTACTATCAACCATACTTGTGATGTTAATGATCACTTTGTTTTTGTTCTGAAATTTCCACTTCAGGCAGATTTCTAAGCATCCAGACAGAAACAAAATGAAACCCAGGTAATCTAGGACCTTGTGGCTTATTGAGACAAATAGGACCTATGAGGAATTAGAAGAGTAATCTTTTACAAATGAGGGACCTGGGTTGACAAGGAGAGACTTGGTCCTTAACCCCTAGAGTGCCGGGGAGCGCAATCGGGCTCCTCCTGTCTTTCGCCAAAAGTGCCGGGAGCACTATCAAAGCTTCGAAATGGCGTCCAGTTCTAAGTCTGCTTTTATTAGTGATGATGATATTGCTAAATATGCCAATGCAGTAAAAGTTTCCTTAAGTTTTTGAATATGTAACTTCATTTACTTGCAATTCATAATTTTTTTCCTAAACTGCTGTAAAATCAGCAAAAATGCCTTGGCAATTTTATCATAGTTCCTAGGATATTGGTTGGCACTCAAAAGGTTAAAGAATGGATGTACATCTTCTCTAGGTCTAGCTGTAGCTAAAACCTTCAAACCCATTATTTGAAACTTGAATCCTGTTTCTCAAAACTGAAAGAGAATTTGGAGAAGAGAATAAACATTTTTAAAGAAACACAGGTGTTGTTAATGTGAACTAGCTCGCAAAATGGTAGTGTCTGTCAAAGGGCCGGGCTGGTCTGGATATGGAATTATGGAGAAGGCAGGACTTGCTTTGGTGTAGAAAAATAGATGGGAAGTCAGCACTTTCCTACTGCAATGCATGCCTATTGTATCCGTTATTGTTGATTCACTTATGAATTTATTTATTCACTCCATTATTATGTCTTGAACTTCTGCCAGTTGCCAGGCACTGAAGATACAATAGTAAACCAGACAGTTTTATACCCAGTCCTTATGCTACTTATTATAGAAAAAGAAGAATGCACACAATTACACAAGACATAACTATGCCATATGATCCACACTATTGTAAGGGAAGGCCAAGTAGCTCTGGAAACACTAATGGGGACACCCAACAATATTTGGGGATGGCCTTGAGCTGTCAGCAAATGAATTCCCAGAGGAAGTGGCATTTTAGCTGAGACATGAAAGTGTGAGCCAGATAAAGAAGAACTGAAGGCAAAGGGGAGGGAGAAGAGAAAAGAAACTTCTGATGATATATTGGAGGAACTAGAAATTTGTTATGTCTTTGGTATAAAGCTTGGAAGAGGCTGTAGAAAACATGGCTGGAGAAGTGAGCAAGTCTTGAGCCATGCTGACCTGAAACCTGACTCCTGAGGCCTCCGCAGGCTTAGAATCAGATGGAGCTGGTTTTCATTTACAGGTCTGATCGTTTCCGAAACTTGGGCAAATCACTTCTGAGCCTCATTTTCCTTGTATAATGGGTATATTCCTACTTTATAGGATTGAATGGTAAGTTAAAAGACAGAATATGTCTGTACCTGGAGTATCAGAGGATTCATTAATTGGGAGCTATAGCCATTCGTTTTATGATGGTCAAATACATTGGAATTCCAA
The DNA here is from genome assembly GCF_964212035.1 of Myotis nattereri. NCBI lineage: Eukaryota > Metazoa > Chordata > Mammalia > Chiroptera > Vespertilionidae > Myotis > Myotis nattereri. Next base: position 86,844,240 of record NC_138080.1, read on the forward strand.
CAAGCAACAATATCTCAGAAAAAGTAAGCTCTATTGCCATCATTTTAGGAATCAGTAAGGCTAGCCATGCAGGTATTTTGGGCTAAAGTAACTTCTTGATATGTCTCAGTTACTTATTCTCTATGAGCGGCTAATGCTGTCTAAATATCACACAAGAGAGCAAAGATTTCCCAATATAAGCAGTGGAGTCACTTGATAAAATATCATTTTAGGCATTGTGTCCATCCACTATTACACTCATTGTCCTGGTCATTCATGCTGCTTATTCTCAAATTACCATCACATCCCCCTGTGAGTGTACCCAGGAAATAAATGAAATAAATGAATGACCATATGCAAGGGTTGCTAATACATGAGATACCTTCTTTTGTTATCAACCTTAAGACTTATGATAAGCATAATTAAAAAAAGAGAAAAAAAAAAAAACAAAACAGGAAAGAAACAAACACCCAACACTGTTATTATTGTGGATAGTTTCTAAAAAAAAAAAAAAAAAAAGTGGCTCTATTGATCTATTGATATTCCTACAGTCCTTTTGATTGCTAGATGCAAACATTCAAACCTCTCTCTATGGACAGACAGACAGTAGGAGGGCACTCACAAACCAAAAAGTTTTCCTGAGCCAGAAAGCAAAGCTCATTGTCTAATTTCCTTTGGGATGGGGCTTGGTTTTTCTGTATGAGCGCGGTATCACACCTGTACGGGGAATTTACTCCATACGAGGAACCTGGGATCCTAGGGATAAAACATATGCCTTATGTCCTCCCGGAGGCCCTCAGTCTGCTGGGGAGACAGCCAGCCAGTGGGCTAGTGCTTTTTTACTCATTATTTTCCAATGTCCAGTACCTGTGCTAAGTGCTTTATATGCTTAGAGTTGATCCTCCAAACAACCCTTTGAACTTGGCCATCTTGACTTCAATTTGCAGATAAGAAAATTTATGTCTGGAGTGGTTACTCATGACTTGCTCAAGGTGAGCTAGGTAACAAGTGGTAGAGCCTTACCTGAGTTTTGGACTCTAGGCCAAACCACCCCTCATTCCTATGGCAGGAAAACAGGTCACTCCGCTGTGTGCTATGTGATGTACTAAGTGCTGTGGAAGCAATAATGACAAAAGACAGGGGAGAAAGACGGAGCCAGAGCAACTTTTCAAAGGAGGTGGCCTCTGCACCGAGTTTTGAAGGCTGAGGAGTTGGTCAGGTGAAAAACACCAGGAAAGGAGACACTGTGTGAGTGAGAGTGAGCAGCGTTTCAAGAAGAGAATGGCTGCCTGGCTGGTGTGCTCAGTGGTGGAGCATCGACCCATGAAGCAGGAGGTCATAGTTCAGTTCCCAGTCAGGGCACATGCCAGGATTGCAGGCTTGATCCCCAATAGGGGGCTTGCAGGACACAGTCAATCAATGATTCTCTCTCATCATTGATGTTCCTTCCTCTTTCTCCTCCCTTCCTCCCTCTGAAATCAGTAAAAATATACTTAAAAAAAAAAGAAGAGAATGGCTTCAAGGAAATATATGTAGCTCAGAAGAGCCCTGGGTTATCTGTGCCAGTAAAGGAACCACGTGGGAGAGATGATCTAAAATTCATGTCTCTTTGGCTTCTGTATGGATAATGTTTTTATTTATTTATATCCTGCCTTGTTCCACAAAGGTTTTGAGGTAAAATTCATTACGTGGTTTTTATGCAGTGACCTTTCTAATTAAGTTTTTCTCGGCACTGTCATGTTCGTCTTTGTATTCCCTGAGCCATATGCGGAGAGATGTGCATAAAAGTTGAGTTGAATTTACATACTTCGAGCACACTGCAAGTAGTTAGCAAGGGCAACTGGTCCCAGAAGCTTGGTGGGTGGCAAGAAAAGCTGGGCCAAACTTAAAATTGCTTAGACTGACTACCGTATTTCACTGAATATAAGATGCCATTGATGACAGGGCATGCTGTTACTTTATGGCTACTAAGGAAAAACAGAATGCTGCAAATTCAACTATAACAGAATGTTAGATGCCATCTGATTTCAGGTATGTTAACATAACAAAAATGTGTCTTTAAAGAAATGATATATGGTGATGCTACTACCCTCCCTCATAGTCAGAAATTCTGAAAAGTAGTGATAGTCTGGTTCAGTGAGAGAAAATGAGAAGTTTTACACCTTCTGATTGGCAATTTGTCGAACAATCCACACCCTAAAGATTCTGCAAGCACTTTGACCCAGCAACTGTACCTCTAGGAATTAAGCCGAAGGAAATAAACTTAAAGGTTCCTAAGGATGTCATCACAGAACTATATGCAGTCATAAAAAATGAAGAAATAACCTAAAACCTTCATTTTATAATATACATAGGGTGACCCCAAAATGTATACACATTTTAATAACTGATAGCTCAGTTTTGAAAATAAAATATATTTTAGCAAACACTGTCTTTATAATTATTCAAAGTGTGTGTATACATTTTGGGGGACACCCTATATATTATGTTAGAGTTATATAATATATTAAAATGATGATAGAGAAATATATATTTAAATGGAACAATATGTTATAATATATTAATCAGGTAATAAAGTATTTGCTATAGGGCAACATTACTCCTGTGAAATAAAAATACATTTATACTTCATATTTACATAGGAATAAAGTCTCAAATGATATATAGCTAAATGTTAACAAGGGTTGTCTGGGTGTAGAGAATTTAGTTCGTCTTTTTCTTTTCTCTATGTTCTAATTTTTCAAAACTTGGAAAAACCAAACACTAGTCAGATGGACTTTAAGATGCATGTGGATGATGGAAAATTAACTACCTTGACTTAGAATTTCATTTTTTTACAGAGTAGGTACCTGAATCTTTCCTGCTTCATAAATGGGCATGGCTGGGCTGGTTCCAACAGAGGGTCCAACTACCTGCAGGTGGTTCCAAATAAGTCTCAGGTTATAAGGTGTAGATAAGGCTGATTGATTTTTAATGGGAAATACAGCTTTATCATCTGAAATTTCCCCTGAAAAGTTGGTACCTAACATGGGAAAATAAATACCACAGATCCCACTATGCTGAAGGGTCTGGGAAACTCCACCTTTGAGGTATAACCTTAGTCTGAGGCGAAGTATGAGACCCTGAGCTCAGAGAAGGCAAATTCCAGGTCCTACAACTGGGACGGAGGACAATGGTCACAGTCAAGGGTGACCTCAGTTTTTACATTTACACGGCTAAATGGTAGGTTCTTGGAATCGGCCTCTAAGCACCACACCTGCTACAAATCCACTTTTTTGCAAGTTATATAATTCTTCTTAGATAAAGTCATTTTCTATTAGATATAGTTTGGTAGCCTAAATCCCACTTTCAGGGTGAAGTCCAACCTTTTGACTGTATCTATTTATGAAGTGATCTGGTTCTCCCAGAGTTCACAGGAGACAGTGTTTGTGTGACTAATCATAGAATTCCTGCTCGAATAGGCAAGACTGTCACGATGCATTCGACTTGCATATTTTATCCCCAACCACATGAGTTGCCTTTTGATATATTTTTTTCAATCTAGCGGTATGTTTATTTATAGCTTGCTTAAAAAAAATAAGCCGTCCTTCATGCTTTTCAACATTATGTATCTCACTCACCCATAATTTAAAACTCAGTTCATATAAAAGTTTTATTTTGCAATCAATTTCCATTTACTTGTTTATAGACTTAGGTTTGTCATTCCATTTGTCAGCTCTGCAAGGTTTGATCCTTTTGCAATATATTTATCAATCACCCGTCTTCCTTTTATATAATATTGGACAGTTATAATCTAAAAAGGTAAAACATAGATTTCAAGTGACATGGAAACCTAGGTTAAGGGGAGGGGGGATGGTATTTGGGGATCGTTTGGGTACTCTAACTGGCATTCACTGTTTGTATTTCTTGCATTACTTTTCTCTTCTGGATAAAAGGACCATTGCTTCTTTGGGAAAACAATCTTTCCACTTCATGTTATCTTAATGGGGTTCCCAATCCCCATGCCTTGCCTTCCTGGCTGCAGCTCTAGTCCTGCTAATCAGCGTACCTCATCCACCTGGCCAGGATAATTGACTTAGGTATGGACACCTAATCCAAACCCAACAATCAGAGAACTTTCTGGAATTATTTCTCGATGGACACTAAAAAAGGAGCATTTTTATCTTCTTTTACATCTTGGATTGAGAGCCATGGCAACATAAGTCTGGAACTAAACCCCACTTGTTCAGGCCATGTGGGAGAAACTCATTAGCAGGAGGGAAAATAAGGCCACCATCCAAGGAGAACCAGAGCTGAAAAGGAGCACAGTGACAGGCAGACACATTTAATGATGAGTCTTTAGAAACAGGATGTCACCTCCACCCTTTGATTTCTCAACAAAATCTTTTCTTTTTTTTTTTGGCATGAGCTTGTTGGAGTTATGTTGCCAACATTTCCAACTGCCCAAATTCTTAACTGATCCTCTGATTACCTTCCAAATCACACTAGGTACATACATATGCTCTCTATGCATGTAGAATTGGCTTTACCCAGTTGACTTCTCTATCATAAGAGAATCCAAATAGGCATCATTTTCTTAAACTAGCATTAGAGCATGGTTGCACTAAAAGAAATATGAGTGACAACAGCCCAGTGCTATATTTTCCATAAGCTGTGGTCTGACCATAGATATGTGCCTTGTCCATTGATTCCCTGGCCCTCTTCAGACTTCAGTCCTGAACTGACACATTTTCCCAATCCTGATGTAATTCCTTGTAAAGACCCAGCACAACTCAGAAGACATGGGTTTCCTGGATTGTGACTTCTTGGTTCTCAAGATTATCGAAGACCATTTAGAAAAAAAAGATTAAGAGGCTTCATAAGATGCGGTGAGATTTTGCAGACATCCAGGCTGACTTTAGAAGGCAGCTGGAAAACAGGACACTCCTCCACCCACCCTCTCCTTTCCCAAACAAATGCCATATGTCTGTTCACGATGCATTCTGGCTCACTGCTTTGTGGTTGACCTTCGATACTGAAAAGATGCCAAAACACTTGGGACCTAGTTTTCCTTTCAGCTCATTGTTACAGTCATATTTAATATGGTTGAGGGGAAAATGAACATTATGATAAGCAGGCCTACAGTTTTTAAAGCAGTCCATCAGTGAGATAGCTCTCTAGTTAATTCAGGATATTTATAATGTTCACTGAAGATGGAGCCTTTTGGGGGCCTTGGAAAATGATGTTGCTGTTATCTGGGGGTTGGGGAGGGAGCTGTTCAGAATCACTTCAGTATTTGTATCATCTTATAACATCTAAGAAGTAGAACAATTTCACTTCCTTTTTCTAAGTACCATGAATTCAATTCCAGATTAGTATGTTGGATGCAGAACTGTTGACAGCGGGTTTGCTGTTCCATGTGTGGCATGGTAGAATGATGAATCTTCTTACTGCATTCATAGAATAAGAAGTTGAAATGGCTTTCCTATTGTTTCCTAGGGCTGCTAGGCAAGTACCACAAAGTAGGTGGCTTAAAACAACAGAAATCTATTGCCTTGTAGTTCTGGTCGCTAGGTGTCTGAAAGCAAGATGTCAGCAGGACCATGCTCCCTCTGAACCTAAGGGGAGGATCTTTCTTTGACTCTTCTAATTTCTGGTGTTTCTGACAATACTTGACAGTCCTTGACATGTAGGTATATCCCCCAGTCTCTGCCTTTGTGGTCAGATGGCTGCCTTCTTCCCGCATGTCTCTCCTCTGCTTACAAAGACATCAGGCATTGGAGTTGGGACCACTCTAATTCACTATGACCTCATTTTCATGTGATTATATCTGCAAAGATCCTATTTCCAAATAAAGGCACATTCTGAGGTGCTGTGTGTTAGGACTTCAAAATATCTTTTGGGGGAACACAATTCAACTCACCACAGTTGTATTGTTCCTGTTTATAATACTAATACATACTTGTTGTAACATAGTAAAATTATTAAAATAAGTATAGAGATTGTTAACAATTTGGTGAACATATTTTCAAATATTCCTCATACAAACCAAATGGTTTCTTTCTTTACTACCAGAAGAAGTCAAGTTGAAAGACAGAGTTAAAGATGTCTGTAGGTTTATGCAAATTATAATAAATGATGTGATATACCTTCCCCCCTTCTTTTTTGGGGTCCCACTTGTGCAACTACCTCTTTGGGATAAATGCTTATGAATAAAATGTCTGGATATAATGAAAATATATATATTTTTATTCATATCACCAAATTATCCTTCAGAAATATGAGCCAACTTTTACCAATGATGCATGAGGATTCTGGTTTCTCCCTCCTATTTTGCCCTGTTGATTACAAGTATTATGAGTATGTACATTTAAAATTTTAAATTTATGACTATTATAAATATGCCCTTCTTTATGGAAGTCTAATCTATGGCTCTTCTTTCTTTTTGGGTAACAAAATGAGTCCATAATTTTATCTAGTATTTTCATAATTTGATTTTTTAATCTTTACATCTTTGACCAATCTAGTGGTGTTGTTTTTGGGGTGTGTGTGTGTATGTATGTGTGTGTGTGTTGGGGAGTTGTAATCCAGAAATTCCATTAGAGTTGCCATTTCATTTCTTTGTTTTGATTTTTAATTCAGTCTAAAAATGTGTATTGCTTAAGGATGTCAGTGGAGAAATTCAGCGTGTTTCCTGTCCCCCTTTCCAAGGGATCAGGTTTATTTAATAAAAGACACTAATTCACCGAAAAATGCATTTTCAAAAAGCAATCAGGACATAATGTCAAGCACATAGTAATAAGCAGTACTTTTAGCCTCAATACTCACAGTTAATTGAATTTCTCAGCACTCTTGCTATAAATATCCCCTTTCTCTCCTACTGAAAATAGCTTATGAGATTGTAAGACTAGATGACACTCTAGGGTTAATATTTCATCCATTCTAATTTGTTTTCCTTAAGTTGCAATATTGGCAAACTTGGGTCTTTTAAATTACTATTAATTCAAATTACTTGCAAATCATCTCCCAACTATCCATAACGGGCTGGAGGTTAACCCCCCTGGTTCAGAGAAGCACTGAACATTTTTGATGGCAAAAAAGCTACCATTCAGAGGGAAGTATGTTGTTCCCCAGAGAAAATCTGTAGGAACCCATATGAGAGGTCCCAAATCAAGGTTACCCATACAGTGTCTTCAGATAAAGTAAGACAACATCTCTGAGTCTTTCTTTCTCTTTCTCTGGACACTCTCGCGGATTCATCATTGGCCCTTTACTGTTAACTGACCATTGGGCTGGCAGGTGACTCTGTTCAATCTTTCAAGGAGAGGCAGCCCCAATACCTTGTCTCAGACGGACAGCATTTTGTCAGTGACTTGCTATTTAGCTGCATAGGTCAGCCTTACCTCTTTAAATGAGTAAATGAGTACAAATTAAAGTCTTAGTCTCAGAATGTAACATCAATGGTATTTTCACTACAAGTAGTTTCATAATGGTCTCATTGCTGCTCCTTAGCACAACACTGAGATGTTTAGATTGCAGGATTGCTCCTATGTATATTCTTTGAAAACAGGTACCCAGGTAACCATAGCAATGGTGTCTCCAGGCAGGAAGGGAGTGGGGTGGGAAACTATTTCATTAATTGAAGGAAAGAGATTGAAAAGAGGTTTTCAAGCTGTAGATCAGAGACACACATACAGAGAGGAAGAAAAGAGATTTCACAATCTTATTTTCCTTATTAAATTAGGCAACTCAGAGAAACTTCAAAGTATTAGGAGGATTTAAAGAAATAATAAGGTGAAATAAAGGAGCTTTCTTAGCCTTTCCATGTTATTACAATGATTGCCCTGCAATAGATTTTATTTAGTTGTGTTTTTATATAGTTGGATTGAACCTCAATGTATCTCCTGAGAAAGCAGAATTGTGTACTGTGATTGAAGATGAAAAAAAGGAAGAATAGTCACGTAGGCAAAAAAGCTATGTAGGTAGAATAGGAGTTCTATTTATTTCAAGTTGATAGCACCCGAATAAGCTAATTTTATCAGCAAAACTCATTTTCAATTATACTTTTCTGCCCTCCCCCCACCCTTGGTAGTCTTAAAAATTTATTTGAAGGGTAAAGAAATATTGTGGAGGAAAGGGGGCATTTGGACTGATATAAAGAAAAAACCGATTGTCTCTCAGAGGAGCCTAATGTTTTGCTTTCCTTTAAAAGGTGCTGCAAATTAGTGATCAGATCCGTTTCTGTTATTTAACCAAATGTGCCTGTGTATAACTGGCTGCTTCGACTGTCTGACAGAAATGTTCTAACAGGCAACATAGGATTCGTAAAAACCCAATTACCCAGATAGACAACCTGACTTCTAATATACATCGATCATAGTTTGCAGAATTTCTTTTCAAATTAGGCCAACATACAGCATGTGAGCGACCTTGTTGATCTCTCTAAGGCCGGCTGGATGCCCACTTCGGTGCTCCCCACATGCCATATCATCTAATTAATTCAGGAAGGAAAGCAGCCAGAAAACATTCACTGTCACCATTACCACCAGGGAAACAAGGACTTGGCTATTCTTTTAGGGTCTGTTCCTCAAAGGGTAAATCCATTTTCATCAATCCCTGGGAATTTTATTTACAGAATTGTAGAAAGCAACCTAAAACTGGGTAGCTAATTATTAACTAAATGGATTTGATTGTAAAACAAACATTTCTTTTTTTTCTGCCAAACAGATTTCTATCTTGGAAAGCAACTAATCCCCAGAATTAGGCCAGAATTCATGGTCTGAATGACAATAGCTTTTTGGGTACATCTAAGTCCAATGCATTGAGGACCTTGCTCCCCATTGCAACCAAAAGGCTTTTAGTTACAAGGAACTGAAGTTGTGCAGCTGCAGCTGCTGTTTTTCAAGGGCTGTGTTTCCAGGTTGCACCCATTGGAAAAAAACAGTTGGAAATAAAATTTTGTTTTCCTGAAGGTTTTGAAGATAGTGGGGCAGGCATTTTCAGCCTTGTCATCATGGATAACATGGTATAATGTTATGCACACATGAGTCTCCTTTTAGGAGGCAGAAAATCATGCATGGAAATCTAATTTGAGAAAGAATATTGCTGATAGAATGGAAGAAGAACCATTGTTTCCAGTAGGAGCTCAGGGATAGAAAGGGCAGTGACACAAACTGGTGTCAGATCTTTTAAATGACAAGGTGCTACGATGGACCCCTGCCACATGGCCAGCACGTCATCAGCTGCTGGGATCTCTTCCCATACAAAGACAAGTACTGCTGGGCCTGTGCAGTGGCTGGAGGTTGACCAGAAGGCCGAGTGGGATTTCTTACATTTGTGTTGTTAATTCTAATCCATTATTTAGTTTTTGAGGCAATCTAGTTCTTGTCATTTGGATTCTATGAAATGATTCATCCAAAACCTCTTTATTCTTCTCCTACACTATAGCCACTTAAGCAACAGCCTTATACAAAAGGGCATACAATTAGCAAATAGCTAAGATAGCACAACTCCCCCAGTACAAACTTTAGCATTCAACTTGGAGGCGGTACCAGATGCAGAGAGACAAGTCCTTTCTTTAATTCCTTCAAGAAGGGGCTTTGGATTCTTTTGCATGGAGTGTAACACAACACCAGCAAAAGCAAACACTCGCATGCTAAGTGGTGCTTGAATTCATGTGGCAATTGGTTCCTCCTTTCCTAGTTTCAGGGTGTAAGCTAGGATACCCCATTCAAAGTTGTCCCTTCAAAAGACAATGTGATCGATGGTTTTCCTTTCTGAGCCCCATGTCTGTTGCTTAGTCTTAGCATCTTAGATGACTGTGGGTCTGTTAACATTAACTAGAATGATAAGTGGTGAGTATTTTTGTTATCCAAAATCACACAAGAACTGCCAGGCCAAGAGATTACAATTTGTCACTGAATGTGGATGTATGGAGGATTGTATGTAGAATATATAAAACCTTCTCTACATCTGATTTGCATTGCAAATGGGAAGTTAACCAGCTGTCTTAAGGAAATAGCATTAATAAAACATGGCTTCACTACTGTAAATGCTCCATTCATGCCAGAGGAGGCCAAGGCTATTACAGAAGGATTGTTTCCATCTAAACAGTCCCCATCTCAGGCACTTCCCCTCAAGAGTGGCTGCCAATAGGATGGGGGGTGTTTCAGGCAGTTTTGGCAAATAGCAGAAAAAGGCTGAGAAGAGGCTTTCTCTAGAAATCCAAAGCCTGGTTCAGAATCCCACATTTTGTTCTGTGTTGCACATCCTTGCAACAGGAGAGATAGAAACCTGCTCTTCAACTCCACCTGAGTCCCAAAGAACAAACCAGAGCTCTCTGCATGGCCAGTGACCAGACAAAACTCATTGCTTGAGGCTGAGAAAAATACTCTGTGATATGATGCAAAAGAGCCTTAGTTGGTTTACAGACAACATTCAAGACTTCTGAAGATCTGAAATGTTACCCTCCTGGACATTTGTTGTATTTCCACCCAGCATTGACTCTCTGTTCTGTGACAGCAACGCCCCAATTCTATTTGGGGGCATATCTCTTCTCCATTCTCTGCCCATGTGCTCTGTGACTACTTCCTGACTTTCAAAAGCAGAGCATGTGACTAAAGCTATATCAATCTGTGCATTCCACCCTCTAGTGACTGGGTCAGGGCCAGCAGGGACCCGCATGGTCAATGGGGCTCAATGAAATTCATTTCTGTGGGGTTTCTGGAACTGTTGGAGAGATGGACTCTCAGTTGCTGAGCTTAGTGTTTGGAGCATGAGTTGATTGCATCTTGGAGCTGCAGCCAGGGAAGGGAGCTAACAGCCAAGAAGTAAAGTTGAGAGATCAGGAGAAAGAAAGACACTAGATGCCTACGAACATGGTTTGAGGCCTTATACCCCATGCCCAAGGCCAGCCCTATCCTGCTACTCTGTTTAAGGGGATAATACATTCCCTTGTTGCTATGTCAGTTTGGATGGGACTTTCTGTGAGAGCCCTAATGGCTATGCACATCTTTCCTGTTTTACCTCCCACCACTGCAGTTGTCCATCTAACTACCATGTCCTTCTTTGGAGCCATCATAAGTACACTCAGCTTATCCACATATACCTTTGGCCATGTGTCCTTAGGAGTACTCTATGGATTGCACCAGCAGCAGAGATGTATGTACTTCTATAGGAGTTAGGCCTGTGTCTCACTCCAAGAGAGGCCAGGTCTCTTGCTTGAAGATATGTCAAAGGAGGGTGGCCAAAGTTATAATATATTTCAGAGGTTTACATTTAATAAATAAATGCTTTTAGTGTAAGACAGGCCACTACATAGGTGTGCCATGTATGACATAATTAACAGATTTAACAAACAGTTAAATCTCAGTGCCAAAATATTTAGGGAGTATGGATACAGCATTAAAGGATGTGAGTGTTGTCATCTTTCAATCCTGGACAGTAGCTCTGTGATCATATACAACCTCATGTGGAGATAAGGCCGCTCATTGAAATTTGAGATGCCTCATGATCGTGAGGCCCAAGTGAATGACTCGTCTATCTGAGCTTGGCAGTTGTTCAGATTTACTTCTGGGGATGGAGTCCAGATTCAAATACAATATGGTATTTGGGAGCGGGACTCTGGAATCACTATGCGTTTAAAGCGCCCAGGTAACTTAATACAGCTGGTCCACTTGGTGCTTGAGCATCACCAAAACGTATTATCTTTAGCAATTTTCTAATTTAGAAGTTCTAGAAATAAAACTCTGCCTACCTGAATAAACTAAAAATAGTATCATCATGATATTCATTATCTTCCCAGGGGAGGAAGGGAATACTAGTAACTCTCTTTTTTCCTATTCTGCCCTTTGATTTTATTTTTTTCCTACTCTTGTGTGTCTATATTTTCTATAATAATCATTTTTTTTATATATAAACCAGGTAAACCACACCATAAGGTTTGGTTTTCCCTCCTTTCATTCCTGTGACTGGTAACAGCTCTTCATCATTGTCTTAGCGAGACTGTTGGTCAAGATACCTCACATGTGGTCCGAGCTAAGATAATCAGGTTTTCTCTCTTAAGAATGTGGACCTTGAGCTGAGCAATGCAAGTACAGAAAAAAGTAACCAGGGTCAGGCTGATTCATTCTGAATAGCTTCCAAATGACACAGTCAGTTAAATACCTACATACTCTGAGTTGCCCAGGCTCCTGCCCTTTCTCAGCTAGACTTGGAATTTGCTGAACTACTCACGTTCTGCCAACAATTTCCTATTTTGCTAAAGTGAGCCCAAGTTGGTTTCTGTTGCTTTCATCTGAAGGTCTCTATAAGGTACAATGTCACGAGCAGCCCTGTCCTCTGGACTGGTGGTAGAGGATAGCCAGGGTGGAGGGAGAGTGTGCGAGTGACTATTATGTGACTAACCATGGCTGTTATGTGTGTGAGTAACAATCTTTAGCAACAGACTGACCTGGAGACAATGTTAGCAAGTGAATTGGTCCCAGCAGATAACAGTGAGAGGAATGGGAGCTATAAACACAGGATAGAGGTACAGCTGCAAAAATAAAAAAAAGCCCATACCTGAAGTTAACAGATGAAATTTATAAAAAATTAAACACTATTTAGAAGCTCTGGCATCACAAGCCAAAAGCCAAGTTACATGCCTTCCCACTTGAGACAGATCTCTGAGTTATAACTTAGAAAATACAATAAGAAATGTTCATGAATCCACATCTGAGGAGAACTATTGATTATGAATAAATAAGCAATATGGCTTCTGATAAAGTATTTACTTCCTCCATTTACTTGACCTATTGCTGTTTCATTAAAACTACATACACATAGCATAGCTAGATGGCTCAGTTGGTTGGAATGTCGTCCTGAACACCAAATGGTTGCAGGTTCTATTCCCAATTAGGGCACATACCTAGGTTGCAAGTTTGAGCTCTTGTTGAGGCAGGTATGGGAGGTAATTGACTGATGTTTCTCTCTCATATTGATGTTCTTTTCTCTCTCTTCCTTTCTCTAAAAATAATAAAACAAAATACACACACAAAACATATCCTCAGGTGAGGATTAAAAAATACATGCACACACATTTACACAGACATATTTATATTTGCAAGTTACAATAGGTCTGAAATACAATACTATAAGTCATTTGCAAAGCTGTTACCAAGGCATTCTGGGTATAGTTTTAACATCCAGGGAACAATGGAAACAGCCAGCTGCAAAACGGGAGCTCAGATGAGCTGCCACATATTATGGTGGAACAAGAATTGTACTTTGAACTGAGGGGGACTTCACATCGATGGGGAAAAGCAAAAATGAATTCAGAGAGGTTAATTCAGTTGGTGAAATACTTGCCATTTAAGAGATACAAAACTGAATTTGATGACTTGCCGGAGGAAATGAACTCCAGCTAGTGAAGTGGTGAACATAGTATAATGACCACCATTTATGGAGTACTTAGTCTCTGTTAAACATTGTACTGAGCCCTTTAGTAAATACTAACTCCATTGTTTCTACAATAAACTAGAGGTAATTATTATTCCATTAACTCTTAAAAACAGGCTTATATGACAACAGTTCCTGAGAGTGTGTCCAATGACAAACCCCTATGTAAAATGCAAACATGTAGAAACTTTTGTCTTTAATCCTCACCCAAGGATATGTTTCTAATGATTCTAGAGGGAGAAGGAGGGAGAGAGAGAGAAAAAAAATTGATGTGAGAAACATCGATCAACTACCTCTCATGCACCCTGACAGGGGATCAAACCCACAGCCTAGGTATGTGCCCTAACCTGGAGTCGAACCTGCAACCTTTTGGTGTACAGGACAATGCTCCAAGCAACTGAGTGACTTGGCTGGGGCAAGTGTGGGGATTTTAACAAGAACACTCAGAGTCAGAAAATAGGTAGAGATGAGTTCCGAGAGAATTGCAGAAGCTCTGATAAATAGCATCAACGAGCTTGCTCAGCTACTAGAGGATAATTTCAGTGTTTTAAAATCAGGAGTGAGTGCTCTACTAGCTGGTATCTCTGTGTTAACTAGGGTGTGTGTATGTGGGTAATTTTCTTTTCCCTAAAATGCCATGCTACCTCAGCATGTCCTGAAGAGAAAAGGTAATGTCATTCACTTTTAACCAGAGAGATTTTGTTTTTGACTTGGGAGCTAAATGGTATCAATTTCTCTCCCCTCTCTGAATACCTCACTCTTTCTGGAAGGTATTATCTTGGTCTTAATTCTCCAGGAACCCGAGTGGATAAGAACACCTCAGTAATGTGGAATGATAAATGCTGGAATGAATTTGGCATTTTCAGATAGCAGATGAGTTAGACCTCTGGCAATCTCATGAGTTGAGAATAGAGTCCAGACCTGCAGAGAAACCCAAGCGTCAAGTGCATCCGTGTAAACACATGTTGAGGGAATGGTGGCAATTGAGCTACTGTGTGTTTCCTTCACTCAGCTCTCACCCAAGGAGGCTTGTTTCCTCAACAGTAAAATAAACCAAGTTCATTGCCACAGAGTGGTGTTTCCCAGACTTCGCTGACCATCAGAATCAAAAGAGCCACCATTTCTTCGATTGCTTGCTATATGCAAAGAACCATGATAAATGTCTTATCTTCCCAAAAAACCTGCCAAGTAGGCATCATTTCTCTTGTTCATTGATGAGGTAACAGACCCGGTCAGGCTGGATTGTTGGGCTGTACCACATCTAGAAAGAGGCAAAATCATAATTGAAACCTAAGCAGTCTTCCCCAAGAGCTCCTACTCTTACTCATTATACTAAAATATAACACACCAGTGGCTGGAGCCTGGGAATCAGAGTAATTAAAAGCTCCCAGGTGATTTATGCATCCAGCTAAATACCAGTCAAAGCAGCCACTAGAAAGTCTATACTGTGCATATAAATCATCAAGGGCAGCGATTTTCAAGCTTATCATCTCATGGCAACATAAACTAACCACTAAAATTCTGCAGCACAGATATCTTTTTTGCCGATGTTACCAGAAAAATAGGTATAATTTGGATCCATTCACACTGGACAGCTATTGTGTTGGCTGCTGTCATTTTTAAAAAATTTGACAATCTAAGGGAAAAGAAGTCAGTGCCCCTGACGACATAGTTGGGTGTTGCATGTCTTTAAAATCCTTGTGGCACACCGGGTGAAAATCTGTGACCTAGGATTGGGTTAAATAGTGGAGACTGATTCATTAGGTCTGGGTGTGGACCTGCGTGCCTGCATTTCTAACAAGGGCCAGAGGATGCCAAGGCGGCTGGTCCTGGACCACATTGTGAGTAGCAAGTCCGTAGAGCACAGCACTCGGTTATACAGCATAGCACTCAGTTATACAATGTTTTCAATTGTTCTCTAATCAATCACGAGTCCTTGTATCCCCAGACAAATTGTAAGCACCTTAAGTAGCTTGTAACTAGACCTGTAGAAGTAAAGCCATTCAATGAGAGCTTGTTAAGTAATTCTTCAGAGAAGTCTTCTCTTTTCAACTCAACACAAGATGAAATGGAGCAAAGAAACCTGTTCCCAGAGGGGAGGCACCTTCGTTTACGTCTGCATGGAAGAGGTGACAATAGTTACCCTTCCAAGGAGTCCTGGAAAAATGGACTCTAAAGAGACAACCACAAAGTCTTTAGAACTCAGAACAAAGGGGAATTACATGTGTTCTTCAGGACTTACCAAATGATTTAACTCAAATAAAACAGATTCTCTGGCATTGAAAATTCCATATATTGGTTGTTCCGAATTTTCGATATTAGTTTTTACAAGGTCCTTGCACAAATTCATCATCTAACGCAGTGAACGGAAAAGCTCTGCCTGAATTCTTGACTGTGCTCTTCATGTTCCTATCTGATCTGCAACTATGTGGAGCTGTCATCACAGAAAACTAATAGCCCTGGTCACTCCCCAAAGAGCTTGCTCATGATTTTATCAACCTTTATTTGACCAAAGATTAGTCTTTTGATCTTGGAAACAAAAATATGTCTAACTCAGTCAGCCAGCTTTTAAAATAACTCAGGATATTGTCATCATGTTTTTTTTTTTCTTTGATAACTACTTCAAACTCGGAGTGGTTTCCATTCCTCTCATTAACCCACTGCATCACACACACACACACACACACACACACACACACACACACACACACCAGTTCATAGACTTTAGAGTTAACCAATTTCCAGAAGACAATGTAGATATGTATGTAAATATCCTAGAGCGGTGATGACCAAAGGGGAGAGACAGGGGGAGGTGGAAGAGGGTGAAGGAGGGATAAATGGTGATGGAAGGAGTCTTGACTTGGGGTGGTGAACACACAATACAATATACAGGTGATATATTATAAAATTATACCCTTGAAATCTATATAATTTTATTAACCAATGTCACCCAATACATTCAATAAAAAATTAAAACACAAAACAAAACATTTCTTATTGGTGAAATATGAATAGCCAAGGATTTCAAGTGGAACACATGCCCGATAGCTCAAGGCTGGCAGGAAAGATGTGTCTTGCTGTCTAGAGAAGTGAGCTTTGACATTGAGAGGACTTGAGCTGCCCAGGTAAGTCTTATTTAGAAACACAGTTTTCCAGATTCCTAGCCCAGCCATTCTGATTCCAGAGATGAGGAGTCAGACTCTGGGATTTGCATTTTCATAAGCAACCCAGGTGGTCTTGCTCTAGAAGCTATCAGTTTAGAATGGGAGTCAGTCATGTAAACAAATCATTGCAACCCAACACAATAAATCCAGTGACAGGATGAGTACCATGCACAGCGCTAGTAGCGAGGAGGGCAGGATGTTAGGGATGGCTTTTTTCAAAGAGGGTAAGTAAGTGGAGTCTTGAGATAAAAGTATGAGTGTAGCAGATGCTGGTAGATGGGCTATAAGCAAACACATCTTCTGAGGTAGGATTGGTAAAGATAAAGTTAGGGGGCAGAGGGAGAAGGTAGAGGCAGCTGACATATAACCTTGTGTAGTTTATATGCTACTCAACCTTGGGGGCACCAATCACATTATAGTCATCATAAGCTTGTGTATTTATTGCAAAGTGTCTGATATATGGCAACAAAATATCTTGAAGAAAGGGTGTTTTTTTTTATTTGTGCAAAAACTAGTGTGCTAGTGGTGGGGGAAATGCAAGGACTATATTCCTTGTTTATTAGTTTTCACTCTAAAGATGTACATATCCCTGGATAAGGAACACAGGAAATCCTGGAGGAAAAGCTACAATCACACCCTATGGTATTGACTGCATGTCCAAGTTTACACACCTGCTCAGAATATAAAGGGAACTTCAGAGAGGGGGAAAGTGTCAATAATTGCAGGGGTGGGAGAAGTTAAGCTAGGGGATGGTCATCAAACATCTTAATATTTTTCTTTCTCCAAATGTTGGTGTAAAGACATTAATCAAACAATCAATATCCAGAGGTCCTCAGCTAGGACACCAAGTAACCATTAGCTACAGATCTCCTGGGGCCTCATTCTTTCAAACTCCAGACACCATCTATAAAGATATAAAGAACACACCTTCTATCTCCCATGAAAACCCTCAAGTTGCACTGTCACTAGCCCTCACCTGTGTCTTTTCCAGCCCTTCACTCTGTGGAACTGAGTCTTCATATTCATCCCTAGAACTTCAATACCAGAGCTATTTCATTCCATTTTTGAAGAGAATACCACTAGTTGATTTACCCATATGAGTACTTCCCAAGTATGACATGTTTTCCTTCTAAGGAGAGATGAGGTATCTATAGTTGCCTGAACTTACTTCGTAACTATGAAAAATAACCATCTCCCTTAATAACTATTAAAAATAACATTTCTTCATCACTTTCCATGCGTCCACTAATTGTCCTAATCTTTATATTCAAGATTCTCATTTAATACTCGCAAGAATTCCGTGATGCAGCTCTCACTAAACCCCATTTAGAAAAGAGAACACCATGGTCCAGAGAGGCCAATGAACTTATCCTGAATCACACAGTTAATAAATAGCAGAGCCAGGATACAAGCTCAGCATTGTCTGATTCCATAGGGCACAGTATTAATCAGTACATAATACTGCCCCTGTCCCCTTTGCTTCAAATAATGAGCTATATCATCACCATCACCATGGCAGCTAACCTTTTATGAATTAAGCTCTTTATAAGTACTGGCTTATTATTTAAACCTCATAATAACCTTTTGTGGTGGGTGCTATTACCCCTATTTCAGAGATCAGAAAACCAATGTACAAGATCATCTAATTAGTAAGTGGTTGGAGGTGAGACCCAAATTATTCATAATAGCTGTTGGAATATTGTTTTAAACTGCCCCCAACTTTGCATTTTGTTCTTACATAGCAGTCTTAATGCAGTTAATCCTAACATTTGCAACATGTTCTAACAAACACCTAGAAAATATACTAAGATATTCAGGTTTGCATAAGATCTTTGCCTTCAATATAATCCTGGGAAACTAATTAAAATTTTGTAGCAAATAGTCCAAATCTGCCTACCTAACATGACTTGTTGGCATTAATTTTTTTAGTGATTGAGAGATGTTTTCTGAGTGCCTGAAGTTCCTGGGACTGAAAAATCAAAGTGGGCTGGGACATGATTGCTGAATCCAAGAAGCTTAGTTTGGTCGAGATGACTCAAAAGGAAACCAATGATTGCAGTATGGGGTGTCAAGTGCTGTGACAGAGAGGGAACTCCATGAGAACAGGCTTTCTGCCTTATTCTGCTCTTCTCTACTCAGCTCCTGGCCCAGCGTGTGGCAGAGAGTGAGAACACGCATGCGTGTGTGAATGAGCAGATGTAGTGTTGAGACCATGAGGTGTGGGAGGGGCTATGTCAGCTGGTGATGGGGCAGAGAGGACAACAGACTGGCTTCTGGGTCCTCGAAGGTGGTACTTGAACTGGATTATTGAAAATTGAAGAATTAGTAGGAGTGAGCCCTGCAAGGGAAGGGGATGTGGAGAAAGGGAGTAGAGGAACAGACAAATGGACAAGAGCACTGTGAGTGAGTTGTGATGCTGATGATGGGCCTATCAAAGGCTTCCCAGGTCTGGCTGGGAGACACACAGAAATGTTAAGTAGCTGACATACTGAGGAAGAACCAGGAAGACGAGAAGCAGAGGGTAAAGGCAACAATGAGAGAGAGAGCTCAAGAGGTCAGCTGGAGCCAGATGGTGCTTCTCCAGCTGAGGATTTTCAGCCTGAGCCTGAAAGCCATGGAGGAGCCATTGACAGGTTTTATGCAGGAAAATGTCACGATCCATTTTCGCTGACTGTAAACGTTTTTCCTAACTCTCCATAGGAATGGCTTTGTGAGATAATGCTACAGACTGTGTGTCAGGACTTAGCGAACCGTGGTTGTCACCTCCAGCGCAGTTCTAGACCGGATTGACTCTATATCTCCCGTCTTAGGTTCCCTTCTACTACAGAGGGCATTGCATCTATCAGGTCTTGTCTCCTGCCATACCTGCAGAAGCTACTTGGAGAAAAGACAAGCACGTGCTCTTTTAAATGAAAATCACCCAGACTCTGAGCAGAGCAGGAGAGGAATAGTAATTAGAATGGAAAGCTTCCAGACCTAAATGGAAATGGACCAGGTAGAATAGACAAATTTAAACAAATTAGACTCTGAGCTCAGGTCAACATCTTTCAAGCAGGGCATCAGCCCTAAATCCCAGGCAACAGCTTTTCACATGTTTGAGGAAGATAAGCAGTAACTTTCTTAAGTAAAATGACAGGTTTTGTTTCTAGCATGTAGACACTGCAAGCCCTTTTGTGTCGTGTGTGGTATCCCCCAGGACACATGCCACGCATTATTCTGTTATTATTTCTGCCTTATTTGCTATTATCTTATTATAAAAGCAATTTATGCTCATTGTAAAGATTCCAACAACATAGAAAAGTAGCTTTAAGTAAAAATCATTCTTCATGTCATCAACCAGAGTCAGCCGGGCACAGCATTTTGGTGCAACACTGGCCCTGGCTTTCGTCCTATGAGTAATGGTGTTATTGTTGTTATTTTCTTACTGATGTCTTTTAAAAGAATATTATTTGTACAATTTGCTTTTTTTCTTCTTAAGATGCTGCGAACCTGTATTTACATCACGATTTCCAATGCCTGCAGAGTATTCAGTTACTTGAATGTCCTATAATTTTGTCAATCTTCTCTTTATAGACACTTGCATTATTCATAATAACAAACAAAAAGCTTAGGGAGAGGGCCTATGACGAACAACCATGTAGCAAAATCTTCTTGCGTTTGGGCTTCTATGATTATTTACTTAAAATAAAGTTCAAGAACTGGAATTGTGGAGCTAAATGGTATGTCTAAAACTTAGGCTGTGTATTGCCAAACTGCCCTTTGAGAAAGGTGGTATCAGGTACAGCCTCAACAAAAGTGCCTATTTTACTCCATCTTTAACAATTTTAGGTATTTTCATTGGTTCTAACCTTTGCCTATCTGATAGGTGAAACTTGGCATCACATTTCAATGTAAATTTCAGTGTTATTTAAATTTTATATTTCATTGAATACCTTTATATATGATTATTAGGCAATTATTATTTTTATGAAGTGTATTTTCTTGTCTTTTGCTTCTATTTCTGTTTGTTAATGCCTTTTATGTATTGAGTATTAACCCAATGGAAACCCACTTTTTTTAATATATTTTATTGATTTTTTACAGAGAGGAAGGGAGAGAGATAGAGAGTTAGAAACATCGATGAGAGAGAAACATCGATCAGCTGCCTCCTGCACATCTCCTACTGGGGATATGCCCGCAACCCAGGTACATGCCCTTGACCGGAATCGAACCTGGGACCTTTCAGTCCGCAGGCCAACGCTCTATCCACTGAGCCAAACCGGTTTCGGCGGAAACCCACTTTATAGACAGAAAATTATCATTTGGTCCAGTCACCTACAGATAGCTTCCAACTTAAACCCTGCCCAGTATCAGTTCTAAGACATTTAAACCTTAGCAATCCTCAGCCAGGAAGATAGTCCCTCGGAGAGGAGCTCTTTTCAAAGGAAATGAAACATCAGCCAAAGGGGACTTCCTGTGGTGGCCCAATTAGTACAATGATCTGGTCTGTGACCCACTTTAGCTTCGGCAATTTCTGATCATTGACAGTGTGTGTCCCTTGAGCACCGAGTGAATTACGGAGTCACCATCTGAGGTGTTTCTGAGAGAAAGAAGTTTGGCAGAAGTTTACTCAGCTAACTTGAGATTCACTTGCTTAGATAGCCTATCTCCTTTCTCAAGGAGAAAGAAAAGGGGTAAGAGCCCCACCCTGCCACACCCCCATAGCCTCATTCCAGGTCTTTTGAACCTGGTCCTATGAATCTGCACATGGTGAATGCTCTTATTTTTTTATTTTTTTTATTGAATTTATTGGGGTGACATTGGTTTGTAAAACCATACAGGTTTCAAGTGCACAGCTCAATACAACGTCATCTGCACACTGCATGTGCGCCCATCGCCCCAAGCAAAGTCTCTCTCATCCGCATTTCCCTCTACCTTTGCTCTTCTTTATACTCCTGTGCTCTGACGCTATAAGCACTGGAGATGTGAGAGCACTATGCTTGTTTTCTCCTTGGGGTCAGTCCAGGGTTTTGCTTATGCCAACCCTTCTCCATTCCCTTCTCTTCCCTTTGCTTCCAATGCTTTCCTGCTTTGTTTTTTGGAGAAGGGAGAGGATGTAGCAAGTGTGTGTGTGTGTGTTTGTGTGTGTGTGTGTGTGTGTGTGTCTATGTGTCTAAAGCCTTAGAAGTCCATATCACTGGAGATCCCATCAGAGATACCATTTCAGAATTACAAGCATAATCTTACTTGATCCTGATCACCCTCGTGTCACAGATGGTAAGGAACTTGCTGAAAGCCACAAAACTGGAGTGGCAGAGCTGGGATTGAAACTCGGGTCTCTAGGACTCCAAACCCACACCTGTTCCCTCTGGTTTCCCAGGTGAATGAACCAAGGCCCAGTCAGCTAAGCAACTAGCCCAAAGCACTCTGACTTCCTTGGCAGAGCTGACGGGCAGGTCACAGCTGGTCCCTTCACGGTGCTGACTCATCTTTGAGATGGTAATGCAATTTAATGAGAAAACATTCCATGTGTACAAATTGGATTGGGGCAATCACTCAAGAACATGTTGTATAAAGTGAACTAAGCGCCAAGCTCTTTGCATAGCTCCTGGTTTAGGGGTATTTCCTCTGAGTCTTTATAACAGCCCTCTGTGGTAGTTATAACACAGTGGCAGTTGCCTTCAAAGGGTAAGTGTTGCTATCTTCACTGAGGTTCTGGGGGGTGAAACCTTGGGTTGATATCACAAAGGGAATTTCATGTGAAATGCCTCCCAGACATTCTTTTCACAGAGTTCTTCCTCTTAGCACCACAGGGAGTGGGACTCACCCAGTGGGCTGAGTGAGATTTCCCTCTCTCCCCTTCTCCTGCCTGTTCCCTGCCTTACCTCTCGCTGGCCCCTGCCTCCTCTTCCCAGCCAGTTCTCCACCCACACTTGGATTTCCTTATCCTTTCACTATTCAGAGCAGCCAACTCAGCATGTTTTGTTACTCTAGCATTTTCTCGAGGCCCTATAGTTTGAATAAATATGATGCCCTTCATTTTTACTGCAATCTTCTCCCACAGGTAGTACAATTCCCCTAATCTATGTATATAAAAGCCTAAGTAAATGAACAACCAAACGACAGAATGACTGAACAACCAGTTGACTGGTCACTATGATGTGCACTGACCACTAGGGGGCAGACACTCAAAGCAGGAGCTGTCTCCTGGTGGTCAGTGCGCTCCCACCAGGAGACAGTTCAGGTGACCAACCCATCCCTGCAGCCCACCAGCCCCGTGGCAGCCACTCACTCCTTCAGTAGTCCTGCAGGTCCAATCTCCAGAGAACGGGCCAGACACTGACGGACCAGCGCCACCAGCCGGATCCCGACAGCACCACCGGCCTCCTGGAAGCTGGCCTCAGGCACTGACTGCTTCCCCTCCCTAGACGCTCCCCAAGGAAGAAACTATATAAAAGCAGCCGTTAGGTGGCTCCCGACAACCAGCGCAAACATCAGCGGGACGGATCTGGATCCCAGGCTGGCAAGGGCATCCCACCACCTGCCCTGAGGGCCTATAGAGTCCTGGGCCCCACCCACACCCCCCTCGGGATGGGCGCCAGATGCAGGGCTCATGGCTGGTGAGTGCCGCTGCAGAAGCGTGAGCCTCTCCTAATCAGGACTGACTGGGCGTGAGCCCGCAACAGCTGCAGTAGATCCGGGATGAGAGGGAGCGACAGGCAGGAGCAGCAGGCAGCATTGCACTGCCGGTTTTGGCCCAATCCCCACAGGCCACACCAAGGGACCCCACCCGTGCATGAATTCGTGCACTGGGCCTCTAGTTTTTATATAATATAACTAGGGCCCAGTGCACGAATTCATGCACCGTGAAAGGAACTGTGGCTGGGAGGCTGCGGTGGGCACAGGGGTGGGTCTTAGTCCATCCTCCGTGCCCCTGCCCGGCCCCTCCCACTGCAGCCCTGGTCCCCTGAATGCCAGCATCCCCGCTTCCGCTGCCGCCACTCGCACCTGCTGACAGTGTAGAGCAATTGGGGCCAGTGCCAGCAGTGGGTGCGAGTGAGGCTGGTGCCGTCAGTGGGTGTGAGCGGCGGCTGCTGCCCTGACCGCCCCTCAGGAGCAAGGGGAGGTGGAGAAGCCCTCGGGGTGATCAGGCTGGCAGCCACCGCTCACACCCCCACCTTCCCTCTGAGATTTAACATTCATCTCCTGTATTCAGCAGGGAATTGGTAGAGGGCCCTCTTTAGGGAATCTAGGCCTGATCCTGTCATCCCTACTTCAGTGACTATGATCAAGTCATTCCTCTCTGAGCCTCAGTTTCCCTACCTGTAAAATGAAGGCATTGTACCAGATCATCTGAAACTTCCCTTCTGGTCTAGCATACCATCACCTAAACATGGACTTGGTGGCGCCACAAATCAAACGCCATGATAAGCTATTTACAGATCTTTAATCTGAGTCACAAAATTATGGTTATCTTTTCAAGCTATAGAAATCTTAAACATCTAAATATGATTTTGCCTCCATCTCTAGGAAATCACAGAAAGTAAAGTAGTCTCTGGAATTGCACAGTCATTTACTTTTTTAGAGCTTTGGGGTTCTATTTGATCAGCCATTTTCCAGGATAATGAGAAATCTGCCAGCTTCTCCAGAGGGGTTCTAGTGAACCGCTGTGGGACCTTGGGCAGCAACTTTACGTCTCTGTGCCTTATATTCTTTATCCACAGAAAGAAAATAATGAGGTTTGCCTTCATTCCTCTAAGACATCCCGTGAAGACTCAGTAAAAAGACTCTCCCTCGGGCTATATGCCTGCCACTGTCACATGTTCTCAGAAGCCTGCCTGGTCCCACTCCTGTTCTTCCATTTCAGAGCTGGGTGGGTGCTACATAAATACTCCCGTTGAGATTATGACTTAGTATTGTATGGGTGAGAATGTGCTGTCTTAATATAGAAGACAATTTACTGTTTCAACATAACTTATCTTAGTAATAATAATTCTTCTGAAAAAACAGAGCATGACAGTGTGATGGTAAACAGCTGGACTTCGACATCAGACAAACCTAGGTTTGAACCCAGCACTGTCATGTACCAGCTGTGCATCCCTAGGCAAGCTGCTACTCTCTGACCCTCGGCGTCTGCATCTATAAAGTGGGAATGATATAACTCACTGCAAAGCTGGTGCAACAATGCAATAATTCTTGTAAAGCTCTTGGTACGGTGCCTGGGCATGTGTGTGCTCAGTTATATCAATTTAAAACATTATCTATTTATTTCAGACATAGAATGAAAGGAGATCCAGAAGGAAAATTGTCACCGTACCAAGGCCAGGAATCCTGCACAGCCGTCAGGAAGGATAACTGTAATTAGTGCTCGCAGCAAATGTTCATTAGCTGGCCTATATTATTAAAGTTGGCCTGAGGCCCTCTTTAATTAATGCTGTCATTGTTCATTATGGAACACTGCCACCTGGTGGAAGAATAGGCCACATGCAGGCAAGGAAATTGCTGAGATTATTCAAGGAAGAGGCTGCCCTGTCCACCTTGTCCACACTGGTCTCAGCCTTTTGATGTGGAGCGATGTCCAGGGGGAAATCTTGGAGTTCCTGCTTATGTAGACACCCCCCAAAGTCTTCACGCAGTTGTCAAACTGACACAAAGATGTGGGAACTCTGTCCTATCACTGAGGCTGGTGTTGGCTATGTGACCTGAATTGAAGATCAGCCTCCGACAACACGATCTAAAGTAAACCCTTCCCCTGCCATGCTCACCATCATACCCTTTTGTTTTCTACATAAAGCATATTTTTATCTAAAAATATTTATTTGTTTATTTATTTTTTATTTCCCAGCCCCTTCCCACCAACTGGAATGGAAGGAAGCTCCCTGGGTACAAGGCCACACTGTATTCCTCTGTGTATCTATCCCTGACACCAACCACAACCTGGCACATAGTAGATGCCCACAAATTTTGTTGCTTATAGAATAAACATAGCGATAAGAAAGCCAATAATCACAGAATTACTGTTTATGGGTCTTTATTTTCCAGGCACATAGCCACGCTCTGTACATAGATCATCTTATCTAATCTTTATAATCACCTTGCTGGGTGGGGTAATGTCATCACCCACATAGAGTCAAAAATTTTGGGGCCTAGAAGTGATCTTTCCAGATCAGTAACCACAGCACCTCTTTGCTCTGCGTTATGATTCCAGATCTTATTTAATCCCCTCTCTTTTGTAATCTGTACAATAGTTTCACCCATTTTACAGATTTGAAAGCCAAATCTCATAGAAATGAATCAGTTTTCCCAAAGTTACTCAGCTCATATTTAAAACCCAGATCTTGTCTAATTCTAAAGGTCCTGCTTTTATCTCTACAACATACTGCCTTCTATTGGAATCACCGATGGAAAGGGCTTTCTTAGGTCTGTCCTAGAAACCCAGACCTGAGTTTTGGCGAAGCATCTGAAACAAGCCTTGCTCCTAAGCCAAATATCAAGCTGGACTTTTCCGTAGCCAGGTCTTCGTTGACCCATAGAGGTCTCCTGCATCCTCACTTCAAAGGTAACAACTAGCTAAGATTTATTGAGATTTTATTATCTGTCAGGCAGGGTCAAATGACCTCGTTTAATTCTTATAACAGCTCTGTAAAATAGGTTATATTGATAGTATTCCCATTTTACAAATGAGGAAACCGAGGCAGAGCGATTAAGCCACTTCCCCTTGATTACCCAGGCTCTAAGTCAATGTCCTGACTTGAAGGACACACTGCTCAGCACCAGTGGCCTCTCCTGGGTGCTCATCCTGGCACAGTCCCTCTGCTGTGGAAAACCTCTGGGCCCCTCCCTCAGTGCCACACGTCCTGGAATGTTTCACCTCAGAAATTGTGCAAAAGTTGTAACAGACCGGGACACCCAGATATCCTGCAGCTGCCCACTCCTTTCTGTTTGCAGACCTGGCCTACCCTTTAATGAGTTGCCATCTGTAGGAGCAGCAATTCCCTAGGGGCACCTGGGTCAAAAAGAGAGACCGACTCAGCCAAAATCCAAAAATACCTTCACTGCTGCAAGCAAACCAGTGAATATTTCCCCTCCCACTTCTGGATGTTTCTCAGGACAACCCACTCAGCTCATGGAAGTGGCCTTCACCACATAGGAAAGCAACCAAGGCCTCACGCATCTTGAACAATCCTGCCAAAGAGTGTTAATGAGAAGTTACTGAGGCACTTTGGGAAATGTGACCCTGAGCTTATTGAATTGTGTGTCCTGGCTCACCCACCTGGGCAAAGGGCTCAGGCAACAGCCCAAGGCCAGTAGCAAGGTCAGTCCACGGTCTCAAGTCAGACAGCTTCCACTCTGCCTTGAATGTTCCTCCAGAGCTACAGGCAGTGATAGGGTTCCGGGAAATCCTAGTCCTCCTTATATTCATTCATTCATTCATTCATTCATTCATTCATTCATTCATTCATGTCATCATATACTTATACCTTTGCAATACATATCTATTAAGTACCACCTCTGTTTTAGGTCAGGTGCTGGGAACATCAAAGTGAGCTAGACACAGTGAGTCTAGACAACTGACAAAACTATAAGTCAAGCCCTGGTTTGTATCACTTGCCATTTTCATGTGTGAATATGTCCATCATGGCCAATGTCAAGCTACCAATATTTTGTCACTGAGCATGGAGTTGGGAAGAGATGCACAGTCTACAGAACCTAGATTATAGTAAAATGTGGTAAAGTGATTAGGAAGGAATGAGTATGAGTATCTATTCTTTTCATTTTAAAAGGCATATAATTACTTGAAGCTTTTATAATTTGACTTCTGGTGATGGCAGTGTTTACCACCCAGCTTGCAACAACCCCGCACATTCCACGGCTGGCTCTTGCAAGGTGGGACTTGTTAGCTCCAGGATACCACTGCTTAGACAGTCTCCAACTTTCAAAAGTTGATAGCTGAGTTGGGGGGAAACTAGTGAAGAGGATTAAATACTTTGTGAGAAGGAAGTACAAGGTGTTGTGGGAGCATTTGGGAGGCAGATCCAGCCAGGAGCTGGGTTTGGGAAACTTTCTGAGACAAAGACATCCAATCTGAGACCCACAGGAAAGCAAAGATTAAATATGTGAAGGGTGGACAGTGGCTGCCAGATGGAGGAAGCAACCTGTGAGAGGGTTTTGAGTGAAACCGGATAACAGAACATTTGAGAAAAATAGAGTCTTTCATTATGGCTGGAATCGAGTGTTCAAGGTACGAAAGTGACATGAAATAAGATCAGGGAAGAGAAGTACAGAGCCAGCACCTACGAGCCATATTAAAAGAGTTTGCTCTGAGGTGGGAGGGTTCTCATTGACAGTTTGTGTAGATGGGATGCCATGATTGCTGCTGGAAAGATCATTCTGCCGGCAGGATGGGAGAGATACAGGATGGGGGGAGACCAGAGGAAGCTGTCACGTGTAGGAGAGAGGAGAAGGTTGCCTGCATGGTGGCAGTGAGGATGGAGAACAGACGAAATCAACAGTCATTTAGAAGGTGGAAAGTATCTTTTTCACTCAGTGTGAGATCTTTCTGGGTGTTTGTATGATGAGTGATTTTCTATCGAAACCTAGAGATTTGGGTGGTTTGTCATGAGCCTCCAGATCTTCTTGAAACCTTCTGCTCTAGCTGGCTTTTATAGACATTGCTCTGGAATGGGGATGGAGGGGGCACACAGCCTTGGCACTGTCCGTGGGGGTTAAAAGTCTAGGTTTCTCACTGGGCCTTCCTTGACAGCTGAGAGGGAGGCTTTTCATTATTATTGGGCAGGAGGGGAGGAGAGCTGAGGAGGTTCTTTCTCCTATAGACCCTCACGGATGCCCCACTGCATGGGAGGGCTAGAAGTTCTTTGTTACTGCTTCCCTTCAAAGACACCATGTATAGGGTATGGCCTTGCTTCTGCTGGGCAACTGTGAAAGGACTCTTCACGAGGCATCCTATGATGCGCCCCCAGTGGGGGGGAGGCGGGGCGACTCGACCTCATCACTGCCAGGTGGAGGGAAATCCCAGGCCTCCTACACATCTCCATTGGCCCTGCAGTGCAGGGGTCCTCATTACCGCCTTGGTCTTCTCTGTTCTCACCTCGGTGGGGATGTTGAGAGTCTTCATTACAGACTCTTCAGGTTAGAAGCCTAGGCCTCCCAGTCAGCCTTTGCTGCACGAGTACAATACTACATAACATGTGATTCTGAAGTAAGACCAAGAAAAGGCAGCTCTGTCTCCAGGAACCTTTTCATTATTTGTCCTTATGATGGAGGATCTGATAAGGATTACACGGAGGATGGGATTTAGAACATTTGCAAAAAGGAGATAATAACAATGACCGTATAGGACTGTTTGGAGGCTTTAGATTAGTCATATATACAAAGTTCCTAACACAGAGCAGGGGTTCAAAATATGACGCTTGCTGTTATCATCATCATTAATGTCATCATTGTCATTGTCACACTAACTAGAAATACACACCCTAGTTTGGCATGAATTTAACTCATACTCAAATTCTGGCTCCCTCTGTGAAAACACTGGGATGGTCAGTGGCCATCCTCTATAGCCCCAAAGCTTCTATTTAAGCCAGGAGGTAGGCACAGGCCCCCAAGCTATGTGTGACCCACAGGAAACTACTTCTCATTAAAAGCACTGTGTTTACCCTCCAGGTAAGGACCCACTTTGGGAATAACTGAGCAGATTTTGAGTTCTTGAGGTCAAGACAGTAGTCAGAAAATCTCTTCCAGCCATTTGGCTCATATTCTGTTGTGGCCTAACGGGGTTAGATGGGCATGTGAAAGGGCAGTAGTCCATTTCAACAACTCAGTACAGCTCAAGCAGGCTTTTCATGCACCATATGTCACTGGAGCCAAGTGGCGATGGAGGGAAGGCATTTTGCAGAGGAGGGAAGACAAAGGTGAAGGCTGAGAGCGGGAATAACTTGCCCAATAAAGCAAATGCTAGTAAGTGGTTGAGTCAGGAGAGGACTTAGTTATTCAACACATATTTGGTGAGTTATCATTTTAGTTGGGGTTCCTCTAGAAGCCCACCCTGAGCTAAGGATCTGAGTGTGAGTGGCTTATTTGGGAGGTGACCCAAGGAAACATTGATAAGGAAGTGGGGGAAGGAAGAAAGGAAGAAAAGGCAGTCAATAAAGAATGCATTTTCAAGCAATTTAGTGCTGAGGGCCCTGGAGTATAATCCTGCTGTGAAATATATACCTCTGAGCTAGCCCATCTGAGGGGCAAGAACACTGCTCTAGTGTTTACCCACCAAGCCCAACAGTTCTTGGCTGGAGCCCTTGGGAATGATAATGCCTTGGGTGCCTGCTCTGCCCACACTTAAGGCACTGATGGTTGACAGACAGGTAGGTGTGCATGGCAGTGATGAGTGGTAAGGCTATGTACCAGGCATTTACATCAAGATGTTCCATATCCAGCTCTGTGCCAACTGCAGGTGATACATTCATGGTCAAGACACATAATTCTTGGTCGTGTGGATTTATTACTTAGTGGGAAGGACCTACAAGTAAATAGGTGATTGCCATGCAGAGTGATAGGCCTGTGATGATGGAAGTATAGAATGCTTAGGAACGTACTGAAAGGGCCCCATCCCAGGAGAGGGAGGGGTCAGGAGAGACATCCTAAGGGCCATGGTATCTCAGTGATTCAAGTCACCACTCTCTGGACTCTGAAATTTCTACAATCCTGTTGCCTTTGCACAGAATACCATTCCCTCTGTCTTCAGCTTGGTGTCTCCTACACACTCTTCATGTCTCCACTTATATGTCACTTCTACAAAGAAATTTTTCTGAATCTCCACACCGGGCTGTGCTTCCCAGCAATATGTCTCCATAGTAATCAGTATTTAATGTTAAATACGTGGAGTGCATGCCCTTCTCATTGTGTCCCCAGTACTTGGAGCAGTTTCTAACACATAGGAAGTGGCAATCATTATCTGTTGAATGAAGGAATAGATGATCAGTCTATAGAAAAAGCCACACTCTCTGCTGAGGCTGGGGCCACAGGAAGTAGGTACTATAATTGGAGGTGGAACCAGTAATGGGCTCTGCCTTCTGAGAATGAATTCCTTAAGGCTGAATGTGTAGGTTTGAATTCAGAAATGATGCAGGCACTTTCCAGTTCACTAAATCAAATAGTTATACTCTACCCCAAAGTGGAAAGGAAACTGGGATTGTCTTGGTTACATACCAGCCTTCCCACAAGTTCAACTCCACATTTACTGAGTAGCTACTACATGCCAGGGATCATCTTCTGGGGACTCAGGGGGAAATGCAGTGTCCATTCTACTCAGAAGACTCCAAGCTCCAGAATACAGGAGAGAGAAAGCATACCCAAGATGACAGAACTAAGGCAAGACTAGAAGAGATGTCAGGGATCATGACAGGATGGACAGGGGCACAGAAGGGCGAGATTTTCCCTTCTGGACTTTATAGAAGTGGGAGAAATGATGTTACTGTTGGATGGATAGAACTGTCCTACACTCATAGATAAGCAACAGAAATTGTCTTATTTCAATTTTCTCTGAGGCAAGGCTCAACGAAAATAATTTTATGGTTGGGTCACAACATGAGGCACTGTATTTAAAGGGCCAGAAGGTTGAGAACCACTGTCCTAGACCCTCCTGGATCCCTCAATCTACTCCCCCTCCAGGTCTTTCTTATTTTTGCAAAAACAACTATTTTTCCTCATACTTTAGACAGTCTGGCTTTATGGCTTTAGGAAAAAACAACCTCTTTGAACTTCCATTCCACCTTTTCAAATTAGAAACACAGGATTGCACCCACTGCTAGAGTTCTATTTTTTTTCCAATTACTTCTTCTGCCAGGACCAAATTGTTCAGTTATTAAACTTTCAGGGCATTCTCCTCTTTCTACTGGTGTTCAAACAAGGTGCAGTGCCTTACATAGAAACTTGGCAGGAATGGCAGGATTTCAAGCAGCAGCCACAGAGGTCAGTCTGGAAAGGAGACTTGGGTTCAGGGGAGCAATCTGACTTTCAGATCCATTCATTAGCTGTTTCCTGCTCTGGCTCCCAGTAAAGACGCTAGTGTCTACCAGCAGCATCCACAGATGACTTAGTGGTGAATGAGGGCATCAAACGTGACCACTGTCTGCTCAAGGCAGCCTGTCTTCCGGATGGGCCCTCGGAGTAAGACCGAGCAAGCATGCGCACTGACCCCCAGGATGTGGCCTTTCACCAGAGCCTTCCACATTCTGACAACTCCATTTCTACTACCCTTTTGAATTAAAATAGGCTTCTCATGTGTAGACCCTGAACCAGCATCACCTAGAAATTCATTAGCAATGCAAATCCCTGGCTCCACCCCAGACCCACTGAATCAGAAACCTGGAGTGGGCCCAGGGGTCCCTGCTTGAACAAGCCCTGCAGATTCTGGTGCACGCTAACATTTGAGAAGCAATGAATTAAAAGATGGAGAGAAAAAGGAAAAATGCATTACTATGCCTAAATAATACATGAATATATTTATTATTTTGAGCTGAAGGCAGACTCGGTAATATAATGCGGTAAAACTTTTAGAATGAATGGAATTTAATTTTTGTGAATAAAGGAGCCACTTTAGTGAAACCTAGCAACATCTCCATGGACAAAGGAAGAAATTACCCAGGAGTCTTAGGTCCAGGATATTCAGTTAATTAAGGCAAATAAGTGCTGGTTTTTTATTTGCAGCATCTAGATGCCTGGGCTCCAAGCCTTACTCTTCTTCTTTTTCTTCTTTTTTAAAAGCTATATAACCTTTGATTTAAATGAAATCTAAACTGAAATCCCCAAAGTAAAACAGATAATTGGGTTGTCCACCAGGGAAATGAAAGGACTCAGCTCTCTGCCTCTTGTAGCAGCCTCCTCCATGTCTCCCGCCTTCCTCCTCCTCTCTCCTTCCCCCTCCAGGGCTCCAGGCAGGGCCCATTACTGCAGGAAATAGCTTTAATTCCCCCTTCCCATTGCATACCCAATGCAAAGGCCTCAGGGAAATTCTATCCTATTCCTGGGACAGGCATTTTAATTAATGCAAAAAGAAAATTTGTTTTTGTTGTGATGGTGTTTTTCCCTAAAGACCAAGTGGGGGTGGGGGGAGAAGGGAGGGGAACATCAGCCTGGAGAGGCTCTTTCAGGGACCAGGTGAGCACAGTGAAAACGCAGGTGCTTCAATCAGCTTTGCAGCCCGGAGACTGAGCCACCTGCCCAGGAATGCGCGCCCAGTAAGCACCATTGATTGAGCCCCATAATCTGGGAAGCCTATTAAATTGTCAGCCCAGGAAGTGGGAGTGACTCAGCCTTGTGTCTGCCACCGTGTTTTGCTTGGGCAGATGGAACTGACTGTACTGGCTTCCTTTCTCCAAGCTTTTCCTGAAAAGAAAAACCCACCTGTATTTGTGTGCACATTCCCAGCCTCCTAGCAAAACAGAAACCTGGCTGGGCCAGCTACTCAGCTGCCTCAGAACGTTGTGTGAGTCAAGTCTCCTTGGAAACCCCCAGGGTCACCAAAATGTTCAGCCAGAAGGCCTTCAATCACTTTCTACTACAGTTGTTTTTGAACTATTGTTCCTTTAGAAACTAACTTTTTCTTCAAAATAAATGTTACCCAGAAATGGATAAAAAGGAGATTCATTCCACTTGCCCCTTGAGCCTTCCTCTTTTTCTCCTCCATCACCGACTGGCCCTGAGGGATGCAGCAAAACCTAGTTTAAACCCACTGAACCGGTGCCAAAAAGACTGAGCCCAAGAAGTAAAGTCAAAGGTCATAGGGCTAGAAAGAATCAGAGCCTGGAATAAAAGTTAAACTCTAGTTCTGAGATCTTTCCTATGCAATCCATCAAGCCTATACGATTATTCCTTCAGCTATAAAATCATTCCCTCAGCTGGCATAGTTTCTAGACACTCATTCATTCATTCATTCATTCATTCATTCATTCCTGGACCAAATTGTTTGTCCTCCCCAGGAACTGACTTTTCAGGTCATTTCACTATGGACATTCCCTTTGTTGAGACCACATTTCACTTGCAGTGACCACATTCCATTAGCTCCCCTCCAGGTATGCATAAAGACTCCACCCAGAAAAAGCACCCCCCCCCCCAAAGTCCTTTAAAAGCCACTGATTCCCGTCACTGGAGGCTAGAGCCATCCAGGCTCAGCCACCTGGTGTGTGGATGTTCAAATAAATTCATAATCCCTCACCATTCTGGCCTCGTGTGTTCCTCCTTCGGCGATCTAACACAAATGTTTATTAAACACCTGCTATGTTTCAAGCACTGGCTAGCTGCTGTGGACTCCATGGGCAACCAAAGAAGATGAGGCCCCACACTCACAAATTCTATTACAGGATAAATATACGATGAAATGGTCACACAAATAAATGTAAGATTACACCTGTTATGTTCATTGGGGCGGGGAGGCAGGCAGTACTCTAAGAACTATGCTTGTCTCAAGTGAATGTCAAGTCCCTTCGCCATTTCCTTGTTCTTTATGGGACAACACAGTTACAGAAATTATGACAGCAGGATTTTTTCCTTCTCAGCGAGGTCAGGGAAGGTTTCCCAGAAGATGTAAAACCACATCTGAGATCTAAATGTTTAGTGGTTAAGAAGGGAAAGATGAGAGGGAAGAACATTCCTGGCAGAGGGAACAGCATGTGTTAAGGCCATGTAGCAATTATATGGCCAACTGAGAGAGTAGCTGAAACAGAGTAAAGACAGGGGGAAAGGAGGGGTGGCCAAGACCACCCACGACCATGTTGCGCATATTTAAAAGTCTGTCTCACCCTGGCTGGTGTGGCTCAGTTAGTTGGGTGTCATCCTGTGCACTGAAAGGTTGCAGGTTGGATTCCTGGTCAGGGCACATGCCCAGGTTGCAGGCTCGATCCCCAGTAGGGGGCATGCAGGAGGCAGCCGTTCAATGTTTCTCTCTCACATTGATTTTTCTCTCTCTCTCCCTTCCTCTCCCTCTAAAACAATCAATTTTAAAAAATCTTTTAAAAAAAGTCCATCTTATCCCAAGAGATAAAACTTGGAAGACCATGAAAAGTTTTTCAAGTTGGGGAGGAGGACCACCTGTATAGTCAAATTGTTGCTTCAAATGATTTCTCTGATTCCACTAGGGGGCACAAATACAAGAAGTGCTCAAGAATGGACAGGAAGTGCAGTTTGGGAGCCAGAGACAATGGTGGGTTGATCCTAAATGAGGGCAGATGGGATGGAGAAGTGGATGAATTTAGGGCTAAGTGTGCATTAATGGGACAGGACTCAGATGTGGAGAGTATATAGAGGATGAAGACCAGGGAAATGGTAAAAATTATGTCTAGTTTATGGTTCATGAATAGTGACAGTGAATATTGCATTAGCTCCAGTTTGGCTTCTTCCATATATATGCAAGGTTCTCAACCTTGGATGCACACTACAATCATGAAAAAGTAAATATTTTTACTTTTTTTTTAAGCTCTATCCCCAGAGATTCTGGTTTATGTGGTTGAGGTGAGGTGGGCATTGGTACTTTTCCCAAGCTACTAGGCTGACTGTAATATACAAGTTTAAAAACCACTGCTCTATCCACCTACCCAGGGGACCTTATATAGTTCCTTCTCTATTTGTATATGAAAATACCAATGTTATCCCTAGGATTGGTTTGCCTCTCAAGAATAAACAGATTCCCAGAAAATCCTGGCAAGTAAGGCAAAGGACATGTGAGGAAGTAGTCAACCATACATGGTTAAGGGCAGTGCAGTAAAACAGAAGGGACCTCAAACTCACAGAGAAGTCACAAGCTCTGCCACGAAAAAGCAACTTTCTCATCTATCAAATAAAGGCTGTATACTAGACCCATGGTTCTTTTTTTTTAAAAAAAATTCTTTATTGTTTAAAGTATTACATCAGTCTCCTTTCCACCGCCCCCCCTATTGACCTCTCCCCCGCCACCTCCTCCCCCAAGCACAAACCGTCCCCTCCCCTACTGTGTCCATTGGTTTTGCTCACATGCATGCATACAAGTCCTTTGGTTGATCTCTTGTCCCCTCATCCCCTCCTTCCTTCATAGGTTGTACAGTTTGTTCCATGCTTCTCTGTCTCTGGTTCTATTTTTGTTCATCAGTTTATGTTGTTCATTATATTCCACAAATGAGTGAGATCATGTGGTATTTATCTTTCTCTAACTGGCTTATTTCACTTAGCATAATGCTCTCTAGTTCCATCCATGCTGTTGCAAATGGTAAGAATTCCTTCTTTTTTACAGCAGTGTAGAATTCCATTGTGTAGATGTACATGGGAGAACATATTTGCCAATGTTATATTTGATAAGGGCTTAATCTCCAAATTTACAGAGAACTCATACAACTTAACAAAAGGAAGATAAGCAACCCAATCAAAAAATAGGCAAAGGACCTAAATCAACCCCTTTTGAAAGAAGACATACAAAAGGCTGAGAGACATATGAAAACATGCTCAAAGTCACTAATCATCCGAGATGCAAATCAAAACAACACCTGTCAGGATGGATATCATCAACAAATCAACAAACAACAAGTTCTGGCGAGGATGTGGAGAAAAAAGAACCCTCGTGCACTGCTGGTGGGTATGAAGACTGGTGCAGCCACTGTGGAGAACAGTATGGCGTTTCCTCAAAAAATTAAAAATGGAACTTCCATTTGACCCGGTGATCCCACTTCTAGGAATATATCCCAAGAAAACAGAAACACCAATCAGAAAGGATATATGCACCCCTATGTTCATAGCAGCACAATTTACCATAGCTAAGATTTGGAAACAGCCTAAGTATCCATCATCAGACGAGTGGATTAGAAAACTGTGGTAGACCAGTGGCTCTTAAACTGGAACTGACATCACCTGGAAGCCTGGTTCACACACAGACTGAGCCCCACACCCAGAACATCTGACTGAGCAGCTCTGTGGCGAGGCCTGTGAATCTGAATTCCTACAAACCTCTGGTGTGATGCTGATGCTGCCCTGCATCGAGGCTGGGACAAAGGTGTCATTAACAGAGAGAGGGACCCCAAGGGAGGGATCCTTTAAGCCAGGGATCCTGTTTCTATTTACATTTTGATCTTATTTGCTGTAACTTTTTGCATTAATTTTAAAAATATTGCATTAAAATATCATTTATTTGATTATTGAGTTTCTGAGTGCCCTTTTATATTTTGCACCTAAATCAGGTGCATCATTCACTTGATTTTAATTCCAACTGGCCAAGGACCACATGTGAGCACCACCAAACTATAGGACTTCTAAGGGCCTTTTAATGTTTCATTCAACAGAGGGGTAGTAGAGGTAAAGAGAAGGAGCTTTGGAGCTAAGCGGCCAGTGTTCAGCCTGTGCTATTTATAAGCTGTGCAACCTTGATGAAGTTGCTAAGCCTCTCTGGGCCTCCATTTTTCCATACCCACAAAATCAAAATAATAATACTGATCACATAGGTTTATAGTACCTGATTGAGATAACACCCATAAAGCACATAGTATAGCCAGAGATCATCAGCAAATGCTTCTTGTTTAATGGTCTCTGAAGGTTCCCTTCTGATGAGCTTTACCCTGACTTCTTTGAGATCTGAGAGGAAACCTTTTTTTTTTTTTTCAAGTCTTCATATGATTTACCCAATCATGCAACTTCTTGTTTCTCATGATTGTCCAATTTGTCCCTTGTGAGTTTGCATTCCTTTTTTTACTAAAAGGTAGTTCACATGGTTAGTGTGATAAAAGGCAGCATCTTAAATGAAAGTCTTTAGAAAAATCAAGATGAATCGTTTGGACTGGTGCTCATTATTTATTGAATATCAATAAAATAAATGGCCAGTAGCTTGCAGAGTCCAAGAATCCTCCCACTTATGTGGTGGGACACAGCTATTTGTATAAAGGGGACATGGACGGTCATTGGCTCCTAGAAATGCAGTGAGCACTTGTAATAAATTCGTGCTCCCAACTGACAGATTCTTGGCAGGGCTCCAGTTTCTCTAGAGAGCCAGGTGAAGTGAAGGTAGGGTTTTCAGACGAGGAAACCCAGGGCTCACAGTGTCCATTCAGGTATCCTCACGCTGGATCCCTGCTATCTTTCCAGCCTCACGCCTGTCATTGCTCACCACTTGTTCTCCCCGTAGGACTTCCCACTGTGTGCCCAACACTATGTAAACCCACTCCCTTCCTGAATTGACTAAGTTGTTATGCATCTGCCATGGCCTTCCCTGTCTCTCCACAGCAAAATTCTATTCACCCACTGAGAGGCAGCTCAAGCATAACCCCCTCTCAGGACCCTCCACAACCTGCCACACTCCATGTCCCTGTGGTTGTTACTGTCAGTCCCTGTTGGAGCGTATCTCAGAAGTCTGGTGTTTTCCATCCGAGCACGCCCTCCTTGGTACGTTGTTTATCCTCCGTAGGAGGAGACCAACTCTAGCTGCTGTTTGATTGGTGTCAAAGCAACTCTGGTGGATTGTCAGACTTTAATGAGCAACCAAAATAACAGAACCTCAGGTTCTACCCAGAATATCAAATTTGATATTTTGCTGCTCAAAAGCATGATACATTATACATCTGAGTCAGATTCCAAAGGGATGTCTCCTTAGATGACATTGGGCCTCTTGACTGATATATGCTTTATTGTGCCATCTACATGAACTAAGAAATATTGTAAGAATGATCCTGGTGAAACCCGTTGCTACATCACTGTCAGAAAGCTCTTAGAGAAAACCTGCAGTGTGCCTGTATTCCTGCTGGAGACATTGTCCCCGTGACTGAGGACCAGGAAAAAATGTATTTCTTCTGAGCAACTGGGGAGCTTTCATCTTGTTGGTGGCAGTGAATTCTGTCCTCTTTTCTCTTTTGCCCGGGCTGGGAGAAAGCCCCGAATAAACATTGTACAGAATGTTTTGGTGTGCATTTTTTATATTGATTCTACTCCTGGTTTCACATTATTTTCCTAACTTTATTTTTTATTTTTACTTCCATTTATTTACCATTTTTTTCCATAAGACACTTCAAATCCTTTTATAAAATAGGTAAGATAGATCCTTAGATAATGAATATTTCCTTGAAAGCAGATATTTTTTGACTTTCCAATAATTAACCTAGAACTTGACGTATTTGTATGCATTTTTAAAGGAGAAAAAGAAGAAGTGTTACAAGGGGAAAGGTGAAATTAAAGTTGGTGGTAGAGGTATCGACTCTCTACATCTAGATGAACAGTGGAAACAGCTCAAGAAATATTTAAAGACATGTAAGCCACACCCAATATTTTAGAACATCTGAAAATCTTAAGATATTGATCTGCATGTTTCCAACTGATTTTAATGTTGTACAGGTGATTTTTAAGGCTGCATCCCGATATTTGGCATATATAGGCACAGCCAACTTAACAACTACCAATTTAACAACTACCCCAAGTATGAAATTATTGCCTAACTTTCTAAAGCTTGTTTGTATACTCTTTTGGTTCAAGATATTGAATCTGGAGATAATTTCATGCACTTGTTTTATACTCAGTGTAGCCATCCTAATACAGAAATGCTG
The DNA here is from genome assembly GCF_964212035.1 of Myotis nattereri. NCBI lineage: Eukaryota > Metazoa > Chordata > Mammalia > Chiroptera > Vespertilionidae > Myotis > Myotis nattereri. Next base: position 86,883,337 of record NC_138080.1, read on the forward strand.
TGAGTATAAAATGAGAGGAGAAAGCACTTTGCAAAGTGAAAAGTCTTAGTCAAAAGCCATGTCGTATGTATTTATTCATAAGCACACACTTTGCTAGGGTATTCATTTTCTGTCAGAAGGAAACTCTAATTTTGTGGCCTATTATAAAAGAGCTATAAGTGTGGTGTATAAAAAGCATATGTACACCAACACTAATCCAGCAACACATAAAAACAAATAAATCATCATGGACTCCATGGAGTCATCCTGGACTCCTTTCTTCCTCTCATACTCACACCACTTTCAATTGGTCAGCACATCTGGTCACCACCAACTAACCCCATAGCTGGCACCCTGGACTAAGCCACCAACCTCCACAACTGCAGTAGCCTCACAACAAAAGTTCCTGCCATTGCCCTTGTCCCATTCAGATATGCCCACACAGAGGCCAGGGTTCTCTTAGAGCAGCGGTTCTCAACCTGTGGATCGCGACCCCTTTGGGGGTCGAATGACCCTTTCACAGGGGTCGCCTAAGACCATCGGAAAACACATATAGAATTATATATTGTTTTTGTGATTAATCACTATGCTTTAATTATGTTCAATTTGTAACAATGAAAATACATCCTGCATATCAGATATTTACATTATGATTCATAACAGTAGCAACATTACAGTTATGAAGTAGCAACGAAAATAATTTTATGGTTGGGGGTCACCACAACATGAGGAACTGTATTAAAGGGTCGCGGCATTAGGAAGGTTGAGAAAAGACAACCAGACCATGCCACTCCTCCACCCAACAGTCTCCACCAGCCTCAGCCTCCTCTGGACTCCCATTTCACTCAGAGAGAAAGCCAAAGTTCTTGCAATGCCCCTTTCTTAACCTCTTGGAACACTTTTCATAATATTGTTCCTTCCTCAGTCCATTCTAGCCACTTGGACTCTATTCAACTGTAAATATGACAGGCAGGTGCATTCACTTTGATTTTGTTTTTTGTGCCTGGAATGAGTTGACCCCCAAGTTTCCAAACAGTTCAATTTCTCAACTACTACTTCATGTCTTTGTTCATATGTCATCCTGTAGTAAGGCCTTTACCCACCACCCTATAAAATTGTAATGCCCTCGCATTCCTGCTCAGGAAATTTCTATCTCTTCTCTTGCTCAGTTTTTTTCCATAACATTTATTACCTTCTAGTACTTTCTAATTCTCATTTTTTCTCTCTCTCTCCATATATATATATATGAATTGTTGATGCTTATACATAGCTATGTATGACAATTAACAAACTATATCTAACTATATGTTTATATAAGTATATTTTATTTAAGAATATATATATTCTTATATATATATTCATGAGTGGGGGTGGGAGTTGGGGGTTAATGAGGGGATGAGGCCACATTTGTAATACCTTAACCAATAAAGAAATTAAAGATAAAAAAGAATATATATATATATATATATATATATATATATATATTTGTTAATTATCTGTCTCCTCCAATTAGAACTCCATGAAAGCAGAAAATTTTATCTGTTTTGTTCACTGATATTGCCTATTATATAGAAGGTGCTTAATAAATGTTGAATAAATCAATAAGTCATCTCCAGACCCTCTTTATTCCAACCAATTTTAAAGGCTTTGGTGGGATTAATCTCATATCATTGCTCTGTTCTAAAATTATCATTGGCTTTCTATGGCTCCAAAAGGAAGTTCACATTGCACAGTAAGGATAGTGTGACCTTCTACTATCATTTCAGTTAATATTCTCCCCACTCTTGTTTTCTCTGACTGCAATGTCCTCTCCTTGCCTCTCTGAAAGTCCAAATTTACCTCAAAGCCCATTGCCTAGATTGAGTGCCATCTCCTGCATGAAGCCTTTGATTCCCTCCAGGAGAAAGCTATCTGTCTCACCTTTCTTTGAGTCTTACTGTTGACTGACTCTCATGACATATCACTTCATCTTGAAGAGTACAACAAAGGCTTAAGAGTTTTAAGTTCTTGAGTGTGGCCTTGAGCATGTTCCTTTACTCTCCAAGTCTTGTTCTCTCATAATAAAATGAGGATGGTATCAGCTTATTACAGTATGATTATGAGGTTATATAAGATAATGGAAATAAGTCAGATTTTCTCAATAAATGTTACCTATTATCATCATCACCAGCATCATCATTTCTTCACTGAAATACAGTTATGCTTTTTTTTCCCTGCTAAACTGTAAGCTTTTTGAAAACAGAATAAATATTTAATTTGCCTCTATATACACCTGGGTACTCAGTAAATATTTGTTGAGTCAAATGAGACTCAAGACCATAACTTTGTCCTCTATGTTAAAGGAGAAATACTTGCTAAAAAGATGACAGCATTTTTCTTTTTTTTGCAATCATTTTGTAGCAAGCAAATCCATTCCTATCCGACTTTATTTTATTCCTCAGATATTGTTAGCTTAGAATTTGAAGCTCACAAGCATTCGGTTTTCTTATTATATTTCCTAGTGTATATAAATAATTTATCAGTTAGGAAAATATCAACCTGCACCTTTCTAAAATAGCCCAAGAAAAAAAGTTCAAGGGCAAAGATAAAGTTCAGTAAGATGTGGCCCTTGCCACTGGGAACAGCCACATCTACAGATACCCTGTAGAGCTAATATACATAGTGAGCGCTGTGGAAACACAGGGGAGAATATTTAATCCTTTGTGATATTTGGGGAATATTTCATAGAGGAGATGACATCTGAGCTAAACTATTAGAAATGAGTGAAAATTAGTCAAGAAAAGAAAAGTGACATAGGCATTCCATCCAGGCAGAAAACATGGCACACACAAAGGTAAAAAGACTGGAAACAGCATGATGTATGCTGGATTCTACAGCATTTTGGCACGACTCCAGCTTCTATTCCAGGGCAGGAATTGGAAAATATAAATTTAGAGAGTTGTGAGTTGAATCATGGAATACCCTCAGCGCTGCACTCGGGAGCTATATTTTGCAGCTGAAGGGGGGCTCTAAAGGATTTCAAATGGGGAAGGAGTATGATTACATTGATGTGTTAGATTTCTCTGGCTATCGGTAAAGGCTAGACCTGAGGAACACAAGAATCAAAGAAACAAAACAAAAACAAAAACCCAGGTCAGGAGGCTATTGAAAAACTCCACACTATAAACTGGACCACTTAACCAGGGAAGTTGGGAAATAGAAGAGAGGATGGAATAAAAACGTATAGGTAATAAAATCAGTAGGATTTGGTGAGTAGAAGGGAGGAGGGAGGAACCGCGGCTTCTATTTGGGTGACTGTGCAGGAAGAAGGTGATACCAATCACTGAGCCCGGACATTGATGACAAGGAGAGAGTAGGGGCTGGGCAAGTGGGAGGAAGATGATGAGTTTGGTGTTAGTCACCCTGGAACATCAGTACACGTAGTCATACACTTAGGGAAGAAATCTGAGCTGCACATAACATTTTAGTGTCATCAGAATATAGTGTGGTTAACCAGGGAGCGCATAAACTCACTCAAAGGCAGAGCCCAGAATCCTGGAGAACACAGCATAAAAGGTAGAGGAGGAGGGGCCCACAGAGGAAGCATATTAGGGATGTACAGAGAGAGAGAGAAGAAACAAATGAAAATAAATTTGTGGAAGCTAAGGGAGTAAAAATTTCAGGAAGGAAGCACTGATCAACAGTGTCCGATACAGCTGCAATGTAAAGTAAGATAGAGACTTTTAGTGGTTCTTAGATTTGGCAAAAGCATTTAAAATCAGATTGGAAGCAAGGAGAACAGCAAGAAAGGGTGAGGCCTGCTGTTTGACAAAGAAGATGGAATGGTAACAGATGACAGTGAGAGAGGAGAAGCATCTAGCACAGTGGTCGGCAAACGGCAGCTCGTGAGCCACATGCGGCTCTTTGGCCCCTTGAGTGTGGCTCTTCCACAAAATACCACATGCGGGCGCACGTACAGTGCGATTGAAACTTGGTGGCCCATGCGCAGAAGTCGGTTTTCGGCCTGGGCGAGTCTATTTTGAAGAAGTGGCGTTAGAAGAAGTGGGGGGTGTCGGTCGGGGGACAGGAGATGCGGGAGACGCAGTGTGGGGGAGACCCGCGCGATTCATGCACCAGTTGAGTGAGCCAGTCAGTCAGCAGTCTCATTGTGCAGTGCTTAGTGCTTAGTGCTAGTCGCGTCCGCAAATCGCGCACGGGTGACAAAAGTACCCACTCGAAGCATAAAGTTACCTGTACTTTTCCAACCAGCTGTAGTGTCGAGGATTGAGAAAGGTATGTTGAGATGGTTTGGACATACAGAGAGGATGAACGAAAGGAGATAGACTAAACAAGTACACAAGACGAGTGTGGATGGGAGAGTTGGAAGGGGTCGACCTCAGCGAACGTACCTCAATCAGATTGAGGACGTTTTTAGCAAAGGCCAGCTTAGGAGTACCCTAATTAAGTTAATAACAATGTACCTACCTATATAGTTTAAGTTTAAAAAATTTGGCTCTCAAAAGAAATTTCAATTGTTGTACTGTTGATATTTGGCTCTGTTGACTAATGAGTTTGCCGACCACTGATCTAGCATGTCCATTGCTTACCTATCCCATCAAGGAGTATGATCCCCAAACTGGAAAGGTAGAACCAGTGTCTTTAACAGGGAATTCAAGTCCAAGATAAATTAGAATATGGTAAAGACAGAACTATATTGCTTTATATATAAGGATGTATTTCAGGCCTAGACGAGTTATACTAGTATTCTAGTGCGCGCGCGCGCACGCACGCACACACGCACACATCCCACAGTTATGGCTTTAGAACTTCTGTCAGAAAAAATTTTTTTTTTAATATATTTTATTGATTTTTTACAGAGAGGAAGGGAGAGAGATAGAGAGTTGGAAACATCAATGAGAGAGAAACATCGATCAGCTGCCTCCCGCACATCTCCCACTGGGGATGTGCCCGCAACCCAGGTACATGCCCTTGACCGGAATCGAACCCGGGACCCTTCAGTCCGCAGGCCGACGCTCTATCCGCTGAGCCAAACCGGTTTCGGCCTGTCAGAAAATTTTAAGCATCATAGATAAGAATATTAAAGATACTAAAAGACTGAAGGCTAACAAAAAGAAAAGGGAACTCAGGAAAATTATCTTTAAATAGATCAAGCACTATCATACAGAATGGGAAAGAGATTTATTTCTTGGGATCACAAAAGGCAGAACTAAAATCAAAGAATAGAAGTTGTAGATTTTAGCTAATTATATAGAAGGACTTTCATCATCTAGTGACATGAGCCACTTTGAAAGACAGTGTCTTCCTGGCTTAGAAGTCTATGAACTGAGGTTCATGTCATCTGTCAGGATGGACAGTTGAACTCAATTTGAAGGGCTAATACCTGGCCTTCACCCCCTTTAAGAAACATCACGTATTGGAAAAGACACTTTTCCCTATTGGGCTTAGAAAATAAAATATATTTTATTTGTCATCCTGGATTCTGTTACCTCTAAGGTCCCTTCTAAATAGGAAATCCCGTGTATCTAGATTCTAGAGACTACAGTAAATGTAGTTTCCACAGTAAATGTGGAAATGATGATAAAAAAGAAACAGATTAGTTAACTAAATTATTTGGGACCTGGAATATGTTTCATTTCTGATGGGACTCCTTGAAGGAGAACCAAGGTTGTGGGTTGAATTAGGCAGAGTTCCATGCTGGCTTCAGACTATCAGATTTATAAACAAATATTTAGTGATGTCCTCCTGGTGCCAGACACAGTTCCAGGGACAACTATTGTGGAGAAAACGTGTCAAGGCAGACACGAGGCACACTCTGAACAGAAGGTGACGATGCTGTAAAAGACTTCTTGCATCTCCCTCCTTGCCAGTTAAAATTAATTACAATGATCACAGGCATCAGCATCGCATTCTTGCTTTGTATAGTTCAGCCTACAAATCAAATATTGTGCTCTGTTTATTACTGCAAGACCATAATTCACAGAGGAAGGTTCAGAGAGGTCAGTATTTATGACTACCCAAAGTGTTTCATTTGCAAGAATTATAAATGGGAAATCTGGCACATAGTTAGAAATGTAGATCTTCTGATTCATAAATTTTCCCCATTGACATTTATGTATTTCTTAAACTGTGCACCACCGCTTTCAATATTGTTTTGGAACAGAATGACCATAAATATTTAAATAACTGCTATTCGACAATCAAAGCTACTTACAACAGTGGCTGTGGGAAGATGCAAATGTCACCACCGAGGTCAAGAAAATCAAGTAAAACAGAAAAGATTCAAAGTAAATTATCTCTGGGTTCTGTTCTAGCATCCTAAGCAAGAGAAAGTTCCTAAGATAAATCTTGTAATATATTAGTTACTCAATGAATATTTTTGGAATGAGATGTATGCCTAAAGGTATTTGTCACTAACATGGGGATGGGTGAGAGGAAGATTTAGCTTTCATGATGGCTAAAATGATGGAACTTCACAAACATGGTGAAGTCAGATCTAATGCTGGTGAAGTCAGATCTAAATACGTTCACTTTACTTTTTTATCTGTCCGTTAGTTTGAAAGGAGATACACCAAAAGCACAGAGTGATTTAAATTCAAGGTCTACCACCAGGATCCAGCAAAGTGGCTCTTGTCTCAACAACCAGTCTAAGAAACATTCTCAGTATGTGACTTTATGTTGTCACTTAAACATTGTTTTAAAATGTCCTAGAGAAGCCCTCTTCAACTTCCTGGGCTACACCCAGTTGTGCTGTATGGCAACTATGGGAGTGGTCTGCCCAGATCTTCCTTCAGGGAAAATGTGCTGTGAGGCAGGTAGTTAGCTGAATCCTCCAACTTCCTCACCTTCAGGATCCAACATGGCATCAACACAAAGCCATAATCTCCCTGGGTTGCTCCCAACCAATAACCAGGCACAGCATGCGTGCTATATCTGTTCATTCTCAACCAAGAGAGGATTCCTCTAGAAGGCAATTTTTGCACTGGTGCTCCCATTAATCTGGTCAAGGCTTTTTGAGAGCTCATAACAGTCTCATGTTCTTTCTATCCAATCTTCATTCCTTTACTCCCTCCTCATAAAAGTGTCAGGTTTGCATCATTATCTACATCTCTCCCAGTCCAATGATCTCTCTCCATTCCCCTCCATAAGTATTTTTCCTAATAAATCTCTTAACATTTTTAATCTACCTTGGCATTTGCTTCCTGGAGAACCCAAACTGATATACACAGTGATATACTCTCAAAGTACTGTTCAAAGCACATATCATATTGGTCACTTTATTTACAGAGGTATTTGATAAATGTTTCTCCTCTCGTAGGACTTATAATTTCTATTGGGGATAAGAAACATGACTACTTCATTCCTAGAATCCATCAAACAACCTAAAAAATGATAAGTGATTTATAAATTACTTATTGAGTAAATACATGAATAAAATAAATAGTGATGGTATCATAACATCATGAAAGATTTGGGGGTTGCATCGAAGAGGGTGAAACAAAGTATTCTGTCTCACAGAAAATTCAAGGTCTAGCACCTTGAATGAGGAAGGGTGGAGAGATAGAAGAATGATAAAAATAAGCCAACAGTATTATAAATTTACTTAATAATATCTTTTTGCTTATGGAGTTTTGATAGAGACTGAGAGAGAAGGTGCAATCAATACAACGAAGACCTCATAGGTCATATTTACAAAATCTGGTATTAATACACTTATTTTCATTCCAAATGATTCAAGTAATGATGTCATATCATTCTAGATTGATGCCTCGTTGATATTAGTCATATCTTTGAAGTTCAGACATATGTGTTCCTAACTAAAAGAGGAAGAAATTTTCTAAACCAAACTAAGGAAATTCCCATGAAAAGTGAGAGTTTAGGAAAGGCTATGTAACTAAAAGTTTCCATAATTATATTATGATCTTCCTAATGCCATATCGTCATTCATTCTTATAGTCCCCACAAAACTAGCGCACTGCACTCCCTTCTGCACATAGAATTAGAAGTATATGTTATCAAACACAGAGCTAAAAAATAATTTCTGACTTTGGATTCTGGTTATGATTGGGCAACTGATACCAGACAAGCCCTTCTACTGTAAACAACTAGAAACCTGGACAGAATGTTGAGAAAAAAAACAATTATTTTTAAATATCAAACAATTAAATAAGACAGAATTGTAATCCCTGAATGAAGGGAAACAAGCGAGCAAAGCCTTATCAATAGATCAGTTTGACCAATCCAACATTTATTCATGATAACAACCATTCAGAATTGCAGAAAATATCCTCAAATAATAGAGTATCTACAAAAACCTATAGTTTACATCACATTTGATAGTAAAATATTGAATATTTTTCTGTAAGATTAGGAACAAGGCAAGGGTATCTACTCTCACTATTTGTATTTAACATCATAAAAGAGATCAATATGGAAAGAAAAGAAATAAGGAATAAAGATTTCAAAGGAAATAATAAAACTGTCTCTGCCTGATGATATGATTTTAAGTGTAGATTGTAAGTGTAAGTCCCTAAGGAACTTACCAAAAAGCTGGTAGAACTAATAAGTGAATCTAGCAAGTGCTCACAATTTAAAATCAAAACATAAAATTTGATTTTATTTCTTACACTAGCAAAAATTATTTAAAATAGAAAAATTTTAAATGCCATTTATAATTGCAGCAAACATATTTGCAAGATAAATTTAAGAAATCTGAATAAATATGACATATTCACAGGTAAAAGACTCAATAGGTTTAGATGTGAAATCTTTCCAAATAGATCTACAAACTCATTACAAACCAAATCAAAATCCCAGCAGCCTTTGTTGTAGAAGTTGACAAGCTGATTGTAACATTCATGTAGAAATCCAAAGGACTCAGAAGAGAGAACATTATTTTGGAAAAGAAGAACAAAGTTGGAAGACTAACAGTACCTGATTTCAAGTCATAAAAAAAAGACAATGACTTGAAAAAAATTAAGAACTTCTGTCCTCTAAAAGATACTGTTAAGAGAATCAAAAGATGAGTCACAGCCTAAGAGAAAATTATATATTTGATAAGAGACTTGTATCTAGAATTATATAATAATTATAAGAAAGCAATCTAATAAAAATGGGCAAAATATTGAACAGACACTTCACCAAAGAAAATATACAGATGACAAAAGTATCTGAAAGGATGCCCAACTTTATTAGTCATCAGGAAAATACAAATTAAAATCTCAGTGAAATACCACTCTATGCCTATCAGAATGGCTCACATTAAAAAGGTTGACTTTGCCAAGTGTTGGGAAGAATGTGGAGGAACTGGAACTTTTATATATTGCTGATGGGATGTAAAATGATACAACCACCTTATAGAACCATTTGGCAGTTTCTTAAATTATCCTCCTATTGCTCTATCCAGCCATCCCATGCCTAGGTATTTGCCAGCAAAAAAGAAAGCATATCTCCATAGGAAGATGTTCATGGCTGCTTTATTTATCCCAAACTTGAAACAACTTAAATATCCATCAATAGGTAGATAAAGTATGGTATATCCATAGAATGATCAGTTCTCAGTATTAAAAATATTGAACTGTTGATACCACAGCAACATTGATGATTCTCAAAACGATGATGCTGATTGAAAAGAACCAGAAAAAAAATACATACTGTCTGATTCTATATACATGAAATTCCAGAAAGTTATGATTCTATATACATAAGATTCTAGAAAGTACAAACTAACCTATCATGGCAGAAAGCAGATCAGAGAAAAGAAGGGATTACCAAGGGGCACAAGGAAACTTTTTGGGGGTGATATTTCTATTTTCCTCATTGGTGATAGTTTCATAGCTGTATACATGTCAAAACGTATTTAATTGTGTCAATTAGGCCGCAATAAGGCTGTAAAAATAGGCAAACTACTTGAATAAATATTTCTCAAAAATGTACAAATTGCCAATAAGCACATGAATAAATGCTTCACATCTTAGCCACTAGGGAGATGAAAATTAAAACCACTGTAAATTACTACTACACAGCCAGTAGAATGCCTAAAATTAAAAAAGATTGGTAGTTGCAAGTGTTGGCTGGTATGTAAAGCTACTGTAACTTTTATATGCTGCTGATGAGAGTGTAAAATGATACCGCTACTTTGGAAATCAAATCATGTGTCCACAAAAAGCTTTTGTAACAGAGTTGTCGCAGTAGCTTTATTCACTAAATAGTCAGAAACTGGAAATAACACATATATCTACCAAGTTAATGAATAAATAAATGTGATGTACTTAGCTAATGTTTTATTTGTATTTTTTTATTGGAGCTAATAATACTTCTTAAATATGTAGTCCAATGACTTTCATAAATTTTAGAGAAATTTCAGCCAAGTACTGAGTGAGCCCATTCTCTCTTTCTCTTCAAACTTCTGAAATTAATTATAAATGTTAAACCGAAATACCATGTCTCCTGTATCTTTTAGGTTATTTTATTATTTTTCATACTTTTTTACTTAATTGTTTAAGTCTGGATATTTTTTTTTATTGTTGTTGACCTGACTTCCTGGGAGTTATCAGCTCTACTACGCTAGTATAGTAGCTCTTAAATCCATTAACTGAGTTTTTCACTGGAATTACTGAACGCTTTATTCTTTTAGCCTAATATTTTCATCTGTTGCTATGATATGACTTCAAAATTTACCTTTTTTCCCACTCTTCCTCCCCCCTTCAACCTCCACCAACCCATCTGTCCTATATATGATCATTATAATATCTGTGTTGTTACAAGAAGTATGAGATTATCTAGGTTCTGCATAGCTGCACTGTCCCTAAAAGCTTTCCCTTGTTGTTTGTATTCCCCTAGAAAAGAGCCCATTATGTTGCCTGGTTGGGATACTTGGATGTTGTTGGCATATCAGATGCCTCTCTGCCAGCTTCGGAGGGCACCACAGATTCAGATGTCCACTGGCTTAAAAGAGGGGAGATCACAATTTATGTCAGAGCTCCCACAATGCAGGGCCTTGTCCTGCCTTCAACAGCAAAGCAATTACTCATCTAGATGACTTGGGCTGGATGAATTCTGATCTCGAGGGTACCACCCTACATCAGCAAAGGGCAGGGTCACAATGCTGGACCCTGCCCAAGTTTCCGTTGTATACATTAAAGGCAAAGTCATTATCTGAAATTCCCTAAGGATGAAGGGCTAGAGGGAAGAAGATGGGGGAGAGGGCTCAGCTTATCGACTCAGTCATGCCACAATCGCCTGTTTTTACCTTTAAGTCTGGCTGTTTAGGTCTCTTTAGCTGGTCCTTCATCTGCACAACCTATAAATATTGCCCCCCCCAAACAATTATTCCAATACAGTAAACACAGTTACTAATGCATCATTCTGTTCTTATTTTATCAGCAGTTGTTTTAGATATCCGATTCTTTATTATATTTACTTATTATTTACAGTTTATTTCCTCCCATTAGAACATAAGTTCCATTAGAACAGAGATATGTCTATGTTTGACCAGTACCCATAGCTTGGTCCAGAACATAGTAATAGAGGCTGAGTGGCTATTTGTAGAATGGATGGGAGAAGATATCCATAGTTAGACTGTGCCTCTTTTTGTTGAGATGGCATCTGGCCAGAGTGGAGTTGGACGGGGTGCGAGTTTGAGATTTAATGTTTCATCTTCATTCTTTGCTACACTAAATCCTACACAGCAAGTCAACATTCATTATAGGGATGCCACTCAGATAGCCCTCTTGTTGACACTCCACTTACTTACTCAAACCACCAATAACCCTATCAACTCTAGCTCCAAAATAATTTATTCCAAATCTATTCTTTTTTCTCCATTACCTCTGCTGCCTCCTAATTCAAGCCTCTTTCCTCTGTTTCTAATCAACTGTGATAGGCTTCCTATATGATCCACAGAGCAGCCAAAAACAAAGAATATTATGTCCCTGACCTGTTGAAACTGTCCAAATTACACTTAAATAAAACCAAGCTCCTCATCATAGCCTTGGTGGCTGTACATGGTCTGGCCCTGCCTTCCTTTATGACAGTGGGTCCCAGCACTCTCTCCCTTGCTAACTAGGCTCTGACCACATTTCCTTGCTTTCTCTTATGGTAAGGAGAAAGTTCATTGCTCACAAGTTCATTGCTGCGATGGTCCCTTTTGCTTGATATTCCCTGTCTGGAGGCTCCTCTTCCCTGGTTTTTGTGTGACTGATGACCTCACATTCTTCCAGACTCAGGTTTGCCTGACCACCCTACCTTTCATGATCATGTTGCCCTGTATTATTTTCTCCACAGTTCTTACATATTTGATTTGATTTTTTTTCTTTTGATTGTCTGTCTTACTCACTACCATTTCCCCAGCATCTAAAATAATATAGGCCACACAGTAGGTGCTCGTTACTTATTTGTGGGATATATAAGTGAATGTATGTGTTAAAGAGAGATGCTCTCAATCTCTCACACCATTGGCAGTTTCAAATGTTATTTATTTGGGATGAGTCCTTGTTTATTCTTTCTTTACTTAAAAAGGAATAGAGCAAGTAAAGTTTAAAACCCATTATTTTCCCCCTTGCTTATGCTCTCTCTCTTCTTACAGAATTATTACTAACTTCATGTAAGAAAAATGATTTAACATATTTTGGTGCCAGACAATGTGCTGGATTATCACATTTATTTATTACATCAACCATCTGTATTAAATGCTATTATAACCCATATAATAATCCATTCACTGTGAGGTTTGGAACCAAGGAACAATTCTATGGTTGTCACTGATGTAGAAGAGAAAGAGAGAAAGAAAAACAGAAAGAGAGAGAGACAGACACAGAGATAGAGACAGAGACCGAGAGAGAATGCAACCCATATCATAATGACAGGATAAATCTTTGATAGCAAACTCTGAACTCAGCTAGTTCAACATCATCCCCAGAAGGAAGGACAAACCAAAGTCAGATCATTGTCTGTGAATCTCTTCTTTGGTTAGAAAACTCTCTAATTAGTGGACTCTCAAGGCTTTGAGTTCAGAAAGGCTGACTTTGCTTGACCAATTAATCTTGGGGCCTAGCATGACCAATTCATTCTGCTTTCCAAAACAAAATTACATGTGAAGTAGAAACTAATTTACATACTGTCAAGGAGTGTTCAGTTTGAAATAGGAGAGGCTAGGGAGAGAGGAAAAAAGTTAAGACAAATCTTAGGAAGATAAAGGACTGTCCCCATGCAATCTCAAATGTTCTGGTAAAAACTGAAGAAAATGGAGAGTTTAGATATCTAGATAATTGGCTAAAATTTAATTTTCTATCTGGTTATTTTGGCATCATGAAGATATAATCATGTTGAAGAATTTTAAAAAGTATTTTAATAATACTTTAGTTCTCATTAATATGGTTCTCATTTAGTTCTCTAGGGGTATAAAGATATAAAAAGTGGCTATTTTGATGTATTTGGAAGATCCAACTCAACCTTAAAATCCATCATATCATCAGGAAGGCTGCCCTTTGAATCAGTAACAATTTAGTGATGACTTACTTTCTGTCTTGATCAGCCAGCAGTGGATGCAATGGAAGGTAAATAGCAAAAAGAGCATTAGCAGATATTATTAGGCAAATTAACTGTGTCAGGAATTTTGTTAACCACTTTCTATTAATTAGCTCATTTAATCCCACACCAGCCTTCTGAGGAAGGTATTATTATGAGCCCAGTTTTATAGATGAGCAAACCATATGTCATACGGGTTAAGTAACTTTGCTCAAGTTTGCATGTAGTAGAGTCAGATGAACCCAGCCAGTCTAACTTGAGAATCCAAGCATGCTGACACCCAAGTCTTGAGCGAACCTTCAGTTTCTTTGGGGAAACAATATAAAGGTATGCATGAAACAGCTAAATCCCAATGAAAGGGGATGTAGGGTTAACAGTTTAAACGAGTTTATACCACAGGCTAACTTAGGTTAAAATCAGACCAGACTCAAGATAGAGTAACTCCTGACATCATGATTCAAGGGACTGAGCTCCATGTGAGTAAATTGTCCACGAAAGCCTAAGTAGGATGGGAACTTATCCTTGAATCTGGGAGATGATATATATGAACTCAGCTCCTCTGCCACTGAACACTCTGACATTTCCTTGTGCAGAAGGTGCCTAAGCCTCCTTTTTAAAATAAAAAACATCCTCAACACAATAGTTTGTCTTGCAAACAAGCAGCTGGCAAACTGAGGGTGTGATATTGCATGCTGGGAAGAGGTGTCAAGGTTGGCAAGTTTTTATTCCTATCTACCTTGGGCTCCTTGTGCCTCTTGGGATTGTATTTTCAGTTCTTCAGGATGGGTTTTTGGCGTGGAAGGAGAGTTTTATATTGGGTAGCGTGTGTTTGTGCTCACATGCGTGCACGTGGGTGCAGGGCGAGAGAGGAAGCCTGGTGTGCCATGGGGAGATGTTCATGTGCCCCATCTGTCGAACTGCACTGCAAACCACCCGTCCCCAGGAGTGGTGTGAGGAGGGATGAGTCAGGCAGGGGATAGCATTTCCTAACTGCCCACTCGTGGACGCAATGCCAGAAGGTTTTATTTTATTCTCTACGCTCTACTCTTCAGACTTACATAAAAAGACGAATTGCTGAAGCTGGTGATAAGATACTTCTTATAAGAATTATAATGACTGTCCAGCTTGTGTGGCTCAGTGGTTGAGCATCAACCTATGAACCAAAAGGTCATGGTTTGATTCCTGGTCAGGGCACATGCCCAAATTGTGGGCTCAATCCCTAGTAGGGGGCATGCAAGAGGCAGTGGATCAATGATTCCCTCTCATCATTGATGCTTCTCTCTCTCCCTCTCCATTCCTTTCTAAAATCAATACAAATATTTTTTAAAAGAATTAGAATGATTAATGACAAGACTAAACTTCTGAGGGTAGGGACCATGGCGCTTTTATTCACCAGTGTATACCAGCATCTAATACACTATCTGGCATGGAGTCAGGACCTGGTAAATATTTGTTGAATGAATAAATGAATAATAAATGAATGCAATATTCTGTATTGATTGGATCAGATCCTCCCAGTGAATCATTGCTCCCCTGGGTCATGGAGAAGCTGACAACTCAGATTGCATTAAAATTAGGGGCTATTTTTAGAAGCTAGGCTCTTTGACCCATTAGCATCCTGGACCCTGGTATTTCCCTATGTGTGTAGTAATATAATTCAGTCAATAAGTATTTTTTGGGTTCTACGGTTTGAACACTATTTAAAAAAATTGGGGATGGTGCCCGGAAGAAGACAAACGTTGTTCTCAGAGAGCTTACATTCTTGTAGGTTAAGCAACATAATAAATAAGTGTATAATTTGACTAGTGGTGAAAAATGCTATGAGAGGGAGAAAAAGAATGATGGAGGAGCACTATTTATATATGGTAGTCCCGACCACCTCCCTGGGGACAGCATTGTCCAGAGCCTAGAATCAATTAAATGAGGATGATATGAGGGCTGCCTCTATGAAGTTACACTTAAAAATTTTTAAGGACGTCAATGGCACCCAAATCATAAAGATTTGGGGAAATTATTTTTCACTAGATTATTCAGAAATCTTTCAACCTATTTTCCCCCACCAGAGCATAAGGTCCATTAGAGGAAGGACCCACCTGTCTTCATACCCACCGAATACTCAGTTCTAGACCCATGTTAAACACATAGGAGGTACTCAAGAAAAATTTAATAAATGAACAAACAAAGGAGCCAACACTCAGTTGTGTCTGTAGACAAAGGCCAATGGAAAGAGAGAATGGAGCAGACGTTTATTGAGTTCCTGCTAAGTTCCAGGCACCAATTCAGCTGCCTGGAACGTACCTTATTTCATTTGTTTACCCTGTGAAGTTACAAACTTTGGGAGCTTAATTTTTAAGGAGCTAAAATCTCTATAGAGTGGACGATGCCTTTCTTCTTCCATGTTTTAAAATTGGGTTTTGCTAGGAAGTGGTTCTTTAAATGAAGGTTGTGTATCATTGGGAGCCTCAAACTTTAATCACTTCACTGAGGTCTATGCTATGACCTGATAGTACTTATCCAATACATAACTTTGTGTGCTGCCCAGCACATATTGGAGGATCCAATACATAACTTTGTGTGCTGCCCAGCACATATTGGAGGATCAATAGAGAATCTTAACTAAAGCCTTGGCTACTGCTTCATCTATAGAATCATTTGCATTTATCATCTCAGTTTGAATTTATCTGAATCAAAGGCAAAACACAATTTCCAAACAAGACTGGACTTAAGTTCAAATGAAGTGAATTTGGAGGAGGCTGCTTCCAGCATGCGCAGCAAGCTTAGGCTGGGCCAGTTACATGGGGGAGAGGAAAATGAAATGCAACTTGGCACAGTAGTGTGTTTGAGATTGGAGTAGGAGGAATTATGGGAAAGCAGTTTAGGCCATATCTGGCTGCCCCATATCCCCATCCAACATTCATGGTTGGCCCATTGCTTTGAGGCATTAAAAGAGGCACAAGGCGAGGAAATGCATATCATATACCCTGGTCCTCAATTACCTTGTTAGGCACCCAATGTGTGAAAGATAGCACTTATGAGAACATTGTGAAGGTTTAATAAAAGGTAAGAGTCTTTTGAGCACATTCTGTGTGTAACTAAGGCCAATTTCAAAGAAAAATGAGCTTCTCTTAAAAACTGTAAAATAATGGTGCCATTGCACATACTTGGCTCAGCCATTGAAAAGTACCTGGAAGCTGGTTCTCTCTGCAGGGTTTATCAAGACTCTGCAGTGCAAAGGAGGCAAACTCTTCACAATGTGTCCTTGAGGGCTTCCCCCCAACTTCTAGAAAGTCTTCACTCAGGCCAGCATTTCATTGGAACACATTCACAGGATTGCCAGGAGCAGCCAAAGCGCTTTCAGAGGGTGCGAGGCCAAAACACCCCGGTGAAGCCACAGGCTGGGTTTCAGGCCCAGCCCTTACCCCACTAGCTGTGTGCTTTGCCGCCGTTCACTGAATCTCTCTGCAGGGTGCAGGGCGGGGCTCTCAGCAGGGCTTCAGTGCCTCACTGAGCTCTGGCTCTCTGGTTTGATGCAAATCCCCAGGACCAAAGGGGTGTCCTCCTGGATTCACAGACTGCAGCAGCCATTCGGAAAACTGCTCTGCGTACAGGCAAGGGCGGAAGTTCATGTTGCCCTCTGCTTCTGAGTTCACGTCTAGGACCCTTCCCTTCCCAGGTCTGCAGCCACACCATCTCCGCTGGACACTTAGGGCCAGGGTGTTTATGCACAGTGCACCAACCCCGTATCGCCATCAGCATCGCTCTCAGGTGCTACGTCTAGAGTTCCCGCATCTTAGACATGGAGGGAGGAAGGAAACCATGCAAAATTCGCTGCTGCTGCTGCTCTGTTGTTGACTTTCTGCTATTCTAGCACGGTGTTTCTTGAATACTGCCCTGGGTGTTCTTTCCTCAACAGGCGCTGGAGTGCTTTGAAAGTGGGTGTTCTTGAGCTCCGCCCAATATGTACTGATCAAAGGTTTTAGGGAACAGTGTGTGAGTCCACAAAGCTGCATTTCAAACCAAGCGCTGCAGATAAGCCTTGTGTATACTAACACGTGGGAACCACTGTCCTAAGAGAAGGCAAAACTCTTGTGGGTCACCCCACTTGCCTGCTGTTGCTATGAATCATGACCATTCACCATTTATTCAACAAAGATGTATCGCCACCTATTACGTCCCTGATACAATGGTGAGCAAAAAGTCAAAGCACCTGCTCTCATGGGGCTATTGTCCAGCGAGGGGAAACAAGTGCAGATACAGAACACAGGAAGCAGTGAGGAAATCCACCAAGCCAGATGGTGGGCAGTGCTGGGGAAGTGCGCCCTTTACAATTGGGTAGGCAGGGAGGCCCAGGGGAAGGATGATATCTGTGCAAGGACTAAAAAGATGGGAGGGAGAGAACCATGTAGTTGGGGGAAGAACATTCCCAGCAGAGGGAACAAGGACCAAGGGGAATGTGCTTGGTGTGTGTGAGGAATGTGAGGAGGCCACTGTGGTTCCTGAAGAGGAAAGTTACAGGAGATAATCCCCTAGGACTTGTTGGCCATGGAAGGACTTTAGATTTTACTGAGTAAAATGGGAAGCCATTGGAGTGGTTTGAACAGAGAAGTCACATAATTCACATGACGACTACCTAGTAGCTTATTTGCTTTATTTCTAGGCTGCAGGATACTCTAGACTCTGGACTGGAGGGAGGGAAGCAATGCTTTGTGGTGATAAGGTATTATACTATTATCTTTATTTCAGTCGATTGTCTTTTGTTGATGTGGTGACTCCCTGTTCCTGGCTGACCTCCTGAGAGCAACATAAAATGGGTATTTTCCTTGAGAGCTGGGGCAAAGAGTAAGAAAGCTTTGCCAGGGAAGTCAGTCCCAGAAAGTCTTCCTTGGTTTATTCACACATGGACTTCCTGAGTCTTAAATGAGAGTGTAGTATGTGCAAGGCACTGCTTTGCATACGTTATTTTATTTACTCTCCTCATAACCCTGGGGTAGGGTCCAT
Organism: Myotis nattereri; assembly: GCF_964212035.1. Taxonomy (NCBI): domain Eukaryota; kingdom Metazoa; phylum Chordata; class Mammalia; order Chiroptera; family Vespertilionidae; genus Myotis; species Myotis nattereri. The sequence continues at coordinate 86,901,838 of NC_138080.1, forward strand.
GATCATCATCTCATGGATGAAGACATGGAAGCTTAGTCTTGAGCAATCAGTTGGCCATGGGAAGATTTGGGACTTGGATTCAAAGACAAGACTGTGACTGCAATGCCTTTGCTTTTCCCTCTATATCAGAGGAGCCAGCCTACCCGGGTTCAAGTCCCACCTCTGCTGCTTACTAACTAACCGTGTGATTTGGGGCAAGTTATTTCATTTTCTGGGCCTGCATCTGTAAAGTGGGGATAATGAAAGTTTCCTCTTCACTGGATTGCTATGAGAACTAAATGAGCTAATACATTAAAACACTTAGCAATGGGGCCTGGCACCTCTCAATGTTCCTTATTATCACCCTGGCTGTCGGTGAAGTCGTAAGAGGCAGCTTGAAGGAACTTGGGATCTTGACTCTACATGGGGCATGAAAACCATTCTCATACACATCTAGGACTGTTATGAGGACAAAGCCTCAGATTTATGATGTGGTGACTCTAAGAAATAGATTCAAGATCTAGGCACAGTCAGCATTGTCTGGAAGGAGAATGGCCACCTTTGGCAGGGAGCTAGCGCTCCATCACTACTTTGTTCAGGAATGTTGCCAGGGGTTTTATGGACCCTGGATGAGGTGGTTTCAGAGGTTTTCTTCCAGATAGAAATTCTATGATTCTTTCCCATAGGATGGACACAGGTAGCCTATGTCTTTAACTGAGTTGTGCCACTTTTAGGCACACACAATTTCATGATAGCCAATATCATGCCCTTTTGGCCAATGGTACCTGCTTGGCTTCCACAGAGATTTACATTTGAGGTTCCCAACCACCTGCTTAGACATAGATTATAGAACCCTGAAAAAAATGAATTAATAATTAGGTAGCACATGGCTTCCTAACCTTTGCTCATAAAGCTGATTTTTGATTGACTTTCTCCTGACAGGGCCACCTTGCTGCTTATATGTGAATATACACCGCAGAGCATATGTACCATTCAATCTAGACGCTTTGATACAGCAGCTATTTCTTGCCAAATAAACATGAGATGAAAGCATTCTCAGTGGTTTTGTCCTAAGCTTTTCTTTTCCTTCTAAATATCGTGTTTTGCAAGTGCTGTGCCTGAAAGAGCAAACTCACTCTACTTTTCAAAGCCGCGAATGTTTACTGCCTCCTCCAAACAGAGCATAGAGTGTTCCTGCCGTTGCTCATTGAGAAGAAAAATTTCTTTGTCTGGATGTCAAAACAATGGACAGGTTTTAGCGCTTAAAAGATGGTTCTATTCAGATGCAAATACACCTTGAGGAGTTCTGGGCACACTTAGCTCTGCCGCCTATGAGTCTGCTGCAGTTTAATGATAAGGACTGCTTCTAGCAAGCACATAGCCCTGCTTTGAGTGGCCAACTCGGTGAAATATGTCCATCCACCTCTTAGCTCTTCTCATAGTAGTCAGAAGAGGCTTCTCATGTTGCAAATATGATCAGTTTCTTCTGCAAATTTATACCCTTTGATAAGTTCCAGTTGCTCTTTGGATTAAGACCAAACTCCATAGTTAATATCACAGAGACATGCAGGGTCACACCACTCTCTTGTCTCATTCTTTCCTGTACTCCCTGGTCTCATGCTCCAGCCACACTGGCCTCCTTGAGGACCTACCATTCACTATAACCCTCTGGCAACAGGGCCTTGCAAACACCCTCTCCTTCCCCTGGAAAATTCTCTCATTCTGCCCAGTTAAGTTTTAGTTATCCTTCAGCTCTCAGCTCAAATGACACTTCAGAGAAGACCTCCTGACCTTCATTGTCATCCCCAAACTCTCTCAGACCTTGTCCTAATACATATCATGCCCTCTCTATTGCAGGACCAGCCAGTTTTCATTAACTTGATTAACTTAATTGTCTTCCAGCAGGTCAGGAACCATATCTATTTTGACCACTGGTGACTCCATTGCCTAGACCCGTGGTTGGCAAACTGCGGCTCGCGAGCCACGTGCGGCTCTTTGGCCCCTTGAGTGTGGCTCTTCCTAAGCCTTAGGAGTACCCTAATTAAGTTAATAACAATGTACCTACCTATATAGTTTAAGTTTAAAAAATTTGGCTCTCAAAAAGAAATTTCAATCGTTGTACTGTTGATATTTGACCACTGGTCTAGGCCAGTGGTCGGCAAACTCATTAGTTAACAGGGCCAAATATCAACAGTACAACGATTGAAATTTCTTTTGAGGGCCAAATTTTTTAAACTTAAACTATATAGGTAAGTACATTGTTATTAACTTAATTAGGGTACTCCTAAGCTGGCCTTTGCTAAAAACATCCTCAGTCTGATTGAGGTACGATCGCTGAGGTCGATCCCTTCCAACTCTCCCATCCTCAACTCATGCATGAATCGCGTGCACGCCTCCCCTCCGCGCCCCCCCCCGCCCCCCGCACCCCGCACCCAGGCCGAAAACCAACTTCAATCTCACTGTACGTGTGTGCCCGCACGTGGTATTTTGTGGAAGAGCCACACTCAAGGGGCCAAAGAGCCGCATGTGGCTCGCAAGCCGCGATTTGCCGACTGCTGGCCTAGACCATAGCTGATACATCATAGAGATGTTCTTCAGGGTGTAACTTTTTGAATACGTGAATAACTTCTCTTTCAAGGAGGTTCACTGACTATTCACTTGGCTCCTAAAAATTCTAGAAAGGTGACACTCCCATGTATCAACAATAGGATCCAGAGGTGTTCATGCACATCTTTGAAACCAGGATGCTCTTCCGACTAACTGCTTTTGCAGACACTTGTGAACATAAAGGCCCTGGCCATTTCAGCCCATCTTTTCTCCCAGCTCAATCTGCCAGTGAAGAAACAATGACTCAGAAAACTAATGGGCCAGTCTCTAACGATGCTGATGATTTCACTGCCGGTGATTTTTCTATTAGATTTCTAAAATTGAGTCAAAATGAAGGAATTGCCTTGGGGCACAAGTACCCAAGACAAACAATAAATTCAGAAACACAAATCAGAGCAGCACTGACCAGTGCATATTATGAGCAAGCACCAGAAAAGGTGATAGAGGTTGAAAGAATCAAAGAATGAAAAACACAATGTCTTTTTGATGGGAGCATGATGGAATGCGAGGAAACCAGGAACTGCAACCAGTCCAGCTTGGTGGTACCACTGTAGGACCAGGACAAAGACATTATCACAATAAGTACAAGATACCACTCACTAAGCGGCTACTAGGCCCATTCCACTCAATGCCTTTAATCCATACAATAAACACGAACACAAAGCAGTGTTACTTCCGTTTTACAGTTGAGAAAACAAACATTTTAGTCACATTTGGAAGTCTGGTTTATCTGATTCCCAAGCCAAAGTCTTTTCCAACCAGATATTTTGTCTCTCCAGTCCATTCTCAGTATCTTCACCTGTAAATTGTGGTTGCGACCACGCAGCATTGTTGCTATAATGAACCCCGGGTGGTAATAACGCATGGAGAGTGCTTGGCTCTCAGTAGACTCTTTTCAACATTAGTTTCTGTCCTCCTTATGTCTTATCAGCTGCTAAGTTCCTTATAGATCTCACTAGGACCTCCTAAAAATGGATTATCCCGTCCAGCTTCTGATTTAATATGGGAAATTCAAGAAGGGGACTATCAGGAGGCACTATCACTTAACTCACACCAACGCCACTGGCTTTTATGATATTCTCATTGAACTCCAAGGCCCAGCAGGATTAGACAGTTTCCCAAGGCATAGCGATGTCAGAGGAGAACCAGAATCTAGGTATCTATCTGTTGACTGGCCCAGGATTCTTTCCATCATCAAGCGTTCAAAGTACACAAGGCAAAAGTTGATTTCTGGGGCCTCCACCAATAAGCATCACATTAGTAATACCACAGCTATTATTATATTGAGCTTTTAATCTGCACTGGGTGCTACACTATATACTTTGTATAAATGATCACTTTTATTCACCAAAGCAACTCTTTGATATGTGCATCATTTTTATTCCTCGTTTTATAGATGACAAAGCTAAAGCCCAAGAAATTTAATGACTTTTCCTATAGTCAAGTACTGGCTAAAATGTCTACCTACTATAGGAAACAAATAAGTAAATGGATATACAACATGTCAGGTAAAGATGAATGCTATGGAGTAAAAATAAAGCAGGGTAAAAGTAAATGGGGATGGAGAGGGAGGGAGGTGGGGAAGAGAGAGAGAGAGAGAGAGAGATTGATTTTAGGTAGGAAGGCCAAGAAAGGCCTTTCTGATAAAGGGAAATTTGAGTGATGGATATGATTAGACATGACTGGATTCTTGATATGTTTAGATTAGATCAGAGGCCTGGAAGAAGGATATGAGAGAAAGAAGGAAATGAAGGATGACTCCAAGGTCTTTGACTTGAGTAACTAGGAGAATGTAGTTCTCATTTAACTGAGTTGGAGGCGAATGCTGGATAAACTGTTTTTCCTGAGAGGAAACCAGTTCTGTTTTGAGATCTCTATTGTGCATTCCAGTGGGAATGTTGGGTAGGTAGCTGGATGTACAGTTTACATTGTAGGTGAGAGGTTGGAGCTGGATATATAAGTTGAATAGATGATACTTAAGACCAGGGGACTAGCTGAGCTCACCTAGGACAGTGGTCGGCAAACTCATTAGTCAACAGAGCCAAATATCAACAGTACAACGATTGAAATTTCTTTTGAGAGCCAAATTTTTAAAACTTAAACTATATAGGTAGGTACATTGTCATTAACTTAATTAGGGTACGCCTAAGGCTTAGGAAGAGCCACACTCAAGCGGCCAAAGAGCCGCATGTGGCTCGCGAGCCGCAGTTTGCTGACCACTGACCTAGGAGCAAGCAGAGATTAAGGAGAGGACTGAGCCCTGGGCTCTAATATTTACAATTCAGGAAGATGATCAGGAATCAGCAGGGAAGTCTGAGAAGGACTAGCCAGTGAGGGAGAAGGAAACAGAGAGAAAGTGTGGGACCTGAGACCAAGACAAGAAACTCTTTCAAGAACAAGACAAGAGTGATCATTGGTGCAATGGCAGTAGCTGGAGAGGGACATAGGAGCATAGCATGAGTATTTACAGTGAGAAGATATACACGTTTGTGGATTGCAAAAATGATTCTGTAGAGAGGAAAGACTTGGTGACAACAGAGACAGGGGTGGGGAGGATCAATTGCAGAGTGAGGAGCTTGAATAGGGGTCCAGGGGTGGGGTCCAGCTCACAAGTGGAGGGTTGGCCTTAGATGAAAGTAGGGACAATTAATCTATTGTACATAAAAATGTAAAAAAAAAAAAGGCAATGTCAGACAATGTAAGATTTTGTCTCAATCCTTACAACAACCCTTCCAGTGGTATAATATTATCTCCATGTGACAGATGTGCATTAGGAAAGACCTTAAATGCTGCTGTATGTTTGTGGTGATGAGAAAACGAGTAATCAAGGAAAGCTGTGAGTGAAGCTGCATTTAACATGGGCCTGAATACTAGATTGGTTCTAAATACATGGAAGGGCTTGAGTAGAGAATTCAAAAAATGTGAAAAATAAAAACTCCATAAACATGTACCAAGGCACAAATATAGTCATAAATTCTTTCTTAGTATCTACCTCTGAACCAGACTGCATGAGTTCTAATCCTAACCCTTGTGCTTAACAGCTGTGTGACCTTGGACAAGTTACCTAACTTCTCTGTGTCTTGGTTTCCTCATATATAAAATGAAGATAATAACAGTACTGACCTCACAGGATTGTTGTGAGGAACATATATACATACACACAGTGCAATTGTGCTTAGCAGATAGTGAGCATTGTAAGCTTTACTTATTATTTTTTATTATTATTTATGCATAATAATGAGTTAGAAAAATGTGTATTTTCCGTGTGTGTGTGTGTGTGTGTGTGTGTGTGTGTGTGTATGTAGACTTCCAGCAAACCTGCTTTTGGGTGTCTTTGGAAAATATTCTGCCTCCAGAAGTTTCCCCCTCTGGAAGGAGCATGACTGATAGAGACAGATGAGTTTGTGTATTCACTCTCTCATCCAATCCTTCATTTAAGAAGAATGTCTTGAGCATCTGTGCAGAATACAGCTCTGTGCTAAGCAGGATGCAGAAACAGAAAACCAACAGGGTGGAATCCCTGGGCCCAGGCTGCTCCTGGCCACCAGGAGATAGACATGTAAATAGACTGTTTCGATATAATCCGAAGGCTGTTTTCACAGTAATACTCAGAAATAAATGTTCAATGTAAAGGTTAAGGGCATTGATGTTTGATTCAGATAGTTTGGACTGGAGTCTTCCCTCTGCCGCTTTCCTAACTGTGGCTCTGGCAAGTCAGGTGTGTCACGTGGAGATGACAGCATCTGGTACAGACAGACATTGTGTGAGGAGCAGATGAGACTGCACAGGCACGGCCCTCAGCCCACAGCCAGGGACCCACGAGCCTGGTGGTGCTTCTCTGCTTCTCCCTCACATTTCTTCTTCCCACTATGACTGTGTGACTCATCACAAACACTCCATCTTTGGCGCTGCAGAGCGAGGCTTCCTAGAAAGGCTTGAGCTGAGTTCTAAAGGTCAAGTAGGGGGTCACAGCATAGAAACACAGCAAAGATAATGCAGGGAGAGGAAATGGGACGTGGCCAGGCACATCACCCTTGTCCCTTTAGGACAAGAAAGTGCCTCTAGTCATCTGTTAGCTGGCCTGCAAGAAGGTCTGGTGCCAAATTAGGCCCACTGGTCAGTATCAGGCAAGGTTCCTCAGACTTCACAGCTCTCTCGTTGCTTTGGGTTCCCTGTCCTGTCCTTTTTGGCTGTTCTTTGAATCCTGAAATCATTTTGCTGGTTGAATCCTTCCCCGCCCGGGGAAGGAAGTTCTGTGCTCCCTTAATGAGGTCCACAGAGAAGGAAGACAGGCCAAATGTCTTCCCAAAGCCCTGTTCGTGCATTAGCATGATCTAGTTTTCCTTTCTTTTTTTTCTGTTTGCGTCTTTTTATTTCAAGTTAAAATAGAGCATGGTGATAAAACCAGTCCCCTCAAGTATGGCCTCAGAAAGTTCCCAACCAGCAATGGTTGAAACAACTGGCACTCACGTAGGAGCTAACATCTTGCAGAATGTTTTTCACATTTGTTTTTAAGTTTTCCCTACCCACAGCCTTGGTATTTGTCATCTTCTCATTCAATAAAAATGTCTGAAGTGCTTATGAACTACTTGGTGCTGTTCTAGTGCTGGGGGCACAAGAGAGAGCAAATTTACATGTGGGTCCTGCTCCCATGAAGCTTTTGGTCCAGCAGGGAGATGGATGTTAATGAAACGGTTACATGAGTCTATTCATAATCAACAAACTAGAGTAGGTCCACTGAAGTAAGCAACCCAGTTCTTGAAGAGCTGTGATCGGCTGAGGGTCAGGGATGGCTTCTCAGCTTGAGCTAAGAGTTCAGGGCTACAATTAACAAGAAATGGGGCTGCGGGAAGAGAGGAGCATCTCCAAAGACTGTGGTTGGAGGGAAAATACTGAGAAACCAAAGAAGGCCTGTGTGGCTGGAGGCCAGGCAGAAAGTCAGGCAGGGGCCAGAATATGCAGGGCTTGGTAGGTGATGGGAAGCCATGGGGAGGTGCTAAACCAGGGGTGGGCAAACTTTTTGACTCAAGGGCCACAATGGGTTCTTAAACTGGACCGGAGGGCCAGAACAAAAGCATGGATGGAGTGTTTGTGTGAACTAATATAAATTCAAAGTAAACATCATTACATAAAAGGGTAAGGTCTTTTTTTTTTTTTTAGTTTTATTCATTTCAAACGGGCCAGATCCGGCCCGCGGGCCGTAGTTTGCCCACGGCTGTGCTAAACGCAAGTGTGTTTGTGTTTGAGGGGCTGAGGTGGTAGCATGATTATATTATTAAAATCATTTTGACTACAATATGGAGAATCAACTCTGTATCTGACAGATGAGGAAACAGGCTTGAGGTATGAGAAAAAGAACTCATGCTTATAGACTCCATATTGTTGATTTACCCTATGTACAAATGTGTCACTATATATGACATGCTTAGATCATGTCTTGGACACAGTACGTACTGTACAGTGAAGGCTGATCATCATCATCATCATCACCCTGTATCATATAAATGTGAATGTATTTCTTTGTAACCACCCACTGGCGTATGATTACCCGTGTATTACAAATGGAAATCTGAGGCACCGAGAGGGTAAATAACCACTGGCCATCACTCAGGTGTATGTGGCAGAGCTAGGATTCAAAGCCTGTAACCTTCCTGTGTTGGAAAAACAATGTCAAGACAAAGCTGAGAGGACAACCCAAGTCTTTTAAGTAGGATGTTCCACCCCCTAAGAAACCCAGGAATTGTGGAAGCTCTTAAAATTATTCTAGAATTACTTTTAAGATTGTTTGAGTCATTTGTACTTATTTAATTTTCACAGGGATATATGCAAATCATTCTCCACTTCTTCAGTTAAATAAAATATGAAGTTCACAGCTGTAACTGTTCCAGCATAGACTACACAGTGACAAGATTGCTAATAACATGAAAAGAAAAATGCAAACTCAGATTCATTCTGACATATTTTCCTCCTCAGACAAACTCTAAGTAAGTGTAACTAGTTTCTAGTGACACTGTGGTGTATTTGAGAAAATGACTCATTGCTAAAGATAGTGTAATAAATAAAGAAAACAGATATCTAAGAAAATGCATGGGGCATGGGACTCAAAAACAGGTAAGCTCTATCAGATGAGCTCTATGGAGAACTTTTATCATATTTAATTCTCAGCATCCTGCGAGTAGGTCTTTTTATTTCCATTTTATGGATAAAATTGGGCAGAGCCATTACATGACTTGGCCCTGCTTGCCTGGTATTTACCTCATGCCTTTCCACTAAGCCCAGGCCTCCTCCATGATGTCAGTGTTTGACAGATGCTATTACCCTTGCCTATAGCCTTAATTGGGTTTATAACAAATTTAAAGACATGTCCCTTCACTTCCCACTCCTAAATCTGGTGATAGTTGTTGAATCAGAGGTTGTTTGTTTTGACATGAATAAAATGGAATTTTTATTTTGATGGAATAAATCAGTTAAATATGATTGAAAAACAGTCCAAGAAAGTTCTTACTGTGGTGTTTTTGTCTCTATGAGGGATGATCTTTAGTTTGGTTAATATCCAAAATAGCAATTGAGGAGACCATGTGTTTGGGTTCTCAAAGTCTACACTGGGAGGACAGGACAGGGAACTGATCAGAAACAGCAGACAAGTTATCAAGGTAGCTCCCTACATGAGTTTAGATCTTTCGTATTTGGAAAGCTCCCCTGGAGATTTCTACCCCTGCCACCCGCCACCTTTCCCCAAGACTCATAGGGACTTACTAAGTTCCTCTCCATGGGGGAAGAAAGATCTCCCAATGGATCATTTCCTTTAGACACCAATAACATTTTTAAGGGAAATATCGAATTGAAAAAAAAATCTATGCAATAGCAATGTTTATGAAATACCATCTTCAGCCTCAATTTAAGGATGATCCCAAATGTCTACTGTCTTTTCCTGGGGGTACTGATTGAAAATCACCTTCTGGTATAATAAATGCTCCTCTCACTTTATATACAAAGCCCCCAACCCCAGGCTCCTGCTCTGTGGGTGACAACCACGAGCTCAGTTTCGGAGGAGTGTGGCAGCCCCTCACCATCACGGGTCGGGCCTCTTCAATCCAGTACCTCTTGTAGGACAACCCCCACGGCTGAAAAACAGCCAGCCAGTTGCTTATCTTGAAACTGCTCTTTTCCCAGGGATGTGCCAGATCAAAAGAAACAGGAAAATCATATACACAAGATGTACGAGCAGCTAATGACTCTAGAAATTCTGAAACCTGCAGTGCTCAGTGCAAGGCGAGTGGCCAGAATGTATACAAGATACAGAGAGAGAGGGGGGGGGGGGGGGGGAGAGAGAGAGAGAGAGAGAGAGAAAGTGCGTACACACACACACACACACACACACACACGCATATCATGCTAGGTTAGAAGGCAGCAGGACCAGGTAAGGGGGACCGTTTGCATAAGGCTCAGTTCATCCTCATGTTAAGGCCCTAACTCTGGACCCCCCCCACACCCCCCCAAACCACATTCCCAGCAAGTGCTGAAAGTGAGCTGTGTTCTCCCTGCTCTGCAACCCAAGTACAGACTCGCAGCAAACCAATCCGACAATCGGCACTCCACAGTCGTGGAGTGAGCTAATTCTATTTTGCTAATTGCTTTCTTGGGCAGGCACCAAGTTATTAAACAGACAGTGACAAAAACAGAGAGCTTGGATAAACATACGTGGCAGTACCTACAGCAAATTTTCCCCCCTTAACATTAGTTCCAATTACTTGTTTGCATGTTAAGTAGAACAAGGGAAACTGGCAGAATGTTTCTGATTATTTTTCTCATCAGCTGTATCAGCTTTGAGATCACCTTTGCAACATTATCCTGCTCTTCAGAAAAGACTCCCCTTTCCTCGTAAGAAGACAGAGTGATTCTAGAAGCAGATCTAAGCTGTCAGCTCCCAGCTTTTGCCAGGAACGACAGTCATCTAGTAGCTACAGAAAACGGCATCGGCAGAGCCTGTGGGAAGTCATATACCAGCCCACTTTTTCCCACCCACCCAGACGCTCTCCCTCTCTGGTCTGTACCTTCCGTGTGGCAGCTGGAGGAGAGGATGGTATTCGGAGGTCTGAAGATGTAAGGCAGGTAACGAGAGAAGCATTTCATCTTCCAACAAATACAAAATAAAAAATAAAAAGCTAAAGAACAAACCAGTCTCCCGAATCCATCAGGATTCTGCTGGCCTTTAAAGCTGGCTACATCACCAATATGTGTATGTAGGTTCTCTCCCAGATCTGCAGAGCTGGGCAGCCCGAGGAAGGACTGGAGCTGGGTCCCATTTTGCCATCAGCGCCAGGAAGCACTGCCTTACATTTCTGCATGCAGCTCAAACTCAGAAGCCCCCAAGCAAGCCGGGATATAGGCTCTTCATTGGCCGCAGCTCCTCCGAGCAGGATTTGCTGAGTAAGTCAGTGCTGCCTGTAAACACACGCGGAACTGCCCTGCCTGAAGCCTCTACCTTTCCCCGTGTGGTCAGTCTCTCTTCTAGCAATAGAAATCCAGCAGGAGATGGGAGTCGTGAGGATAAGTGACCATCTTATTTAGCGGAAAGATCAGATGAAACAAAGACAGCACAGTGTTCTGCCCTGGAGAGGGATGGCTGTTAAAAGGAGCCACCCGCAATGCCATGGGTCTCAGGAATATTAAAGTACAGCGCAATGAAATGGGTCTCTGTCCTTGCCTAATCTAGATTTAGCTCTATTTTTTTTTTAATACGAAACCCAAACAATAGGAGCATTTATCATTTAGGTGAAGCCGAAAGCTGGGTTGAGTAGCCGGTGACAGAGGGCTAACACAGACAGATTCTGTGTTCCACTACAGCTTTTTTTTCTTCCTGCTGACCCTCACAGCAAGGAAACCACTTGGTTCTGGGTTATTTGCTGTACAAGTTTAAAGACACAGCACAACAATAGAGACTAAATCCAAGAGAACTGACCCTTCCCACACTCCAAGTACCCTGATGGCACATAGAAACATGGAAAAAGTAAGTTGATCAGGGATTACACAACTTTAACAAAACTCTGCACTGAGATTGCAAATGAGAGAGAGACTCCCACTGAGATTGCAAATATGTGAGGGAGGGAGGGAAGGAGAGAGGGAGAGAGGGAGAGAGGGAGAGAGAGAGAGAGAGAGAGAGAGAGAGAGAGAGAGAGAGAGAGAGAGAATATTAAAGGACATGAACCATCACCAAATGTGAGTAATTTGGATTGGGAAGCAGGTTTGGTTTTGACCCATGAGATAGTAATGACTTTGGGAATGTTACCACTGGAAGGTGAGCATGAGGCTCCCTCGGGTTTGGGATTTATAAGTGCTGTCAAAGGCCCTGTTGTATATGATGAAGAGAAAGAGGCAAATGTCTTCTGTGCTGCATTTAGGGCCCCAAGGAAATGATTTAAATGTCCTGTAAAAGAAAACCAATATTCCCTGGAGTGAGATTTTTAAAAATAAGATTTAATTAAAAAGTGTGTCTTGAAATCTTAATAATTTGTAAGCCTTTATAATATCTGCTCTTTACAAAAATACTTGCCAGTATTGCATGTGTTGGTCTGCCTAAGAGAGCAAGAACTTAGAGCCATATAAATTAACTCTTCCACCAATATATTCTCTCTCTCTCTCTCTCTCTCTCTCTCTCTCTCTCTCTCTCACTTCTGGACCATTGTGATATGATGACAACTGCTGGTAAGGAGAGGGCATTTAACCCATTGATAATCATGTAACTCATCACTTCCATAGATCCAAAGACCTAGCAAGGGTGGGCCATCCCAAATAAGGTGCTGTTTAAATAATGCCTAAATGGTCTGCTTGGTTGTGTAAATTCAAACTCATGACAGAAGAGCACAACCAGAGGTGTTTTCTGAGAGATGCTGAATGGTAGACCTCTGATCAGCAATCAAAGTAGGAGTGAGGGCTTCGGGGTCAATCTGACCCAAGTTTGAATCCCAATGCATTCGATTATCAGTTGGGTAGATATGAACAAAACTTTAATACCTATGAGCCTCAGTTTCTGCATCTATAAAATGGGAACAACAACAAGGTTTTCCTCATGTTCTCTTGGGTAAAGTGAGACAATAAGCACAGGGAGCACCTGGCACATTGCACACACCTGATAAACTGTCACCACCAATGTTGCTCTTACTCTGTTGGCCTTCTCTGAGCTATGGCCATACACCAACTTCAGTGCAGGAAAGAGAAGGTGTGATTAAGAGGGTGGTGCTGCAATTAGCCAGGGGGTAAGCCTGCCTTTCATATTGACTTACTGTGTCACCTTGGGCAACTTACCATCTCTAAGCCTCATTACATCTCTAATAAAAATAATAATAGAATCTTACACCATATTTTGAGGGGAAAGTAAGATGGTTCATATGAAGGGTTTAGCACAGTACCTGGCATAATGTAAGTGCTTCCTTTAATTGCTATTGTCTGGAACAGTAATATCAGCCCTTAGTCACAGTATCTAATTGCATTTACTCACCTATCTTGTCCAAATAATGAAATTGTAAACTTCTTGGGAGTGTCATCAATGTTTAAATTCATCTTTGTACCCCAAGTGCCTCCCCCAGAACCTGGCACAAATTCGGTACTCAATCAATGTTGGTTGAATGAGTAAGTGATTGAATGAGTGAGTGAATAGAATATATGGGAGACAGCATCTGATAGATGCTTTGCGCTTTTGTGGACGTCCTTTTCAGCAAAAATAATATATCATTCAAGCAAAGATATGGAACTCATGAATAGACATTCTTCAACTTTGCATATTTCAGCCCTAGATGACCAATAGGTATTTAGTAAATATCTTCTGAGGCAATGGTAGGTGTGTAATAAATACTGCCTGAGGGGGGAAAAAAAATCACTGATGCTCCTGCCCACAATTATCTTCAAAGAACTCAGGGAAAAAAAATCCCCAAATCCTAAAAACAAAACAAAAAACCTTTCTCCTCCATTAGAGAGTAAAGAACAATGGGACTAGCACCCAATTTCCAAAGGGCCACTCCAAACCAGCCAGTACTTCTTGACTTCAGTGAAAACATCTTCTCCAAACCCAACTTAAAATGACAGAGTTAGTGCCAGGCCTAAGTACCCATCTACCTGGATGCACAATGGGCAAGGGGCAGAAAAAACAAATGGGAAATCTCCTCGGACAGGCGATTCTGGTGCAAATGGGCTGCCCTGTCCCGTTTTTACTGTTTCAGTGTGCTTCTGCATCTTTTTCACTGCGATTCTCGGAACAACCCCATTTTACAGAAGAGAAAATGGGCTAAGAGGATATGATCATTTATCCCAAGACAAACAGCCCACAGAGGAGGTCCAGTGTTTTTGCAGACTCAGTTGATGAGCTTGTAAAGAATGCAGGTTCAAAAACAGACCCAGAGACAGAGAAGCATCGATCAGACCGTCAAACCTCAGAGGGAAGGTAGGGGAGGGTGGGGTCAAGGGGGAGAGATCAACCAAAGGACTTGTATGCATGCATATAAGCCTAACCAATGGACACAGACAACAGGGGGGTGGGGCATGAGGGGGAGGGCAATGGGGGGATAGGGACACATATGTAATACCTTGATCAATAAAGAAAAAAAAAAGAATGCAGGTTCATAGCCTTCTCTGGGGATAGACAAGGAATCTGCATATTTAACAACCCACGTGATTGCACTTTATAGTTAGAGAATCTCTGGGGGGAGGTATTTAATGTCATGCTTTGGCTTGAAGTGTCAGGGTAACAGAGTTTTCTAAATATCCTTGTCCTAAATCGTTTGCCTCACCACTTGTGTCCACCCATTTGTAGCCACCCTGATGTTATATTAGGCATTAGGCTAAGTGATGGGGACAGAGGATATCAGGCCCCCTCCCTGCTCTAAAAGAGTGCAGGCTCCAGAAAACAGGAGGACTAATGAACTATTTAACACAGCATCAGAGGGTCTGGGCAGCAGGAAGAGATTCTGAAGATTCAGAGCCCCCAAAAGGTCATTGCCAGAGAGCCCTGCTTTTGCATTAGGCATTACTTACAAAAAGCTCCTGTTAGAAGGCAATTATCCTACTGGGAGGTATAGCAAATGAACAGTTAGCAGTCATTACCCCCATACTGAAATGAGACGCTCATATACCTAATGCCATCCCAGATAGGAGCCAGGCCCCAGGGAGGCAGGCTCTTTCTAAGGAGAAAGGAGTCTCCCGGGCAATGGCATGAGGGTCTGGAGAGAGGCCCGAGAACAGAACCAGGCCTCTGAAAGGGAAACCAGAAGCCTAGGAGGAGGGAGAGATAAAGGTGACCCACTTTAGGTGCCATGCGAGAAGGGCCCTTGAGTCTGCAGGGTGGAGTCCAGAGACAAAAATTTCCCAAATCACTTCCACATGCCGGGTTCTGACATCAAATGGGAAAAAAAAGAGAGATCCTTGAGCGCTGCACTATGGACCAGGCTGTTCCAAGCTTTTCTGTAGACTGACCTCCTGGGAGATCACAAGCAATCACTTCTGTCCTTCAAAGTCCCAGCTCGAGCCCTTGCCCCAGGCCACAGGCATCACCATCTTCCAACAGCCCCTCCCACTGGTGCCAGCCATTCCTGCTGCTTGCTCTCACCCAAGTCTGGTTCTTATGAGAAAGTTACTCTGATCAGTTCCCTTCTGCTATGTTCTCACAACCCCCTTTGGGGAAGTTTCATCATCAGTTTTTCATTTTGTTAAGAAGGCAACTAAATCCCAGGGGGGAAAACTGTAGCTTATTTAAGATCAGTCAGGATGAGGCTGCCCAGGCTTCACTCTCATCAAAGCAAAGCAAATTTTTATTCATTTTCAAGTCTTAAATAAAATCTCACATCTTCAGGGAGGAGTTTCTGTCCTTAAAATTCAAATCATTTTTTACTTTTCAATTACAGTTGACACACAATATTAGTTTCAGATGTATACCCAGTGATGAGACATTATATAACTTACTAAGTGATCATCCCAATAAATCTCGCCCCCATCTGACACATACCTAGTTATTAAAATATTATTGACTATATTCTCTTGCTCTATTTTACATCCACATGACTATTCTGTAACAACCAATGCATACTTCTGAATCCCTTAATGCCTCAGGATATGGGTCATATCCCCCTGCTACAAACTCTCAAACACCATCCTCCCCTTTCAAAACACTCATTCATTATTAAATCTATTGATTGAGCATCTACTTATGCCAGGCACTAAGCAAACCATATACAAAAATATAAAAGAAATACATGGTGCTAACAATACATAGTAAAACAGGTAGATACATAAATACCCATCTTCTTCTTTGGGTACAGTGATCATTTTTAACAGATCGGGCTCTGCTGACTCCAGAGTGTGAGGCTCACTGCCTGGTGCACAATAGGAATCAATAGCTCTGTGCCAGATTGAATGGAGTCGAACTGAACAGGAGAATTCTGACATTACTTGTATCATTCTCCCACCACTCTCCAGCCAGGCTGTGAAATTCACAACTTGGTACATTCTGATCTGGATGAAAAGGAGCCTCTTTTTGGTGAGTTCTTCCACCCATTCACACTATGTTTTTAGTAGTTATCAAACGCTTGCTTCTTGATATTGGAGATACAGCGGTAAATAATAGATTGACATTTAGCTCACTGAGTTTATATTCTACAAAAAGGATATAGACACTCAACAAGTGAACATTGCATCAGCAAGGCTTTTTCAGATGGCAGTGAGAAAATAATGATCCAGCAATTCAACTCCTGGTTATTTATCTAAAAAACCCCACAAAAACACTAACTCAAAAAGACATAGGCAGCATGATTTACAATAGCCAAGATATGGAAAAAAAACTGTCCAGTAATGGATGAATAGGTAAAGAAAATGCATCATACATATAATGGAATATTATTCAGCCATTAAAAAGAATAAAATTCTTCCATTTGCTACTATCTGGATGGAACTTGAAGGTGTTATGCTAAGTGAAATAAGACAGAGAAAGATAAACACCATATGCCCGTCTGGGGTAGTTCAGTTGGTTGAGCATCGTCATGTTCATGGAAAGGTTGCCAGTTCAGTCCCCAGTTGGGGCATATACAGAAGGCAACCAATTGATATTTCTCTCTCACATTAATGTCTCTCTCTCTCTCTCTCTCTCTCTCTCTCTCTCTCTCTCTCTCTTTTTCTTCTTCTTCTTCTTCTTCTTCTTCTTCTTCTTCTTCTTCTTCTTCTTCTTCTTCTCTATCTCTTTCTCTCTCTCTCTAAGCATGTCCTCAGACGAGGATTTAAAAATATATATAAAAAAGATAAATACAATAAAATCTCACCTATATATGGAATCTAAAAACAATAACAAAACAAAGACACTCAAGCTCATAGATTCAGAGAACAGACTGGTGGTTTTCAGAGGCAGGTGTGAGGGGTGTATAAAATGGGTGAAGGAGGTCAAAAGTTATGAACTAGTTATAAAATAAATAAGCCATGTAATGTACAGAATGGTGACTACAGTTAATAATATTGTGTTGTCCAGCCTTGGCCATGTAGCTCAGTTGGTTAGAACCTCGTCCCAATATGCCAAGGTTGTGGGTTCCATCCCCAGTCAGAAAACATACATGAATCAAGCAATGAATCCATAAATAAGTGGAACAACAAATCAATGTTTCTCTCTCTCTCTCTCTCTCTCTCTCTCTCTCTCTCTCTCTCTCTCTCTTCCTTCTTCTCTCTCACTAAGAAGCAATAAAAATATTTTCTGAATTTCAAAAAAAGTAATATTGTATTGCATATTTGAACATTGCTACGAGAACAGATAAAAGTTCTCATCACAAAAGAAAACTATATATAATGATGGATGTTAACTAGTCTTATTATGATATCACTTCACAATATATACAGACATCAATTCATTATATTGTACACCTGAAACTAATATCAAGTTATATGTCAAGTATACCTCAATTAAAAAAATAAGTTGAATAAAGAAAATAAAATGGGGGATGTGGTAGAGAGTAACTGCTCTGATTGGATGGTCAGGAAAGGCTGCTCTGAGGAGAGGACATTGCAGCTGAGGCCTGAAATATCAGTTTCTGGCCAAGAAATGGTTTTGGTCTCCTCATTCAACCCACCGCAGCCTGCAATTTACCTTCAGAGTAATTTCCTCTTCTAATTTAATTAACTATTTCATTATTCTACAGCAATAATTACCTAATATTTGCTTCACTGATTTACTCTAAATTCAGTGGGACACAGACGGTGTTGCCTTGCTCACTGTTGCATCCCCAGACCTAGCTGAGAGGTCAGTAGAGATTTGATTCTCGTTTCTTTTTTCATTAAGAGTTGAAAATAAATTGGTAAATACGTATAAATAAAACCTTGAATCCAAGATATAGAGCAAATACATATCAACTACATATAGGAACTATCACAAAATTGACCATGTATAAGGCTAAAAAGAACATTCCAATAAATTCCAATGTAATAAAATTAGAAACCAGTAATAAAAGCCCAGGTCCCCAAAACCAACCAAGTAAAAAATAATTAATTTTACAAAACAATTAGAAACAAAAGGAGCTTCTATTAAGCCTTTAAATTTTTTCTACAACTTATGAAAGCTGAAAAGCTATCCAATTCATTTTAAGAGTCTAAAATAACACTGAATTGAATGGAAATAAAATGTCATATTACTTATGAATATAAATGCTAAAATTCTAAATAAAATTTTAACAAGTTGAATCCAGCAGTGCATTACAAAGTCATTTTGTGAGTAGCATTTGCACAGGAAAGCAGGGATGACTCAATATTAATAATTCACATTTTTGATTGGCAGTCTGGACTGATCGCTCAGCCAGCTCTCCTGGCATACGACGAAAGCAAGTAAGAAGTGGGTAGCTACAGATAAGACTAAAAAGAACTTTGAGGATGAAGAACGGGCTCAATGTAAGCAGATGGTTCCATGCAACAAACGAAGAAGCAAAACCTAGTTGGTTACAACCAATTTTGGCTCTCATTGAAAAGACTGTGATCTGAAAACAAAATAAGCCAAGCAAGTTTTCTACCAAATTTTGTATACTAACGCTCACAGTGCCTCCAAAAAGGAGACAAATTTATAAAGAGATGCCAATAGACAATTTATTTTTTTAAGAGTCTACGACATAGAAATATGACTTGATTTTAATAGATGGTGGCAACAATACTAATAATAGTAACTACCAAATCTGAGTTCTTACTAGCTCTAGTCACTCTGCTAACCCCTTTACATAAAGGATCTCATTTAATCCTTTTGTAAAATTTATAATAAGGTACATATCATTTTTATGTTTATATATGATGAAATTTGCACAGAGATGTTAATTAACTTGTCAAGTTCAAGCAATGGAGGAGCTAGGATTTCAGTTCAGACTCCTCACTCCTGCCCCCACACTGAGCTCTTTCTGGGCTACTGGATATATATATATATATATATTTGATTTTTTACAGAGAAGAAGGGAGAGGGATAGAGAGTTAGAAACATCGATGAGAGAGAAACATCGATCAGCCCCCCACTGGAGATGTGCCCACAACCAAGGTACATGCCCTTGACCGGAATTGAACCTGGGACCCTTCAGTCCGCAGGCCGACGCTCTATCCACTGAGCCAAACTGGTTGGGCTGGGCTACTGGATCTTGACATTCTGTCCCCTGTAGTGTAGGACGGAGCACTTGGAATGAGACTACACGTCTGTGTCTACTTATTTGGAACTTGTAGGCATTGGATTAGGGCTGGCCAAGTTCACTTCTGAACTATTTGAAAGAAAGGTTTTGCTAGTGACTGGTATAATTATGAGGGGGGAATTCTAACCAAACCCATGCACCTACCTATCAATGCCTCTAGAAACTCACTATGCATTGAAGGTTTACTACTTCTAACACACAGCGCCAAGGACTATGGGGGTGGAGAAATGTAGAAGGCACAGCATATAAAGGTGAGCAGGGAGGTAAGAGATAAAAGAGTGAATGGGCCATTGGGTCAGATTCCAAGAAGACTTCTAGAGGTGGTGGCATTTGAGATAGTCTTTGAAGGACAGGGAAATGTTGAACCTGTGGAAATGTGAGTGGGGAGCACATTTTGTCAGGAAGTAAGAGTACTTCAATTTATTAGTCAGTCTATGTAACTCCTTGTAAGATGTTTCTTAATGCTCCTTGATGAACATGGAAACAATAATATATTTTCTTCCATTTTTACTGTATTCAACTCAAATTCACTTTCTCCCCTATTTACTCTAGATTAAGGGAATCATAAAACATATTTAAATATATATAGCAGCCCTAGCCAGTTTGGCTCAGTGGATAGAGCGTCAGCCTGAGGATTGAAGGGTCCCAGGTTGGATTCTGGTCAAGGGCATGTATCTTGGTTGCAGGCTTGATCCCTGGCCCTGGTTGGGGTGTGCAGGAGGCAACCAATTGATGTGTCACTCACATCAATGTTTCTCTCTGTCTCTCCCCCTCCCTTCCACTCTCTAAAAATCAATGGAAAAATATCCTTGGGTGAGGATTTACCAAAAATAAAAATAAATATATAAAGCAGATTCCTGTATGTCTTTGGGATATGCACTACACAGCTTTGATTTGGAAATGGTGGACTTCGACGTCTCTTGTTCAAACTGGACAAAGAGCAGTCCATTTTTTTCAGTCTGTTTAATACCTTTAGGCCTTTGCAAGAAGAAAGAATTTCCAAGTAAGTCCAGAATGTATTACAATTCCTCAAAAGGCTTCCCTCCTGCTCCTCTCTGGCTTTTAATTAAAGCGTGAATGATAGGAAAAGGAATCAATATGCTGAGATAATAACAATACATTTTTAAGGATTTCTCCGACCATGCTATCTATTTTGGCTCTATTCCCCACTACTTGGCAGCTATTCTGTTTTGGACAGATGAGAACATTGGAGGATTGTAAGGCAACCCGGTGCATAAATCCAGGAGGCAAGATTTCGTTTTCTGACCCTTTGGCCATCCTTTAGCCATGCAAGAAAAGGCCCCTGAGTGATGGGGTTTAATGCCTTCTCTGGAAAACACTTTGAACCTACATTTTCCCTTGATTCTGAGAGGCCGTCCTAGTGAATCTCTCGGGAGGCAGCAGCGGAGAAATGTCCTACCCGCTGTCCCTGAGGTCTGGGCAAGGCCTGGCATTCAGGGGAGACTGGGAGGCCCCACCGCACCGCAGCCTGCGGAGTGCTCATTTTTAAGTTCAAGCTCATGCCTTTCACCGGCTCTGCACTCACTAGTGTCTGCATCTGGAGAGACTGGCACTCACGCTCCTCCGGGCTGCTTCAGTCCAGGAGCTTTGCTTTACAGCAGTGCTTCTCAGCCTCAGCACTATTGTCATCTGGGGCTGCATAATTCTTTGATGGTAGGGGTGGGACTGCCGTGTGTACGTGGGGAGGGGGAAGGATGGGGTGGAGTCTGTCCCATGCATCCCAGGAGGTTTAGCAGCATCCCTGGCCTCTTCTACACACTAGATGCCAATAGCAAGCCCTCCCCACCCTCGTTGTGACAATAAAAAATGTCCCCAGACATTGCTGAATATCCTCTGGGGGCAAAATTCGCCCCACTCCCCACACACAGAGACAATCGCTGCTTTATAGGAATAAGGCCTCAGAGACCAGCACTGGGGGAATGGCCACATTCATTGTACATAAACCAGCAAGTAATACATTGGTTAGAAGTAAGGAGAACTAAGTCCTCACTGTAATTCTTCATGTGTCAGTTTCCTCACCTCACCCACTGAGCTGGTGTATGAATCCTCTGAATCAATATTTGAATAAATATAATGTTGCTGCCATCTGGTCTAGCTTAGGTCTTTAGGCAATCAGTAACACTGAAACACTGAACAGTGATAGCATTATTCTGCAATAAGTAATTTAAACTTAAAAGAATCCCATCAACCAACTTTACTGACAGGGAGTTGAACTAAGCAGCAAGAAATGCCACTCTAGCCACTAGAATAAATTTCCTGAGTCTTCTGTCTTACTGGTCTTTGCTGATTGGAAAGCTGGTGTTCATTCATTCCCGCATGCACTTGTTCAATGACTATTTGTCAAGTATCACTATGTGTCAGGCATTGTGCTGGGTATTAGGGATTCTTATACAACTTGTAATTAGTTGTAATAAGAAGTAGCTGCGGTAGACACATTAGATATGGCCCTGTCTTCAGGAAGATTATGTTCCAGTAGAAGAAACACACAAGGAGCAAGGATATTATCATGTGTTTGTCAAGGGCCATGATGGATAGTGTCCAGGACTTTCTAGAAGGCCAGCGTGTTTAGAGTTTATGGTTAGGGAAGTCTTACTAGGAAAAGCGAAACCAAAGCTGAGATCTGCATGATGAGTAGGGGTTTGCCGGGGAGGGATAAGGTGAACAATATTCCTGGAAAAGGAGACACATGTGTGTAGTGCTGGAGATGAGGGAATATGGCATGAGAAGGAATATGGAGTGCAGATTACACAAAGGAAAACAGTGAGTAAGGCTGGGAATATCCTAAGAACAATGAAGGCCACTGAAGGCTTTAGGGAGGTAAGTGACATGTGTGCCCACTAGATATATTACTGCACATACGGCATGAAGACCAGACTGGAGGTGGTTAAGACCAGGCGGAGGATGGAGAAAACCCAGGAGGCTGCTTCAATATCCAGAGAAGAGAAGATGGCCTCCAAACTAGGATCGTGGGGATGGGTTGGAGAGAGGTCAAGGGACTCAAAAGGCTGAGCTACTTAGGAAGAAGGATGACATAGGCCTTACAGTAGATGAGCATGTTTGCTGAAGGAAGATGGGAAGGTAGACACAGGGTGACTCTAAGGTGCCTGGGTGGGCTTTTGAAGGAAGTAACTAGAGTTGGCAAGGGCCACTGCTACTAGTAACAAAAAAGTGAAGAATGTTTATGGGGATCCTGCTGAGGGCAGGTCCCTGAGCTAACTGCTAACAAGCATTATCTCATTTACGTCTTGCAACATCCCTGTGATACAGGATCTATTATCCTTAGTACCTCAAGGCTCAGAATAACCTGCTCAAGAGCACACACTGGTAATGACAGCCAAGATTCAAACTCAACATCCTGATTCCCAAGTCTGCTCTCTGAACCACCACATATAAACACGAATTCACTCTCATGTTTACCTTCTGGGTTTAAATCAGAGGTCTCCTGGCTACTAACAATAACTTTGGAAGAATCACTAAGTCATTTAAGCTTTTCCAATCTCGATTTCTTCAGCCAGAATTTGAGTATTAGAATACCTCCTTCATGAAATTGGTATAATGATTAAACGAGTCCTGCTACTAATAATGAGAAAGCAAGCATGTATTGAATGCCAATTAGATTCCATGGTATGTTGTAAATACTATATATATTAGCTAATTGCATCCTCACAAGTGTCTTTGAAGTAGCTTCAATGATTGCTCCTATGTTATAGATGGGGAAACTGAGGCACAGATAGACTAAATGGGGTGCTAACCTGCATGCGCATTTCTGGAGCTTGTGCTCCTCGCCACTGCGTCATGCTGCGTCTTCTAAGAAGTGAGGTCTTAGAAGGTAGCTGACAGACCTTGAGCCTGGGATATTGTACGTGCTGGTGCTGGCTACAATTTTTATGCACTTTGCAATTTATCAAATTTTCAAGAAGGGCCAGGCACTCTATTAGGCAAACAAGCTAGACAGCCATTCTCCTAATGCCTTCATTGGAATTCAGGAAAACCATTCCTGGGCATGATTTTTTCCCATTGCCAAGCCACCCCTGCCCATGAGAAGTTGGGGCGTGTCAGTGGGATATTTGAGAAGATGCTGAAGATGGGTGAGGAGCGAGTCATCAGGAGCTACAGAGCACTGCACGACACTACCAAGGCCATTACCCTGAGTGTCAGACAAGAGCCACACAGAAGCCTTTGGGTGGATGGGTGGGGGGCTGCCTTCCTTCCTTTGATACCTATGCACCTATTTGTAAGCAAGGAGGAAGGATTTCAGCATCTGGGTGAAAGAAAACAGGCTGATACAATGCAGTCAGAGAAATCTAACAGATGTGTGGCGGCCAAAGGTCAGGGGCCCCAGAGGCATGGTACTTCTTAACTCGTAGGGATATCAGGGAGCTGATGTAACCCCACAACGTCACAGGGGATCCTGGGTGGTGGAGACCTTGAGTGGTAATGTGAATGAGTAAGCTTTCCTTGTGTCCATTTTCCTTCCTGTATCCCAGTTCCTCCATCTATAAAATGGGGAGATTAGAAATAATCTTCCAATTTCCTTCAAATTCCAACATGCTATGAATGTAAATGTTCAAAGCATACAGTTTCCTATTTTATTAACGTCATGTGGACAAATAATTCTTTGATTGGGAGTAATGAATATTAATAAATTGCTTGTGTTTGTTGATGATGTAGAGGCAATTAGCTCTCTACAGTTTTCTTTTAACTGCTTTGCATTCTGTTGTAGAACCCGAGCCTAGAATCTTCTATAGATGTCTATGGTTCTTCCAAAAATGAGACTTGTCTTTGCACTCAGGTGTAGATAACCCTTTTAGTAAACACACGGGTTGGCTGAACATTTTAAACTCCTTTTGAAACAAATTGATCAAACTTATCAAATATTAAACATTAAAAAGTTATCAGACCATCAAACCTCAGAGGGAAGGTAGGGGAGGGTGGGGATAAGGGGGAGAGATCAACCAAAGGACTTGTATGCATGCATATAAGCCTAACCAATGGACACAGACACCAGGCAGGTGAGGGCATGAGTAGGAGGGTGGGGGGCAATGGGGAGATAGGACACATATGTAATACCTTAATCAATAAAGAAAAAAAAAAGAAGTAATCATCTGGGCGGTGGAGTGACAGGCTAATCTCATTTCCTTGTAATCTCAGCCTTCAATCAGCAGAATAGCTAATGTTTACTTAGCGTTTCCTCCGTGTCGAGTTCTGCGCTTTCTGTGGATTGTTTGTGTTTGCTCACAACAAGTCTACAAAGGAGAAACTATTTCCCCCTATGCTACAGAGGAGGAAATTCGAGTTAAATCAAAATAAGGTATGTGATTTATTCAAAGTGACATAGCAAGTGGTAGCCGCTGGGATTCAAACCCAGAGTTGATGCTCTTAATTACGGTAAGTTCGTTCTTCCTGGTGCCCCCAGGTTTCTAATAGGGTTACAAGGTATGACTTGTGGCTCAGTTGGTTCGATTCCCAGTTAGGGCACATGCGGAGTTGCAGGCTCTATCCCGGGTAGGGGGCATGCAGGAGGCAGCTGCTCTCACACCATTGTTTCTCTCTCTCTCTCTCTCTCTCTCTCTCTCTCTCTCTCTCTCTCTCTCCTTCTTTCTCTCTTAAAAAAATCAATAAAAATGTTGTTGTTTTTTTTAAAAATATGACTTTATGTGAAAAGATTTTTCACATAAAGTCATAAAGTAATACTAATTTTTTGGGATAAATTTTGTGAATTAGGTTTTCAGTTTTAGTTTCATGAATTTATGAAGTTGCTAATAAATAACAGTATATTTTTAAACATAGCTTATCTTCAGCTGAAAATTACTTAAGACACATTCTCAGGTATATCTGATGCAAAGCTGCACTCTACATGGCTCACGGAATAATAAAGAACAACAATGTAAATTCGGAAGCATATGTGAGTGGTAAGTTGTAGAAAACTGCCATCAGTTTTCATGGGCACTTCCTATCAGTATGTGGAAACCATTACTGTTTAACTATCGCTTGTATAGATCTGTCAGCACTGAAAGTCCCTGGCATATCTGATGAATGATGGAGAGGAAGCAGCACACCCTGAGAAATGGCTTGTGCCAGAATTTGGGGAAAGTTTGCTTTCAATTGTAATAAAAAACATCAGTCCTGAAACAATAACAGGTAATAATGATTCTTTTTTTAAAAAAAAGCTGACAAAATTATGGAAATGCCATGCTGAGGTGAAGTGTAACATTTTAAAAATAGATCCCACATTCTCCAAACCACAACTGGAAGCACACGGCCAGTTCCATGGGCTCCTGAATGTCAGTGGTCCCGACAATGCCTGGCACTGACTCAAACTAAAATTTTACAAGTTCCTGTTGTGGTCCTGGGCAAAGATACCATGGTGAGTGCCAGACCACATGCAATTTTTAAATTTTATTTTCATTTTTTACTATAAGAGATGAGGTACGAAGATCTCTAGGTTGGAAGCAAAAGCACAGAATAATCAAACAGCACAAAAGTAAGGAAGGTTATGTTACTGAAGTTCCCCCTGGAGGAGAAATGCCCTAGGCTACTGTTTGAGTGTCAAATGACCAAGTCCTCCATTTTACTATTTGTTCTTAAAACATCAGGGTGCTCCAGGCTTCATTAAGATCCTCTCTATTGGTTTCCCATTGCACCCAGAATGAAACACAAATAACTGACTCCAGCCTGTAGAACGTCACCCAAGCCCGCCTCTGCTTCCCTCTGCACCCTCATCCGTCTATCACCACTCCAGTCATTCTGGCCTCCCTCCTGATCACGCCGATATTGCCTCTGCCTCAGGGCCTCACTTACTGTTCTACCGAGTCTAAACACTATTCCAAGTCTCTTGAACCTGGCTTCTACTCATTATTTGAGTCCTGACTCAAATGCGACCTCTTTGGAAAAGCCTTTTCAGAACAACTGTCTAATGTAGCATCCCCCATCCCCTGCTCAGCCACCACGTTTATAGTCTTTACTAGAGGCCTGGTGCACAGGATTTGTGCACTGGTGGGAGGTGTGGCCTGCATGTCAACCGAGTAGCTGTGGACCCACCCTCTAAGCGGCTGCTCCCACTACAGGAGCAGCCGCTCATCCTGGTCAGCCGAGTGGCGCTCCCACTGTGGGAGCACACTGACCACCAGGGGGTCGCTCCTGAATTGAGCATCTATTCCCTGGTGGTCAGTGTGCATCATAGCGACTGGTCGACTGGTCGACTGGTCGTTCTGGTCGGTCTGCCGTTCGGTCGCTGGGATTTTATTATATAGGATAGCCCATGTCACCCTTTGAAGTTACCTGGTGCCTCTGTAAGCTTGTGTTTTTCATTGCCCATCTCACCCACTAGACTGTCAGAGACCTTGGTGATTTCAAGTGTTTCCAACACCGCCCAATACATATTCACGGAATAAATGGATAAGTAAAATTCCATATTCTTACCCCAGGGACATTATTAGCTACCTTCTCCTTTTTTTAAAAGAAAGCTCTACACAATTAAAAATAAACATGCTGGAGAAAAAGGCATAACACTTACTTGAAACCTTGAGCACAAAACCAGAAACCACCCTGCAGCATCCATGTACTTAATTATTTATTCTCAGCTTTTAAATTCCATTAACAAAAAACATAGGCAATAAGTGGGATGATGCTGAGCCTGCTTAATTAGCACCATAAAAAGAAAACAAAAGGCAAGTAATCTCACACCCCCAGACCCCAGCTTCAAGGCGGTCCAGGGAAGCTTGGCAATGGGCTTGCCTGAGCCAGATGTTCTATGTAGAGCAAGCCAATGAACCGCCTCCCTTTGCCCAGTGCTAGCAATAGGCTTGGTTAAGCCACCTGTGCCTCTTCCTGTAGTGAACGCTCTTGTTGGACAACTGGGGATTGCTTCCCATTTCTTACTGCAAAGCCCAGATTTTACTGTGTTATCCTCCACTCAGAGATGGCAATCCTACACCAAGCTTGGATGCAGGCCAATGTGTGTAAGCCACTTCGGCTAATCCTAACCTCCTTGTCAACGTTGGTTTAGCGGTGGGCATATGACCCAGACTGAGGTCAAGGGGACATGTAAAGAAATTTGCTGGGGACACTGTGGGGCGGGGGGTGGAGGGGGGCGGGATGTTCCTTGTTTTGTTTGTTTGTTTTAAGTCCCAATGTCCCTTCCCTGGGTATTGCTGTGTCTGAGTGTGATACCCACAATGGCTGTGGTTGTTTTGAAGCAAAGTTGAGATCCCAAAGGCAGCAAGGCAAGAAGGTGGAGAGAATCTGAGCCCTCCCTGCTGTTCTTCAGCAGGAAATTCATCAGCTTTGCGGGGGCTCCCTGCCTCAAGAGTTATATAAAAAAACTGGGTTAGTGCAATAACTGCTTTGCTGGGCTCCTTGCTTCTGGCCTTGGTTCCTTATCATTCATGATCGACCTGCTTCGAGAAAGTGTTTTATAATCAGTGGCTCTCTGCCTCACTCAGGTAGAAGCGCAATGGTCTTTACAACGGTCTGTAAGGCTCCTTCTTGCATCCACCTGCCATCATCTTTCTGTCTCCATCTCTCACAACTTCTCCCTTTGTTCACTCAGCTAAAGCCCCACTAGCCTATGTCTAGTCCTTGAACATACCAGATAAGCTCTTGCCTCAGGGCATTTGCACTGGCTGTTACCACTACCTGCAACGCTTTTCCCCAGGCACCAACATGACTTGATCTCTTGCCTTTTTCATATCACTGCTTCTGAGCATTATTTTGCATGAAGTCTCGAACATCCTATTTAAGAGAATACCCACACTCCTGTGCCCCCTATTGCCTTAGCTTCCTCCATTGCATGTACATCTTTATATTTTATATTCTACTAACTTATATATCTGTTGTCTAACTCCCCCCGCTGCTGCATATCCAATGCCTAGGACCCAGCAGATGCTTAGGAGATATTTGTGGAACTAAGGAAGGGATAATCATTCTTTTGCTGTTCCAGATATTTTGAAATGAATCTTTGTGTTGCAACTGAAAGCATGTTGAGTGACGGGCTTCTCTGTGATCGGGGCCCTGTGACAGGTGCCCTGCATTTCCCACCATGTTTGAAATTCCCGGTCAGTGCTTCCGGAATGGAGTGTTCCCCACCCCAAAGCCATTAATCCATGTTGTGTAGTGGAAGGTCCCCAGTAGAAAAATCTCTGATCCTAAAGTTTGGTTTCTGTTCTCTATGAGACCTTGGGCAATTTAAAATGATTTCTATATATCTTAATCTCCTCGTCTCCATGAGGACTAACCTACCTATTATCTGTGATATGGAAACTATCTCTTTTGTATCTGCACTGTGGGGTTATAAACCTGTTCTGGTTACCTCCCAGGGGGCTTATAATACATGAATGACCCACATGTGCTAAAAGCAGAAATGTGCTATGTATGTTTTAATGGATTGTCTTGAATGGGCTCTTTTAGTCTCTAGAAAAACATTCATTATTGTATTAATGATAGTTTTCTTTTTAGTTTGTTGACATTACTTACTTACTGAAGGCTATTTCATTCAATAAATACTCACTGAGCCCTTACTCTGGGCCAGGTTACTTTGAAGGAGTGCTCTGTCACCATGGTTAAGAAGGGAAATGCTGAGGTCGGACAGGTGTGTGACTGGGGTGAGTTGTTAAACTTCCTGATCCTCAATTTCCTCTGCTGTAAAATGAGGTAAAGTTGTCTCATATCTTATCACTGGGCAAAGATGAAATGAGAGGATACACTAAAAGTTATGTGTATGGAATCTGGCCCAGTGATGCTTGAGGAAATAGAGTTATCAAAATTATTATTCTACCGCGGTCAGGTATTATTTAGTTCTTTCAATGATTTTATTCACAAAGCCTTTCAACATCATCTCAAGGTAGCCCAGGGAAGATGAGTAATTTGCCTAAAGGAACAATTGAACCCTAAATAAAACCTGGGTCCATGGCCTAAAACACCTGGCTAATTCCTAGTTCTCCCTTAGGTCTCGAATTGGCTGCCAGTTACTCAGTAGGCTTCCCCAGTTCCTGCCCCAGCCCGCTGTGCATTGGGTTGGTTGGCTTACTCTTTTTCTAGCACTTTCCACACCCACACTGGATTGTAATTGGCATCCACTTGTTGATATCCCTCCGAAGAGGGTAAATGCTTACAGGAAGGGAGTGACAGTGTCGTGTTCACTCAGTCCGGTGCCTGGCACATACTAGGTGCTCCACACTAGTAAATATTTGCTCATCAAACACATTTCAAGTGATTGGCATTAGGGCCAGGGTGAAATAAACAGCCATGGAACTTTTTCTCTTCCTTGACTTGGAAACGTTTAATTTCCTAAAGCTTCCAGAGAGAACAGGATGACTGACTTCAGCGCCGTGCACAGAACCTGCTTCTCTCCCCGCCACAGAGCCCCGCAGCTTCCCATGCCGACACTTCCCACCAGGCCACCTTCAGAGCACAGCAAGCCCGCAGCTCTCGTAGCAAGACATCCTCCATCACAGCCCAGAGAAATGCTTTCATCTCCTGGCAGCTTGTTCATAATCAGACCAATTTTGCTTCTAGCGGACTGGAGCCCCGTACAAAGGAAAGTGGCTGGGAAATCCCTTTGTAGACAACAGGATGGAAAGAGGAGATTGCGGGCTTCCTTTTGACAGGCAGGGGAAAGCTTTGCTCTCACCCCCTTCAGTGCCTGGGGCCCAGAATAGGGCTGGGTAGTATCTTGTATTCATTGGCATCCTGGTTTCCTTTAAAAGCACTCAAAATGGGCTCAGATGTTTTATGGGCTCTGCTCGCGCATAGCCCTCTGATGTAAGGAAAGACAGAACAGAAATTCTCACTGTCTCTCGTGGATTGACCTGCGTTAGGATCATTTGGGATGCTTGTGAAATTAGCAAGCTCATTGACGCCATCCCAGACCTTCTGAATCAGACTCTCTAGGGATAGGCCCTGGGAATATGCATTTTAACATGTTCCCCAGGTGAGTCACATGCACAATAAGGTTTGAAACCCATTTGGTGATCTAAGGTCACTAACTGGGTTGCTGAACCCAGTTAAAGTTAGGAGTAAGTTGACTTCAAATTAATGCCTGATTAATATCCCTATGTTGGTGGCTTGAGGTTGTAAATCCAGAAAGCTTCTACCCCAGAACAAAAGTTTTTCTTCCTGAAACTGGAGTTCTTATCACAGCCACCCACCAACATCCAGTGAGAGCAAGGCAAGTGAGACTCCACCTTCCATCTCTAGGTCCAAGATCTGTGGGGTGAAGTTAAATCACCCTGTGCCACTTATGTAGCATAAACTTCTAAGAATGGTTATCTGTCAGTCGCTGACTTTTCTATAAAATGAGAAAGGTGATAGTTTTTACACTGCTTTGAGACAACCCAATCCATATATTTCTTTTTCTGGTGATGGTAAAGAGTCATAATCATGGAAGGAAAGCTAAAATATCCCCGCATTTCTGAAACATCAGTGAAAAGATCAGATAGCCTGGCCAATGTTTTTTTTAAAAATATATTTTTATTGATTTCATAGAGGAAGAGAGAGGGAGAGATAGAAACATCAATGATGAGAGAAAATCATTGACAGGCTGCCTCCTACACCCCCACTGGGGATGGAGCCCACAACCTGGGCATGTGCCCTGACCAGGAATCAAACCATGACCTCCTGGTTCATAGGTCAACACTCAACCACTGAACTATGCCAGCTGGGCCTTGTAAACGTTTTAGGTATAGGTCTCCTCTTTGCTAGGAGGCCACTCACCACCATCAGCTTTTAGTTTAGGGTGTATGGCACGCACCTCACATCACAACCAAATTGATATTTTTCTCTCATTAGAGAACTGAATCAATACACGGCCCCGTGCTTCTCTGGACATTATTTATCTTTTCAGCAGTAGGGGGAGAGAAGAAGGTTATGCCCATGGAGCAAAACAGAATACATATCACAGTTATTTCCTACAATTAAGACTGCATGAACTATGTTGATAGATATGGAAGAACTATAGAATGTGAAATTGTAGTCAGGAAAAAAGTAAAGATGATATGCTGTAGCTGAAAAACAAAACAAAACACAAAACAACCCACCCAAATCCCATCAGATAATTCTGACTTCTTCCCATGAGCAGAATCATACACCATATCTGAAGAAATTGTATGATGTCCAGAGTAGGCAATTTCTATCATGTAAAGCGCTTCTATGCTGACATAGTATGAAACTTCATGAGATGAAATCATATATTATGTGAAATGTACATGCTAGGCAAATCAAATGCAAGAATTGCACATGGTGAACCTTTCCACATGCCTTCCAAGAATTAAACTACATGAACGATCCCAACCACAGCAAAATACTCAGCTTGAGCCTTGGACAAGTGGTCTGTTGGCTGCACACCAATATGGTCTGCATGACGTAGGTGACCACGTCCAGTTCACTGGTTCCAAGTACCATCTATGTGCTGGTGCCCACGCCCTCCCCCAGTTTCTCTCTCCATCTCACGTTCTCTCTCTGAAGCATACACACTCATATATATAATGTCCTACTGGGCATTTACACCTGACTATCTTGTTACCATTTTACCCTGAATATGCTCAAAATAAAGCTCATTATTTTTCTCCTGGAAGGAGTTCAGGACAGGCCACCCCAAAATATGCTGTTTTGGTACATTGATGATTTAGAGCTGAGAGCACTTGTAAAACAGCAAATGCAGGGAGAGGCTTTCTCCGAATTCCCCCATTACCTGCCTAAAGGCAGGTCCTCCGAAAGGAAGTCAACTGTCATAAATTCTCTCCTCCCGAATTTCATCAACCAGGGAAGATGGACTTTAAAGCAGAAGAAGAGACTAGAGGTAGACACCACACACAGACACACTTTGTCACAAACGATCACATCACCCATCTATTTTCCTAAGGGTTCATTCATCTTTCCTAAAAACCACTGGCTTTCTTCCAACAGGCCTACCTCCCTCCTTCCTTTCCCCTATTAAGATGGTATGTAAGCTCTCAAACCTCACTGCCTTTTTGAGTATTCACTCCCCCCCCCCCCGTGATGCCTCCATGCATGTGAATTTTAAAAATAAATTTGTATACCTTTTCTGCTGTTAATCTGCCTGTTGTCCGTTTATTTCATAGAGCCAGCTATCAAACCTAGGAGGATAGAGGGGATGACTTTCCCTTTTAACATCCCGAAATAAGTCTTTCCCAGGTTTCCCAGTCCCAGTAACTGTGCCCACAGACCACCCAATTGCTCAAGGCCAACAACAAGTACTGTCTTAATTCACTCCTTTCCTTTCCTCTGTGAGCCAGTCCATCATCTCCACAAAGGTCTGCAGTCCCTGCTTTTCCCTTCATCTGCACCTTCTCCACTCAGACAAAGCCTTGGTGTTTCTTATCAGAATCCTGATAAGAACTTATTTTAATCGTTAAGCTCCTTCAATGGCAAGGAGCCCCATGATTCTCAAAATAAATTCCAGGCTATGTAAAGAGACCTAAAGGTCCTGTCCGATCGAGCCCTTCCCCGCCTCTCTGTCTCTTTTCAGGCCACACAGCTTTCTCACACCCAACTCAAGCCACTCTGGGCTCTTGTATGTGCTTTGAAAATACCACCTCTGTCCCCTGGCACTGGGTCTGTACAGTGCTTGTTTTATTACTACCGACAATGACCCAGGTAGGGTTCTTTGAACACTGGCACATTCCCATCCTTCAGGCCTTGGCTCAGGTGCCACCTCCTCAGAGAGGCCTTCCCTGGTGCCCCACACTGAAGTGTCCTCCTCCAAGAAGTCTCTGATGCCACCCTGTTCATATCGGTCTTAGTATTCATTAAAACCTCAGATGACCTTCTACTTTTCTACCGTTTTTGTTGCTCAAGCCTCTCATTAGAGAATGATTTTTTTTATGTGTATATCACATGTCTTATTAACCTGAAACAGTGCCTAGTTAGCCAGAAGCTAGTTGATAAATATCTGTTTAATACTGAAATGGATGAATAAATGAATTTGAGTGATAGTACTTTCCCAATAAACCAGTTGCATCACCATTGCCTGAAATGAGCTGACATGACTTCAGTTAGGTCTGTGTGGCCCAGAAATAGCTTTTCCAGGTCCCAGCAATTGCAGTGGCCCAGGATGTAGAGTTTCATTTGCTGTCATTCAAGCACCTTACAACCTGGGTCCCACCTACCTTTCCATCTTAGTCTTTCACTTTGATTCTGCTGGTACTCCATGCCTCAGCAAAATAAAGGCCTTTCTTTTTCCGAGTGTACAAACCTCAGGACCTTTGCACATGCTATTCACATCACTTTAACTTAGCTCCTCTTTATGTCTCCATTTCTGCTTCATGTAATTTTCTGAGACACTTGAGTAGTCAAAGAAGTGTCAATTATGTAAAAGTATCAAATCAACACGTTGTATACCTTAAATTTATAAGATGTAATATGCCAATTGTATCTCAGTTTTAAAAAAAGAAGAAAGAGAAGTGTCAATGAAAAAGATACTGTAAATCCAAATTTTAAATGTCTTAAATTGGAGAGTTTGAGAAATAAGTTTTATTATAAATTATATTGAATATGTAAGTCATTAGTTTCTCTAAAAGACAATTGATGCTCTGAATTTAAAAAATTAACTAATTGTAACTACTGAACATTTCCTATGTGCTCTGTTGTTTAAAATATCTGCCTAATTATATTCTTATAGCAGTTCATTAAGGTAGAGTTTATTATCTCAACTTTACATATCAGGAAATGAAATCATAAAATATTTGCCGTGATTTGCTTTGTGCCAATAAGGAGTGAGGCCAAATTTTATTGTAAA